>NC_086069.1:1373939-2044731 GCF_948474715.1 Cydia amplana | reverse complement strand
TTTACACGCAGACGCACTAACTGCATGGTTATTAGTTATTACTCTTATTAGCCAGTTTGGTATCTATCCTACAAAAAGGTTTCACTACCGAAATTTTGTTCTGTTCTCAATCGCGAGAGTGCAAACTATTTACCTTCACGATAACTGGCTGATAGTTTGAAATTGATGTCACTAAAATGACATATTTCATTAGTATGAAGTAAAAATGTACTGATTGTCACGCAAGATAAAATCTTAAAAATTTGATTGACTGTAATAAATAAAATTCGCCATGCCGCATTATCCTCCGGCTCATTTAGCGGATATTCACATTGTGTACGGATTTGGAAACCCGAAGAACTATGTGGTTCCGGCACGACGGACCCACTTCAGCCTAGAAGTTCGTAAATTGGGTAGACGAACAATATCCTGAGAGGTGGATTGGCCGCGGAAGCAACGTCCTAACCTGGCCCGCCCGGTCACCCGACTTAACACCATTGGTTTTTTTTCTATGGGGAACTCTGAAAGATAAGGAATACTCAACACCAGTGAACTCTGGAGAAGAATTATTAAGAATTCGAACGGCTTCCGAAAAAATAAAGAACATTTTTGTAAACCTAAATAATGAAATCCGTTTAAAATTAAATCTTTGTGCTGAAAACGGTGGTACAGACTTCGAAAACCTAATTCATTAAATTAATAAAAAAGCGTAATTGTTTAACATAGTTGTTTATTTTGCTTTACTCAGTGTCTAAATCAACACATCGAGAATTTAAAATACGTACTGATAAGCATGATCGATATTTTAACAAAAGGTCATTGATTTTAACAAAGTAATCATCCCTTTCCAGCTGTAGTATAAGTTAAAACAATAAGAGGCATGATTTCTTTCGGATAGAATCATAGTTAATGGCTTTGGTTACCTCAGTCAAAGGAAAAGATTTTATCGCAAAGTTTCAACAATAATAACTGTAGTAACTAATAAAGTTTTGATACAATTTGTGGTAATTTGTGGTGCCAATAAATTGAAATAATTTCAACGTAAACATCATCCTAGACATGTCCTAGACATAACTTGACACACACTTCTTGTCATGGAACACAAGTCACTGCATTCGCCGTGCATCGTATGATATCGGAGTGATTCGTGAAATGTCATACTCGCTCTCTGTTTCTCTACTTGAGATTAATTAAACTCGCTCACTCTCTGGAGTAAAGGTTTGTTAACAAAGAAGCGGTAAATTAATATGATTTAACAAATTAAATCATATTAATTTACCGCCAATTTTAATTTCAGTACCAATACTGAAATAGTAGTTTAATTAAAACACATAATTGGACCCATGTTGATATAACATTATTTACTCGTACTGTCGTCAAAAATACGTGGTTTAAATCTTTCGGGTTATTAAATCCCGCGGTGTATATTATTATGCAATGTCAGGTATTGAAAAAAATATATTATTCAGCCGGAACTGAATTCATCGATGGAATAACCCGAATAACTCTAACGTATCGAGTTCAGGCTCATTTAGAAAGGTCTCAAGAAGTTTTTGATAGACATGTACCTAAATGACAAGAAGTACAGTATCAGCTATAAAAGTGCGTGTCGTAAACAATTTACAGTAACTTGTTCAAATCGAAAGACGCAGATGATTCTTCCATATTCAGGTTACTACAATTCTAATTATTCAGGGTATTTATTTAATTTTTTTTTTTTTTCAATTTGTGCACAACCAACCTTACATCCATCATTAAGTAATCTGCCTTTTGACAGGGCTCTTAAAACACCCGCCCAAACAGGCGTAATGGCGGACATAACCTCGTTACGATAGAAGAGATTAAAAGCTAAGTGCTCGCAGATAATTGGTGAATAATGAAAACATCTTGGCCGCCTACTGCAAATACAAGGTGTAACAAAAATATTGGGGATCAGGCGGCCTAGCCAAGGTGACAATCGCTTGAGCTTCGCCATCGAATCGCTTTGTCTCTATATCACTCTTCCATATTAGTGTGACTGACAGTTGCATTTCGTGCGCTACGAAGCGTTAGCGATTGTCACGTTGGCTACGCGGCCTGTTTGTTTGTTTGGCCTTTGTATGGAGGGTTGCTACGTAGGCTTACTGCATACACACGCTGGTTGTAATGTAAGGAATTATATGGCA
Source organism: Cydia amplana (assembly GCF_948474715.1). Taxonomy (NCBI): domain Eukaryota; kingdom Metazoa; phylum Arthropoda; class Insecta; order Lepidoptera; family Tortricidae; genus Cydia; species Cydia amplana. Next base: position 2,042,587 of record NC_086069.1, on the reverse strand, counting down.
GATGTCACATGACACGCGTTGCTAGTCCTTGTGTGGTAGATACACATCTAGTGCCTTGAGTTTATTTATATGATACACAAATTTAATTTTTAATCATCAGCTTAATAATGAAAGTTTTTCATAAGGTCGGATCTGCGTCTAACTTCCTACTCTCCATTAATTTAATCGACTTAAAATCTTCAATGATGGCTAGTGGCAGGCATTTGACGTTGTGACGTCCATCTCGAAGCGGATTTCATAATTGCTACCTAATATTTTACGTTAGCTTGCTATTGTAGACTAAAATTAAAGCCGAATTTGGTCACCCGAATTTAAGGAACTGGATAATTGATTCATTTAATTTTTCATTTAGTATTTTAACAAAACGAGGTTTTATTGTTAACGGTGATTATCTTTCGGTTACTTTTTTATTGTGACGTTCCGAACTTCGCGTTTGAAAAACTGAATTTGAAATATAAATAAATATCGGATCCTTATCTATAAATTACTAAACTAAGTAAATGCGACGTATGACTAATCTGATTCATTTCGAATTTAATTTCGATAAGAAATAAACATCATTACCAAACTAAAATGGATTTGGGCGGGACATGTTGCTAGTCAGAGCGATGGCAGGTGGACTAAAATGTTAACAGAATGGTGGCCGCTTTGGCGTCCGTTGGCTCGCTGGGTGGACGACATCCGGACGATTGCGGGTCACTTCAGGACGAGATTGCTCGGACACGGGACAAGTGGCGTACTAGACTAGAGGCCTATACTCAGCAGTGGGCGACAAAAGGCTGATGATGATGATGAAGAAAAATACAACAATATTACAGGCTTCATTTGCGATGAAGGTGAGGCTTCATTTGAGGTGAGGTGAGAAGCGCTGGTGGCCTAGCGGTAAAAGCGTGCGGAGGTCGCGGGTTCAAACTCCGGCTCGTACCAATGAGTTTTTCGGAACTTATGTACGAATATCATTTGTGTTTACCAGTCGCTTTTGGGTGAAGGAAAACATCGTGAGGAAACCGGACTAATCCCAATAAGGGCCTAGTTTACCCTCTGGGTTGGAAGGTCAGATGGCAGTCGCTTTCGTAAAAACTAGGTAGTGCCCACGCCAATTCCTGGGATTAGTTATCAAGCGGACCCCACAGGCTCCCATGAAAAATGCCGGGACAACGCGAGGAAGATGATTACAGGCTTCATTTGTCTAGAGTTTACTTCAAATAAACTTAAATACCTATTATAAGCTTTCTACAATGGCTTAAAAACCAATATTTTAATGCAAAATGCTTACAAAAACGTGTAGTGAATAGGTAGACCAGGTATGTTCTGAAGGTTTGGCTTTGTCATCCTTTTGTCGTTAAACAAAGCATGCTTCAGCCCGCTACAACTAAACAATGGAAAATACTTCAACATGAATAGAAAGCTTGAATAGCAAGCTTTAGGTTTTTTAATGAAAAAATATGTGAGTACGTCGTATACGTGTAAATATGTAATAAGGTCAAACGGGGTAATGCGTCTCATGTGTTAAGAGTCCCCAGCAAGGTCGGTTCTCCATACAAACCAAGTTACGCTCTCATTTTACAACGACTAGCTAGATTGCTCTGAAACTTTATACAATAGGATAAAGTATATCTAGTCCTGTAATTCGTTTATATAGCTTCAGATACCATACTTAAAAAAATACCTACAGCTAATTTAATTTTTTCATACAATACTTGTTTTTGCTCTATTTCGTTTGTTTTATAAACTGGAGCTATAAAGATATACCTCATGTCATTGTATGTGCAAAGTTTCATTACAATCCGACCAGTAGTTTTAAAATGAGCACGAAACTCCGTTTGTCTGGGAAGATGAAATTCGGCCGCGCTTGCTATGGGGACTCTTGAAGATATCTTCGAAACTTGCGAAAAATGCGTCTATTGAAGATATCTTCGAAACGCAACACATTATAACTATTAGACATTACATGTATAACCATCTACATTAAAAGTTAATTGACCAACTTCGAACACAGAGGGTTTCCAGTTTCGGCCTAAGATCCGGTTTCGACCGAAACATGATTTTTATGCCGAAACCTGCAAAACGATCTTCAATAGACGCATTTATCCCGCTTGAGCTTAAATAGGTACGTATTGTTAATTACTAGCGATTACAGTCTAACGTAAGATTGACAATATTAATATCTTCTAACGCAAATAATGTTTATTAAAGTAAACATTAATTCAAAGTACACAAGACATCATAGAAAACGCTAACTCAAACAGCGCGTTTCCACGGCAACGGGCAGCGAAACAAACGAATGTTATTTAACGTTAACAGCGTTATTCATTTACGGCAGCTTTGTCACTAATTATTAATTAACCATGAGTAAAACTAAGAGTGGAGCTCTGTGGGAGGATCGGGAGGTGTTATTTGATTTGCCTTTTGCGTAAGTTTCTTTGTATAGCTTATATGTTTGTGGCGGATTTGCTTTAAGGCCCGGGCCTAGGGCGGCAAGACATTAGGGGCGGCGTCTATGTGATGAGTGCTGTACAGAGTGACATGAGTACTGTCTATGTGATGAGTGAGTAGTTACTATACAGGGCCTGGGGCCTAGGGCGGCAAAGACTGGAAATCCGCCACTGATGTTTGTTTGTACACTTTGTACCGTGTTTGAAGGCTGTAAGTGTATTGTTAACATCTTGCATATTGTGTATCTTGCATGTGTATGAAAGATTTAAAAGGAACCTGACCGAATTTTGTTCTCCCAAAAATTGCTCTATAATGACTATTTTAAAGCAATTTTTGGAGAACAATTTTTTTCTATTCTATACAGGATGACCGTCAAGGTTTGAACCTACGACTCTTAACCATCACACACTACAGACATAACAGACATGTTATGAAGAAAAGAGCGTACTCCCATCTTAAATGCCTGCAACGCATTTGCAACCCCTTCGGTGTTGCAAGTTTACAGGTGTCCATTTGGCAACGGTACAGATGAAGTGAATAATCCTTTTTCATCGTATTTTCACGGAAACATACGGTCGTGTCGTGCTTTTTCATTCAGTCTCAGTACAAAAAGTACTGACGTTGACTGAATTAGCATGGCATACACGAACTTTTCCGAGAAAATACGCTGGGAAAGGATTATTCACTACATCTATAATCGCTAGTTGCTTACCGTCAGGTGATTCGACTGCGCTCTTGCCTCCCTTATCTTTAAAAAATCAGTTGGAGTGGAGCATGGCCATTCTGTATCTGGGGGCACGGCCGTGCCCCCGCCAAGACGAGGCAAAGGGCAAAAGGCAGTGTAAAATATACATGTAGGGTACTATTATCTACTTATTCTAAGGTTTTATTCTGAGAAGGGAACCAGACAAGAACAGAAGTTTGTAATCGACTTTATTGTACATCCAAAACTTCAGCTTACTTTTCAAACTATTCAATACAACACTAACCCTCGTTTCAAAGTTTCGCCTCCGGGTATTGTTTGCCAAATTGATACAAATTATCAATTGTTCCTGATAATGTCTAAGATTCCTGTAGTAGATAGTTTGGTATTTGAATAATCGCATTAATAATCTATATTTATACATAGTCTAGCTAGACATGTATGCGACAATATTAATTAGTTTTGATTAAAGATACTGCCTCAACGACCAAATAAGTTAGATCAAAAACTTTTTATAGTAAAAGTTTTTCAAGTCAAACAACTTTGTCAGTAGTAAATTTTTTAATAGGACGATAACCCTTCGCGCAATTTTTTTTTATTTATTTTTTAAATTGCCGCGTGTTACTACTGACGAAAATGGCTTGATAGACTATAATATATCAGTATTTACTGTTCACCCGACAAAAATGAAAATAATGAAATGCAAAATATATAAAATCTTTATTTTCAGACAACTATTGGCAATGTATATTATTAGTATCTAGTAGTACGTATCACAAAGGTGTAACACGCATTAATGCTTGCTTATTGTCTTTAATAACTTACTTCATGTAGAAATTCAAATAGGTCTTACGAGATTTTTTTTACCTAGACCTTTAATTTATACCTAAAAACGAGGTTTCAAAGATTGCTTAACTTTGCGTTGCAGCTACCTAAAACTGCGTTCGGGCGAGAAGATCTTCGACAGAATCGAGCCAGTTGAGGACACCAAAGGCAACACAGGCACCAAGGGCCGTATGGTGGTCACCAATCTCCGACTAATCTGGCATTCTTTATCATCCCCAAGGATTAATTTGTGTAAGCATTAACTGATTAGGTACTTAAAAGATTTTTGACACTACGGCTCACTAATAGGTAAACGAGCTCTAATTGACCCTACAAATAACGTGCTCTAATTCCAAGATTATTTTTTACCAAGGAAAACCAAGGGAAACCAATATTATTTTTTGTGATTTCAGAGTTGCTACCATGGTAAAAGATAATGATAGAAATCATAGAAATAATTAGGTACATCGCGCACCTATACACTTTGTCGCTTCCAAGGTACCAAGTCCTCTATATCAGCCATACTCAAAGTGTGTTCCGCGGAACCCTAGGGTTCCGCGGCACCCCTGCAGGGTTTCCACAAGAATTTACAATTATGCTTATTTAATAAAAAAATACACTTCAAAAAACTATTGTTTTATTGTAGGGTTCCATCAAGTATTTCGCTTTCCAAAAGGGTTCCGTCAAAAAAAAAGATTGAGAACCGCTGCTCTATATTGTTCATGTGTGTATTGGTTGCAGCGGTGGGCCTAAACTGCATAATTTCCACCAGCACCAAAGTAGTGAACTCCGGTCTCCGCGGCACCACACAAGCCCTTTATCTGTTGGCTGCATACAGGTAGTGTTGTATAGGTAGTAGCGCAGTATGCTAAGCACGGCTCGGAAAAACGCCAGTCATTTTGAAAACATTACCGTGTTCCGTACAACACAGACTTTATATCAATGTCAACGATTTACGAACGAACGCAGACCGTAAACGAAAATTTTCGACTAGTAAATGGATCCTAAATTATGATTTGAAAAGACGGGCGTTTTTCCGAGCCTTGCTGCTAAGACTGAGTCGCGTTCACCGAATGTAAACTTATAAAAACTCTATACTATATACAAGAGTCGCGTTTACTGAATTTAAACTTATAAAAATGCTATACTATTTGTATACAGGTCCAGCCGATACGAGTTCATCTTCACCAACTTGGCTCCGAACTGCGTAAGGCACTACACGTCCGTCGCAGGTGTACACAAGTAAGAGGGGCTACCGCGAAAACAGTTTTTCGCAAATTGCGGGAATCATAATCTTTAACTCCAATAAAGGCGATTAGAGTGGCAGAGCCAAATGCCCGCAATTTGCGAACTTCGATTTTAATTTGACTTTAACTCTGCTAAGCAGCTCGGCCTTTGGCTGCCACAAGCAACACGCACGTCGATGAAACGCTACGCGTCTTCGGTTTTAAGAGGAACTTGGCTTATATGAACTTTGACTAAAATTACATAAAATAACATAAAAACGGACATTGTGACAGTAAAACTGAACTCTGCGGTTGCTGTGTGGAATATACTAAAACGCAGCGTACTAGCTACGTAGGCGAATAACACGCGAACGCAAAGCCAAGCCATGCGGCGCGGGGTGAAACAATCCTTTGATACCTAAGAACAGGGATGTTGCGAATATCCGCATCCGCATCCGCAACCGCGGAACTTCCGCATTATTTTCAACATCCGCATCTGCATCCGCATCCGCATAAAATCGATGCGTAGTTTCATGCGGATGCGGATGTGGAACAGGTCGGTACAGGAACGTCTTAGCATCGGCGTAAGTGCTAGACTGCTTGGTACCTAATTTAGTCATTAGCCAAAAAAACTTATTAGAAGTGGGACTTAATGTACATATTTTAACCCTTGGAACGCGAGTCCGACTCGCACTTGGCCGGTTTTTTGAAATGAAAAGTACTAAAATGTAATATTTGACGTTTTTTATGTACCTATCTTGACATCCGCATCCGCATCCGCATTCGCGGAAGTGAGCCTTTAAAAATCCGCATCCGCATCCGCGGATGTCAAAAAATCGGCATCCGCAACATCCCTGCTATAGAAGTGTCCAACGTGGGCGATCTCGTTGCGAACGCGAACGCCGTGGCCCGCCGCGCCGCGCCGCGCCGCTTCGCTTCGCATTCGCGAGTCGTTCGCTTACGTAAGACGCAGCGTAACTGGCACATCCACGTCACATCGCTGATTTTGAGTCCACCCTCTATACCTAAGTATATATGTTTGTGTTCCCTAGTTATTAATTTAAAAAGTTCGTGTAGGTGTACCTCTTCAAAAGGTTCGTAATAAAAACCACAAGATAGAAGAAAATATTCCCAAAAAAGACACAATAGGCGTTGAGATTGGAATCGGCATTATCGCTAAGGATGCGTGAAGACGACGTTCTTCAGATATTCTTTGAGTAGTGAAGTCAAACAAACAATCTGCCAAAAGGAGTACGTATAAGTATAAGTCTCAGCTTTTGTGGGTGCTTACAATTCTCACAAAAACCTTTTTTAGGTACAGTAAAGAATTTTTCTGTGTTTGTAAATATTCAAACGCGTTAATAAATTACTTACACGTGTAAAAACTAATAAGTACAAGAAACAAGTAGGTACCTACATATACAGTTGCAAAACGAATAGTATGTATAGGTACAATCGAGTTCACAACCATCTTTGCAAGCGAAATTTCCAAAAATATATTTACACACGCCTCTTAGACACTGACACTTTTCGAACCACTCGCTACAGTCGCTACACTCGTGGTTCAATTTTGGAACCTTTCGCTTGCTCGGGTATCAATATTAGCACGAGCGGTTAAACAAAAACTTTGCCCTCTTGTAAAACAAATAACTATTTTGGTACGTTGGCTTCTAAAGATGTAACTTATAAACACGACCGTACACAAAGGCATAACTAGCCAAGATACAATTCTTGGTGTGGTGTACTTTTCGTTTTACCATGATTAATCGTGTTAAAGATATTTTGTTTTGCAAACTTGGCCGACACACTGCCGTGTTAGTAGACTGCTAGGTATTACCTACTTCGTATTTGTTTTTGTTTGCAAATTTGAACTAGTTACACGGTCTCGACCACTCCTTTTATTTTGACTTTGCATCTGACTGTACCTACCTATGTGACACCTACATTACCTACATAACATAACATCATCATCACATCATCACCAGGCTATATTAGTCCACTGCTGGACATAGCCCTCCCCTAAAGAGCGCCAAAGCGCCCTGTCTTCATATCGAATCGAAATTTATTAGGCATAATCATTGGACTATTCGAGGTAATTTCAATTGGAACGAATGTTTCTCTACAACTGACTGGGCCACTTTTTAGTTAATAAGTTTGTATTTAAGCTATCGTCTATTAGCCTGACTTTTAAGCAAATGCTTAAAAAAGGTTGGTTTGCTTTACTCTATTCACTATGTTAATATTCGATTACTTACTGTCAAAGCTATGTAGTAACATAATGGATCATTTTGTACCAAATATACTCTGCTTCAGATATTGGAATAGCGCTGAAGTCTAATCTATTACTTCATATATTATATTATAAATAACTGGCTGGCTCTAACTTGAAGAATATTGGTCATACCTTACACAGACATTGGATTTTATGGGGCATATTTTGCCTTCGTCTCCAAACAGTACTTACAAACAAAACTTTAAGTTAATCGATATAGGAACTCCCTATACTACCTGACATTTAATTTTGCCCCCTGAAATCCAATGTCTTCTTATTGGGATGCCTGAAGATTAATAGAATAATAAACAGTGCGCGTCTGTAGCCGTCTGGCGGTCAACGGGTTAAAGCGGTGTCCAGACGGGATGATGAAATCGACCGATTTGATCAGAAATAAAATTTGCGTCAATCTCCAATTTAATCACCAATTTACGATTTATCGTGATATTTGAACCCTCTAAGTTAACAAAATGCTCCAAAACGAAAATATACTAGCGTCACAAATTGGTATTCTTGCGTCCGCGCCCCATTTTGTCGGTAATAATATCGGTCATAATCGGCGGTCGAATTCGGCGAGCCAAATTGGCGTTTGCGTCCGCACGTCCTGATTTGATCGGACAATTTCATCAGATTGGCGAAAAATTGTATCGTCTGGGCACAGCTTGCAGGTTCTTGGTATTTAAAGGGTTTTTTTGCAGGGCGTATACAGCTTCAAGGCCGTACCGCGACCTGAAACTACGCAGTGCCATCATCCACAATAAGCAGCTCAGGATACTGCCCTTAGAGAGGGTAAGTACGTTCAATCATCATCAGATATCATATAGGGTAGGTGCATTAGTTTTCGTCCACTTGAGGAATTTTGAACATAAACCTACATTTCTGCACAAATTTGTACGTATTGCAATCCTTAATGTCAAAACAATATATCTATCTACATAAAAATGATATTTTGCAAGTGGAAAATTAAAAATCAAATATATTATTTGCGAATCTGTCAAGTGGACGAAAACTAGAGAATGGACGGAAATTAGCGCAATAACCCTATATACTCTGTCAAGCTCACATTGAAAGTAGAAATAAGCACGAAACACAAATTTTCTATGGTAGGACTACCATTCGCGCCTACATATGAATAAATGAGTTTTGCTAACGTAAAAAGTGTAGGCAGCATCACATTTGGTTTAATTTGAAATTACGTTTATCTAGTGTCCCCTAGGGATCAACCCTTCCCGGAGTTCCCGGTCCTAAGCAGTTCTCGAGATATTTAGCGATGTGATAAACAGACAGATGGACAGTCGTACCATAATTTGGTAGTGTACCTTTTTGGCTGTCTTTTTCCGTTTCAAAAATTCGATATTTGTCAAAAATATTATTTTTCAGATTTGTTTGAACGAGCACAGCATCTGGAACCTGTCCAGCGAGTCAGGCAACCTCGGCACTATGGTGGTCACCAACGTAAGGGTGGTGTGGTACGCGGATATAAACGATTCCTTCAACGTATCCTTACCCTACATAACCATTGACAGTGTGAGTAGGTATTTGGTTGGTTTAAGAGCCAACAGGAGCTAAGATTTAAATATTTTAGGTAAATATACCCGTCTCGCTAACGGAAGCGGCTCTTAAAACTAGTGCGATAAGGACAAGGCGAAAACTCCTGCGTAAAAATATCAAAAATCGAGGTTTCGTACTCGACTGTTTCCTCCTCCAAAACTTAACCAATCGGAACCAAATTTGGAAATCTAAATGATTATGACATTATCTGTGTCGGACCGTTTTGCTTTTTTGACTAATTGATGTCAGTTTTGAATACCACGCCTCTCATTGCGGCATAGTCAATTAGGCCATTTTGGCCATTTTTGAAGGGCTCTAGCGCCTTAAAAAACAAAAATATCAAAAAAAGCAAAACGGTCCGACACAGATATTGATAATATTAATCTGTGTTGAAAAAAATCATTGCTCTAAAGTCTATTTTTTTATTCGGTAGACTGAAATGACAGTTAATAGTATGAAATGACATTTCATGTTCATACTATTAACTGTCATTTTAGTCTACCGAATAAAAAAATAGACTTTAGCTTCAAAACCCACGGAGGAAACAGTCGAGTACGTTTGTATAGAGAAATGACCACTCCTGTTGGCTCTTGACATAAACGATTCCTTCAACGTTACGTATCCTTACCCTTCTTGACCATTGATAGCGTGAGTATTAGGTAGTTATCACACATTAACTATTAGAAGCTAAACTGTTATCCTGTACACTTCGGTCCAGGGATCGTTCGTATATTTTCCGTCAGTATAGGTACTTAATGTACGAAGATGAACTTACATGCAACTTGCAACAGTATTATAAATGTCCGAAGTGTAGGTCACATCACATCAGCCTCACACACATTACACTTAAATAGCACACGCAATTTTTCCACACCACGCCAGAAATACCTCATTTGAAAACATGACTAAAACCATACTAAAACTCATTATATGACAGTCAACTAACAATGCTACTGATTAAATGCTTTTTTTTTCATAAGACGATAAATAGGTTTTATAGCAAAATATCGGCAAGTAATCAAATTCATGACTAAATGATTAATCTAAATCGGGTAAAATCTGTGCGGAAAGAGAAGAGTCGTGGAATGTAAGAGTCGTGGAGTCATGCCCATACAATAATACCGGACGGGGGGGGGGGGGATTATAAAGGGACTCTAGGTACCTACGTATTTATTTAGTAGTAACTTCAAGTTAAGCTGCTCACAAGTTAAGTTGCTCCTGACGTGTAAAATTATATTTTTATCAATAAAGAATTGAAATTGAAATTGAAAAACAGGATGCTCGCGCGGCGCGCTCATTCTTTCTTCCGTGGGATGTTCTGACAAGAGAATTGAAAATGGGTCAAATTCCAGGGAAAGTTGGAAACAAAAAACTTTTGATTGATTTTTCCAGATCTCAACTCGCGACTCAAAATTTGGCGAGGCTCTAGTAATATCGGCGCGGCAAAGTAGCGGCGGTTACGTTCTAGGCTTCCGGGCAGACCCGAAGGAAAGACTATACTCTTTGAGAGACGAGCTGAAGGAATTACACCGAGCTTACAGTGAGAGACCTGTGTTTGGAGTTGAGATGAGCTGGAATGAGGTGTGTTGCAATGTTATGTACTTACCTACATATTTATGTGAGACTTCCGGGCAGTCCCGAAGGAGAGACCATACTGTCTGTGAGACGACTTAAAAGAATTACACCAAGCATTCAGGATGATGTCCTTGGTAATGGTCAAATTTAAGGTTTTCTCTCGCAGGTTTTACAAAACTAACGTAATCACCCGATAGTTTTTTTTAATACATACACACTACATACGTCTAATCTATACCACGTCCACCCTCCAAAACTCACAACTTCACATTCATCACCATCATCAGCATTCGTCAACGTACGACATACGGCATCATCCCAGTGTCACATAATTCATGAGAGCTATAAAAAATCCCACGGACCTTACTGATTCAGCCGCGAGGACTGGATCACAAATAACCACTCATGTATTGCTTGCAGCAACCCTCAGAACCGCCAAAAGACGACATCGAAGAGCTGCAGGAAATCGGCGAGCCACGTGGCGAGATGGGCCCCAACCTCTACCTCGCGTCCCAGCTAGCTCAGAACAAGCCTGACGACGAAATACAGCCGGTTTACAGCGCGTATCTCGGGCTGGCCATAGAGCCATTGAAGGAGGGGTTCACGCTGAAAAGTCTATTTGAAGTGCAGACCAGCTCTTCATAGAACTGTTTAAATTTTGTCGGTTAAGTTATAAAGTCCGTCAACCAAATCTTGTCAGTAGTAAAAGGCGGCAAATTTGAAAAATCGCGGGTTAGCAACACTGTGTTCAAATAATTCCAAAACGCGTGTCATCTGTGTTTTATCTGTGGAATGTGGATCGTGAATGACAGCCGTCACCTTATTTGTTTTCATTTGGTTTTCATTCTGAATCGTTACTGTTTCAAGAGATATTTCTCATAGAGTAACTTATATATACTGAGATAGAGTATACACTCAGCGTTGAGGCACTACGCCATCTAGCGAAAAGTGTGAAACTAACTGGCACAAGGGTAATTTTTTAGGGAAAATTTATTTCTGTTCATGGTTGATTAGGGTAATGAAACTATTCTTTGTATAGTTAAATTAATATAATAAATAGTTTGATTACCCTAAAAACTAAAAGCACCCTGATAATCATTAAGTAAAACAACTTGAAATGGTTAAATTAATTTATTTACCAAATTTTATAACAGTGAACAGCAATTTTAAACAAATCCATTAACAAAGATATAACAACACAACAATAAGTACGGTATAGCTGGTCAACCAAATCTTGTCAGTAAAAAAAGGCGCGAAATTCCAATTTTCTATGGGACGATATCCCTTCGCGCCTACATTTTTCAAATTTGCCGCCTTTTTCTACTGTCAAGATCTGGTTGACCAAGTATAAAAATCTTTTAACGATTTAAAATACAAGCAATGCATGTTATCGTAAGCCCCCAGATGACCCGGGCCTAGGCCTATTTCTGCTGTCACCATTAAATACCAATACATTAAATAAGATTAAGCAAAGCTAAGGGGCCTACAATGTACAATCATGCTCGTTGATGGTAAACATTACTAAAAATTGAGGTTATGACAAGTATAGGAAGAACTCTTTCGAACTTTTAAGATTATGTTCAGTTTTTTGTTTTACGGTTAAAAGGCATAAATAAAATTAAAACGTATGCCTAAATCTATCCAACAAGACCATAAATTGTGTCCTGGAAATCGTCCATAGGCCCACATGTCAAATATTTTCAGCAATCAGTTGTGACTATTTACAAAGGTAAACCTTTTAAACAGTATTAAGAGCCATTATTATATCGCCGTTCTTTCGCAATATCTACCTAATCTATACATGTTTGTTGCAGGATTAAATCTTGCCCAATATAAGGCGTTCGTAGTAGGTAGTATCTTTTCAGACAATACTTACCTATGGCGGTTTATGTACGTGTACAACGCAACCAAGTCGAAAAGTGACCCTTATCTTATTTACCTTTAAATTAAATAAACACCTAAATATCAGTTGTTTTATTTTTAATATGTATATTGTACAATATATACCAATCAAAAAAATTACACAGGTATGTCATATTCATCCAGAACAGTACACTAATTTACATTAACAAGTGGCAAATTATATTGTAAATAACAAATATATGCACTATCTAATTATCTGCATTTTGATATGATTTTATTTTAGTAAACTTAGAAGACATAGATAGGGAACAAAGAGAATATAAGCAGTTGTTTTTGATATCTTCAAATTTGTTCATCATTTTAATTAACATTGTTTTAACATCGCTTTTAAATTGCCCGTCCATGTTTCAATTTTTTTTCAATAAACCGCGAGTGACAATTTGAATTGACGTACGCAGGGCGCGCTCAGCGGAAAAAAAAATCTGTTGGTTCGATGTACATTGCTGCTTTTCTTAACGCAATACTGCTCTTTGAGTGTTGCCCTACTTTAGTTTGCTTTACATTGCTACTGACAAGATTTGGTTGACGGACTATAATTATATAGGACTTTACGTCTGGATACGGCTTTACACTAAAGACGAGCTGGGCAAATCGACCGATTTCATCAGGAAAATAATTGGCGCCCATCTCATCTAGCGTCCACACGTACACAAATTTAATCACCAATTTGCATTCCAGAGATACTAACTACGTAAATTGGCATTTTTGTGTCCGCACCTGCTGATTTGATCGGGGCATCAAATTGGCGTTTGCGTCCGCACGGCCTGATTCGAACGGACAATTTCATCGATTGGCGAAAAATTGTCTCGTCTGGACTCCACTTAACAGTATAAAATATACTTGGTCAAACAGATCTTGACAGTAGAAAAAGGCGGCAAATTTGAAAAATGTAGGCGCGAAGGGATATCGTCCCATAGAAAATTTGAATTTCACGCCTTTTTTTACTGACAAGATTTGGTTGACCAGCTATACCTGCACACGGAACTTTTCTTACTTACCTACTCAAATAAGTCACCTATACTTGGTCAACCAAATCTTGTCAGTAGAAAAGGGCGGCAAATTTGAAAAATGTAGGCGCGAAGGGATATCGTCTCATAGAATATTTGAATTTCGCGCCTTTTTCTACTGACAAGATTTGGTTGACCATCTATATTTACATATAATTAACTTAAAGTAATTAAGTCATTTCCGCAAGCTATATCCATATTTTTAACAATACCCCATAATAACGTTAACAACTCATAACAGCCGTAAATTCACCGTGCACCGTGCAACGCATGTTCAATATGGCTACTCTACACGATGGGCCAAAGCCGGCCACTCCAAGGGACGCAGCCATGCGGTAGAATGAGATAGCAATATCACTTGCTCCCTCTAACGCATAAATGCGTCCCTTGGAGTGGCCGGCGTTGGCCCATCGTGTAGAGGAGCCATTAAAGGGCAGTTCTGATTTTATACATGGCAATAAAATACATTTGACAATGACATTTTGACTTTTGACATGCTTTTGACTGACAAGTTGAGACCAGTCAGCTTGTTTTGATTGCATGAATCTAGTGTTTTTATCATCCTAAAAATCTGTTTGATTGCAATTGCATTTATTAACGCGGAAACAAATTCATAAACATATACTTTTTATTCTTCTTGCTAGTCTAATTAGTTTATATATACTCGAATTGTGAAGTGCATCATTAAATTACTATGAATCTGTAAAACTGTTTATTTACTAGTGTTTCTATGTACGACTTTCTCAATGTAAATTTTAACTTTCATGACTGATTTGTTTTACTTGTATAAAAGAACTTGTGTGTTTGTGGTTAATAAGTTAATAAAATACCACAATGAACAATAGAAGTGCAGCAGGACTGGTAAGTTTTGAAACAATTACAAAATATTGTATTTCTTCAGGCTTGGGAGCTTCATACAATGTTCATAAGCCCCGTCTTCATATCGCGCGGCAAGCTATCGAACATCGGCTCACGCGGCAGCCGCGCGATATGGAGACGGGGCTATACATTATAACTTTAATATTTAAACATTTGCATGTTGCAGAGAGGAAACGCTATTGCTGGTGCAGGTTTTTGCTCCCTGCATGTTCAAGGAGGCTGCTAGGGAAATAATAATGATGTATGAAATATCATTTATTATGAAATTTATAAATTATTTCAACTGCCAATGCATGCTTATTATCTTGCTTTTACTTACATTCTTACATTAACTGGAGCAATAACTAGATATGTAAAACATGTGTTTTTTAACAAGTATTTTTTTAAATCCAATGTTATAATGTTTAAAGAACCAATACAAATATGCAGATCTTTATTGGTAAAATAAATACATTTTACAAGTCATTCAATTCTTAACAATAACATTATTATTTTGACGACCGGTCTGGCCTAGTGGGTAGTGACCCTGCCTGTGAAGCCGCGGTCCTGGGTTCGAATCCCAGTAAGGGCATTTATTTGTGCGTTGAGCACAGATATTTGTTCCTGAGTCATGGTTGTTTTCTATGTATTTAAGTATTTGTATATTATATATATCGTTGTCTGAATACCCACAACACAAGCTTTCTTGAGCTTACCGTGGGGCTTAGTCAATTTGTGTAATAATGTCCTATAATATTTATTATTATTATTCACAATTACAAACTAACAACAGTAGCACATTCAATACTATATTTAATTAATGATCGTTTTGCATAGACAATCTATTTCCATCTATCTATCTATTTGCCATGACTTTTTGTATTAGTACAGTTCATTTATTATATTTCATCTTCCAGCGTCGTTCGGCCATAGCGGCGCGTATTCGGATAAGAGAAGAATGGTCGGAGCTGAAAGGACCCGAGGAACCCGTGAAACCGCTCAATCGAATCCCAGAAATTATACGGAAACAACAGAAACCAGTGCGAAGCGCCAGCAAGCTCGTAGCACAGAGAGCTAAATTCACTACAAACAAGAGTCTTAAAGAAACTAAAGTCTTAAAGAAACGGAATGAAAATATCATGTCAAATGTACCGATATCAGATAGGAACATGGATGTGGGTGCGGATGCGCTCGCAGGGGTGGTGGCGCTAGTTGATGTGGGGACGGAGACTCGGGCGCTGGCTCTTAGGGCTGCTCTGATGGCGCTGGGAGCCACGGTGGTGCCGGCTTGGAGCCCGTTTGTGACGCATCTTGTGTGGACTCAGGGCAAGTATAATTTGTGTATTGACTGCTTAATATTCAACTTACAATCTAACCTAACCTTCTTTACAATCATAAATAGCTATGGTTTTATATCAAACTTGACATTTAACTTCAAAGTGTATAAAAATGAAATTTTGAGGGTTATATTGAATTAAAGCAAGGTGCTTTAAGTGATTAATAAAATATATGTGTAGAAGATAGATGGATGAAAAGTATATTATGATATAAGTCAAATATTATTTTTAAGAGCAACTTTGTTAGGATAATATTCTGGTTAAATTTTATAACAAGTGTCACTCATCACCATTGTCATTCCCAAGCACAGGTAAATGTTAATAAAATTATCAAATAGGCAAAGAAGTTTGAACACTTTGAATTTGAATACACAAATTTATTTAAATATTATAAGAATAAGAACATTATTACATAACATACAACTATCTACAGTCAGCAGCAGAAGTCGCTAAGCGGGTGAGGTTTTCAAAATTACCTTGACACATTCTTATTCTCTTTTGACACTTGGCCCACTTAGCTACTTCTGCTGCTGGCTGTACTTACAAATGGCGGACTTACCAAATGGCATTTTCACATGAAATACCTCTTCCACAGTTTTATAAAGCCATCACTCTTATATTAAATCCATCAATTTAATGTAGTAACCAATATTTGAAGGTGGTTGCCGCGACACTCGCGCCAAAGCCCGCGCCTTGGCCTGTCGTCTGGTATCACCGCTGTGGGTGGAGGCCTGCGCTTCTTGTGGACGACGGGTTACCGAAGCTGCCTTTCCTGCTGCTGCGAGGCATAGTGATCTGCCCTCGCCTCGAGCTCTCAGGATCATGCTGGTATGTGTTTAAGGTTATTATTACATTTTATCCAAGTATCTCCACTGTGGGTGGAGGCCTGCGCTTCTTGTGGACGACGGGTTACCGAAGCTGCCTTTCCTGCTGCTGCGAGGCATAGTGATCTGCCCTCTCCTCGAGCTCTGAGGATCATACTGGTATGTATTCTATATGGTTACTGTTACATTTTATCCAAGTATCTCCACTGTGGGTGGAGGCCTGTGCTTCTTGTGAAAATCGGGATAATGAGGCCGCCTTTCCTGTGCTGTGAGGCCTAGCGATCTACCCTCTTCTCGACCATTAAAGATCATGCATGTTTGTATGAGTTGCTAGTATTCAAGGTTAGGTTAAGCTAGCTAGGTTTTTCATATCTATGAAGACTCAATCAAGCTCCATGCCAACCAATAAAATTATGTTTGTTGGATGCGTTTTAAGCATGTGTGAGTGAACGTATTAATGTATGCATGTATGTGTCAAATTCAGTCGCAAATAAATCTTCAAACAGTCCACACGTCTATCTCTAAGAAAAATCCCTACATACAAATATCAACCTTATTACAAAGAACATTTGGTCGACATCGAACCGGAGGAGGAACCAGATAAGCGAAGTCCAGCCGGCCGGCGAGAACAATAGAGGACCGCATTCCTGAGCCTATAGTTGCTATCTGCAGTTGCACGTTATAAGGAAATTATGACAAATTAAATAAAGTGAAGATTATTAAGTTGTGTTATCGTGTTGTTTACGTGAATGAACAAGTAAATACTGCAATATGAGTACTAACGAACAGTTAATTCGTGTTTTGGAGGATACAGCATTATTATTGAAGAAAACTGTAACTAATTTGAAGAAATGTCCCAAACAACGTTTAACTAAAGGCTACTTAGAATGTCGAGCACAGTGTATCGACGCTTATTGGAAAACATTTACATCGGCGCATAAACAGCTGGTACAGAATACTACAATGCAGGAGCGCGGCGAGATGCAGTACTTTCTTAAGGAAGATTATTACGTCGTGGAGGAGTTATACCTATGTTTACAAGGTGATATCAAGGACGCGCTCGCTGTTGCCGCTCCCACACATGTTCAAGGAACAAGTTCGCTGGATATCACGATGTTCGAAGCTGTGCAACAACATGTCAAGTTACCTGCTATTGTTTTACCTGTGTTTTCTAATAACTATGAAGAGTGGCCGACGTTTCACGACTTGTTTACGTCGTTAGTACATAACAACACGAGTCTTAGTAAGGTTCAGAAACTGCACTATTTAAAGTCAAGTATCGCCGGTGAAGCCGCTGCCTTATTGAAGCATGTTACGATTACAGAACAAAATTATGAGTTAGCCTGGGAGACTTTAAAGCAAAGGTATGGTAATAAGAGGTTAATTGTGAACTCCCTTTTGAAGAGATTGTTTAATCAAAAGAAGACTACTACGCAAACATCTACTCAAATAAAACATCTACTGGACACTACGACGCAATGTTTGAATGATCTACAAAATCTTCAAGTGAATATTAACGAGTGGGATCCGTTCATAATATACCTGGTAGTGAACCGACTCGACAACGAAACTCATAAGGATTGGGAGGAACATGCCTACAGGTTAAGTGCTGACCAGTTGCCCAAGTGGACTGATTTAAGGAAATATCTCGAGTCGAAGTTTCGCACGTTAGAACTAGTTAACCCTGTCACGGCTACCGTACCTAAAGAAGCAAAATCAATTAAGGAGAAGTCTTACCATGTAACAACACCATCGAAAAGCTGTGTTTTATGTAGGGATGAACACACTTTATGTCACTGTCAAGAGTTCACGAAAATGTCACCTGTGGAGAGAATTGACTATGTGAAGAAAACTAAATTATGTTTCAACTGTCTCCTTCCTGGACATTCTGCATCACGATGTCGTCTTTCCTTTTCATGTCGTATATGCAAAAAGAGGCATCACACCATGATACACCAAGAGCAGAATAAGGAGTCAGTGAAAACTCAAGCTCACCACAGTCAGCTTACACACCACGAAGAAGACCCGCAGAACGATGAAGAAGTAGAAGTGGTGGAAATTTCGTGTAACTTTGCCTGCAAGAAATCCAAAGGCCTGCTAGCGACGGCAATGATATCCATTAGGGACGACGAAGGTCACGTGACTCCCCTTCGTTGTTTAATTGATCCAGGGTCAGAGTCAAGCTTTTTAAGCGAACGCGCAGCACAAGCTCTGCGAGTCAAGAGGTCACCTGTGAGAGGAACTGTTACCGGTGTCGGCGACCTCCAGATCAAGATCAACAGCGCAGCACATGTTCAAATATTGTCAAATCAAGATGACAGTTTCCAGCTAGATGTCAAGGCTTATATAATGCCCTCAAAGCTCACATCACAACTACCATCAAGGAAGATAAAGTATGACCCACAAGCCTGGTCACACATACAAGGACTCACTCTGGCTGATCCTAAGTTCCACCAGCCAGGGCGAGTAGACATGCTACTTGGTGTAAAAGTGTATGCACAAATACTAGAAGGAAAGGTTAAGAAAGGTCCACCTGGCACTCCATGCGCTCAAGAAACAAGCCTAGGTTGGATAATATTCGGAGACGTAGAAGGCACAGCAGACACTTTACAAGAAACCATAGTTGTGATGCATCATCAGGTCGACGTAGACGACATGTTAAAGGCATTTTGGGAGATAGACACTACAGATACAAAGAAGAGTCTGACGAAAGAAGAAGAAAGGTGTGAAATGATTTACAAGGAGACGCATACAAGAAACGAAGAAGGAAGATACATAGTAACGTTACCATTCAAAAAAGAAGAAACACTATCTCCAAAAGGACATACAAGAGACATCGCCATGCTGAGACTGAAACAACAAGAAAGAAGATTCGAAAGGGATCCTAATCTGAAGAATGAGTATGTTAAAGCTATAGAAGAATACATGAAACTAAACTACATTGAAGAAGTTCCTGAAGAAGAAGTTAACAAGGAAGCAGTATACCTACCATATCACGCTGTGATTAAAGAAGAAAAAGAAACTACAAAGACTAAAATAGTCTTTAATGCTTCTTCTAAAGGCTCCAATGGCGTATCCCTGAACGACGAGCTCCTAGTCGGTCCTCATTTACAGGAAGACATGCGAAATCTAGTCATGAGATGGCGTATGCGACGTGTAGCCATGATATCAGACATAAAGAAGATATACTTACAGATTCTGATGAGCCCGAAGGATACCGATTTCCAGAGGATACTATGGCGTAAAAATACAAGCGATCCAGTGAAACACTACCAACTGCTTCGCGTAACTTTTGGCACTGCTTCTGCGCTTTATCTTGCTGTCAAGACGCTACAACAAGTGGCAGAAGATGAAGGCAAGGAGTACCCGCTTGCATCGAAAACCATAAAAGAAGAGACAGACCTGGAAATTAAAAAAGTAACAATAAAAGTAAACCTAAATAGAGATGAAAATACAGAAGTTTACAAACCCTTACCTGAGAAGTTTAAAGACTATGATACTTTACCTGATTTACTGAAGTCCATCGTTTATGCCAGAAGATTCTTGACGTACCTAAAAGAGAAAACCACAAACACAGAAAAGACAATAACAACACAAGAATTAGAGAAGGCATTACTGGTATGTACAACTACAAAGGCTGTGCAAGCAGAATATTTCAATGAAGACATAGAAAGCATAAAAACAAGAAATAGAGTAAGCGCTAAGAGCAAATTAAGAACTTCAAACCCTTACCTTGACGAAAACGACATCGTCAGGGTGGGCGGTAGATTGTGCCATTCTGAGCTAGATGAAGAACGAAAGCATCCTATAATTTTATGTAAATGTCACTTTACGTACCTCATCATGCACGACGCCCACCGAAGAACCTTACATGGGCGATATCAGCTGACTCTGAATTAT
Organism: Cydia amplana; assembly: GCF_948474715.1. Classification (NCBI taxonomy): domain Eukaryota; kingdom Metazoa; phylum Arthropoda; class Insecta; order Lepidoptera; family Tortricidae; genus Cydia; species Cydia amplana. The sequence goes on along the minus strand of NC_086069.1, from coordinate 2,022,150 downwards.
ATAAGGTCGAAGTACTAGATCTTAAGAGTAAAGGGATTACTGTCAACTTAACCCGTGTATACAGTGTTAAGTTGACAGTAATCCCTTTACTCTTAAGATCTAGTACTTCGACCTTATATAATTCAGAGTCAGCTGATATCGCCCATGTAAGGTTCTTCGGTGGGCGTCGTGCATGATGAGGTACGTAAAGTGACATTTACATAAAATTATAGGATGCTTTCGTTCTTCATCTAGCTCAGAATGGCACAATCTACCGCCCACCCTGACGATGTCGTTTTCGTCAAGGTAGGCGGTAGATTGTGCCATTCTGAGCTAGATGAAGAACGAAAGCATCCTATAATTTTATGTAAATGTCACTTTACGTACCTCATCATGCACGACGCCCACCGAAGAACCTTACATGGGCGATATCAGCTGACTCTGAATTATATAAGGTCGAAGTACTAGATCTTAAGAGTAAAGGGATTACTGTCAACTTAACCCGTGTATACAGTGTTAAAAGTGGTGATTCAATCATAAAAAGAACTATTACTAAATTGTGTCTTATGCCCGTTGATACAGAATCTTAATTTAGTTAATGCTCCAATTGAAATTAATTTTGCATGTAACTATGTTTCAAGTCTTCTACTTTGTTTCTGTCACTAAATGCTTAGATAATTGTATAAATTTAGTAATTGAATTTTACCTTAATTGCTGACATGTTGTTGTATAATACTCTCTCATACTTGCTTTTCCTTACTATACATAGTGCTATAGTTTGTCAATGCAATTGCATGCATATAATGTAGTTTATCATACAATTTGTTATAGTAAATACTATGTACAATTTTGTAGATAAGTATCTATACCTATGTAGTTTAATAAAAGGTCGATGCCCTTTTGGTGGGCGGTATGTTGGATGCGTTTTAAGCATGTGTGAGTGAACGTATTAATGTATGCATGTATGTGTCAAATTCAGTCGCAAATAAATCTTCAAACAGTCCACACGTCTATCTCTAAGAAAAATCCCTACATACAAATATCAACCTTATTACAAAGAACAATGTTGGTTATGCTGGCTTGAGAATCTCAGAATTTATACGCCAAATATAATTTAATAGTTGACAAATTTTCTTAAATAAAAGATAACATTTACATCATACATGAAACCTTACCTGCAGTGGCGGTAAAGAACTTCAAAGATGAGAAGTCCCCAACCGATGTTTCATGCCATTCTTTGGCATTTTCAACCTTATTTCTTAGAAATAGAGATTGTTTACCTGAGTTCAGTTTTTTTTTCTTATATAAAATTCCATCTCGTAATTTACCATCTCAATATTACACTTACTACGGTGACGCAACGACCCAAAGTGAGTCTTGGCCTCCGACACCAGATCACCCCATGCCTCTCGGTCTTGCGATAGCTCTCGCCAGTCGCCATGGCCGAGGATGACCAGGTCTTGAGCAACTACGTCGTTCCAGCGGTACCTAGGACGCAGTGTTGGCCGAAACGTTAATGCAATTGAAAATGTTGGCCATTAACCATTATAAATTGAACCGTAAACTGTAATCGTCCGTTACGGTTTAAGGTTCAATTTATAATGTTATTTTTCTTTTTTTTCGATGTGGCGCGCGCACAGCTCTTGTGAGCAAGGACCCCGCTAAGGATACGGGCGAGCCTTGCTCATATGCATATCTGTCGCCAGTTTTCCCTTAGTCGCCTTATACGACACCCACGGGACGAGATGGGGTGGTGCTATTCTTTTCTGATGCCGGCACCACACGGCACAAAAAAAATTATAATGGTTAATGGCCAACATTTTCAATTGCATTAACGTTTCGGCCAACATTGCTAGGACGTCCAATCGGGCGTCTCCCATTTGGCTGTCCCAAATACGCTCTCTTCACGGCACCATCCTCCCCCATTCTCCCACTGAAGCCTAGCCGTTTTGGTCTGTCCAAATCAAAATTCAAAATGTTTATTGCATATCACATTACACATTATTAGGTGGAGCTTATGAGTAGGTAGGTTTACATGTGACACCCTGCAAGGCCACAGCGACATACTTAAGACTAACATGCATATAAATTAACATTGTTAATCATGTTTATCGCTAAAAAAAATCATTAATATTATAGTAACATTTGCTGGCTAAAAATGTTTTCAAGCGTTTATTGACCTTTTCAACGCTTTTCGTCCCATGCTAAAATGTGGCTTATACGCCAAATGGTTGCAATATGAAGAGCGAAAATAAACCTTATCTGTCAGCAGGAAAATTGCTTTGACAGCGTCCGTCATAGCCTTTTTAGTGGCTGTTGGCGTCATGGGCACGACAGCACTCGACCACTTTAGTGGCTCTTGGCGTTGAAAAGGTTAAACATCGGCATTTTTCAATATTTTTTAGGGAGTTCGATAGGTTGTATATTTTAATAAGCATAGGTTGTATATTTTAATAGTGAGGGCTGGATGCAACTATTATACTGATTTACATAAAATTTCCAATAACATTTCAGAAACGAGCCGAAGCAGAGAACATACCTCTAGCAGAGCTACTCAACAACAAGGAACCAAACAACGCCAAAAAGCAAAGACTAAGGATATCCAGTGAAACGGAGCGCGACACTACAGCAGACACATCTGCTGACCACGACACGTCCACCGATAGGGACACGTCGCATGACCACTCCAAGGATAGCACAGGTAATTATGGTCGGACTAAGGTTGGTATTCTACCTGTCAAGTTTCCAAACAACCCCAAAGGTAATTAATTATGATCGGACTAAAGTTGGTATTCCACCTGTCAAGTTTCCAAACAACACCAAAGAGCAAAGACTGAGGATATCCAGTGAAACGGAGCGCGACACTACAGCAGACACATCTGCTGACCACGACACGTCCACCGATAGGGACACGTCGCATGACCACTCCAAGGATAGCACAGGTAATTATGATCGGACTAAGGGTTCCCCCACCTAATTAGGTATGTCAACGCGAATTGGCAAAAGCCGATAGTAAAAAACCTATATGTCTGCCTTTATGGCGCATCGGCCGATGCGAGCCGAGCCGAAGGACGACTTTTTCGCTCTTATTGCGCAGACATAAAGCTTTTTTCTATGCGATTCCGCGTCGACATATGTGGGGGAACCGTAAGGTTGGCTTTCCACCTGTCCAGTGTCTTGGTACAATGGGCATTGCGTCTCACTCTCTCACTAAGCAAAATGCGAGACAATTATACACATTGGACTGATTGGACAAAGAAATTGGACAGGTGTAATACCACCCTAAGCTAGTTCGATTCTAAACCGATAATGACTTGACAGCCCATGCTTCCATACACTTACAGGTACAAGCATACTAAGTGCAATTTTGCACTTTTGTATTGGCTTACCCGAAAGTCTCGAAAATGGCCCAAAATCGTTTTTTCCTAGTTGCGATTTCTGCCATTCGCAATTTTTACCTCTTTATATTTTCTCAATAGCTTCCTTTCCCGAAAGAATCTCTAACCAATTCGCATATTCTTATTTCTATTAGGTATATTTATTGTTCAATAGATTAATTTCCTAACAGGATTTCGCATAATTTCCCATTCGCATAATTTCCCACTATATATCATTTGTTTACAATCACTAAACAGTGTCATTTAACAGAGCCTAGTTAGGTGCGACGATGAGCGAAGCGAGGAAAAAAAAGGTAACTAATAACCAGACTTATTGCTTCAGTCAGAACCTATACCGGACCGGTCCCTGGTTTGTTGTCTGTGTCACAGATACATTCTCTTGTTGTGTTAATATTTTTTTTCAAACACCTTTGTTTTATATTTTATTAATAATTAGGGGTGAACTGAAAACCAGCGCTGTGACGCAGCTAGTCTGTAACACAGCAAATGTCACACCATTGTCATAGATAGACTTAAGAAATTATGCTGTTGCTGTTCTCCTATCAACAATATCAACATGTCTATTTATTTGTTTTTCTTTTATCGTCTGTGTATTCTTGTATGTGTGTGGCAATAAACAATTCTTATTCTTAATATTATTCACGTAATATTCCAGACCCGACAATCCGTGTGAACACGTTGCCCCGCGGCGGAGCCAAGATGGCGGCCGACACGGCGGCGACGCCGCCCAAGTCGAGGCGGAAACTGTTCACTCAGAAGGAGGCTCAAGACCTGACTGAAGATGACGATGGTAAGGATTTTTTTTAGATAGCACAGGTAAAATAAAAAGTATAGGGTACTTCCCGGTAAATGCATTTATTTATGTTTATATATAATATTTATTCCTGAGTTATGGATGTCTTTTTATCTTGTCACCGTGTCGCCGAAATAATTTATAGCTTGTAAGATTTTTTTTTATTGTATGTATGTTCGTTTGTAAGGTAGTATGTATCTAGATGGCCCTGACATAAATATGGGACCAATGAGGATAATGGGACCTGATAATAAATTATAATTAATTTAATTTATATCGTCGTCGGTTACCTATAGTTTAGATACATTATTTACTTTGGAGCTAGGCTGATCTGTGTAAAACTGTCCTGTTTTAATCCTTTAACAGAGCAGAATTTGAAAACTCTGCAGTTCAAGTTTCATTGTCACTTCCTAATCCTAAAAAGTCTACATTAGACAAAAACCAAAATGATAATTTTATAGGGTAGTTTTTCTACAACAGACATATAGACCTATGAACCGTGATTACCTTTAGTATTGTTTTCGAGCTCCCGATATTTCGACGCAGTTACATGCATCTTGTTTACGGGTGTGGTGACTGAAGATAGTGGGCGCGTGTCAAAGTTGTGTCGACCGCGCTCGGTCTACCCTCATCCGTGCGCGTCGGCTGCGTTCGCTTTCAACGTTACCACCGGACGCGTTCACTCGTTGGTCCGGTCGCGTTCACACTTGACTCATACAAGTGATACAAAAAAAAAAAAAAAAAAAAAAAAAAAAAAAAAAAAAAAAAAAAAAAAAAAAACTTATCTTTCAAAACTGTTAGTGTTTCTACAATGTTGATTGTACCCTATAACGTGTTAAACTGTTTATATTTGTGATAATTGCAGCCACTCCCGCCGTCTCGAAGCGCACCCCCTCTAGACTAACTGTCCGCGAGCGCAAGCAGCTCGCGCGCGCCGAACGCATGGCGCGGCGCTTGCTCGGCGCCGCCACGCCGGCCAAAACGATCACGCAACAAATATTGTCGCAGACCGATGCTCCGAGAATAGTAAGTACATCGGGCTCAGCACGGTTCCATTTTTAGGGTTCCGTAGCCAAATGGCAAAAAACGGAACCCTTATAGATTCGTCATGTCTGTCTGTCTGTCTGTCTGTCCGTCTGTCTGTCCGTCCGTATGTCACAGCCACTTTTCTCCGAAACCATAAGAACTATACTGTTGAAACTTGGTAAGTAGATGTATTCTGTGAACCGCATTAAGATTTTCACACAAAAATAGAAAAAAAACGATAATTTTTGGGGTTCCCCATACTTCGAACTGAAACTCAAAAATTTTTTTTTCATCAAACCCATACGTGTGGGGTATCTATGGATAGATCTTCAAAAATGATATTGTGGTTTCTAATATCATTTTTTTCTAAACTGAATAGTTTGCGCGAGAGACACTTCCAAAGTGGTAAAATGTGTGTCCCCCCCCCCCTGTAACTTCTAAAATAAGAGAATGATAAAACTAAAAAAAATATATGATGTACATTACCATGTAAACTTCCATACAAAAATACGGGACATGAAAGTTTCAAAATTTAAGTTGTTTTTTAACTTCCAAAAACGATAAAAGTAAGGGTACCAACCGATTCCTTAGATATCATCCAAAAAAATATTGTATAGCAACTATATACATAAACGCAATATTTCACCGACATAAACGCAATTTTCTTGTTTTGTCCATACTACAAGATGGGCTCCCGGAGACCTTGACGTCACGTTCCCTTGTCGTTTTGTTTAGAGCGTTTCGCGAGTGAAGTGCGACTGTCGCCCTTTGACTACAATTTCTGACTTTTGTGTTACTGTAATGCAATGGGTCCCATATAGACATTTGATCCTAAAAACAAACCCGATCGATTGATACCATAAATGAAAATTAGTCATGTAGCCTATTGACGTAGGTAATAGTATTTAGTTATTTACACCAAATGATCATATTCCTATATTTGCTATGTCTCATAGACCTAATAGTAATATAGTTGTAACTAGCGACCCGCCCCGGCTTCGCACAGGTTGACAAATTATACATAAACCTTCCTCTTGAATCACTATCTATTTTAAAAAACCGCATCAAAATCCGTTGCGTAGTTTTAAAGATCTAAGCATACATACAGACAGACAGCGGGAAGCGACTTTGTTTTATACTTACTATGTAATAGTGATACGTGTCATGTGTAGAAAATCCGGAATTTTTATACACGTCATTACTATAAATATACATTAATTGGTTTTTGTTTTCAGGTATTGACAGGAATGTCACGCACCGAGCGGCAAGCCATACAAGCCGCCATTAAATCCCTCAACGGACAGGTCCAAAAACATGTCAACACCCGCACCACCCACGTCGTACTAGGCTCCTGCGTCTCCGACCGAAACGACCACACCGGCGTACAGCCGCTGGACCAAAGCCACTGTTCCAAAATAAATACTAGGTCTCAAATACTTAGTACAAATAAAATACCAAGTACACATACTAGGTCAGAAATACCAAGTACAAATACTAGATCGGAAATACCAAGTACGAATACTAGGTCACAAATACCAAGTACAAATACTAGGTGTCAAATACCTAGTACAAGTACTAGGTCAGAAATACCAAGTATAAATACTAGGTGTCAAATACCTAGTACAAGTACTAGGTCAGAAATACCAAGTACAAATACTAGGTCGGAAATACCAAGTACGAATACTAGGTATGGAATACCGAGTCAGCGGTGCGGGGTGGAGAAGGCGCGTACGTTGAATGCGTTACTAGGGGCGGCGAGGGGGTGTAGGGTGGTTTACTCGCAATGGGTGACAGATTCCGTGGAGGTGAAGAAATGGGTGCATCATCATGGGTACGAGGTGTCGCATTTGAGAAAGATTTCAGAGGTAATTTTTTTTTTTTTAATTTTTTAAACTGCTTTTCTCGAATAGTTGTTGTAAAGTGTGCATACACGTCTCGTTGACCCTTGCAGTGAGTTCCTCATATGTCTGAGCACTAGCAATAACTGTGGTATCATCTGCAAACAGCACCGGTAGGCCTGTCGTAATGGCAGTTGGAAGGTCATTAACGAAAAGTAGAAATAAGGTGTTGCCATAGTTAGCAAATTCCATTTTAATATGGCGATTTGTTTACGTAGCAAGTTCCGTAGAATTTGCATTTAAAACTTGCACCGCTAGCGAAATACGCTGGATTAAAAATGCGCCGGACCTGGGGGCTTTTCTCTCGTAGGCGTTGACCTAACTTTCTTATGAATTTTTTAGCATCAGCACACCAAGACCCGCTGGTTTCTATGGCTACTGGTACAAATTTGAAAACTGTCACTTTGCCGCTATTTATTATAATTTCAAAACGTAAAGTTTGACTTGCCGGGCCACTGTCAGAATCCCAAAACTAAAGAAAGGACGCGTACCTCGAGGAATTTCGTACATTGACCCGCCTGTTCCTGTCTCTATGGCACGCGTCATTATTTATATTGCTGTCCCGCCTATCATACCATGGTCAATGACACTGTGCGAGCGGGACAGCAATATAATCAATGGGTCCTTTCTTTACATAAAAGCATTACTAGGCGTCCTTCCCTGTAGCAAACTATCTGTGATGGATAAAAACTATTTCAAATTAAATGTCGCCATTACTTACTTACTAGTCTCTGATCTCTAGCAAGACGCACTCAGAGTCCATCCTTTTGATGACAATCATACATTAGTCATTATCTAATCAGTCAAATATACTTTCCAGAAAGCCCGCGTGGAACGTTCCGCGCTCGGCCGAACATGCTCCGATTACGCTTACGACGTTTTCCGAGGCATGCGAGTCCGTGTATCCCCTCACACTGAGCAAAAAGACGCAGCCGTACAACTGTTAACACTCTGTGGTGGTGTTGTACAAGATGGCGGACAATTCCAAGATGGCGGCGGTTTACAAGATGGCGGAACACAACCAGCTGATTTTGACGTTTGCGTGGGAAATGGCGAGGGCGAAGTGAGCTCGAAGTGGGTGTTTGATAGTGTAGCGGCCGGTAGAATGAGGACTACTAGGAGATATGTGGTTTTCGGTGTCGAAAATGTGAGATAAAGAAGTTAAGTGGCAGTTTTTTTGCGTTTGTTCTATGTAACAAAGTTATAAAATTTTTATGGTCATGTTATGTCTTACGAAGCATTCGAATCCGTATGTGATCTTAAACTGAACAATAAGTCGCGGCCATACAACTGTTAACACTCTGTGGCGATATCGCACAAAATGGCGGCCCATTCCAAGATGGCGGAACGCAAACGGCTGATTTTGACGTTTGCGTGGGGAATGGGGGGGGGGCGAAGTGAGCTCGAAGTGGGTATTTGATAGTGTAGCGGCTGGTAGGATGACTACTAGGAGATATGTGAATTACGGTGTCGAAAATGCGAGATAAAGAAGTTAAGTGGCAGTTTTTTGCGTTTGTTCTATGTAACAATGTTATAAATGATAAAAATGCCCTGCTTATGATATCTTTGTAGGCACGCGAGGTCCGAATATAACCTCACACTGAACAAAAAGACGCGGCCATACAACTGTTAACACTGTGTGGCGATATCGTACAAAATGGCGGCCCATTCCAAGATGGCGGCGGTTTACAAGATGGCGGAACGCAAACAGCTGATTTTGACGATAGCGTGGGGAATGGGGGGGGTGGGGGCGAAGTGGATGTTTGATAGTGTAGCAGCCGGTAGAATGAGGACTACTAGGAGATATAGCTGGTCAACCAAATCTTGACAGTAGAAAAAGGCGCGAAATTCAAATTTTCTATGGGACGGTATCCCTTCGCGCCTACATTTTTCAAATTTGCCGCCTTTTTCTACTGTCAAGATCTGGTTGACCAAGTATATGTGGTTTTCGGTGTCGAAAATGCGGGATAAAGAAGATAAGTTGCGGTTTTTGTGTGCCCGAATGATTTTGTATGGTTAATGTTTTAATTGTATTTCTAAGCAAAATTTATCTCAATATACATCTATAGGTCCTTAGGTCCTATCATATCCTATGCTAACCACCGTTTAAATATTCGCCCGAATTGAATTTACACACTGTATCGTAAGATCGTAACAATAACTAACCTCTTAGAGCGCTAGGTGCTAGGTGATAATGATAATCTTGTTTTTGTTTCAGTTATTTTCAAGATCTTTCTCATATTACGAGTATTATAGTAGTTTATGTAACTGTACATAATGAAGGGCATTAAACACGAGTGTGGGTTTAAGAAACGAACGAAGTGAGTTTCTTAAAAGGATCACACGAGTGTTTTAATGCCTAATTATGTACAGTTACATACACTACTTTATCTACCCACATATCATAAGCCTTCATGATGCATTCAGGAGCCGCATATTATGACCGGCATCGCGGTGTTGTTCAGGGCCACTAACAATAATTATTAGTAAAATAAAACAGAAAACAAATGCGAAAATGAAGAAATTGATTTAGAACAATAATAATTATTTACCTACAGTTTGGATGGTGCAATTATTATAATTCACTTGCCCAGCTCGGACAGAAGTATGTTCCTTTGTATTGTTTCCTTGACTTAGCTGGTAATAAGTCATTTATAACGTTAGTTGCTTTGTCACGGATATCAGGAGGCGTCGCCGAAATATCTATATCATCTTGATCGCTCATTTTATAGTTTAAATTCAACAAATTGAACAATTTTATGCAACAAAACAAATTTTAACCTGTAATGGCAGTATTGAAAAGGTTTCTGGCAGCTGTCATAGTTTTTTTTTAATTCAGAGACAAACTAGAGTCGGCCCCAACTATCATATCGTTCGATATCTTACTTACGTGCGACATTTATCAAATTTGTTTGAAAATTAACAATTCATTCCGAACTAAACGTTATCTCGACTGATATTAGAATAGAGGTCAAATCAAATTTCTTTGTTTTTCAAAGATGTTCGAAATTTGAATGCATAATATTATCGAAATCGATGTTATTATTTAGCAATAATAACATTGTTACAGATAAGAAATTTGTTCTAACAAAACAGTATATTTTTATGGTGGTCATAATGTGTGGTTCTTGAACGCATCATGGAGGGTTTATGAATTTTATGATATTTGGGTAGATAAAGCATTTTATTATTTAAAAGAAGTCAATAACTTATTTATTTTGTAAATATAAGAAAGGCTTTTTTGTTTAATGAAATATATTATGATGAAATTTAGTAAGTTTGGAGGAGAAAAGCTCGTCTTGTTTTTACTGTTTTTTTTATTATAAAATTTATAAAGTGAAATTGGCATGATACATTATTGTTTTACTTTATCATTTTAACCCGATATAACCATAGTATCTATAAATAACAGTAGTATAAGTGTAATTCTATAGAACTTGCTAAATATCTAAACAAACCGCCATATTGAAATTGTCAAAAATGATGAATTTACTAGTGACTTTTGTTTACATAGTTAGCAAGTTCCATTGAATGACACTTTAGTGTAAGGGCCTAGATTCGGACCAAGCTCTTCATGGCCTTTGCAACGACAAATTCCGGCATGTCAAATTACTATGAAAATATGTCGTTTTATGACACAAAATGACACTACCTCCCTTTGTTCTCTTCAAGCGGTGCAAAGTTAGCTTAGGGCTTGTTCACAAACCAAAGAGTATAATAATATATTGGCACAACCCCGCGAGGTTTTTAGGCTAGTTTTTGACCCCAGCTACCTGGGTGCCAAGTCAAGATGCCATAGTTCACTCGTAGCGGCACAAACAAAATGGTCTTAGGAGACCTTCTCTAACCTAACTATGATTGACATTTACTTACCTACAGATTTTTAAAATAAAAAAAAGTCCTACCTACCTACAGTCAAGTCAGTCAATTCTGGGTGACAAAAAATAACATTGACAATTCAGTTACGTATCTACCACTACCACAAAATAATTGGCGCCGTATAGCGCCATCTAGTTCAGCTGTCAAACTCAGGGACAATTATTTTCGTACACCACCACCATCAATACTGTGTCAATCAATATTGTGTCTCTTACCACTTATCAATAAATGTTTGTATAATCGTGTGTTTTTCCCTATGAAATACACTACATTTTCTGTAAGTACAAAATTTGTATTTTGTATTGCAAATGACAATGATAATTGTTTAAATTAATGTTTGTGACAAACATTGTAGGCGTCATTTTCTTTCAAAGGGTTAAATTAAAATAACGCCCACGGAAATAAGGACAACTACATTTGAACTCACAAAATGCCCCCATAAACTTAGCACCTAACGAAATAAAAAACAAAATTCGGTTAATAAATTTTATTACTTCTTACGCAACGCACCTGCGTGTTCCGTCCCTGTCTAACAGGAAGGGGGGAAAGGGTGGGGAGATGTAAGTGGCACGGGTGATATGCAGGTGGCTTCGTTTGGGACTTGCGAAGAATTAGCATCGAAGAAAGTCAAATGTAGTGTATTTAAAAGTATTATTTTAGGTACAGTCAGCGGCAGAACATCTGCTGACTGTACTTATCTTTTATTGTTTAAAAAGAAAATCATGTAGGTATCTTATTTATTTATTTGTTTAACCTTTATTGCTTAAAAGAAAACTAGGCATTCTCTACTAGTCAACCTTCAGGCAAAGCAGAGATATTGTGGACTTCTTACCTGAGCGTTGCGAAGGTTTTAAGGCACGAGCTTTAAACAAGCTTTGCTCCCGAGTGTAACAAAAAAATTCACTAGGTAAGTACAATATTTAAAAAGCGGCCAAGTGCGAGTCGGACTCGCATGAAGGGTTCCGTATTTAGTCGATTTATGACGTATAAAAAAAAACTACTTACTAGATCTCGTTCAAACCAATTTTCGGTGGAAGTTTACATGGTAATGTACATCATATATTTTTTTTAGTTTTATCATTCTCTTATTTTAGAAGTTACAGGGGGGGGGGGAACACACATTTTACCACTTTGGAAGTGTCTCTCGCGCAAACTATTCAGTTTAGAAAAAAATGATATTAGAAACCTCAATATCATTTTTGAAGACCTATCCATAGATACCCCACACGTATGGGTTTGATGAAAAAAAAAATTTTTGAGTTTCAGTTCGAAGTATGGGGAACCCCAAAAATTTATTGTTTTTTTTTCAATTTTTGTGCGAAAATCTTAATGCGGTTCACAGAATACATCTACATACCAAGTTTCAACAGTATAGTTCTTATAGTTTCGGAGAAAAGTGGCTGTGACATACGGACGGACAGACAGACGGACAGACAGACAGACAGACATGACGAATCTATAAGGGTTCCGTTTTTTGCCATTTGGCTACGGAACCCTAAAAATGAATAAATTCGATAATTTATTCTGCAAGTAGGCCTCAAGCTTAAGGGCTCGTTTACAAGTCAATACAATACCTATAACATTTAACGTTCCGTCACACAGGAGCCTTTTCCGGGCGGGGCGCACGCATTTTATATGTAAAAGCGGCGCGTCCCGCTCACGCCCCGCCCGGAAAACGCGCCTGTGTGACGAAGCCTTTACAGTAACATCAACTAAACTATAAAACATAAAACCGAAATCTAAAAATAAATGTCTTAAAATAAAAAAATTGTTTCTGCTAAAAACTAAAAATAAAATGTGACTCCGGATTCTTAACCGTTTATTTTACACGTGTAAAGGTCAAAATACAAAATAGTCCATGAATGGCGCAGTTCGACAAAATAGCAGGGGTGTAAATTCAACGCAGAATTGCATAATATATTATGATATAACCAACCCCAATGACATTGAAATTTTAAATGAGATACGCACTCCACTATCCTAATTCAGATATGTATATATATTATAGTATCTTACGAATGTTTTAACAAGGTTGGAATATTATATAACAATTTCTACACAATAAACCAATAAAAAAACAACTTTATTTTCTATAAATACTTAATATCTGGGTGACCGAGCGAAAACATATAAAAACTCGAAAATGCGCGTTTCCCCAGAGATAAGACCTAGCTCGATCGATTTCTCGCCCCCGAAAACCCCCCTATAGTAAATTTCATCGAAATCGTTAGAGCCGTTTCCGAGATCCCCGAAATATATAAATAAACAAGAATTGCTCGTTTAAAGGTTATTAGATAGATAGATTAGATTAGATAAGAAGATTAAAACTGTAATGAGTAATGACAGTTTTTGTAAGTAAATTTTCATCTCAAATTATTTCAATATCACCTAAGATCCTGCGTAATCATACTATTACTTATTCTGTGCCATAATAATAAACTAAAACATCCTGTCTCCATACAAGTCTTACTTGGGCCCTTTTGATTTTAATGGTGATCAAAAGGGTGGCCATCTGTAGGGGTGAATTCAAGGCCATACATTTTAATCACTCAATTCGTCAATGCCAAGAAATTGAATAGTAGTCCCGTTTGGGAGCGCGCGTGGATTTATTTAAATTTGAGAAATACTTAAATGGCCTTTTTATTGCAATTTCTCGCGTCAAAAAGCATGTTTCATACATCATTGAATAGGTAATAATGCAAAAACAGAGAGACTGACGGTGTTTGAAGGATTTATTGACTGATCTGGGGCTTCTGGCCCTAGAATGAGGAACAGTCTGCAACTAAAGTGCCGTAACCGTGCCAACTTTGCCCGGAATTTTCGGGAAAAAAACACGATTTTCTAAATAAAAACACGAAAGATCTTTTCTTGCCATCCATTGCGATCATACGAATGTATGATTTTATTTGGGGAAAAATTTCCTTTTCTACATGGTGTCTCTGACCATGGGGCTTTAAATCCAGGGCTTGATTTTACTAGCTAAACTGAGCTACTTTTACTATGGGACCAACCCTAAAATCGGGGAAATTTTTTTGGCTTTTCCATAGAAAACGTTGACATCTGATCAGCCAAAATGTATGAAAAAGTAAAATTTTTTTTCGGGATTTCGGGGTTGGTGCCATAATAAAAGTAGGTGATGTCTGAACATTTGTTGGGATATTCCAACGTTTCACATGGCAAATCTACCGTAGGTAAGTATACGTTTCCCTAAAATCCTTGAGGAAAATAGCTAGGTTCCAGTTTTGGTTGTCCCTATTGTATGGTATGTTTGTTGATGTTGTTTTGTTTTGTACCTAAGGCAGGGATCACACTGTCTGCCAATCGTGCACGGTCTGGCGATTCCGTGTCAAGGCCCACGTCCCCTCCCGGAGTGGGCCGAGCGTGACGACCAGGACTCCGTTAGAATTGGAAGCTTTTGTTTTTAAATTATGACAGTTTCAACTTTTAAAGTCGTTTAGATTCCGACCACACTAAAGTTTGCACAGACCGATGAAATAAGTGAAATAACAAATATCATCCGATGAAATCAGGGCCGGATTTCCACCTAGGCCCGGGCCTATAGGGGCCAAGGCAACCTAGCAATGGTTTTGAGATAGAGAAAGAAGGGGGCCTCCCTAAATTCTAAGTGCCATACCAAGTTCCCACGGGACCTGGGTCTCTAAATCAGAGCCTGTGAACAGCTAATAGCATCGTAGCACACCCTAGGCCCAATTTTTTTTACCAGTAGGTAAGTTCCTTTCGTTGGTAAGCGACTTTTGAGTTTTGAATGACATTCCGTTGAAAATGCCTTTGACATTTAAGTTTGACAGTTAGGTATTTGTACTTAATTTATCTAAGTAGACTTTTGGCGAAGAACATTGAATGGGGATAGACTGTTTTTCGCCTCAAGTTTTGATGGACTTTCGCACTCCAAATGTATCGTCTGTTGGTCTGGTTCATCCTTACCTATTTATTTTATTAGGTTCTTTGCAAGCTTGCCGTTACCTTACAACCACATAAGATTAATGAGGCTGAAGACGGAGCCACGGGGTCAGTCTATGTGTACACTGTGTACTAACAGAAACTTAACTATTGTTACACCCTATCTCGTTGCAATAAGGTTCACAATAAACAGTCAACTTTGTTAAGTCATAGAACTTTTGTTTAGGCCATTTCCTTCTTGACATTCAAACAGAGATGGCGCCACGACCTCCGAAGTTGCAACATTCCTTCTGTACTTCTTCAAAATTGTATCTTTTGGATCTTAACATAAAGTTGCTATTTCTTTGAATTCATGTGCCGATTAGGACCTTTTCAGATCACTATTTGCAACAAGGCTTATACTTACGCTAAAAGATAATATCTCGTTAGCTAATACTGCTTTTAAAAAGATCCTTAAACGTTCTAATCATAAAGTTGAAATTCCTTGTACATTTCTAATTCCGTTCGACCCTTTTTAAGTCACTGTTTGCTACGAAAGATTAACATAAGCTCATCAAAAAGATTTCATCTAATTATCCGCTCCTAGCAAATTGAACCGATTCTATCTTGTCATAAAGGTGACATTCCTTGTTTATCTTCGTTGGTTGTTAGGTAGTTTTAGTGATGATTTACTACATCATTAACCACGTGCGACCATTCGTAGGGAACATACGGAAAACTGTTTCGTCATAGAGAGATGGCGAAATGACGCGCCATTCGTTTGATTCATTTCGAATACCTATTCATATAGGTATAGGTACATATTAGGTACCCACACCATACTTGAGCCAAATATCATTCCTATTTAGTTACTTAAGTACACTGAACTTTCTTCCTGTCTGCATTAAAATAGGTAATGTGTATTATTTTATTTTAGAATACCAAACGTTGCAAAAAGTCAATACTTATTTGAAAACGGATTTAAGTAGGTACCGTATTATAATATTAAATCAAAATTGTTTATTGCACTCATGTTAGTAAATACAATCAGTACAGTAAATACATTAAAAACATTAACAAGCCTTTAGAAAAATTTCATCATCGAGACAAGTCTATAAACCCCAAACACAACAATTATATACCTACTAGGTTGCGGGACACGTAGAACGTAGAACTAAATAAAAGCTTGTAAATAAATATAGGTAGGTACATATGAAATATCACACTAAAACTGAGCGTAGAACAGTGCCTGCTACTTAGGTATATAGTTCTAGGTAAAATCAATAAATGGCCTACGAAAACTAGGTTCAATGTCACAGGATTCCTGCATTTCCCTGGGAAGAAAGTATTGATTGTTCCATCAAGGCTGC
Organism: Cydia amplana; assembly: GCF_948474715.1. NCBI lineage: Eukaryota > Metazoa > Arthropoda > Insecta > Lepidoptera > Tortricidae > Cydia > Cydia amplana. The sequence goes on along the minus strand of NC_086069.1, from coordinate 2,005,907 downwards.
ACCAGGCTGCACTTAAAATAGTTGGTCGGCGTATGATGGATACCATTTATCAGTATCACGTGTTAAACTACTCGTCACTTTTGAACACCACGCGATCGAAAGAGATAGAGCCTGACATTATCACGCTGTCATGTACACCAGTGCGACCATCATATCCGTACAGGAGATGCACTCGAAAATTTACTTGCATGTCTAGGGTTGACATATGATTTCTTTAAATATCCTGGCAAAATCCGGACATCACCCTAAAAATCCTGAAATTTCATGAATGCAATTTTTTTTAAATCCATAAAATCCCATATTCTACAACCTTTGGGGAACCATTAGCTCCCTTAACTTGCCACAATACGTTGTAGCTTGTAGCTCACATTGTCAGTAGAAAAAAACGCGAAATTCAAATGTTCTATGGGAGGTTTACCTTTCGCGAATACTTTTTTACATTTCCCGCCTTTTCTACTGTCAAGCTGGGGTAGCATAACCTTTCCTTTCCTCTGCCCAATTCCACTTTTGTGGTGGTTAGTTGAGATTTCTAAAAAAACCCTGTCTCGCCAAGTTCCCCGCAATCCTGACAATGGACCAAAAATCCTGACAATGGACCATAAATCCTGACATGTCACGAGAAACCCTGACGTATTGCAACATTTGCAACCCAGACTTTTCGGACATGCGTACATCGCCAAATTGGTACTTCGATGCTTTGTAATTGGGACCTAGATTCTGCCAGTTTAAAAACTTCATATTTTGTGCAACAAGGCGTAATCTAGGCGACTTGAGGTTGGAGACATCCATTACCATTATACTAATACATAAATGTATTTAACAAAGTAATAAATTATATTTAAGCTTTGAAGTGAAGAAAACGACTAGGATTTATTTATAGTGCGGTTTTGTGAACTTTTGTGCAAGACGAAGAACTTAAATAAGACGCATTGTAAATTAGTGAATGACGTTTAGACTTTTCCAAAGTTCCCGATTGTCTGATATTTTGGACACGGCCTTTGCACGATTAAATAACAAACTAAACGAGGCACGTTCCAAAGTTAAAAGTGGGTGTATCTTCTAAGAGTGACGATTACGTCGAGTATTGCTGTTACGAACTTGAAAGGCAATTCAGTAAGGATGGTCGATGAGCAATTTCCTAACAATACAAGAACACAACTGTACACAATACCATATGGAGGTTTATTAAGATGCATGGCCTTCATTTCCGTGAATGTGATCATAGTCATCACGTACGTCACCTTTTTAAATTTTTCTGATAAGAAACACTCGGGTCTAATTAGTGTACTAACTATTTCATTATACTTTTGTGCTGTTTACAATTATAATATATTTTTAACATGTATCGTCACCGACCGTCACTTGAACGACGACAACTTTGCCTATGTAATCGCAAAAAATTCGTTCATGGAAGCATTCATGGTGTACGGCCTATATTTGTACTACGGTTTTATTTGCTGTGGCGAAGAGGCAAAAATATTATCAAAGCCATGTAGCAAAGTCGCCGAGAATGTGGTCCAGTTTATTTTGGCTAAATTCTCATGCAGCGTCTATGTGATCGTGTTAAAGAAAAAGGGGTGGTATCACGACTTCAGACACTACTACGACGTATTAGCCACAAAAACTATGTCCGTTCTCTCCAACCTGTTGATTGCAATTAACATTGCCGAAAAGCATCTTGAACCAGAGCCTAAGATTTTGCTGTCCTTTGCAACGAACATAGTGTTGTTTGTGTCAATTCAAGGCGCTCTGCTGGATTTACTCGAAATTTCGGGCGCTCTAGCGCCGGTTACGGGCACGGACGGTGTCAGTTTACCTGGGAAAGCGTCTCTGCGCTGGCAGAGCTTTTTGACCTCCATGGAGATGCCCCTGTTTGCCATTGCGTTCTACCGTTGCTTAGAGCATCATGGTCTAAAACCAAATGTTATCTAAAAGTAACGAAAAAATATCGACTACCAAATAAAATACTTTCATTTCATCAAGGAGTAGCTGTAACTTTTTTTTAGTTTCACCTCATTGTTCGTACACCTCTTGCCACTAAGTCATTTAATCATTCACATAGGGCAATGCCAAATATAAAATACTTAATCATTTTTTATCAATGAATTTAATTTCAGTAAGTACCTACCTACCATTAGTATGATGAGGTCCCTAGCGACTTTCAAATTGATTGTCACTGTGACAAAGGTACGAAATGGTACTGAAATTAAATTCATTGACTGTACAGTCATGAGAATTATAATTATAACCTCTAACCCGTTGAAATTTAGGATTGTTATTTTTAATTAAATATTTTTAATATAATTCCTTCGACAATTCACCGAATTTAAAATATAGTTCAAAAACTTTTAATTGTAAATAACAACTAAAATATGACTGACTTTAGATCTAGTTGGATCTAGGTTAGAATGATCTAAATTATCTAAAATATTTAGAAAGTTATGAATATTTATTGACATTTCCTCTACTGAAATAAATTATTTGTATTTTTCTATACATATTTAATTTTCAAACAAAAATGGACCACCCTAATTAATTTTGATATGACATATATCCACATATGTGGAAGAATTAATATTATTGTTAAGTATTTTAACGGTTCTAGCAGTTGTTAGTGTGTATGTTTACGATAAGTCCACTTTATTCTATACAAATATTAATGTGAATGTTGGATGTTCATCAAAATGTAATATTTTGTGTACAAATAAAAAAAAACCTTCAAAGTATGTTTTTTTTATTTCAATAGGTACCTATTTATTATATTATTAAGACCAATAATAACGTTAAACCCTGCTCCATCTTCCCGAAATCTAAATGCGTCTAAAAAATCGAAAACGACCCCAAAATAGTGTAGGTATCTAATAGGTACTGATTCTAAAATGGTATTAGATACACATAATTCACATGTTATTTACATCTTTACAAATAAAGATAGAAGAAGCCAATATGGTGCTAGCTTAGCTATTAAAAAGAAAGAAAAGAATAAGAACAAATTAATTGATAACAATTATACAGTACATGCACAAGATGTATTCGGTAAGCCCCAAAAACTACGCTGAGCCAGTATCTTGGGACTCACCAAAAAGAGTATGTAACGGTTGGATAAATTAAATCTTGATAACTTAAAAAAAACATGTGTGAGAGTGGGTGATAAAGTATGAGAGTTACGCTTGTGAGGGTGTGTATGTGAGTGTGTGCGTGTAAGTAAAATCATGAAACTTTTACATAACATAGACCTTCAAGCCCATTTTCTGGACCAGCCTAAGGTGCCCTGTGGGCTGTGGGTGGTTAGTAAGTTATCCATTTATTTATTCCTTCACTGCTGAATTCCCAAATGTTCTAAAAAAACCGGCCAAGTGCGAGTCGGACTCGCGCACAGAGGGTTCCGCACCATCAACAAAAAATAGAGCAAAAAAATCGTGTTTGTTGTATGGGAGCCCCCCTTAAATATTTATTTAATTTTTAGTATTTATTGTTATAGCGGCAACAAAGATACATCATTTGTGAAAATTTCAACTGTCTGGCTATCGCGGTTCATGAGATACAGCCTGGTGACAGACGGACGGACGGACGGACAGCGAAGTCTTAGTAATAGGGTCCCGTTTTTTACCCTTTGCGTACGGAACCCTAAAAAACAACTATGGCATAACGATTAACGACAGATAGGGACAAACGGCGACCATCAACTGATTAAGTTTGCAGCCGTTTATGAATAACGCCATCAGTTCTCATTCCTTGATTTCGCACATTGTATGTAGCTACTATATACCTACCCTTACTTTTTTAGGGTTCCGTAGCCAAATGGCAAAAAACGGAACCCTTATAGATTCGTCATGTCTGTCCGTCTGTCCGTCTGTCTGTCCGTCCGTATGTCACAGCCACTTTTCTCCGAAACTATAAGAACTATACTGTTGAAACTTGGTAAGTAGATGTATTCTGTGAACCGCATTAAGATTTTCACACAAAAATAGAAAAAAAACAATAAATTTTTGGGGTTCCCCATACTTCGAACTGAAACTCCAAAATTTTTTTTCATCAAACCCATACGTGTGGGGTATCTATGGATAGGTCTTCAAAAATGATATTGAGGTTTCTAATATCATTTTTTTCTAAACTGAATAGTTTGCGCGAGAGACACTTCCAAAGTGGTAAAATGTGTGTCCCCCCCCCCTGTAACTTCTAAAATAAGAGAATGATAAAACTAAAAAAAATATATGATGTAGATTACCATGTAAACTTCCACCGAAAATTGGTTTGAGCGAGATCTAGTAAGTAGTTTTTTTTTTTATACGTCATAAATCGCCTAAATACGGAACCCTTCATGGGCGAGTCCGACTCGCACTTGGCCGCTTTTTACTTTACTTTTGTCAAAGATCGTTGCAGCCATACAAAATCTGCAAACGCTCTAAAGTTCTCATGTTACACTCAAAATGGAGTCGCTTCAGTAATTTTCAAGGGCAAAATAACCACCATTTTAAACTAGTAAAACCCGTTAGACCAGTCCAGATTAGGGGCAAGGTTATAGGGCGATTCGGAAGCTAACAATAGTCTTTATAAAATGCTAAAAGCATTATTAAAAACTGTAAGCAGTTATTGCGTTCTTTTGAGATGCGCGAAAAAACGAAAAACGCTTTGTGTTATGGAAGTTATGGGTGCTTGACAATGGTCGTGAGACATGTCGGAATACCTACATATATAAATATGAAAATAATGCCGGACGCAATACATATGACACTTATAGACACTTTAGGTACCTATTCGAATTAAGAGACCGGCTTTTAAAATGCCAAAACATCAGCAGTACGGGATATGACGTTAATTGTAGATTAATGGCGTTATTATAAACCTCTACTAACCTAAATCAGGTTGATGATCGGCGTTTGTCCCTGTCGTGGGTAGTTATTATTTGTACATGGTACCCGCATTCATGTCAAATAAACAGTTGCTGTTTTACATTGATGTGTTTCATTACAGTCCCATCTGTCGTTATGCCATAGACAGGGACAAACGTTGATCATCAGCTGATTAACTTAGCAGACGTTTATGAATAACGCCGTAAGTATATAACATTATTTACCTATTATTTATGTATTTTACTTTTAAATTGTTACTTTACTGTGCATTCCGTAAGTTTGTCTATCTAATTTGAATTCTCCCCTCATCTACTCGAAGGTTAGCTGGAAGAGATCCCTTACAGGGATAAGTTCGCCTTTGTACCTTTATTTTTGTAAATATTATGTAAACCTGTGTTGTGTACAAATTGTACAATAAAGTGATTACTACATACTACTACTACATTATGAGACATTGTTTCCGAGGATTTTTTCTAATTACGCCTTAATTGGTGTAAAAGAGAAAGATGCCCGCCATTTGCGTACTTCGGCGTTCGCGGTAGGCCCTCTGACAACCGACTAGGGTTGTCGCTATAGGTAGTCATACTAGTCATAGATAATTGCTGACATCATTTTGAGAATTGCTCTGTTGATGGAGTCGCCATTGCCGGATACGGCAAGGAAGGAAGAGAGATATATAACAAAAGCAAGAATAATTTCTTATGGTCACGGAAATATCATTGGCTGACTCAACTCCGGTCCTGACTGAGTCACTTTTTTTTGCTTGCTTTCTATGCCACGAATAGCAGAAGTTATTGAGTTATTCACAATATTGAGTAGCTGCTAAAGAAGTATGAGAACGCAACACATTAGCACGTCCAGACAGCCTGTCCTGTCACAGGATCCTTGAGAAGCTATCTTCCGAATGAGTTGAAACTGTTAGAAGGTTTTCTCCCTCGTGTCGATGGTTTCAGACTGTGCGGGACCAGAAGGGAGCTACATTTATCGCCCTCTCTTTCGCATCACGGTGGTCCTGCTCAGAGACAGAGAGGACAAGATATCATGTGCTCCATCGTTTGTGGAGCCGTTCCACATGGACATAGGGTGTCTGAGCTGCTTAGGCTTTCTCCTGGGAAAAAATATAAAGATAGATTTAGAGCGGTTTCCCACTACGTCCGATTCGAATCCGTGAAAATATGGTCCGAAGTAGCCGTAGAACTATTTCTATGGTAATTTACGCACTCCGTCATCCGATTTCGGAAATGAATCAGACGGATCTAGTGCGTAAATTACCATAGAAATAGTTCTACGGCTACTTCGGACCATATTTTCACGGATTCGGATTGGACGTAGTGCGAAACTGCTCTTATTCGTGAAGATTACAAAACATGTACAGACAACAAAAGCAAGAAAAGAAGAATTAATTATGTGTGCATCACGAAATGGACCCAACTCAGCATAATGCTAGGTAGCTATAAAGGCTTCGTCACACAGGCGCGTTTTCCGGGCGGGGCGTGAGCGGGGCGCGCCGCTTTTACATATAAAACGGTCACGCCGTGCTCACGCCCCGCCCGGAAAACGCGCCTATGTGACGAAGCCTTAAAGCCAGCACTGGTCTTCCATAGGGCCGATTCGGTAATGCCACGACAGATAACACATAAAGATACATATTAAAACATATACCTATAATTAAATATTTATCTATCAATAAAAGAAACATTGTAAAGGTCTCTGCCCACTACACCGTATCATACCATGACCGTGCTATGAACGTGTCAGGCAAAAAAAATAACTTTGTATTAAAAAGTATGAGACTATGCCCACTAGCCCGTTCCGTCACCGACCATACCCGTAGCGTGCCATGCACGGACTGTCAAAAATTGTCGGCGAGGATATTTTGCCGGTGCCGAAACGCTCCGCGCATTCCACGCAACGTTGCCAGAACGGTGCGTGCAGGCGGCGAAACGGTAAGCATACGGGTTATAACCGCCTATGGTGACCGTTCTAAGCCCCTTATAAACGCGTTGCCGTATCTGTTGCTCGCTCTTGTCAGTATGATAATCATTCGCTGGCTCTTTCTGGCAAGTCTGGCTCTCACGAATAAAACGCGGGTACTAAGGGGATGAAACGCGGATGCTACGGGGATTATAGGCGGATGCTATGGGGATGATACGCAGTTACTACGGGCACTAAACCCGTTATGTACGGATATGAAACAATGTGGACACGGTGTAGTGGGCATAGTAGTCCGTGTCGCGTTACATTCCGTGCCTGATACGTTCATAGCACGGTCATGGTATGATACGGTGTAGTGGGCAGAGACCTTAAATAAGATATTCGAATCCAACAAGTAATAACATTGAACAGTTGTACCTTTGGTTGTACACACAAAAAATATCAAATTACTCAAAGGTCAACATACCTATAAGAAATCATCACAATCGTAAAGAAATAGTTATTATATATGATTATAAAAGATTAGTAAAGTGCCCTTCTCTGAAAAATGTCAACAAAATCAAAATAAACAAAGTGTTAAACTATTAGATTCTGTCTACGATAAGTTTGCACAGACTTACCCCCCTTATTCATAAACGCGCTACAAACCTTAATTAGCTAATAATCGTTTGTCCTTATCTGTCATTTTGACTTATGTACCTGTACCTATTTGTAAGAAAGGGATAAAACAATTTGACTAAATCAGGCCCGTAAAGTTTTATGAATAAGCGGGTTAGTCTCTTGGCAGCTACAATGCATCGCGAGAATGATCGCGAGCTATTGACGTGACACTTGGCGGGTGACTTAGTGTAGGGTAGATAAATACAGGGTGGCTCAAAAATACGTACACAAAAAAAAATAGGAATATCTTTCCAACTTTCACAATTTGTCATTAAAAATTTAAACCACGTTCAACCAACCAATAACACCAACCACCAACCACAAACAAACCAATAACAAAGCGTAATCTTCACAATATTCTCCTCCAGCTTTGACCCACAGATATATTAAAAACAATCATGTAGTGCATAATGGTTTTCCATCGTATTTTCTCGGAAACGTTCGTATCTATCATGCTATTTCAGTCAACCTCAGTACTTTTTGTACCGAGACTGACTGAAATAGCAAGACACGTTCGTGCGTTCCCATGAAAATACGATGGAAAATAATAAAGCAATACTTAATTAGCATCCACTAATTCAAAGTTCACCACATCCAATGTAAGTCCATTATCACTAGCTGGTACCGTTTGGCCAATAAACATGAAACAGCCATAAGGTTTCGACTTCCTGCTACAATTAAATGACGAAACGACTAACGGTGGAGTACCGTTCGCTGATACTAGATGTTTGCTCAGGTGAGGTGATAGCTTTTGACCGAGTATTTTCACAACCAAACTTAAATAAGTATTTTAAGATGGTACTGGCCATAATTATAATTAGACATGCCTAAAACCTAATATTATAACAAATAACATTAAATAATCTAGGTATCCTAGTTTGTAGTTGAACAAATTGTGAAGTTTTTTTATGGTTCCTCTACACGTTGGCCCAATCTAGTGGTCCAATATGATGGGCCAACGTGTAAAGAGGGTAGTGGTGTCGGTTGGCTTATGGCTCCTCTACACGATGGGCCAACGCCGGCCACTCCAAGGGACGCAGCCATGCGGTAGAATGCGATAGCAATATCACTTGCTCCCTCTAACGCATAAATGCGTCCCTTGGAGTGGCCGGCGTTGGTCCATCGTGTAGAGGAGCCATTATGGCGCGGCGAATGGCGATGGGATGGCCGCGGTGTCGGTTTTTCGGCACACATTATGGCTTCTCTACACGATGGGCCAGCGCCGGCCACTCCAAGGGACGCAGCCATACGGCAGAATGAGATAGCAATATCACTTGCTCCCTCTAACGTATAAATGCGTCCCTTGGAGTGGTCGGCGCTGGCCCATCGTGTAGAGGAGCCATCAAAGTTAATGGGCCAGCGATGGCGGTACGCATCTATACGTGGCCCAATCCACAGTGCGCGCTCGAACGCGGTCGAGTGTGGACGTATGCGCTTCGTATCAATTTACGGTTTTTTTATTAAAAATGACGAGTACGTGACCTCATTATGGAAGTAATGAAGGAATAGGAAATTTACGCAGACAGTACATTTACAATTTAAATAAATAAATATAACAATACATACTAATAGTTAAATAAATGAATATTAGATACATATCTAACTATTTAGTAACTATAGGTACATAATAAGTACTTACACTGCACAATTTGCACAGCTATGTTGGTAAGCTAGTAACAAAATTATAATATGATCTAAAATAATTTAAGCAAATTGTACGGTAACATGCAATTAAAAAAATATTCAATTAATTTAATTCTCTAAAAAATCTAACATTAATTTTTTTTCAGGAAGTATGTATCATCAAAAAAACTCCTGCGGCTTCTACGCCATTTTTTTTTATTACTTGAAGAAAATATTGGTACGTGGCGTATAGATAAATTCCTGCAACGGCTAATGCTTCCACGTCCATCTTGGAAACCGGATAGATCACAATTGAATGTCGCCATCGTGTAGTTGCGTTCCAACCATCGCATGGCCATCTAGCTGGCCCAGCGCTGGGCCATCGTGTAGAGGAGCCATTAAACAAGTTGTGACAATGACCAAGAAGCATATGTACATTCCGCCTATCTGTAAGTGGCTACTGCGCCTATGGACGCTTGCCACAATATGTAGGACGAAACGACTAACTGTACAGTGGACATCGTCAATACGAGGATGAAACAACGCGCCATAAAGTATAAATAGTAGTTTAGGTAGCAACACCTATCTGTTACAGACTAAGTAGTGCCATTCTCAATCAAAAGGATACTTATTGTCGGTTGTCAGTAAGACGCTATTTCCATAAAACACCAATTTGAAATCAACCTTATCGACAACCGTCAATGTGGTACCTTTTGGTTGAAAACGCCACGTATGTAGGTACTTATATCTACTAGATAATAGTTAGTACATACTTTTGACGCGTAGTCTGCTGTTTTTGATGCTGACTGTACATAAATAGGTATAAAATCTTACGCAAATATACGTAATTGATATAATTAGTGATATCACAGCTTTACCGTAAACTGATAAGTTAATGAAACACCCATAAACAGCAAACCGGTACCATGGCCGTTAAGTATTTCGTAACTTGTCGTGCCGGAAGTAACTTTATGGCTTTCTGATCATAACCAAGGCCTGGGGGCTTAGCCAAGATGACAATCGTTGAGAGAAAACGCCAATCGAAATATAAATAATGTATGCAAATGGTTTCCCATAAAGTTTTAAGTCATAATGTATTGTTTGTCATAATATCATTAGTCGTAAAACTGAGACCGTTAACTTTTCAGGATTTTCGTAAGGTTATCCTATAGATAGGCTAGGTTAGGTTAGGTTTGTTTTATGGCAATCCTGAAAAGTAACGCGTTTCTGAACCAAATGAATTATGACTAACGAAAATGCGGGCAAACAATACAGACCCTATGAAAATACTCACGTGACACGTGACGTTTCGTAGCGTCCGTCATCCCGATACATGTTTACGTTTCGTTTGGCGTTTGAGGATGCAGGATTGTCATCTTGGCTAGCCCTCTAGTGTCATTGACTGATATGAGAGCTTTCATGAAGTTAACAGCCAAGTGTACGAATAAAAACATGGGTGTCGATAACTTAAGGCTTCGTCAACAGGCGCGTTTTCCGGGCGGGGCGCGCCGCTTTTACATATAAAACGCTCACGTCTCGCTCACGCGCCGCCCGGAAAACGCGCCTGTGTGACGAAACCTTTACTCAAAAATATATCCCAAAGTTCTTAATTCGCTGACGAGCTATGGGACATATTTTTGAGATTATTTGTGCACCGATATTAATATTACACTTGATTGTACCAAATAACTGAAATAACCGGTGGCATGATGTTGATAACTTGTCGCGGCGGAAGTAAGGTTTTCCAATGATGACCATTGAAGCATTGACCAAGCCTGGCGCCGCCGGTAAATGAGTATGATATGATAGCCTTAATGAAGTTAATGAGTGTATTAAGAGTTTTACTTTTACGGGTTTCGAGTTACGTAAGAGTTCATTACATCTAGTTATGGTAGGTAAGTAAGGAACATAAAAATGTTTTTATTATCTTCGATGAACTGTAATAATTATGTAGGAATTTGACAAAACTAAATAGAAAATAGTAATCAAATTCATGATAAGTACTACTGCTAATTGAATTAAATGACATAAAATACCCACCAGTATGTATAAAAGCGCGAGTCTTCGCAAGATATTCTAAACACAATTTTGCATAGAAATCACATAGATAAAGTAACTCTCACGCTCCAGCGGAAACACACATAAATGCAAATTTTATTTTTATTTATCATTCTTAATCTAATGTTTCCTGCGGTATCTGAATCTAAATCATATGTGCCCATGAATAAATCGTCAGGTGACAAGCAAAAATCACTAATCACCACCACCACAAGTTCATAGCCATAGTGAACCATATTAGTACTAAAAGAACGTTGATTCTTGTTTAAATATTTTTAGTTATTAGTGAGTTTTGCTTGTCACCTGACGAAATAATGTATGCGCGACGAAAACTACAGTTTTTATGATACACACAAAGACACGATTCCTAATACAACTGTAGTTCAAGTTCAAAGTATTTTACAGATATAAATATGTATGTAGTTGGTTATATGTAGTTGGTAAATTTCAAATGTCATAAGATAAGGGACATACGACAACATGTCCCTTACGACATTTGAAATGTCGATCGTCGAATTACGCAAACGAAGTCACGGGCAGAGGTGTAAATAATAAGATGAAGACGTCTGTCCGACGGGGTAAGTACATACCTACAGTTTATATCATAACGGTCGTGGCTCTCGGGTGATTCATCTTCCGCCTGATTCACCGACGTTGTAATATTGTTCCCGACGCTCACTGAGAAGCGAGTAGAACCGAACATGCATACAGATGTAGTGCATAATTATTATCGATCGTATTTTCACGGAAACGTACGAAAGTGTCTTGCTGTTTCAGTCAGTCTCGACTCTCGGTGCCAAAAGTACTAAGGTTGACTGAAGTAGCACGACAAATACGAACGTTTCCGAGAAAATACGATGGAAAACAATTATGCACTACATCTGTACTGTACGTATTATACGTGTATGCGATTAGATTAACACACGGCTGTTACTTCGAGTCATAGACTATTACTATTCGCAAATCGAACTGGGGACCGAAGTCATGTCACTATCTCTCTGACTTTAGCCATGACCACGTAAGCGTAAATAAGAAGTTTTACGACCCCGGTGGTCAGTTTGGTTTGCGGATAAGTATACAATTATACATTCAGGGTAACATTATGATCACGAAGCACTTTATAGGTCATATTGAACAACTTTTATTATCGCTCCGCCTGGGACGGGCTTAAATCTGTTTTTTAGGGTTCCGTAGCCAAATGGCAAAAAACGGAACCCTTATAGATTCGTCATGTCTGTCTGTCTGTCCGTCTGTCCGTCTGTCCGTCCGTATGTCACAGCCACTTTTCTCCGAAACTATAAGAACTATACTGTTGAAACTTGGTAAGTAGATGTATTCTGTGAACCGCATTAAGATTTTCACACAAAAATAGAAAAAAAAACAATAAATTTTTGGGGTTCCCCATACTTCGAACTGAAACTCAAAAATTTTTTTTTCATCAAACCCATACGTGTGGGGTATCTATGGATAGGTCTTCAAAAATGATATTGAGGTTTCTAATATCATTTTTTTCTAAACTGAATAGTTTGCGCGAGAGACACTTCCAAAGTGGTAAAATGTGTGTCCCCCCCCCCTGTAACTTCTAAAATAAGAGAATGATAAAACTAAAAAAAATATATGATGTACATTACCATGTAAACTTCCACCGAAAATTGGTTTGAACGAGATCTAGTAAGTAGTTATACATTTATATATATATGTATGTATTTGTGTATGTATATGTGTATGTATATGTGTATGTATATGTGTATGTATATGTATCTTATTTTATTTTATTTTTATTTGTGTTATACTGTTTTTGTATTGTGTTTTTCTGTGCTAAAATTCTTATATTGAATATGAAACACCTACTGACATGACATAAATTTATTAATTTCCGCTACCTAAAGGTTGTCTGGAAGAGATCGCTTTTTAGCGATAAGACCGCCTGTTGTTTAACCTCTTCTTCCTGTATTATCCGTATTGTTTTCTGTAATGAGGTGTGCAATTAAGAGTATTTGTATTGTATTGTATTGTAGTTTTTTTTTATACGTCATAAATCGCCTAAATACGGAACCCTTCATGGGCGAGTCCGACTCGCACTTGGCCGCTTTTTCTTGTTTCACCCATTCAAGTTTACAATAAAGGCCAGGCCACACCGGATGGAGGAGCTGTTTTATTTCTTTACCTATTTTATTTTTCTGAAGATCATGATAAAAAATCATCAATAAAATTGCCCTTTAGTTTAAATGTAGGCAACCCCGGAAAAACCTTAACCTGGTGCGCAAGGATACGTCCGGGAAAACCCGGGTGACGGCGAGCCTTCATTTACAATTTTACATCATTTACATGCTGCACCTATTTCCGCTAAGGCGCGGCGTGCTCTATGAAATACCGTATCTCATATGTTTACTACGTCGTAAGTACCATAGTTCGTTGTAAGTACCGAAATAAAAGGAATGCATTGGGTGAATTAACTTTTTCTTGTCACTCGTTGCCATGGTAACCCCTGGGTCACTCGTAAAAATGTGGTTTAAATGAACCAAAAGTGCATTTTGGTGACTATAGTATTATTCACATATACATGGGTACAGTTAACAGCTATCATCTCAATACAATTTAAGCCCGTGACAGACAAAGCGATAATTACATATTAATATACCGTAAGATACCTTAAGATTAAAGATATCTTTTATAGTACCTATAGCTAAACACCACAGACGACAACGATAACAAAATATATATCGCTGTATATCTAGCACCTAAATTGAGAGAGAGACGAAATATACCGACCGATACCTTCTTATTCTTATACATCGCAACGCATCAGATGCCTTGCGATAAGATATCGGCAGATAACAAAATATATATTACAGCTTCGTGTGTGGACTCTGTCAAATAGTTCGTAAAGTTTTCGTCCACTTAACGAAATTTGAACATAAACCTACTTTAGTGCACAAATTTGTACGTAATGCAATTCTTAATGTCAAAACAATATCTCTGTCTACATAAAAATCATAGCAAGTAGAAAATTAAAAATCAATTATATTATGTATTTGCGAATCTGTCCAGTGGACGAAAACTAGCGCAATGACCCTATTATCGCTCCGTCTGTGATGGGCTTTAGGGGGTGCAAGTAAAGTATCTGTCTTTTTCTGATCGAAGATAAGGTAAGCTTAGTTTATCTTCAATCCGAAAATCGAGATTCGACAAAAGCGTTTTCTATAGACTATAGAGGAATTTAAATAAGTTCGCGTCGCAACAAAAGAATAAAGATTAGTGCCGAGATGTATAAAAGAGTGCAGCCATCTACCTGAAGGTAATAAGACCTACCCCAATAGGTGCCGTACCTTCAAAATACTCACAATACATTTCCAAACGGATTTAAAAAGGTTCAATTGTAGGTGGGTTAGGTAGGTAGCAAAGTTTTTTGTTGTGTACTTTGGTAGGTAGGCAATGTTACATGATATTTCCGCAGTTTTGAACATGATCATTTCTTAGTAGGTGGGCTTAACCAGTACTAACTAGTAGTAGTATACTCAGGGTTGGGCAGTATTTCAATTACATGTATTTGAAATACGTATTTGAAATACAAATTAGTATTTTGTATTTGTATTTCAAATACTACCTCAAAAGTATTTTGTATTTGGTATTTCAAATACTGCACTCACATGTATTTAGTATTTTGTATCTCAAATACTTCAAGTTCAAAATACATTTCTATAAATACATTTTATTAAATTCTATAATCCTAAAATGTCTAATCTCTCGCACAAGCTGTGAGCCGACCGCGAACCTCCGATCCAGCCGAGATACAATTTTCATTGGCTGGATACTGGATGTATATTAGGTCAACTTCTGCGTGGAACTTTTCGTTTAAATCTAGGGGATAGGGTCATTGCAGTAGTTTCCGTCTATGCACTAGTTTTCGACGACTTGACGGATTATCAAATATATATTTCATTTTTAATTTACTACCTTTTGCGAAATCTTCATCTTCCTCGCGTTGTCCCGGCATTTTGCCACGGCTCATGGGAGCCTGGGGTCCGCTTGGAAACTAATCCCAGTAATTGGCGTTAGCACTAGTTTTTACGATAGCGACTGCCATCTGACCTTCCAACCCAGAGGGTAAATTAGGGCCGTAATTGGAATTAGTCCGGTTTCCTCACGATGTTTTCCTTCACCGAAAAGCGACTGGTAAATATCAAATGATATTTCGTACACAGTTCCGAAAAACTCATTGGTTCGAGCCGGGGTTCGAACTCGCGACCTCCGGATTGCAAGTCGCACGCTCTTACCGCTAGGCCACCAGCGCTTCCTTTTTGCGAAATATCATTGTTATATGTAGACAGATATATTGCTTAGACGCCTTAGACATAAGGATTGAAATCAGTCCAAATTTGTGCAGGAATGTAGGTATATATTCAAATTTCGTCAAGTGGACGTAAACTAGAGCTGGACGAAAACTAGCGCAATGACCCTATAAGTTTATATGAAAGGATTTTCGTTAACGTTAAAACTAAATGCTAAACAAAAAAATAAATAAAGGTATATTTTGTAATTGAAATACATTATTTTAAACACTGTAATTTGTATTTTGTATTTCAAATACCCGTCACCAAAGTAGTTTGTATTTTGTATTTCAAATACTTTTAAAAATGTATTTTGTAATTTGTATTTCAAATACGTGGAAGCCAGTATTTTGCCCAACCCTGAGTATACTTAAAATAGGTACTGGTGGGTCAAGGAATTAGGATTTTTGTGCCACTTTGGATATCTTGTAACAATTATAATAAAATCGGAACCTTATTTATCGCCCCCTCGGCATTACGTACCTATATTGATTGTCACTGTGACAAGGTACCTACAATACAATAAGGCACACAAATCAAACTACTTGATTGTATCAGAGCGACCAAAGTGATCACAAATATCTGAACAGAGCCTCTATTGAGACGCTAGTGGGCATGCTCGTTCAGATATTTTTGAAACCCTTAGCCGCTTCGATGCCTTCGATACGAGTATAGTAGTACCTAGTGTTGGCAACGGTACCTACCTACCTTACCTAGTACAAAGGGACAGTCGCCATTAGAGATATCAGAGCGGCCTAGGTGCTCACAAATATCTGAATACGCCTCTATTGTCAAGGCGTTAAGAGTGCGTGTTCAGATATTTGTTAACACCTGGCTGCTCCGATATATATCTGTTGGCGACTGTAAATACCTATATCAACGTAAGTTTTAGAAAGTTTCAAATTACACTGAATGAAAGATGTCAAACAAGTGTCAAAAGTGTCGTTTCTTCAAACAAAAACATCCCTTATGACACTGACATATCCAATCCATATCGTTTCGATATCTAATATTTGACGTATCTTAAAGTTCGAATATGGCTGTTATGTTGGTCTCCCTATCCGTGGCTGAACATGAATAAGTAAAATCACTAGCCTAGATCGTATTTGTGTATGGTCAGTTACACATGAATAATACATGAATAGTCTAGGTACCTACTTACATACATTTAGGTATCCAATACAACTGGAAATAAACAACACAGAGGATTTTGTTTCTTTTAGAACTACACGGCTACCACGAGCTTGTCTAACTGACCTGAGGGACTACCGAGAACACTAAAGTTGGCAAATTTCGGGCATCTTTCTCTTTCACTCTACTTACGACTTAATTGTAGTAAAAGAGAAAGATCCCCGCAATTTTCGAATTTGGGTATTTGCGGTAGGCCGTCTGACAGCACTGACATACCTATTCGCTATCGTCTGCGTAACTTACTTTACTATACATATAGCTCGCACTAATAGGTATATATGCCAGCAGAGCGAGATGCATGGAGCTTGGAATGTAAGTTACGCAACGCTAGCGTATATGTCAGTGGCATGTCAGTGAGAAGCTCGTGGTAAGGCTACATGATAGGTACTTTTTTTTGAATATTATTGAAATGGAAAATAAAGACATTCTTATACTAAAATAATACATTAAGTTCCTAGTTATTTTCATTTAAAGATTATTCAAAGAATTGGTAAACGAACCAAAGAAATTACTGTCAAGGTACTTATCCTTTGTTAGGGCAGAGAAAACTAACAAAAGTAGGTACCTAGCTAGAGTTAGACCAAGATAAGTCTGAAACGATCTTCTGTCAAACTTCTATGAAATTATGACGTATAAATTAAATAAGTAGTTTAATTAAAAAGTTAAATAACACTTGCACTGCGTGTGCTACCATATCAAAATTGTTGCAGACTTTTCTAGGACTAACTAAACTAAATACCTAACCTAAACCATAGAAGTAAGATGGAAAAGTACGAACTCAAGAGAATGCGCGTGTATTATTTTTAACACAAATAGGTACTTGTATGTTCAAAAACTAGTTACATTCATTTCATGGTCAGAAGGGGAAGGAAGGAAGTGACGTTACATTACAAATATGTGCAGCTGTCATTTTCGTACAAAGGCGACAAAGAGCCACCGCGACCCTCTTTTATTTTTGTTCCCAGTCAAAAGGTGGTCGAAAGTTGTAAACAGAAATTTAAAATTGAGGAACTTAAAACGTTTCACTTTCTAGATAAAACATCATTATCAAGAAACTAAATGTAAAGTGGTAGGCGGCAATTTAACATGTGAAAGATCGTGAAATGGCGATAAAAGAATTTCTCCGCGCCGCGGTCAGCAAACGGGCACTGATCAATCTTGGTGTTGAGTGAAGGTCAACGACATCGGTCAGCAAACCCGGTCAAAACGGCTGACCCGGTCGGGACACATCCGTATGACTTGCACGGGTTACACGTGGTGACCTTTGCCGCCAAGCCGTAAAAAAAGTTCGATAAAAAACTGCGCTTACACGTAAACTTGGATACCCATTGTGGTTTAATTGAAGCGAAAAGCGTGTTACTACAATGAATGAAACAGCTGGAGGCGTAACGACAATAGGTACCTACATTATTATAAGTTATTCCGAGGATTCGGCAATGCAGCGGTCAAACCGCTATGCGCCGAGCGGTAGGTATGTTACGATTTACCACACAAACCGGTCTCCACTCTACCTACTTCGATACAGTCACCCTATACTTTCTTACAAAGCCACACATAACATATCGAGATATCAGAGTTTAAACACAGGTTAAATATTGTTTTAACGATATCGGTTATCGATACGGGCACTGTAACCGTTATTTTGAAATTCGAACAAAGCAAATGACAAGATCCATACTTAAACCTGGTTTCCCGCCACGTCAGTGGCCACATGCAGGCCGGGATTGGTGCAATTTGATAGGTAGGATACACAACTTTTACACCGAATCACGGTCTAAGCGTGGCCACCGCAGTGAACGACCGCACCGGGTAACGGGACCGCGCGCCGCGGATGCTGCGTAGCGGTCTTCGACGACCGGGCCCGCTTGGATAGGCCGGGACTGGTGCAATATCACAGAAACCGAATATAGCGCCAGTCACCGCCCAGCCACACGGGCCTCCCGGACAAAGGATGTCTGTAGACACGCCGCCGATGCTCACGAACACCAATCTTCCAACTTCTTTCGACGTCCGGAGCTTTTGTGATCTCGGGAAATCTTCGTTAGTGAAAGTCACACACTTTATTTGAACGGTATCGGAACCCGCGTATTTCGGAAAGTTTAGCGCGCGTGCGGCGCGCGCGGCGGCCGGCGACGGAGTGTCGGGCGGCGGGGAGGCGACGCCGGCGCAGCTGTCGCGCTGCCCGCCCGCGCGCCCCGCGCCCCGCCGGCCCTTTATCGTTCTGGGAAGTGGTTCCTGAACTTCCCGATTGTATTACCCGACTCCTCCACGTTACCCGAGAGTCGGGTAAAAATGAAACTTTGAAAGTTGCGCTCCTTGACCGGCGATGACGTCGCTCGCGTTCGCGTGATCACTACTTGTGCCGTGTGCATTGATACAGATATCAAGGTGATTGAAATTACAATTTACAATGTGTTTTATCGGAACTGGAATCCTGTGAACGCACATATAAAGTAGTTTACCATACACTTTCATTTGAAATTGAAATGGAGACCTAATTTGTGGAACCGGTCGATTGATCGCTTAAAATCTTAAAATAAAAGATTTTTAATGAGTTCTGTCGAATATGATGATTGTGGGCGCCAAGAGGTTGAGTTATGTTAAATAAAGGAATGAATCAAAATATTAATGAAATGAAATGCCTACGTCGACTTAACTTGATTTAGGTATTTTGTGTCTTTTGTCGATTACGTACTTATAGTTCTGAAGTGTTTGAGTAATGTGTACAGTTCATCACAAATTATTTTCTTTTCACAATCTTATTGTTAACATATTACAGTAAGTACGTTTCACGTACATAATATATTAAATAGTTATAGGAATGTTGTTCCAATTTCGAAGCAACGATTTTCCGCATTTCAGTCATGAGTTCATGACTAACTAAGGACGTGGTTTCTCAACACAATATCAGTAAGTTATTCGTCGTAAGTATAAATTTTATACCATTCACCATATTCATAGTTACCTACATTACATCACATCTGTATCAACTTTTTTTTTAACGACTACAACAGACAGTTGCCTCGGTGATTCAACTTTTTAGAACCACTTATGTTTTACCTTATAAAAGTCACCGTGCCAGTTTGGGTCAATGGAAACAGGATTTTAGTAAAAGCTTGATCTATAATCTGCAAACAGATCACTATTACTAAGTAGGCAGCGATTTTGATGGCCCAGACGGTGCAAGTGTTATTTTAAACGTCTAACTTCTATGAAATTATGACGTTTACTTAACATTTGCACCGTTGAGCTATAAAAATCGCTTCGTCTGACTCTAGGTAGTCAAGATTTTATATGAAAAGAACAACAATGACCAACAAATGACTTGCCCATCCCGACAACCGTTAATCGGGACAAAAGTTTCGTTCAGCTGGCAGCCCAGCGATATTGGACATTCAAACCGATCCCGCGCCCTACCTGCGAGCCACAGATTATCGAGCGATGGGATAAAATAAAAAAAATATCTACAGACAAAATATACACGCACAAGCCACGTGGTCATAAATGTTATTTATCACAATTGGAAGCAAATGACGTCACGCTTTTATGTATTGTGACATATGGGTCGTTTTTTTTTTAATTTCATCGTGGAATTTCCCCGGTGCGATCGTGAAATCGAACGAAGTTCGAGGGGCAGATGTTTAAATTTCGAAAATTACCGGTACAGATTTGGTACAGATGTATTGTGCATAATTGTTTTCCATCGTATTTTCTCATCATCATCATCGGATCGAATACTAAAAACAGAAAAAAATATATATTTATAAATAAGTGGGGCTCCCATGCAACTAACGTGATTTTTTTGCCGGATTTTGCGAATTGGTACGGAACCCTTCGTGCGCGAGTCCGACTCGCACATTGCCGGTTTTTTCAGGATATGTAAGAGGGCATCTATCAACTCAACGAGTTTCGAACGTAGCACTATAGGTATATAGTACATTAGTACATACAATACGCATGGTAATTTGAACAGTATACGCGTACGCAGTTTTCTCACGCTTCCTGAGCATTATCGTCGGTGACCACTTACCGTCATTTACCGTCAACTATCGCCGTTACGTTACTTATGCGTTTTTTTTTATAGCTACTTGGCTCCTACATACTCTTCAGGCTGCCGTGAAGGTGTATTATGTTGTGTTAAGTATATTATAAATTTATAACCAGAGCCATGAGTGTCAAAACTGACATTTACGCTATCGAGAACCATTCGAGAACGTAATTTACTTTCTATACATCCCGTTTGCACGAATATGCGAGTGCGAGCGAGATGTATAGAAAGTAAATTACGTTCTCGACGGCGTTTATGTCAGTGACAAACTGTAGTCGAGTTGTCTCGTACCTTTATTATCACAGGTCGAGTTTGTTTTTTTATCGCTCCCTACTACTACTAGTTAATATTGTAATTTTTGTTAAGTAGTTTAGTTTTTGAGTAGTGTTAATAAAGATTAATTATTTTTCCGGAGTCTACATTTTTATTTACAATAATCCCAACACCTTAGTACGCATACCAAAGTCTAGACGTGTGCGCCGATTAAAAAACGATCGGCGGCGGCGTTTTTCAAAAAATCGCCGGCGGCGGCGTGTTTTCGGCGTAAAATCGGCGTGACCTTGACTTTCAAGTTTCTACAGAAAAATCATTAATTTGTTGTTTTTTCTTGAAAATTTGATTAATCCTGAATGGTGGTAAGTGAACTACGTAATCTACGTATAGTTTTGAATAGGTTGTGAGTAAAATAGGGTCGCGTTTGTAAATGAATATAGGATATAATAACTTACTTTTCCTAGTAACTGGCTTGCATTAAGGGGTTACCAGCGCTCGTAGCACGGTCGCATTTTTATCACCTGTCACCATGCTTATCACGTTCTAACAAGTATGTAAGTACGAAAGTGACAGGCATAATGACAGGCGATAAAAATGGAACCATGCTGCCACCAATGGTCCCAATGACTTTCGATCCGATCTGTATCGCTCTGTGACTCTGTTTTTTCATGCTTTCCATGGCTTATCTTTAAATATCCTTGAAATTTGCTAGACATAATGGACTGCTATGGCTTCCCTTTAATGGTTTTCTTGTCGTACTAGCACCAGTCTCACTGAGACGTATCTTCATCTTTCTCGTTTTATCATTGCTGAGGATTGCGACCACTTGTAATTTGTCTCCATTTCGTGCGGTCGCGGTCATAAACCGTGTGGACTGCACGGTGCAGACTGCAGACTACCACCAGCCATCGACTATCTCACACATGCTCCACTCCGAGCACGTTTGCCATCCATCCTTCACTTCACTTTGCTTGCCTACTGTTCGGTATTGTGAAGTCTCAAGCACCTCGATACCTGCATGAGAAGCTCTGGTTTTTGCAGCGCCAAAGATTATCCACTCTACTCATGTGTCCAAAACACAAAACTGCAGCATTTCGTGGCAGTTTTAAGTATACCGCCACAAAATGCTGGAACTACCTGCCACCACCTTTTAAGCAACTAACTTCTTTACAGTCTTTTAAAGTTAAACTAAAAAGTTATCTTCTGTCCAAGGAAAAAGTAGTGTCAGAGTCATTTCAAAAAGCAAAGATAAGCAAAAAATAGAGTCATTTCGAATTTTAGGTACTGTAACTGTTTAAACTATTTATTTATTTTATGTATTGTATTTATATACATAGTCAGCCAGACACACTTTCGTATTTATAATATTAAGTCCATATGTTACATTTTTCAGACCATGCTAGTCATACTATCATTTGATGTCAACTGCTTCATTGCCGCTTCAGTGTGTATTATCGTAATTAATACAATTAATATAGTTATCTTATAACTCTACTGTATTTAGTTGGTAGCTGCGCGCAACTACGCTCCCTACAGGTGTTCACGGAAGACCAGCGTCAGGTACTACTCCAGTAGGACCCGGCATCATGCTGAGTGTTCACCTTTTTCAGTGTAGTGACAGTGTACAAGTTAGTTATAAGTTTTTTCTTTCTTCCTGTCTATGTATTGTATAACTGTGTACCTATGCTGAAATAAATAATATTCTATTCTATTCTATTCATTGGGCCTTAATGCATATGTTTCTCCACATTACGAGTAGGAAAACGCATAATATGTCCGAAGAAAGATGTTGTGGAGAACCGAGTAGCGATATTGAGGTCTCTGAGAAGCTGAGTTGTCCTAGGTATAAGCAGCAGTCATCGCAAACACCACATCACAAAAGCGCCACCCTTTGGACGTCACACTTTTTGAGGCTCCACGTTTCGGCACCATACTGAAGACTGAAGATTACTCCGTTTAACCAGTATGTCAAAAAGTTTGTGCCACTGACATAAATCCGTTTCATTTAATAAATAATTGATAAAAATTTGACAACTGTAACATATATAATACCAATAAATCCAAATTTTAATACAAATGCCAAGTTAGAATAGCTGATTAACAACACTCAAGATCACGCCGATTTCACGCCGATCATTTATCGGCGGCGGCGGCGCGGCAAAAAAACCCGGCGGCGGCGGCGCGGCGGCGGCGCGCCGGCGCGGCGCACACGTCTATACCAAACCTCAGTTTGTCACTGACATAAACGCCGTCGAGAACGTAATTTACTTTCTATACATCTCGCTCGCACTCACATATTCGTGCAAACGGGATGTATAGAAAGTAGTGTCCGACCGAAACATGTTTTTTTGCCGAAACCGAAACCGAATGTTCGGCTTTGGCTCTAGTTTCGGCCGAAACCGAAACCGAAACCGAAACTTTTGTAGACTTGTTAAAATCGTTGAAAAAATGTCATAAAACCGCTTTTACACACATATAATGGGGCTGTCAACACCCAATGTCCTTGAAATTGATGTTACTTAAGCAGTTTTTTATGAAAATTACTAGAGTTAGACCAAGATAATTATGCAACGATTTTGATAAGTTGATAACACACGCAGTGCAAGTGTTATTTTAAACGTCAAAACTTAAACTTCTATGAAATTATGACGTAAAAATAACATTTGCACTAGTTGCACTGCGTATGCTATCAAAATCATTACAGAATTTTCTTGGTCTAACTCTATTCATTCACCAGTCAAGCTAACATGTAGACACAGGGTTAACCAAAAACGCGAGCGCAGCGAGCGCGAAATTTTTTGTTAACAATATCGCAAGGCCGGGTACCGATCTTCACCTGGGCCAAAAAGTCCGAAGTGCCCCATTGAGGCGAACTTTCATGCGAAGTCAAAGCCGTGCTTAAGGCTTCAGGATAAGTAGTTGAGCACAGACTCCAACCAATGTACATTGTATTCAAAAGCGAGACCGCAGGCCGAGCATGGCGCAGCGAGGCCAAAGGCTAAGCTGAAGTAGAAGACATGTGGAACACAAACCAATGGTAAATTGAGGTAAAAAGTGAGACTAGTTTTCTTATTATTATCTTGCCCAGGGCCCAGTAACATGCGACAGTCTCATTCACTTATAGGTATTGACAGCCTCTTAAGACTGCGTCAACCGTCCAGTGGCGCCCTCATTAGTGGAATTGTGTTTTATAATAAACCAATTAATGTCTGTACCTAATATACATGAATCAGTATATGTAGGTATTAATATTGTTGTCCTACTTATTCCCCAACTTTTGGTCTTTGTCCGAAGTACCATTTCGTAAGTTTCGGCCCGGCCGAAAGGTTCGGCCGTTTTTTGGCCGAAACCGAAACTACAGCCGAAACATGATTTTTTGGCCGAAACTGGCCGAAACCGAAACCGAAACCGAACCTTCGGTCGGACACTAATAGAAAGTAAATTACGTTCTCGACGGCGTTTATGTCAGTGACAAACTGATGGTAACCGTACTGATGGTAGCCGTACTGAGGGCTGTCAGGGCTGGTTACTTCCTTGCCCAGCGAATTGGCATCGCCATTCAGCGCGGCAACGCCACCAGCCTTCTGATGGGCACTCCGGCGCCGATCTAGCTCCCATTTGTTTACTTGTAAATATGTGTTTACAGGTAGATAGTTAAACCTAATTTAATTTAATTTAGTATTATTTCTGTTTTTATATTTTTATGATTGTTTGAAAATAAATGTTATAATTTATAATTCAGAAAGTAGCGTAGGACTTTTTAAAGCTATATTTCCCTAACAATCCAAGTTACGCTCTTAAGTCTTACATTAGGTACTTACATGATTTTTTTTATTTACGCAATTGATATTATGCATGTATGTCTGGTCTGGTACCAGTTTTCGTTGCTAAAAATTGTCATGTAGGTAGGTATACAAACAAAATAGAGCAAGTAGAAATTGTGTAGGTACTTATGTAAAACTTCTGCTTACTAGTACAGTCGCCATTAGATATATCGGAGCGGCCAAGGTGCTCACAAATGTCTGAACACGCTTCTATTGTCAAGGCTTAGAGTGCGTGTTCAGATATTTTTGAGCGCCTCGGTCGCTGCGATATATCTGATGGCGACTGTACATACAATAAGACAGAGATAAATGTTACTGGAATGTTCATATGTCAAATTTCATTTTATTTCGGATCAGAATATCGTTTTAAAATGAGAACGAAACTTCCATTGTTTTTGTTTGGCGGCGGCTATAGGTTCGTGTGGTGTCGTGTGACTTAAAGTGGACCTATAGGTCCTATATTTAAGGTACCTATTGTTATCGAAACTACACTACAAACTATGAATTGAGTAGCAGGTCCTTACTATAAGTGTTTTAACTTCAACCAAAAAGCACTTGAGTGTTAAACAAAGGGTGATTTTAACTTAAAGGAGATTTATGCCGCAAAAGAAATACCATAATATGAACTACTTTATGGCGTGTTAAGTATTGAGTAGGTTAATGGTATCAGTTAAAACTAATACTACGGATACTTTAAAAATCCTCTTTCTTTTATTCATTAACAATTTTTCTAAAGAACAAATCTTGAATGTAAATACTTAGGCTTATTATTTCTAGGTAAAGACAACCTATTTATTTCTTTTGAATAGAATAGAGCTTACAACTGATAAGGTCTTTTGTCCGCTTTTCCTACTATTGCTATCAAAGACCCTATACCTGCAGGTCTCAGGTACAACTTGTATTGTTTCCCATAAATACCACGCTCCGAAGACAATAACCAAAATTTAGACCAAATAAAATCTCCATACCGATCCGAGCGGCCATTTTTTTGCCAATATCTTGGCGAATTTCAACAAAAGGATGCTTCCTTTAAGACACCTTAATTTCTCATTTTATGCAAATTATACCTTAACTTTAAAATAATAAAGTTGTTTTCAGCTTGTTTTATTAATGAAATACTTTTGCTTTGACCTCGGATCAAAGTAACCTCTCAAACTATTTTAAACCTTGAGTGTTACACATTAAAGTTGTATTTGGATTGTATCATTTCAATGGTAAGTGACCATGGTATATTTCTTGGAAAATATAAAAGTGTGCGTTCGTTGAAAATTTTTGCACATCTCGCTCCATTGTGGAATCAATGGAGACTGTGTTTTACAATGAAATAATAGTTAACTTGATCGCTTCCTTTGTTAAAATAGGTTTGTAATAAAATAGGCCCGGTTTGTAATTAAATAACAAGTTTGCTTATAGGTAGGTACCTACCTAAGTAGGTGTTTTTAACTTTTTATAACACGTAAAATTCTTAAATGTAACAATTGACTTCAAAGTTCGGACTACGGACTAAATATTTAATAAAAGATGGCAAATAAAATAACACCACCGCGTTACCTATTTATAAAAAGACACGTTACAAAAAAAAGTAAGTAAATGACCGACTGCCGTATTCGAACTTCAAGATATACACAAGAGACGACACGTACTAGATCCATTCTAGATACGTTATAGTTTCGATTTCAACTAGTTCTCTTTTACAGCGCAATTCGGGCAACCAATGTCACTTTTACGATAGATCGTGTTAGATATCTATTGGATGTGAATTAGATCTCTAAGTAATATCTTGCGGAAATCGTTCAAGAGTATCTCCAGAATCGCGGAAATGTCAAATTTGACAGGTTAGATCTTAAAAATATCGTTATCGTATCTTGGCGATGACTAAAAGATATCTAATAGATGTCTATTACAAAATCCGAATCGGGCCCCAACAATCTTGCCAACGGTACTTTATTATGCATTGTCATCGTTAGATGAGCAAATTCCAAGTCAATCCGACCACCGGGTGCCAATTGAATTGATGCGTGAAAAAAAAAACAAAGTTTGTTTACTTAAGCAAGTAGTTAGGTAAGTAGGTACACCCAGCTGCAAAAGTGCATACCCACCTTATGAATGAATTCCATTCATAAAGTGGGTACAATTTTGCTAAAATTATAAACAAAAAATTCAATAATTATAGTGTTTCAAAGGTCTGTTTGATTTCAAACATAGACAGAGAGAATCATTATCTTTGTCTTACACTAGTACTAGCACCCAAAAGAAAAGGATGAGTATAGTTTTTTTTTGTTCCTATTTACTGACAAGATTTGGTTGACCCAGTAAGTATATATTAATTACGACTTTATGATTAGTAGGTAGGTATTGCTTGGATGTCGCTTATTGAACAAATGAAAATAAAAACCGGCCAAGTGCGAGTCGGACTCGCGTTCCAAGGGTTCCGTACATTAAGTCCGACTCACGCTTGACTGCAGATTTCTAATACGTTTTCCTGTCACCTATAGGTAAAGGACTATTTTGTGTATTTTTTTTTTTTCAATGTTTTAGATCCAGTAGTTTCAGAGATAAAGGGGGGGTAGTCGGGGTCAGACAGACGCACGAGTGATCCTATAAGAGTTCCGTTTTTTTCCTTTTGAGGTACGGAACCCTAAAAAGCGTATAATTTTTCCGGCTCTCACGCCTCTCACTCTGTTGGATGCAAAGTTGCAACGTAGGCTGCTCCCGCGCATATAGCATCATAGCGCAGTCAGCTACTCGGGAGACTAAACATCCTGTGACATTGATCAGTGAATGATGCGTGCCTCAGCATAGGTAACTATATAGTCCTCACAGCAGACATAGAAACTATTTGTACCTATAACATGTACTTACATGATACTGGCTGGCAGACAATGCACATCCTTAAACCGTTATAGGGAAAACCTTAAAATTTGAAACATGTCATGTACACTAGCTTGTACAGTCGCCATCAGATATATCGGAGCGGCCGAGGTGCTCAAAAATATCTGAACACGACTCTAACGCCTTCCAAGTTCCAATAGAGGCGTGTTTAGATACTTGTGACATAGACAAAATATTTCTCTGTGAGCACCTTTGCCGCTCCGATATATCAAATGGCGACTGTACCTTGAAACTAGTCAACTTTGCCCACTTTTTTAACCACGAATACCACGATTTTCTAAAAAATTCATTATTGCCTGTGATAAGTGAATTTTGTGATCATACGCATGAAATTTATTTGCAGAAATATTTTTTAAATCATCTGTTTACTTACCTACCTACTTTCCTGACAAGTTTGATGATGTTGGCCGGTAAAGTTACCTATCTCAATTTTTTAGCAACATTGCCCACGTCAATTACGTATGGAAATACAACGTAAGACTTTAACAAGAGAGAAACAAGGATCAGCAGCCGAAGTCGAAAAGTTCACCTGTATAATTTGGGGTCATCCATTAATTACGTCACACGTTTAGGGGGCGGGAGGGGGGTCAAGAAAATGTGACATGTTGTGACATGGGGGAGGGGGGAGTCACAAATATTGTGATGTCACTTTAACTACATTAGTAATCGAAAATTAATTTATATTTTTTTATTCGCTGGACAGTTAAATAATGAGATTTTGGATGTAACTTTCGTTGTGTTATAAAATTACTAATATTTATATTATATCAAAAATATTTTTTTATTAATAAAATTATGCCGAGTTAATATTGTCGATTTCGTTGAAAACAAAATTGCCTAAAATGTGACGTCACACCAGGGTTTGCAAAATGTGACCTAGTGTGACAAAGAGGGGGGGAGGGGTAAAAAAACCTAGAAATTCGTGTGAAGTAATTAATAGATGATCACTTATTAGCTCTACTATACTCAGAACTCAGTAGCTTCTTTCGAACTTTAACAACTTGATCTCATCTTGACATCACTCGTAGTGGATTTTGTACTTCAGAGTCATGGATAAAAATTTGTCGGTGACTATTAGCTTCTGACGACCAGGGGGGCCCTAGCCAAGATGATAATCGCTCGCAGAAAAACAAACGCTACCTGTCTCTATCGCAATAATATGGAAAAGAGAGAGACAATAGCGTTTCGATTAGTATTGTGCAAACGATTGTCATCTTGGCTGGCCGCTATTTCGCACAACGAATATTAAGTATCTCCAATTCTCCATTCAGTGAGGAAATACGGCGAGCCTTCTGGGTACCTCACCTTGCACGTTGACAACGATGGCCAATTTTTTACCTACCTATGTATACTTATAGTATATTTGTTAATTTTTAAGTTGTCAATGATCATATACCTATAGATAAGTTTCGTGTTTCGTGCTCGAATAAGATCAAATACAATTACAAACTCGACCGCGCCAGCTCCGGAGCTCGGAGGCTGGTATTCTTGTGCATGGAATGCTCGCAGTAGCGACCGGTCGCACCGTTACTTCACCCACGTGCCGCGGCGCGATTTATCGATATCGGGACTGGAGAAAAATCGCAAGGTGCGTGACCGCTGGACTGTGTGAGATTTTGAAAATTTTACCCCTAATAGTATAATAGGTTCAAAAATGCCACCTGCGGTGTAAGGTTTTTTGGGCCGATTATTATTTTGCTGTCGATTTTTTTTCGTCAGATTTCGATAAAATTTGGCGGATAGATAGAGTTTTCTATTACATGCATAATGAGCTTAATTTCACCATTTACTTAACTAATAGTAGTATTAGGTATATCTACCAGACATAGACCCCTAAATAGAGGTTCAATTATGCATAAGAGTTTAACTTCGATTGATGGCGGTTTCGTGTAACTCTTGAAGCGCCAAAACACTGCACTTCAACTTGTTGTGTTTTCAGTAACTCACTTAACTCATTGTTTTTTTAAAGCTGACTTATGACAGATTTACAAGAGGTTGAGTACTGCCATATTAGGCGTGATCACTTGAACAGGAATAAATAATTGTATTATAAGATTGATAAGTGTAAAAGTTACTCTGTTTGAGGTCTATTAAGTATTCCTAAACTTTCTTGCTTATCTTTGACCCTTTCTATAGAATTTGAATCATAATGGACACAGAATAGGGCCAGAGACCCAATGACCTTATCTAGCGTGGCGTATAATCTGTATTAATGATTAATAATGATTAATGAACCACAGCGGTAGCAGATTGTTAGATAATTGAGTGTCACGGGTTGATGTTGATATCGTAACAGATCAGAGAAAATTTTATGTTGAATACAATGATTTATTATAACTCAAGATATGTACCTATATGGCTTATTATAGGCGTTCCAAAATTGAATCGCTTACCTTGTGACAAATTGTAGAAGTTGCCTTTAGTCGGACCTGGGCAAACGAGAAATGTGCACGTGTGCTAACACTGCTAACGCAACACATGCCCGTACCACGCTAGGCGATTCGCCCTTACTTTTTATGGTTCCGTACCCAAAGGATAAAAACGGGACTCTATTATAAAGACTCCACTGTATACGTCTGTCTGTCTGTCAGCAGGCTGTATCTCATGAACCGTGATAGCTTTAGCTACAGTTGAAATTTTCACAGATAATGTACATGTACATACCTATTTCTGTTGCAGCTATATATATTTAACAACAAATACCTACTGAAAAGTACGGAACCCTCGGTGGGCGAATCTGAGTCGCACTTGTCCAGTTTTCTATTATGTACCTACCTACCTTGATTACCTCTAATTGCAAGATTTATTTTAGGTGTAAAAATTCGTAAAATTTGGTACCTAATTACAAAGTAAGGGAAACTCAACCATTAGATAATTATGATTAGATTAACCCTATAAAGTATTATATGAATCAAAACCGTAGGTATATTTACAATTATAATACAATTTCACCCGTTAAGATAAGCACAAGGCACAAGCACAGCAGCTGACGGCACAGCTGTCACTTTATCGAAAAGCAATAAAAATCTAGACCGGCCGTACGGACATACGACGTTCTTCTATTGAGACTGATAAACTTTCGACCAGAAGTAAAGGGCATTAACTTTAAGGTGTACATAACATACAAATACAAATTATCATCTGACAAAGTATCAAGCGGGAGGCGATGATTGAATGTATATTATAAGTATTATAACTTTTTTGCGTGTTTCGGTGGCTGCCATTCCTCAATCCACCAACGGAGCGACAGCTGACGTCCATGAGGGATCATCATACATAGCCGTTAACCACTATACGAGTTTTTGCCCGGGAAGTCATGGAAATCTGTTCCTGGCTCGCGGTCTAATCTAAAATGATACACTGCTAAATGAATAGGGATAATATAACCCTCTGGCAAGCCAATTTTGTCAGTAGAACAATAAGTTAATGACAATTTTATTGGTAACAAATACTTGTATTACTGACTGTACTTCTCATTTGCATGTCTATCAAATACCTCTCGAGACCTTTCTAATGAACCAAAACTCGATGTCTTGTGTTTGTGTTTTTCCATCGAGGAGTTCCGTTTGCTACCTTCTGAGTCATCGGAATTAAGAAAGTACTCCAAATTTCAGCCGAATCGGATACTTCGTTACGGTTCATATTTACCTAAGTTATAAGATATGAAACAAAAATATATTAATTCACAATAATTGTTTTAATTGTGCACAATTAGGGTTTGAGATCCGGATATCCGGATATCCGAAATATCCGGATATCCGTCAAATCTAAGATCCGGATCCAACGTCTCATAGGATCCGGATATTTCGGATCTCACGGATCCGTTAAATATTGCATTGGTCGCGTTATTGGTACGCGATAACGTCATAAAATAAGTACAAATATTGCTTAAACTAAACAGTAGTAACAGTAAGTCTTAAAACGATCTACCTGCATGCCTCCTGACTGGAATAAGGGTAAATATTTGTATGTTTTAAAGTAATTGTTATCAGGTTTTCGCTCAGTCGCCTTTGGGTCGTCTACCTGGAACTTCATTAGTGCTTGTGCGTGTTGTTATCAGTGACTTTTTTGTGTTATCGTGTCCGTTCCCAGTCTTCTGTTAACATAAAAAACATATGCTTGATGTGCTGCTAACTGAGTAACTAATATTGATATTTTTTTCTCGTTATTAAGAAGCTGTAGCCCAAATTTCTTAATTTCCCGAAACTTTTGTAGTAATTTCACATTATTTTGCAGTAATTAACTGGATTTATATATACCTATAATGGAAGATTGTTGTAATGGAGACTGAATAAATGAGTTAGATACTTTTTCTATGCCATTCTTCTCAATCTAACGACTGAAGGTATAGCTATTTTACCAAGGTAAAGGAAGTACGTTTTTTAATAGCATAAATTATATCACACCACACCGGTATAAAATAATAAAAGTACATAAATGTAACTTTTTTTCCATTTTCTATTTTGTGAGCTTATAATGGCAAATTTAAGAAAAAAACGCCGAAGTTAAAGCGGTGTTTTTAGGCACCTTTAGAATTAATTCTTCTGAGCAGATATATAGAAATAAATTTGCTTTAATTACTTCATTTTTGGCGTTTTCGGTTACAAATCGACTACGGCCTCCTAAAAAAAATGCATAATATTATTAATAGGAATACCTAATTAAGACTACACTGAATATCTTATTATACTTATTTATATCGTTTTGAGATAATAATAATTATTAAAAATTACAATTAACTAAAATATGAACATTTTAAATTTTACTAGCTGTTCGTTGTAAGCAGGGATGTTGCGAACATCCGCATCCGCAACCGCGGAACATCCGCATTATTTTCAACATCCGCATCCGCATCCGCATCCGCATAAAATCGATGCGGAGCTTATGCGGATGCGGATGTTGAACAAGTCGGTACAGGAACGTCTTAGCGGCGGCGTAAGTGCTAGGTAATTTCGTCATTACCTATAACGAAATCGTCTAGATCCAGAAAAGTCGGCGAAGTTACTGTTTATTAAATATAACGCACCTATATTCTTGCTCAAATACTAAACGTTTGGTTTTTTTAATAAAAAAATACTAAAAATGTAATATTTGACGTTTTCTAAGTACCTAATCTTGACATCCGCATCCGCGGATGTGAGCCTTTAAAAATCCGCATCCGCATCCGCATCCGCGGATGTCAAAAAATCTGCATCCGCAACATCCCTGGTTGTAAGCTGTAAATTTCGTCACCTTTCTTGATACAGATCCGTATTATCCGAATTATCCGGATATCCGGATCCGTCAAATTTTAATATCCGAAATATCCGGATCCGTAAAATTGACGGATCTTGCAAACCCTATGCACAATAAAGAATATTCTACTAGAGTCTGTGCGGAAAGAGAAGAGTCGTGGATTGTATTGGGCCACATACATTCTACGACTCTTCTCTTTCCGCACAGACTCTACTATGTATTTTTTTTTTAATTTTCCGGTGCATGTAGTAATTAAATTAGGTACCTATAAGTATACGAAATACGGCCTAAAAATCAATAAAAAAGCGAAGTTTGGCTTTTATACAAAATTTAATTACAAGTGTAACATCGTGGTAACATCAAATTTATTCCAGAATAATCGACAGGATACCTACTACAGGTACCCTACCTATTATATAATACCGAATGTTTCTCTACTAGAGTGGCGTATCTACTGTAACATTAAGTAATCTATGTAAAATATATGGGTTCTTAAGACTTTTTACCTTTTAAAATTTGATGCAGCTGTCGACCTGTCGCGCATATGCTTGCATCGAACAAATTACCCAAGTTCATGATTTTATTGGAAACGACCACGTTTATTTTATGGTACACAGGAACACAGATGAGCAGTTGTTAGATCTTATTTCGTTGCAGTAGCCTTATGAATGGTCAATGAAGTGATATTGGTGGATCGTAAAAACCGGCCAAGTGCGAGTCGGACTCGCGCACGGAGGGTTCCGCACCATCAACAAAAAATGGAGCAAAACAAGCAAAAAAAAACAAGCAAAAAAACGGTCAGCCATCCAAGTACTCTGAGTACTGACCCCGCCCGACGTTGCTTAACTTCGGTCAAAAATCACGTTTGTTGTATGGGAGCCCCACTTAAATCTTTAATTTATTCTATTTTTAGTATTTGTTGTTATAGCGGCAACAGAAATACATCATCTGTGAAAATTTCAACTGTCTAGCTATCACGGTTCGTGAGATACAGCCTGGTGACAGACGGATGGACGGACGGACGGACGGACAGCGGAGTCTTAGTAATAGGGTCCCGTTTTTACCCTTTGGGTACGGAACCCTAAAAATGGAGTAGTGTACGGAACCCTTGGAACGCGAGACCGACTCGCACTTGACCGGGTTTTTAGGGTTCCGTAGCCAAATGGCAAAAAACGGAACCCTTATGGATTCGTCATGTCTGTCTGTCCGTCTATCTGTCCGTCCGTATGTCACAGCCACTTTTTTCCGAAACTATAAGAACACTGTTGAAACTTGGTAAGTATATGTATTCTGTGAACCGCATTAAGATTTACACACAAAAAATAGAAAAAAAAACAAGAAATTTTGGGGGTTTCCCATATTTAACTACTGAAACTCAAAATTTTTTTTTCATCAAACCCATACGTAGGGGATATCTATGGATAGGTCTTCAAAAATGATATTGTGGTTTCTAATATCATTTTTTTCTAAACTGAATAGTTTGCGCGAGAGACACTTCCAAAGTGGTAAAATGTGTGCCCCCCCCCCCCCCCCCCGCCCCTGTAACATCTAAAATAAGAGAATGATAAAACTAAAAAAATATATGATGTACAATACCATGCAAACTTCCACCGAAAATTGGTTTGAATGAGATCTAGTATGTAGTTTTTTTTAATACGTCATAAATCCCCTAAATACGGAACCCTTCATGGGCGAGTCCGACTCGCACTTGGCGGCTTTTTAAAGTTGGTTTGTATTACGTAATGTATTAAAATTATGTACTTAGTGTAATTATGTACTCGTGTTTATAAATAAATCTGACAATCAGATTAATTTTTGCACTTTCAATTTCCGCCATCGGCCAATCTGATATTTTTGGCTCACGGACATTAATAAAGTCCAATGTTAATTGTCACAACGAGGTTATTTTAAAACTCGACCTACCGTATAGGATGACTCACGCTAGACCGGGCCGGGCCCGGGCCGGGCCCGAGCCGAGGCGTCCGACATGTCATTTTCTATGACGGCTGATCGATGATCACGTGGTGCTTTCCATAGAAAACCAAGCGCCGGGAGCTCCGACCGCGACCCGGCCGCGGCCCGGCTTAGCGTGAGTCATCCTTTATACCAGCGGTCGGCAACCCGCGGCCCGCGGGCCGCATGCGGCCCGTGAACCTGTCACTTGCGGCCCGCGAGCCTCCCTGGCTATTTTGTATATAATATTGACAAACGACAATGTCTGATATACTTAGTCATAAATATTAACAAAGTGCGGCCCGCGTCATTTTCGTTAACTACTATGTGGCCCTTGGCTGCTAAAAGGTGTATTATAATACCTACGACGTGTATTATACCTACTTACCTCTCTAAAAAAGTCTTAAGTTTTCGTCGCTTAAAACGGTAAAAATAAACACACATTACCACCTTTGTATTAGCAAGTACATACGTACATGTTTAAGTTATTTATATATATGTACTTGTACATAGATGTCTTTTTATTGGGTATGGTACTTAGTACTATTATTTATTCTGTGGTATGGTATAGAAGAGTCTAGTTGAGTTTATATAGGTACATAGGTACATATGTGTATATGGCGGAATCAGAATGTACCTAGATTCCAAATATAGCTCAGCACTTACCCCATAACTTATCGCCCTTTTCGCTCTAGTCTGGTAGCCGGATACCACCCCGATATGTATATTATTATGTAGGTATATGACACAGTAGTACAAGGCCAAGCAGGTGGACGCGCCATCTGACGGCGACAGATGTAAATCTGGACCCGCTGCCGCTAGCGTCCGGTGCATCACAGATCACTTAATAGATGAAGCATACAAGTACTAGGGACCTAGCCAAGATGCAACGAACGAAACGCTAATGTCTCTCTCTCGCACTTATTTTATATTATTATGACATGACATTACTGTTTCGGTCGCTACGGCGCAAACGATTGGCATCGGCGCTCCTAAACTTTACACCCCCCAAATTGCACTTGCACCCTTGTCTAGAATGTGGTACCTAGATCTTGAAGTAATACGTTACCAGTTTAAAAGAAAAACATTTTTAATTATGTAAAATATGATTGTTGGGATTTATATAGGAGTAAGTTTTGGACCCACATCCCACTTGAATAAAACATCGCTAGAGTCTGTGCGGAAAGAGAAGAGTCGTGGAATGTATGGGGCCCAATACAATCCAGAATCCACGACTCTTCTCTTTCCGCACAGACTCTAAAGGTAATTTCGAGATTGCCGTTGGCATTATCATATCGTCGTAGTATCCAATCATTAATGTAACGAATGCTGTATGATGCAATGCAAATAAGCGATGCGCGCGGCCCACGCGGCGAAGGTGCAAGAGCGCGGTGTAAACGCTATATAAGACCACCCCCACTAGCGTCTCCCGAGCGTCGGCGTCTAATCAACTCTATGCTGCTGCTCGACGCAACGTTGGCTTTTTCATAGCGCTAACTAGATGCAGACGCTCAAAAGACGCTAAGCGCCACTTATTGCACCATCCCACTAACCCGGCGTTAACCGGTTAAACCTGGAGTTACCATGGTTACCACTGTTACCAGTACAATTTGACACTGTTAGTGGGATGTTGCAAGTGGCGCTAAGTATAGTTTAGGCCCTAAACTTTGGCCCATAATGCGTATAGTCTGTGGGTGGTCGTCTATGGGTGCATCCCTCCGTAACCCATTGCCTTGTGGGGTGCTGGGACTCAAGTCTGTATTATAATTCAATTAACAATTGACGAAGGGTAAGCTCTACCTGGATGTAAAGTTGACATTGACCGAGTTTTACACGTTTCCGACTTACATACTTGATTATTCTTACATAAAGGGTAAAAGAATTATCATAAAATGATTCAAAAGTTATTTCTCCTTTCTATCCTACCCCATCCTATCCTAGTTCGTTTTTTTAGCATTAGAAATAAGGTAAACAATCTTGATGTGTCTTTTAATTGAAAAACACATTTTAAAAATAAGTTACGGCAAATAGGTATGTAACAATTATGAATCTAATACGATCATTTATATTCTTCTGCTTTCATAAGTAACTGATTTTTAAAAAGCGTTTTTCAATTAAAAGACATGTCAAGATCGCTTACCTTCTTTCGAGTTCTTACTAATGCTAAAAAAAACGAACTATAGGTATATAGGTACCTAATTATATATTTCAGGTAAGGTTTATTGAGTAAATATTTTCCAATAAAGTATAAATAACAGATTATTGAATTGATACCTCATTCTACTTAGGTACCTATCGATATATAGTCTAATTATTATTTCCATAATTTTTACTTCTCTTATAAACTGAAAAACTACTTAACAGATTTTAGCAATAGAGAATTTTATCATAATTATATCAATAGAGTCATTCTTGAGGAAGGTTTAGGTGTACCTAGGTATCATTCGTAACGGGTAACCCGTGCTAAGTCAGGGCGGCTCGCTATAGTGTATCACATACATAGGTATCACTGACCATGGCTGAAAGTTCTGTGATCCTGTGTTTACTGTGGAGTGGCCGGGATCAAGCGATATTATCCCAATCATTGTGCCCGCTAGGATTGACAGTTCTGTGTTTACGCCGAGTGGGATCGTCAGATGCCGAGGCGCGTGCGCGCACAGCTGCCGCGCAGCTGCGCCTGCGCTGCGTGCAATGTGCATCCCTCTTTTATTTGTGGCGATCTTGTGCCGCGGGGTCTGTAGGCTTCGATACTTGCAACTTATTTTGTCCACGTGAAAATTAGATTACTTAAGTACTAGTAATTGTACTAAATTGAATATATATGCATAATATGCTACAGGGTTCATACGTTCATCAATCTTTTATTTATGTCCATCTTGTGCTGATGCCGTAGGTCCATAAGCTTTGATTGGAATTGGAACATACTTGTAGGTAATTTTGTCAACTGTTTATATGACAACGGTTTCACTCACTTGAATTTTTAGTAGTAGTGAGTGAAACCGTTGTGGTATAAACAGTTTAAAATATGTCTCACGAAAGTTTAATATCGATGAATTTTGTCAACGTCGAAATTAGGCATAAATTAACAATTACATTCACTCTGACCAAACCTTTATCGCATGTGACACATAATATGACATGGCGACGCAATCTAAAACGCCGAGGCCTAGACTAGCAAGAACTTGCATTCAATTTACATTACATTGCCGACTACAATATTACATGAAAATCCACACTTTGTTCAGTCGAAATGGGTGCAGAGATAGCTTAGACTCTCAGAACTAGATTGAGCCTACTACGTCGCGCGGAACCTTTGTTTTGAAGCGAACTAAACAAGCACGATGCGTGGGCGCGTCCGTTATGCGTAAACGCAGTTCAACCGGGTCACTGCCGCAGTTCACTGATGGATTGATGATTCGGCTAATCGAAAACAAATCGCGTTAATATGAACTGACAGACAACGTACAACTGACATACTACTATTAGTGATTTTGTATGTAACATCACTAATAGTATTAATTAGCTTGTATTTTATTATGCAATATTAGGCCCCTGAAACCAGTGTAACCCGATAGGTGCGATTGTTTTTCAAACATAGAACTTTGACGACTCAGTCCTTTTACTAATGTAAAATCAAAATCATGCACTCAACTAGGTATAGTACTACAATTATTAATATTATTATGGTCCACAAGTTCAATCCATAGTTAAGTTTCATCAGAACTAGCTATGGGCGCCGCGCCGTCAGACCGCGGCGCCGCCGCCTGACCAAAGCCCGGCGTGACGCCGTGCACTCCAGCGCCAACTAGCGGGAGTTACGGGTCGCTATCGGAGCGCATCAGACTTCAATATAATATCTAGTTACGACAGATATGTGGATACAATTCGACAAATAGCGCATTATTAATATTTCAATTCAATTCAAAGTTAAAACACGAGTTTAACTTTGCCTCCAGGTCCTTCAAAAGAGTAATAGGTAGTTGCCAAAGCATAGTTGCTGCACATTGGTAGGATTTGGGAGAAGTTAGAGCACCTTCCTTCCACTCGTGCGTTCGGGTCCCTAGTCAAAGCTATCCAGGGGAATTACTGCACGCCATCTTTTCCATCTCTGCACAATTGCACATGGGAAATGGGTAAGCTCTTTGCGTCCAACTCGACACTGGATGACGGGAGAGCCGCGCCGCTAATATATCAAAGTGAGAGCTGTATAGCGGATGTCCGGTTCAACTAATTAAAGCTCGGTGCGTAAAGCACTTCTTTAATTCGACGACATCTCGAGTAAAGTTGAGTTCTGCGGCCTTTTAGAAATTGCCAAATTAGTCTCAAAAATGCATCGGTGTGCTCAACAGATCGATATAGTATTACACTCTGGCCCACTTCCTACAGCTTTATAAGGCACGGGTTTGCCCAGACATTGTTCTAATACTGTTCTAATCTAATCTGTGGGGAGGGCGGCACCCCAGTACCAGCTTCTCCCTCTAGGCTGCATCCAACTAAGAGTGAAAAAATTGGCAGTTGCCATCGTAATAATTCAGATGGGCTTGATTCCTATGCGCTGCATACAGATGTAGACTCGCTTTGCATTTTCCATGGCTTGTACCTAGACCTACTTGTACAACGGGGAGTGCTCCGAGGAATTTATTTCCCTGCCGCTTCTTTCCGCGAAGGCCCTTTGCGACAAGATTTCTATCTTCACCACTTAGATGGTTGGCAGTTCTTGTTCGTTTCTCCAGAAACTTCCTGCCTTGCACAGCTAAACTGTGAAATGTGGATTGTGGAGTAAGCCTGCGGTATTTCCGGACTGATACGATCTTCAAACCTTCAAGAAAAGAGCGTATTTTCATAGGCAACGCACTTACTCGCGACGGTAATCGCTTACCGTTAGGTTTTACGTCTGCTCGTTTGCCTCGTATATCATAAAAAAATAATGATTTTAAGGAGCCATAGGTATCCAAGGTCATCAAAATCCATGGCCACGCCGCCGGCGTCACGCCGCCGCCGGCCTCTATTTGCCGGCGCGCCGCCGCCGCGATTTTTGGGGTCGGCGCCCATCTCTAATCAGAACCAAATGTAACAATGTTCTTTTGGTTTATTTTGAGTTTTTTTCCATTTATAAGAATATTTTGCCTCAGAATTGGAACTACAAAATTCTATAGCTGGTCAACCAAATCTTGACAGTAAAAAAAGGCGCGAAATTCAAATTTTCTATGGGATGATATCCCTTCGCGCTTACATTTTTCAAATTTGCCGCCTTTTTCTACTGTCAAGATCTGGTTGACCAAGTATAATAATAATTCCACCTGAATCTTTAACCACACAAGAATCTATTTGTATTCTATAAATCCTGTTTTGTGGGATTGAGTGATCATTGAATATTGATTGCAGATTTCACGACGATTTTGCGATGTTTTTTAAAGCAATTACTTAAGTAAACAATGGGGTTACTTATTACACGTATTTACCAATTCATGTTCATTGAGCTTATTACTTAAATTGATCGCTCAAAAATACAACTTTGATAATTAAAAAAATGTAAAAGCTATTAAAAAAAGATTTACTTACTAATTTTTTTTTATTCAGAAGGCCGGCTAGTGAATAACTAAGTATTTGAAAAAATTTAATCGTAAGAGTTGTAGCGCTAAAGTATAATATTAAAGGTTATATAGGTAATGGTAGGTACCTACTTATTTCGATCGTTATGTCAATTTTGGACATATTATTATAATAAAGAATTTACTTTTACTTTTTCTCTTTTTATGAAAAGTAATATTATTGTATATTGGTAGGTATGTTTTATTTGTCTAACATGTGACTTGAAGTTTAATTTATCTTATGTGTGAAGTAAGGGTAATAATTTAATGTAGGAATAAAATAACAAATACCTATACATTTTAAGAACTTAATAAAAACTAATAAACCTTAAATTAAAAGCTAAGATGACTTATACTAACGTAACTTTAAATACATTTGCAGGATCCAGCCACTTCGCTCAATTTTATAACACTACCTATCCTACCAGCTACCATCCCTCATCACAACCAGGGTCATATATAGCTTTCTTTCAACCAGCGTAAGAAAATTTACGACCTTAATTGTAACTTAAAACCTTCATTATCTGTCATCGAGGTTTCCCCGAGTTGTCAAGTCCTCAATTTCGCTCCGAACTGGCCCACGCTTGAAGATGGACACCGGCATCTCGTTCTTCGGAGCGATGACCGATGGGACACCTTCTGATGCCAGCCTGAACGCTTCTGCCTCCGGGTTGCCTTCGGCAACCGCGTACGGCTTTGAGAACTGGCTGAAGGAGTAACCATTAGCTTGCTCTGTTTCTTCGATGACTATGAATCGGTCTGGTGATTTGACGGAGTTTTCTGACACGTCGAAATTCACTTGGGACGTTTCTTTGTCAAACTCTATGAAGCCGTTGCTCTCAGCCCGCTGTGTCCATAGATATCTCGCCATTGGTGATGCAGTGAAGTCGTCAGGCGTTATCGCGAGTAAGTCCTGTTGCTTCAGCCGAGGAAAGAGCAAGCCCAAGCCTATTATGAAAGGCAGCAAAGAGATTTTTGCTTCCAATCGCCGATGAGGATGCGGCAAGCCCAGCATGATAAGTAGCAGAGACATTATGTTATCTAGCGTACATTTCGTTAATGGGATTTGCAACGAAACGTTTACTGTTCCGTTGCTTGCTTATGAATGACAATTTGGTTCACCGGCTTTGGTTTATATACGTTTGAAATAGACATTAGGGCGAGTAGGGGGTTGAAACCAGGGATGTTGCGGATGCCGATTTTTTGACATCCGCGGATGCGGATTTTTAAAGGCTCACATCCGCGGATGCGGATGCGGATGCGGATGTCAAGATAGGTACATAAAAAACGTCAAATATTACATTTTAGTAATATTTATTTCATAAAACCGGCCAAGTGCGAGTCGGAAACGCGTTCCAAGGGCTCCGTACATTAAGTCCCACTCACGCTTGACAGCTAATTTCTAATAGGTTTTTTTGGTTAATGACTAAATTACCTAACAGTCTAGCACTTACGCCGATGCTGAGACGTTCCTGTACCGACCTGTTCCCCATCCGCATCCGCATTAAAATCCGTATCGATTTTATGCGGATGCGGATGTTGAAAATAATGCGGAAGTTCCGCGGTTGCAGATGCGGATATTCGCAACATCCCTGGTTGAAACAATAGGCAGGGTGTGCGGGTGTGTGCGTGGCCGTATTTGAAAAGAATAAACGTTTATTGCGATCCATGGTCCAGGTAGCTATGGGTAGGTAAGTATGATAGCTAAAATACTGGGAATTGTAAAGCCTTATTATTTTAAGCTTATTCCCTTGACTAAATAGTAAATAGGTACCTACTTTGTTTCTTTCTTTCTTTTGGAATATTAAATGAACATTTCTCCATAAGTAGTTATTAGATGATAACACTGTCTGTGCCGATTAAATTGTATTACTTATATGTATTATATATACCGCTATATACATATTTCGATATTTCGGGAATCTCGGAAACGGCTCTAATGTTTTCTATGAAATTATTTGCAGGTTTGAGGGTTTTCGGGGGCGAAAAATCGATCTAGCTAGGTCTTATCTCTAGGAAAACGTGCATTTTTGAGTTTTTATGTTTTCACAGATTATAGCTTAAAATAACTGAAGTATCTATATAATTATCTAATTGACTTAATATATTAATCATTGTCATCTCATTAGGTAACTACAAATAATTAAATAAATACCACAAGTAATCAATTTGTTTAATGTCTCTAAAACAATATTGAAACTACGGAAACTGATTAAATTAAATACATACCAACAACAAAGCTAGCAACTACCATAAATATAGTGGACACGTACTCTATAATATTTTATGCACCAACAATATGTGTGCAACAACACCTATTATGGCTTACTCAACTCAGTTCGAGGCTTTTACACTAGGTAGGTTACTTTACTAACTATACTAATTAATAGATTAATTATATGTATACCTATATAAGTAGTTCGTTTTTTTAGCAGTAGAAAGAACTTGAAAGAAGGTAAGCGATTTTGACAAGTCTTTATTTATTTGAAAAACACTTTTTAAAAATCAATAACTATTACTTATGAAAGCAGAAGACTATAAAAGATCGTAATTAGATTCATAATTGTTACATATTTGCCGCAACTTATTTTTAAAATGTGTTTTTCAATTAAAAGACACATCAAGATTGTTTACCTTATTTCTAATGCTAAAAAACGAACTATAATACACCTACTAATAAAACATGCAAAACTATTGAATGATTGTATCTCTAAAACTTGATTAATTTCCAAATGACGTAATTTTTTTTAATACCTATCCTGGAATTAGCATATTACCCCACGTACAGTCGCCGTCAGATATATCGGAGCGGCCAAAATGTTCACAAATATCTGAATTCTGAACACGCACTCTACTGCTTGAGAGGCGTGTTCAGATATTTGTGAGCGTCTTGGCCGCTTCGATAAATTTCATGGCGACGGCACCACGTTTTCCTGTAACGACAAAGAATTAAATAAACACCACGTGGCACCTCAAAAGCACCCTTCCGAGCCATCCCTCAAACTCCGGGTATAAATCATAAACGACCCGTACAAGAGTTCTTGGAACGTAATTTCGAGCTTTGTGTTCCTCTGTGTATCCGGGAGTGCTGTTACTTTTTTAGGGTTCCGCGGCTGAGTATGGCCGATAGCATAAACCATCAAACACATGGTTGCATATAAAAGTCACGTTACGGTGTGAAATATGACCGTCATGCCAATTTTCTGTACCTTATTTAGGCTGTCTCTTGTAAGTTACTTGATAATAACTTTCTAGGAACCTGCCTACCTCATATTCTACCTTAACACGTTCACGGTCTGTGCTCCGTATATGGGTCACGGCAAGCCTCTATTACAAAGCCGTAAG
The DNA here is from genome assembly GCF_948474715.1 of Cydia amplana. Lineage (NCBI taxonomy): Eukaryota > Metazoa > Arthropoda > Insecta > Lepidoptera > Tortricidae > Cydia > Cydia amplana. The sequence goes on along the minus strand of NC_086069.1, from coordinate 1,962,095 downwards.
GTTAACAATTCAGATTGGGACAGTGAACGTGTTAATTTTATTTATTGAAAACACGTTTACATTACATTACAGTATACTTACAACTACTGCGCCATGAAAGTCAGTTACATTTAAGTTAGTTATATTAGTATTATACATTTATAAACCTAATTTATTTCATTTATTATTAACTAGCGACCCGCCCCGGCTTCGCACGGGTTAACAATTTAAATTATACATAAACCTTCCTCTTGAATCACTTTATCTATTAAAAAAAACCGCATCAAAATCCGTTTTAAAGATCTAAGCATACAGACAGACAGACAGCGGGAAGCGACTTTGTTTTATACTATGTAGTGATGTCTAATTTCAAGAAAAATACCCTGCAGAAAATGATACATGCAATATCCAATCTCTTTACGCCTCTTGACTTTTCGAGTAGATAGATTCTATATCTAAATAGGTTCTTGACCCATAGCCCATAGGAAAACAACTCAAAAGCTGCCATTTTTGACAAGACGAAATTCAGAAATAAAACCCATAATTTGAAACAGACTCGTAATCTATGTAGGTACCTATTCCATGATTCCACTCTACTTGGCGTTATTCATAAACGACTGCTAAGTTAATCAGTTGATGATCGTCGTTTGTCCCTATCTGTCGTTATGCCATAGAGAGGGAAACGATGATCATCAGCTGATTAACTTAGAAGACGTTTATGAATAAGGGGGTACATTTGGGGTACATGTTTATCAATGTAGAGTCGGTACTCGGTAATCGGTAGGTAGAGTCATAGTAAACTTTCCTAATTTTGTTAAAAAAAACGAAAGGCTAAATAGTGACAAAGGGCCAAAGTTATTAAAAAAAAAACACTATACAATCGAACCATGATATTAAAAGTCGATCATAAAAATTACCACGCGTAACTGACGGAACCCTTCTTTCCCAATCAAATGCACTTGCATTGTTAGATGCACAAATCTCCCTTAACAACCTTTTATCAATTCGCTCCAGGAAAAAGGTGCAATGAGCTAAACCTCAGGTAAAAACATTACCTTTTGTGCCCAAGTCGGGTAAGAGGCACTAAGCCCAAAGTTTTTAGGAAAACTCATCTGCATTAATTTAAACTTTAAATGACTTTAGGATTGTAGGCATTAGGCATGGTGTTTCTGGTGATTAGCCTTTATTGATATGAAGATGGGTCAGGTAAAAACTAAAATTCGTCTAATTAGGTATATTTTATGAACATAGCTGGTTGTAAGCCGATGCCTTAACTAAACGTTCCATAGTTTCATACATACGTACCTACATACAGAATGTAGGAAACTCTTTTCTTACTTAATTATTAGGTATTTGTTTAGGTACTTTACTTATTTTTATAATTGAAGGAGAAACCTTTTAGGATACTTTCCAGAAATTCCTTGTTCCTGGGGCGTCTTCAACCTTATTTTAAGTTAAGACAGCTCAGCTGACTTTGCCACAAAAACAGGGGCCTTGCCATGATGTCCTTATTGCGATTCTGTTTAGGGCCTAAACTGAATTGCTACGGGATGGAGTTATCCGACTTATATAGCTCCGTCCTTTAGCAATTCAGTTTAGGCCCTAAACAGAATCGCAATAAGGACATCATGGTAAGGCCCCAGGTGCCATGCAATGACTGGTATTGGACACTAGTAAGTACCCACACGTCACCACTTCTCATATTCTCAAGTTATTTACGAGTCAAGCTCTCGTAACCGATCCCGAGATAAGCGTCATTGTTTCGGCTCCTTAGACATCTGACTCGCTATAAACAAACCTCGAGTATGTGGGTTAACTGTCAAACTGTAAAGAAATTCATTATAGAAAAGGCGGCGTAACAAAGCTTGTTTTTAGGCCTGTGTGTGGAATTTTGATTGATTAATGATTTTTTATGCGTCGTCAAATTTTCTTGGCGTAATGAATTTCGTTACAGAAATTAATTGTAATTGGTAGGTTCTTCAGCTGATTCGCAAATTATACGTACCTACTATAACTATAGACACATTACTGTAAGGATACTGTGTGGTTTATATAGATTTTTAGTACTTATAAAACATTTTTCTAGATTAAATAAGCTAAGTGACTTTTAAAAGTATTTGTAATGATCGATCACGTGAATGGTCACGTGATCGATCCCTCCATCTTGAATATTGAACGATTTCGTGGGGTGACGTTCGAACGATAAGGTCGATCAATATTAAAAATGGTAGAAGGTATTTGAATTGTGAGCAGGTCAGTTCGTTTTGTTTTGTGAGAACCCGAGATAATAATTATAGTATGTGTCTAAGTGTATACCTACTGTCGCGTGCGTGTGGTTAATCAGGCTCAAAGAGATTATATTCATTGTGCCAAATAAATGTATTTTTATCACACATACCGTTGTTTTAATAAAATGATTAGACCTCTTATATCTCAGAAGTGAGGATAGGCGAGTATTTTTACAAATCACTCGTTTATCCCGCCTGCAAAAGTTAATTAATCGGCCCTGGCACAATGAATACAATAATGACACATAACAATTAAATGATATTGTTTTTGTTGACCACTTATTTTGACTAAATATTTTTTTAGTGTGAGGTTCGTGCTCACACTTAAATAATGATAGCTTAATACAACTAGGAAAGTAAACGAAATAATAAAATAATGTAATGTAATAACAATTTGAGTCGTTTTGATTTCGTGATCTCAAATTTGTTTACGTGAGAAATATATTATGAAACGAGTGCATGCATACGTTAAAACGTATTGTCCTGTTCTGAGCTGTTTTGACAAAAAACAACAGTTACAAGTTTTACACTACAAAGATAATTATAATTTCCAATACCTAAGGTTGGGTGTTGCATTCTATTAAATACCTATTTACTTTATTACCTATACAATGTATTTCAATTGCGACGGTCAGATTTAATAATGTTTTGATTGGTTCGCAATTAAGTGTTTATTCTTATCTTAGTGTAGGTACTTGTAAATATAATTATATTTTCAAGTTTTGCCTAAAACTAGATGCGTGATGATATGCTAATAAGGCAATGCAATATAACTTCCCATTCTCTTTCCCTTTTCGTTTTTCTTTTATTCTTCGAATTACATTGAGTTTGAGTATGCACGTGTTACATTCATGTGAACAAGTCTATATTTATAATAGTTGTTTATTCAAATAATGACCAGATTATAAGTATAAAGAAACTAAACGATATGGTAAATGAAGAAATAAATCCTTATAATAGATTCATGCTTAAATACTTCGTAAATGGTACGGATAATTAAATTTTAATGTAACCATGATGAGGAGAATTTAAAATCATTTTTATAAAATAAATAATGAACCCGTTTCGACGCGCCCTGCGACGCGACGTTGCTTCAGGCTGCTGAAAAACACTGATAATTGATGAAAATTTAGAATTTTTGATACAGTGAAGATAATTATTAGAATCGGCCTGAAATATGTCTGGTTGATGAAAATAACTGAAATTTGTAAAAGTTTCAATTCTACATTAATGTAGAGCCTCATTCAAAACGATTTGAAACGATATTTCAGGCTGCTGAAAGCAGCTGAAACTTGTTATAACTACAAATCAATCAATCAATCAATCAATCATTTATTTATTGCACCATGGTTACAACAAGAGATGTTACAACATTTATACAAGTAAGTACCTCATGGACCCTAAAAGGGTATGACAAACATTTCCTTAAACTAAGATTTATAATATTTACATATGTCATGCAATAAAGCACAAAAGTAGCATCGTATTAAATTATATAAATAGAACTAATAAATTACATATTAAAGCTATCTGCGAAGAAATCATTAATAGAATAATACACTTTTCTCGCAAGGAACCATTTCAATCTTTTTGCGTATGTTGTATCCCTTTCCTCTGCCTTTATAAAGTCTGGAATATGATTGTAGCATTTAGCTGCTGCATAAAGAGGGCTTTTTCCTATATATTTGTAATTTAGGCGCGGGTAGCTCAAGTTTGTATTTTAGCCTTCGATTTGGCAGCTGTTTGAACAAGTGTATGTTTTTTTTGACATAAATACATAATTCTAAAATATAAAGACATGGCAGCGTAAGTATGCCGTGCTCAAAAAATGTGGCTTGCAGCTATCGGGTTCTTGGATACCCACCAATGCACGAACGCATTTCTTTTCATATTGTGTAGAACTTCATTAGAAACAACCTGTAAAGATCTTTCAGGCCCCTGAAAACTCCCTGAACTTAGTGAAAATTTAATAAATTGGCAGGGATGATAATATTTCGGGTTGTTAGAACCTGTTGGAAATGCTGATATTACGGGTTTAAATCGTGTTAGACATCAAGGTACTTAACTGACATCAAGGTACTTTGTCAGCTGATAGAGCTCTTTTAAAAAAACAACGTGTACTATTCTAATCATATTTTTAACCATATAGTGCAAGATGACGCTACACACTCGTAATGTTTGTAAGGACGGTTAAAAATTGGAAGGAGCGGCGATAATTAACCGTACAAATATAAGTTTGGCTTATTATTAACGGGGCAACTGAAATATTAAACAGGAACTTTCATTGGGCATACAATAATATTATTTGGCTGTGCATTAATAGTTTAGAGCCAATAAGTTTATATTAGTCTCAAATATAAGCATGATAATTATTAAAAAAAAAACTGGCAGCAAAATCAAGCCACCAAAAAAAACATATAGGGAACTTGAAGTGATAGGTTGGCGTCTAAAATAATAACTAAAATATTGCAAAGCGATATACTTATAGTCGAAATCCCTAATCATGAAACACCTAATGGCCATTGTACCATTAGGTCTTTAAATTTTTAATTACTTATTTCAATAGTTACCACTGTATTCTGCCAGAGTAGGTGCGACGACGAGCGAGGCGAGGAGGAGCATGTTAGGTTGACTGTGTAGTCAGTGTAGAGGTAGTAACCAAACAAAATATTTTAAAAGAACTTCATTTTTGAATTAATAGATAGCCATTTTCTTTTTAAAATGTGCTTCATAAAATGGTCTCCAGATGCCAAATAAATAATTGGTACCTGTCTAAAAGTAAACAAAAAGCTGTAACAGTAATAAAATACAACTCGTATTGATATATTTTAAGGCTCCCTTTTTGTTGCCAATCTATTAATTTAGTACCCATTTCTATTTTTTAAACTACCCAAATTTGATTAATTAGATGACCGGTTAAATACGTGCCCATAAGTTTCAGTGATGGACGTAATCATAATCATAATCGTTTATTGCAGCCATGGTATTAAAAAAATGTTCTTATTTAGTCAGTACGTACATGGACAGTAAATGACGATAAGGTCAGCGATGGTGGGTGCAGAGAGATCTTCTTCTTCTGTTGTCATGCCCTAGCGGGCGTCGGTGGCCACCTTTGCAAAGTCGTTTCTATTCTTGGCCAGTCTTGTTAGCGTGGCCGCGTCTTTGATGTTTGTCCATTTTTTAATGGCAGGCAGAAAGATGCGAAGTTCAGATCTTAATGTCACAGAAGTGGACGTTAACGAATGTGAGATTCGGGAACGTCCAACGCGTAAGTCATCTGGCATGCCAAGTGAGGGAGCGGAAGGGAGCCTAAAAGGTAGGCAAAGCCGCAAACACTTGCTGCATGCGATGCCAAGTGAGGGAGCGGAAGGGAGCCTGAAAGGAAGGCAAAGCCGCAAACACTTGCTGCATGATGAAGAATATGATCGCGATTTACGGCTTGAGAGAGATTCATGTTCGCGAACACGAAATTTGGGCGGTTACAATGGTAGTGCCTCTTGGCGCCGCCGCTCGCGCGGGGAATCTGTTAGAGATTGCCACGGTGGACCGTCAAGCCACATTCCGCGCAGTAGAAGCACGTCACCATATGTGGACGCACGAGCCCGACGGAAATTGCGGAGGTCGCGGAATTCCTCTTATGAAGACAACGAGGATAATTATATATAAGCACCCACGACATCATGTGAGTCCCAAGACGGTATGGACGCATGGAGAGAAATAGGCAATATATTTATAATAACAGTTCTGATGATGACTATCGCATAACCTCTGGACATAAAAGGTTATATATACTCTCACTCTCCGAGCGTCGATCGGTTCAAAAAAAATTCCCAAACATAGTCTTAATTAACGGCGTGATAGCTAGTGTTGAGTCGCTCACTCGTGAGGCACCTCATTTGTACCACTCATTTTGTTAATTTGTCGCAGTACTTCGTACCGCAAAAATGTCTTACTTCACTCCTCTATTCATTTTACTTGATTCTAAAATTATCTTTCTCCTAAAAGTTCTATTCTTAACCTTCAGAATTGCACTTCAATTAAATGTTACTATTTATTTATTTATAAAGGAAGTGATGAATACATAAATATGTATATACATTAAATATTTTTGTCGCCGTTGGAATTAATGGAATAGTCGACGCTGAAAATATGCTAGTACCTCACCTCATTTGAAGTAAGACATTGTAACACCTCATTTTAGAAAATGAGGTACTCATACAAACTCATTTTAAATTGATGTCCTACCCATCACTAGTGATAGCGTAAGTAAACTACCCGAATTTGGTGAAAATGTTATAAGTAAATTTTTGAACACCATAAAAGATATGAAAGGCAGTTTATCTTCTAAATTGTCGTTAAATAATGTTCACGAGTCCGATCCAATGTAGAAAGATTAAACCATTCTTACATGGCTTACAAAGTAGAGGAGTGCTGAGATTTACGGGTGGACAGAGAAAGAGATTATACATTTTACGCTTCCGAAACTTACAGGCCCTGCTAAATCTTTGTACCAGGATCCCAGCACTGTCCTCTACACGTGGTCGGAGTAGAAAAAGAAACTTGTAGAATCTTTCCCATGTTGTGATGATTACGCGGAACTTTTAACAACTATGCTCTCCAAGAAAGCTAAATATGGAGATTCACTTGAGCACTATTATATGACAAAGTTATATTTATTAAACAGATTTTGTATTAAGGGTTGGAAAGCTGTTGTTGACTGCTTGTTAGATGGTATAGAGGACCATGCTTTCGTGAACCTGAAGAGGGTCTTAAGTATTTAGAAACAGTTAAGGTGGGGTTTAACAGAGAAATAGGTCAAAAATTTGATAAGCAGGGACAAGATAGGAAATAGTTAGATAACCCTACTATAAAACAATCGGATTAACCCTCTAATAAAATTGTTTGTCATAATTGTAACGAGGAAGAACACAAAAGTTTCCTGGGTAAAAAGACAGCGGACCTGTGGGAAGCTAGGTCATCTTCCAGTGTTCTGTAGGTAGTAGTAGAGAAACAATTCCAAATATAACTATTATCGATATCCTGATAAAAAAAAAATACATACAAATCTTTTGTGTTTTGTCAATATGGGTATTGGGTAGTGCGTTAACTCTAAATAGAAAACCGACGGGAATAAATTGAATTAAATTTTGACACTAGCAACCTGCCTGTAACGGTAGGTGTAGCTGGCCGCGTAAAGCGATAATTAGGTAAGACAAAAGCTAACGTGACCGTACAGGAATAAAAAAAAAAGTTGATGTTATGATTACCTATATTATTATATATTTTATTAATCAAGCAACATGGCTCAAAAGGCTGGGAAACATAAAAAAAAATTAAAATTACAACTTAAATTAAAAATACAGAATATATTAAATTAAGATGTTACCTACTAAAATACGTAAGATTTAGATTTAAGGGAAACATGTCATAAAAATAAAATAATAAAAATAATAACAATTAAGATATATGGGGAAGAGGATCTTTATTGAACAAAATTTTAATTATAAATACAGAGGTTACACTAAAAATTAAGATTGAATACAAGGAAATTATGGCTACTTATGAAAGATTATAATATATTGTACAAGTCAATATAACGATAGGTGGATTGACTCTAAAGCTATTTATAGGCTTGGCAAGCTTCTTTAGCAGGTTTGTACGTGACTTAGCTGTGATACGCAGACCACTGACAGACATGCTGAAGAAAGGCAATGAATGGAAGTGACCAGAATCAGTGACCAGGATGATGCATTCAACTCATTAAAGGGAAAACTAATATCTAGATCTATTCTCAATATTTATGACCCGAAACGTAAGACTCAGTTGCTTTTCCAAAAAAAAAGTGACGAAGGCCCTTTTAAGCCAGTCTCGTACTTTAGCCGGAAAACTAAACCAGATAAGCAACGTTCGCATTCATTTGAACTAGAGACCCTCACGGTGATTACCTCCTTGTTATAAATGACAGCTTTTCTAAATTCATTAACATCTAGCCTGTTCGAAATACAAAGACCTCAACAACGGTGAAGGTCTTCCGCGACTACATGAGCTATTTTGGAACACCCGTTAGATTAATCACGGACCTAGTGAGCGTTAGGAGAGAAGTGCCGAGTGGTGGTAAATCAAAATTGGGTAGCAAATACCAGGGACCGTATAGGATTATTAGATGCCTTCCTAACGACCGCTAAGTAGTCGAAGATACACCACTAACACGAAAAAGGGCAACCATCGTTATGAAAACATAAGTGCGATAAATAAATTAAAATCTTGGTTGTGTTTGATAACAAGCATGGTAAAGTAAGTAAGTAGTTCCGAATTTGGCAGTGACGACACCGAAAGTCCAAATGGGTCTGAGTAATCATCATGGCTAATTTGCATGGCTGTTAGTCTAGGATCTAGGACATAGGTAATTTAGATAAATTGATAATTTTTTAATTAATATTGCACTATTGTAAGTTCGAATTTTCAATTGTATCTGTATCTGTAATTAGGTAGAGGTGTGTGTGTACTAATAGAAATCCTAAAATATAATAACATTATGTTGTTTGATTATTATGTGTTATATAAGTGCTATTGATTAGGCTTTCTTGACGTTGTTCAATGAGTTCATTAAAAATAATTAAATGAATGCTAATAAATAAAGTGATCATATAAATTCGTATAACTTAGTTAAAATATACATTATTTTGTAATATACTGTTATAAAACCAGTATATCTAACATTTAATCGAATGGTAATTGTAGATGAGCAAAGGGACTTGCTCTAGCAGGATGGCCGAGCTGTAAGGATACTGTGTGGTTTATATAGATTTTTAGTACTTATAAAACATTTTTCTAGATTAAATAAGCTAAGTGACTTTTAAAAGTATTTGTAATGATCGATCACGTGAATGGTCACGTGATCGATCCCTCCATCTTGAATATTGAACGATTTCGTGGGGTGACGTTCGAACGATAAGGTCGATCAATATTAAAAATGGTAGAAGGTATTTGAATTGTGAGCAGGTCAGTTCGTTTTGTTTTGTGAGAACCCGAGATAATAATTATAGTATGTGTCTAAGTGTATACCTACTGTCGCGTGCGTGTGGTTAATCAGGCTCAAAGAGATTATATTCATTGTGCCAAATAAATGTATTTTTATCACACATACCGTTGTTTTAATAAAATGATTAGACCTCTTATATCACGGTCCACAAGTTCAATACGCTACGTAATAAAGTACCAAAACCAATGTTATTTTAATTTTATAAGTAGTTTTACACAAGGCGTTAGCCCGGATTGCTAAAGACTTCGAACCGGCGTTCACCACTGGAGGGCTTCGTCACTTTTTCTAATATATGACATCTATTTCAGTTTATAGTTTTACATACCTATTTGATTTTTCCTTCCATTTCATACAAACATTTTACATTAGAACTACGACATTCAAATAGGTATTAGTCGCACGAAGATATTTGAGTAAAATTTGTACCATAGTTGGCAGGTTTTGAACTATACATCATATATAGTTGGGTTTTATAGTAGATCAATAGTCAGTATCGTCGGCAACGGTACCCGACGGGGCACGATTTTTACAATTAACCTATTTAACCTATTCGCGTAAACCTGTTTCATTCACGACTCCTTCATTGTCATTCAAGTCATTCATAATAATAGGTAGGTACCTCATAAAATACAGTTTACCCACGATTCCGACCCCTGTGGCAAAACCATCCGAAACCGTTCCGAATCCGAAGCTTTAAAGGTACATAGTAGAGCGGCCAAGGTGCTCACAAAATATCTGAACACGCCTCTATTGTCAAGGAGTTAGAGTGCCTGTTCTGATATTTTTGAGCACCTTGGCCTCTTTGATATATCTGATGGCGACTGTACTTGTATAGTCAGCAGCAATTGTAAAAATAAGCCGTCATGTTGAATTTCTCATTTTTTGCTCCAACCATAATGAGGATTTGAAGGTTCTTTATTAACATAAATCCGTAGTCGAAATTATAAAATTTCCATATTTTTATTCAATCGCGTCGAAAATTAAATAGATGTGTACCTACCTACATACTCTATATCGTTTGTGGTGAACCGCGAGTTCTCAGTTCAGGGTGAACTTGCAGCAATTTTACAATAATTATAATAATACTTAATGGCATCTTAATGGATCAGTTTTTGACGAATAAAGAGAATCGTCTTTTGTGCTCTATTTACTTCATACTATTAGATTTTATGCGATTTTATGTATTATATTTATATATTTTATTTGTTCACTGTACGTTATTTGATTTTTTTTTTCTTCTTGTCTGTTACCCTTCGTGATTCTTCTCACTTGATGGTCTCATCGGAAGACCAGCGCTGGAAGCCACCAGCAACATGCTGAGATGAGGCCATTTCGTGGCACTTTAATCTTATTTTGTGTTTTCTTTCATATTATGTATTGTCTGTGCTTACGAATAATCTATTCTATTCTATTCTATATACCTATATGTGACGTCTGTCCCACTAAAGATTTACATAATACGCAAACGAATGCATGGTGTGACCTGTGAATGAAATGTAAATTGAAGCTTTTACTGAATGGAAAAACACACGCGATCTGAAAATATCACGTTCGAATATTTACAAACTTATTATTGCCGCTCGCAAAACTTGATAGGTTGATACTTTGAGAGACAGCTTTGAGACTAACGATGCAACTGCCAGATACAACTGCAAACATAACTTGGTTTTATAGAAAGCTTGTTTTACACTTTATCAATGAATTCATTCATAAAATTTCTAATAATTTGGTGATTTGTATTTTTATTATATTCATAAATGTATCAATTGTACCTATGCAAGTTGTGTTTATTTTCCATGTTTATTGGCGATGCAGTTTACCTAATTAAAATATTGGAACAATCAATCATTTTACTTTTAAACAATTTTGATCGCAAACTCCGTGTATCTAGAAACATAGTAAATGGACTGAGTGGTTTTTAACTATCGGATTACGACTATATAATAAGCTTCAGCTGACATCACCCTAAACATCCTGAAATTACTTGGGCGGTATTTTCACCCATAATAAATTCCTTACCTATTCCAAAACCTTTCGTGAGCCAAAAATCGCCACCATGCTGCAGCCACAGCATAGCCTTTTCCTCTGCCCAACTCCAAACTTTTACCTGACTTCTAGTGGTTAGTTGAAATTTCTAATTTTTTTTTTAATAGGTACCCTGGTCTCGCCAACCCCCAGCAATCCTGACATGCCAGGGGAAATCCTAGGTATAGACAACCCTAACTACAGGTATTATCATGCTACTTTTAAAAAAATCGGCCAAGTACGAGTCGAACTCGCGCACGAAGGGTTCCGTACCATTACGCAAAAAACAGCAAATAAATTCCAACTGTCTAGCTATCACGTTTCATGAGATACAGCCTGGTGACAGACAGACAGACAGACGGACAGTGGAGTCTTTAATATCTTTGCACCACTGCAAATTTTCCCGATAAGTTCAAAAATCTTAGAGACTGAGAAGGTAAACAATCTTGATGTGTCTTTTAATTGAAAAACACATTTTAAAAATAAGTTACGGTGAATATGTAATGTTGTATGTATGTATGATTATGAATCTAATACGATCTTTTATCGTCTTCTGCTTGCATAAGTAATAGTTATTGATTTTTAAAAAGTGTTTTTTAATTAAAATGCATGTCAAAATCGCTTACCTTCTTTCAAGTTCTTTCTAATGCTAAAAAAAACTAACTATGTATATAGAGAGAGACAAGGGCATGTGCTATTAAACACAAAAATGTTAACGCTCTAAAAGCAACAATGGGAAGAAATATCCTTGGAGGAGCTGCGGCATTTCGTTGAAAATTTTAACGTTTGTGTTTGTGTATCAAATCGAAAGGAGGCTATTTTGAAGACAATTAATTTTTGTTGCATAAAAAGAGTGTAGTTTTAATTTTTAACTTATTTTTTAATAGTTACGCAAGTACTTAATAAAATAATTAGAAAAAACGTTGTCAACGTATTTTTGGGCCACCCTGTAATAGGGTCCCGTTTTTACCCTTTGGGTACGGAACCCTAAAACAAGACAACATATGAAAAAACCTGCGATGTAATTAATCAGGAAATAGTTCAGGGCGTAAAGGTATTTGCACATGCTAGCACATTACATTAGTGAAGTATTTAACATATAATATTAATGCTTGGAATGGCCACAGGACGCGCGATAACGAGGAACGGTAACGGTCAGGTGTAGGGTTACCCACGGGTTACCTACTTACCTACACGAGTTACATATACACGCCTACGCTTGGTTTAATGGCTCATCTTGCTGACATTTCTATTCGTTTACAGAGGCATTTGCATTGTATGGCCAGGTGACAACCAAAACTCGCTAATTACTAAAAAATAATTAAACAAAAATCAACCTTATTTGAGTACCTAATACGGTTCACTATGGCTATGAACTTGTGGTGGTAATAAGTGAGTTTTGGTGTAGGTAGATAATAAATATAACTATATTAGCTAAATTTAAAAAATAGTTTCGATCCGCGACTGCATTCGAATTAAAAGTTGTTAAAAACTTTCAACTATAAGATGGTCAACCAAATCTTGTCAGTAAAAAAAGGCGCGAAATTCAAATTTTCTATGGGACGATATCCCTTCGCGCCTACATTTTTCAAATTTGCCGCCTTTTTCTACTGTCAAGATCTGGTTGACCAAGTATACTTACTTATAACAAATTTACGGCTTAATGTGGCTGACAGCTCAAATCATTAAGAAAACATTTCGGCCATAAACAAGAGAAAACTAGAGAAAGACTTTCTCTATGGATTGTTAAAATTCCATGGTTGTATAATATTATACTTAGTGATTCTAGACACCAGGGGCCCGTTTCTCAAAAGCTTATAATTTGTAATACAAGCGGATTTCACTGTTTGACAGCTTTTGTTAGAAAGGGACTTCTACGTAGGTCACTCGATAAGTTTTGAGATGCTCGAAATTCGAAAATGGAACGCACCTGAATTATATGTTTTTAAAAAGCAAAATTTATTTAAAAATAGAACACAAGTTGCCGATTCGCTCCAATTTAAAAAATGAATATGTTACAGTAATTTTTCTAAAACGGTTCCCGCGTTTTTTCTTTGAAACGATGGAGCTTAACCGCGAACATTTGCGTGCTATGATATTTTATGATTTTAAATTTGGTTTATCTGAATAACTGTGTTTGCAACGATTGCAGTCAGCGTTAGGAGATTCTGCTCCTTCACGGGCAACAGTTTTTAGATGGTTCAACGAATTTAAAAGGGGTAAAGCCAGCCTCGAAGATGACCACCGAAGTGGTCGCCCGCAAACAGCAGTAACTGCAGAAAACGTGTGGACTACTGAAATGTTGGTGCGAGAAGATACAAGGACATAGAGAATATCTTAGGCGTCAGTTCGGGGAGCGTTAGCATCATTCTACATCAACATCTTGGAGTAAGGAAGCTCTGTTGTCGTTGGATACCACGTTTGCTCTCCGATACTGAGAAACAGGCTCGTGTAGATTGGTGTCGTGAGATGCGTCTACGATTCGACAACGGGACATCGCGGCGTATATCGGAAATAATTACAGGTGACGAAACATGGATTTACCAATATGAACCGGTAAAACAAGCGGCAATCGTCAGTATGGGTTTTCTCAGAGGGAAAGTTACCAACAAAACTACAAAGACCTCGTAACGTCGGCAAAAAAATGGTAGCTTATTAAGTTATTAAAGGATCGGAAGTATGAAAGGTTTTTATTTTTATAAATGTCTCGTCCTGTGATGTGATGACGAACATTGTATCAAAGTTCACTGTAGTAATAACATAGTCAAGCCCTCAGCTACTTTATTGTATCCAAATTATAACTAACAGAACCTCCATTGAAATCCAAGCATTTAAAAATACTCCGGGAACCAAAGACACATCCCGACATTTTTTGCGCTTGCCAGGTATCACTAACACCGAGACGAGCCTTTATTCCATATCCCTCTTTGTATTTCTGTACTGATTGTCGTATTCAACCAGGATAATAAGAGTAGGTACGTACCTATGTGTGCGTGAAATTCAATAACGCAGGTGTGCACTTCTGTATTCAAAAAAATCTTCGAATGGCATTCAGTAAGTAGGCACTGATTTCCTACGCCGCACAGCTGTCAAGAGTTTAAAAAAAAGTTAAAAACGTTCGGGCGCGCGGGAAACTATGATTAATAAAAAAAATAAAATAAAAATAAAACAGTTTTATTTGCCAAAAATTTTACAGGTTTTACTTAACCTATGACTGCCACACTAGGCTACGCCTGTATTGTGTAGTCAGATTGAAAACATTACTACATTGAGTTACCTACATCCTACGCTGAAGTTTTATTTTCTAATAAGCATCTAGTACTAACTAATATGTTTAATTATGATAACAGGCTTAATCTAACAGGAACAATCACAATTTAGGTAGAGCAATAAGTTTAATATTAATTCATACTATTTTACCTATTGTAGACAGCAATCATGTGAGGTGTGTTTGCAGTGGCGTAACTAGGGGGGGGCTGGGGGGGGGGGCACGTGCCCCGGGCGCCGTCCAAAATGGGCAAAAGACCTCCCATAGAAAATGGACCAGCCAAAATGTAGAAAACAGTCAAATTTTTTTTTCGCGACTAGGGGTTGGTCTCATAGTAAAAATTGCTCAGTATAATCCCAAAACCTCCCTGGCAACGGAAATGCAGTTATTTTTTAGCCACCCTGTATACAGGATGGTCCAAACCTTGACGTCCAAAAAATTTTTTTAGTATCCTCGTCGTTGGTTATCAGAATATACCCCATGTATGTTAGCCGATTTTTCGTAGTTTTCGAGTTTAACTTTTAACTTTTGTTAAGAAATTCCGGGGTCAAGCTTTGCGTTGCTCATATGCCTTCTAATAATTGTTCGTAGTATTTGCACTGATAACATGAAATAGCGATGGGGAAAGTGACCCCATAAAATAATAGTAGAAATAACAAAAGAGGATTTTTGTAATGAATTACTAATTTGGAAGCTTTCCACCTCAGTTCCTTTGACCGGCGACTCTGACAAATTATGACTATTAAGTATCACTTTTTTGACCTTTTAAAAAAACGTAGGGTCTAGCAGTTTCTAAAATAACCAAAAGTCCTTGAAATCGCTTGTATTTTTTATTTATTTAGGTAAGGGCAACATCTAAGCTTGACATGCTTGAACGTAATGGTAAAACTTTGTCTTTTTTTGCCAACTCAGCCAAGTGAGGATGCTGATTTTTTTTAGCAACTGCGCCGTTTGTGAAAGATTATGTTACAAAAAGAAATATTCAAAAAAGTTCAATAGTTAGGCCTAAGAAGCGCTGGCTGGACGTCGTGACAGCGGACATGCAAGAGAACAATCGCACACCTGAGGATGCCGAAGACCGGGCAAAGTGGAGAAGACTAAGCAGGAAAGCGGACCCTGGCGCTAGGCCGGGAAAACGCTAAGTTGAAGAAGAAGAAGAAGTTTTTTTAAATAAATAATTGTTTCACCCCGGAATTTCTCAACAAAAGTTAAAAGTAATAAAAATAAAAATCATAATTCGAAAACTACGAAAAGTCGGCTAACATACATATTCTGATAGCCCACAGCGTGAGGAATCTAAAAAAGAAAATTGGACGGCAAGGTTTGGACCAACCTGTATATTTAACACATGCCGTGCCAACATCCGAATGCCGTGAAAAACCTGTGTCAGGTATTGAAAGCATTCTATCCAGAGTTTCGGTGTGGGATCGGGAGAATTTAGTCCAATTCAATCCCACCTAGGCTCAATTTTGCGCGTTTATACCGCTAAGAAAACCTCATTTTTCAAGGCACAACCCTTCCCATGTCAGGGAGTATTGGAAGCCTCGGTGTTGACGTCTCCATCAGTGACGTCCAATAATTTCGTAGCCTCCTTGCTGGGTAGGCTGCGCTCGTATCCAAAAAACACGGTGTGCTCAATAAAGGGAGGCGATACTTTACTCTGGGGCAGACAGATCCATAGGCGTACCCACGGTGGGGCAAGGGGGGGCAGTGGTCTCACCCTGGTCTCTGACCATAAACTAAGAATATCTGTCTCAACCGTACCCTGTTACAACGTCCTCAGCCTCCCCTACTTCTGCCCCACCCCTTAAAAAATGCTGCGTACGACCATGGACAGATCCCATATAATGAGTACTGCTGTCACCTTTGGGCAGGAGCACCTAGATGCCACCTTGGTCCCTTCAAATCAGTCCAAAGGCGCGCTATGAATAGTCTACGATCCCAAACTTACAAGCGATATTGAATCTTCAAGTCTAAGGAGATCTCCAAAAAAGAAGTGTATAAGTTTTAAAATGGTCGGCAACGCGCTTGTAACGCCCCTGAAATGTAGACGTCCATAGGATCCGGTGACCGCTTACCATCAGGTGAGTCGTAAGCTTGTTAGCCACCGATGGACTAAAAAAACACTTATTTGTCTAAATCAAAAGTAAACTCATGGTCTAATAAAACATGGTCTTCTCTTCCCAGAGTGTCACTTGCCTACGCCTACGTCACAATAACATTGCCACTTTATTTCAACATAACATGTTACATGGGTACATTATATCTATGGTTAATAAGTTATAATATTTCTTTATAATTTTATAATTTTCATTTATATGTATTTTATCTTAAATTTTACAATAACACGTCATTTTTAATTATTTGTTAGCAATATCTTCCGATTCACGAAAGAAATTTCAGACGTTCGGGTAATTCTGTTTACACTACTGGCAACACAGGATAGCGCTGTCACATTTGACAATCCGCCATTTTGTCCCTGACCGTCATCCTTGTCGAACGCGTGTTAATTGTTATTTCCTTCTCGCTCAGTGTCAGCAGTCGCAGTGTTTTCCAAACTTATCACGTCGTAAGCTTGGTAATTAATGTTTTGTTACGAAAATGGTTGGCTGCTCTATTCGGAACTGTAAGAGTAGGAGTGAAAAGCGCAGTATAGATTTGTTTTATTTTACTATGTTTCTACATGAATAACTTAAAATTAATGCCGTTAAAATAATTTTCACCGTTGGTTAAAATTCTCCCACTTTTTAAAGTTTGAGTACCTGTAAACAGCATGATGACGTAGGCAAGTGACAGTTAGGTAATTCGCGAATCTCGGAAGAGAGTACCAGGCGGAGTATATTATTATACCATGAGTAAACTTTAATAAGTAAAAAGTAACCCTTTCGTTAATTCATTTCGTTTGGGGGGCGCAAATTTGGTTCCTGCCCCGGGCGCCATATCCTCTAGTTACGCCACTGTGTGTTTGTGGTGTGAATGAATGTGTGTGTGTGTTATATGACGGAGCGAGAGTGAAGGTTAAATTTCCATTATTAAAAGCCTACCGAGAGGTTAGACTATTGATTTTACCAATCATTTGTCTTCATTAGGTGTTCTGTTTCAATATAAGTAAGATTTTTTATCCAAGAAGTTACTAATATTTTAGCTTTGCTAGCAGTACAGATTTGATGACATAACCTCAAAAAGCGTTTATTTTTAGACGGTTACTTTGGTAACACGTGTTGTTTAGATATTTTATTTGGGGCACCTGATCAGATGTGACCTTGATTGGCTTGTCCTTGAGCCGCGAGGGGTTCACATAATACATAATGCCGACAGCCGTTGAGCGAGTCTGAATGGTCCGGAAACGGTCCCCTTGCTTATTTTATTGGAGTTATTATGCATATGAATATGCCTATAGATGCGAAATGGTAATCTCGGCAGTTTAACGATTTTCCTATTTGTTATTGTGCTGGACTGGGGGCACAGACGTCTAGGCACCCTAAGCGAAGCCAGTAAAGTTATTAGAAGGGGAGTTAGTCTAAAATGTGTGTTAGGGAACTCTATTGATTAATGAACATTGAATATAAGTACTTAACTACATATGTCGAAACGAAAGGATTACCGTTAGAGCGTATTATGTTGGTAATTTAATTTTAAATGTCGCTAATATATATGCGTTGGTTTTAGTCTATATATATATATTGTTATGCCATCATATATATATGCCATGCGGTAACACCTACGTATTTAAGTCGTTAAGCACTAACATAATCCATGGCGCCGCATGGTGTAATACAACGCCATCTAACTTAGCTGTCAAATCTGCGGCTAAAATATTCTCGAAGTTTTAAAGTATAGTGTGTCAAAGGACTGTCTTATTTCAAACATAGACAGAGATAGTCATACTATCTTTGTCTTACACTAGTACTAGCACCCAAAAGAAAAGGATGAGTATAGTTTTTTAGGATTCCGTACCCAAAGGGTAAAAACGGGACCCTATTACTAAGACTCCGCTGTCCGTCCGTCCGTCTGTCCGTTCGTCCGTCCGTCCGTCCGTCTGTCACCAGGCTGTATCTCACGAACCGTGATAGCTAGACAGTTGAAATTTTCACAGATGATGTATTTCTCTTGCCGCTATAACTATAACAACAAATAAAGATTTAACAGAATAAAATAAAGATTTAAGTGGGGCATACAACAAACATGATTTTTGACCGAAGTTAAGCAACGTCGGGCGGGGTCAGTACTTGGATGGGTGACCGTTTTTTGCTTGTTTTGCTCTATTTTTTGATGATGGTGCGGAACCCTCCGTGCGCGAGTCTGACTCGCACTTGGCCGGTTTTTTTTGTTCCTATTTACTGACAAATTGGTTTGACCATCTATAGTATATGTATCTATCTATCTAATACCTTTAAACGAGCAATTCTTGTTTATTTATTTATATTTATATATATATATATATATTTCGGGGATCTCGGAACGGCTCTAATCCGATTTCGATGAAATTTGGTATATAGGGGTTTTCGGGGGCGAAAAATCGATCTAGCTAGGTCTTATCTCTGGGAAAACGCGCATTTCCGAGTTATTATATGTTTCCGAGCGAAGCTCGGTCACCCAGATATCTATCTAATCTAATACCTTTAAACGAGCAATTCTTGTATATATATATATATATATATATATATATATATATATATATATATATATATATGTATATATATGTATATATATATGTATATATATATATATATATATATATATATATATATATATATATATATTTCGGGGATCTCGGAAACGGCTCTAACGATTTCGATGAAATTTGGTATATAGGGGTTTTCGGGGGTGAAAAATCGATCTAGCTAGGTCTTATCTCTGGGAAAATTGCCATACGTCCCGGTTCGCCGGGACATGTCCCGGTTTGAAGCACGGTGTCCCGGCGTCCCGGCCGATAAGGAAATTGTCCCGGTTTAAAAACCATAGTTATTTAGTAGGGGGCTGGACTTGGTAAATAATAATATACCTACCTACATTTCTACGTTTCATATGGCCAAAATTAAAAAAGAAATGTTTTATGGTACCTACTTTTACCTAATGTCCAATTATTCAGACACACAATCATGATTATGTAAATTATGTTATTTTAAAGTAGCTGCTGTAATGTACGTAGAGCTCGAATTTCAGGCTCCCGAGGGCCTAAAACCTCATCAATGGAACTTCGGCCCCCCGAGTAACTCTTGTACATATGACACATTATTGTTGAGTAACATTTGACGATGGTTCGTGTTAAGGCTTGGCCAGACTCAGAGCGCGACGCAGCACCGCGTCCGCGCCGCGCGACCGCGGCACATGCTAACAGGTTACCGACGTCAAACAGACTGCGTCCCGCCGGTATCACGCCCCGCTTCTGTCGCGCCCCGCGCCGCGCGGCCCCTTGCGTCCGCGCAGCGCTGCGCCGCGCGGACGCGGCGGGACGCGGCGGGCCGCCGCGTCGCGCTGGGTCACATCAGACGATCGGACGTTAGGCAGCGAGCGGTGGCTCGCGGCCGCGCCGCGTTCCCGCGCGGCCGCGCCGCGTTCCCGCGCGGCCGCGCCGCGTTCGCGCGCGCGATGAGGGCGTGTTGAGAGCGCGGTACGCGCGCGCCCTGTTTGAACAGTCATCGCGTCGGCATCACGCGGCGCTGCGTCGCGCTCTGTGTCTGGCCAAGCCTTTAGAGCGCTGCTTTCTTACAGCTCACGCCGACGTCACTTAATTTTTTACAAATATAAACATTTGTTTCAGAAGCTTGGCATTTGCCTCGCATGAAAGCTCACCGCGCTGGTTATAAGTACGCTTCGGGCTTATTAAGTAATGTGAAGATTTCTGAGCTCTACCTTCAGGCTCACTTTTTACCTAAGTTTTGGTTTGTCTTCCAAATCTCCTCTTCTTCAGCTTAGACCTTTGCTTAGAACTTTGACCTCGCTGCGCCAAGCTCGGCCAGCGGTTTCGCTTTTCAATACAATGGACATTGGTTGGCGTCTATGCTCTAGCTGTGCTTATCCTGAAGCACGGCTTCGACCTCGCATGAAAGCTCGCCTCACTGGGGTGACTGGGGAACTTCGGATTTTTACTACGCTTTCACAATTATGTCACAAAAAATTTCGCGCTATGAGTATGTAGCTCCACTTACTTATTTCGTCAATAGATGGCGTTGCTGTTACGTGAAAACGAGTTATCTCTTCCTCGCTCTCACTTATGGGTGCGGCGCATCAAGATCGCGCGCGGTGCGGTGCTGTAGTGTGTTATGGCTATTAGGGTGGTATTCCACCTGTCCAATGTGTATTTGCGTCTCAAGCTGGAAACAAATTATCGGACGCGGCTGACGGACGCGGCTCACAGTCGCAACTTATAGGTATCTAGATAATGAATATACACTGAACTGTGCAAACTATCGGAGGTAAGCCGTGGACGTAACCTTGAGCCTTCGGACATCCGACAGAAATCTGGCGCGCTGGATGTTCCTGACTGTGCAAACTTTTATGTCGCGCGCGTCAGCCGCGTCCTTGGAGGATACAACTAAACGGAGTAGCCATTAACAGGCTTTCCCCTCTGTCGAAAATAGGCGGCCAACGGTCATACACAATGTATGGACTGACGTTTATCTGACATGGCTATTTTTACGTTACGCATACATTTGACGTTCCCCTCCCCCGCAAAAATCGGCAGACTGTTTTGTACAGAAAATTACAGACATGGCGTCTCCGTTTGATTATATCCTCCAAGGCCGCGTCCGTCAGCCGCGTCCAATAATTTGTTTCCAGCTTCAGCCTCACATTTTGCTTAGTGAGACGCAATGCACATTGGACTGGTGGAACACCAACCTAAGGAGAGAGCGTGCTGTCACCATAGAAGGTAGCATCCTATAGAAGTGGTCTACGCGTGCCTCCGTGAGGGACAAAACATAAATTCGACCAATCATCCATACTAATTTAAGGTGGGGAATAAAAACAATAGTGAGACTGACAAGGACAATAATAGCGCTTTCTCTGCTACTCTTACTGAAAGATACATAAGACTATCCCGTTCCGTCAGTTATCCCCACCACCACTCATGCCCAATCCAGTTATACTAGATTCATGGCTGTCACCTTATGATTGTGACCTAAATCGAACTTAAGATAGGTATTGACACTCACCAATAAACAAGTCTGCAATCTTGCATCACAGAACACAATAAGGTTGGAAGACATATTCACTGGCCTCTGATAGCGCCATTCAGGATTTTAATTCCAAGGAACAGCGCCATCTAGATTTGAATCCCAGATGCACAAGTGCCTTTTTTATGCAGGCGGTCATCTTTTATACCTTGCGCGTCGAATGATGGTCCCCATGAACTGGCATATGTAATTTATGTGCTTAACTTCCAAAAAATTACTACAAACATGTTACGTTGTAACAATTACGTGACAGTAAATTCATATGAAAATGAACTGTCTAAGGGACCATCATTCCACGCATAAATAAAACAAAAACAGAGTGTTGCCACCATTTATTGGAATTTTCCTAAAAAAATTGAATAAAAAATATTGTATTTCAACATGTTACTTTAGAAATGAATATACAGTGTAGAAAACATCGTCCCCTACTGCCGGTGTTCAACAATTAGTTTAATTATTATATGTTATTATTCATAGTACGCTTATTATCTGTGTGCGCCGGTGGCGCGTCGGAGTCAGTCTCACGCTGCGCTTACTCTAATCTTCTTCCTCGCCGCTCTCGGATTCTGAAAACAAATTCATTATGAGAAAACTGATACTAGGAACTATTGGGGGAAAGTCACAAGAGTACACACAATATAACTTTCAACAATACAACTGCTTAAGACTACTGAAAATTCATAATTTGCTTTAGGACTTACAGTGTTGCATTTATCACAGTGCACAGAACAGTAGATGTACAAAATGTCCCGCTTTCTTTACGCCAGCACGAGATTGTACTATCACGCTCTGCGATTGTTATGCCATTTAGAGGTCTAGCTAAATTGGACATGCCATAGCATTAGTAAATGCACAGAATAAATAATGAGTGAGAAGACGAATTAATGCTTTATGTCATGTGTATGCATGAATTATGTTTATATTATTTTAAACCCGAGAGAAAATCTGTTCAGTAATGTAATTAATAAAATGTAGCGCCATTTATGATTGTACCGCAACGATGCGGAGAACCAGTACATGTCGCGGTAATCTCCCATGGCTTCATACAAATTTTACCTCAGTGTAAAACCTGGTTTCATACCATGGGATCCATTGTTCAATCATCACATGTTGCGTCACCTGTAGGCACAGAATAAATAATAGTACCAGGTACAGAAGGTTCATTCTCTAACAAAACGCGTCTATTACGACAGACTGCTAGGTTGTAGGTACTTGTAGCGACACGAAGAAATCGCGGAGTGAGCCACGCCTGGTAAATAGCAAAACAATCGCGGAGCGTGATAGTACCACTGAGGATGGCCCCCTCAGAGAGGACGTTGCTTTACAGAGTGTACAGCATCCGCATTATTAGTTTGCTGCTTCTTACCATTCTTTGTGCTATCCACAGGTTAGTAATTGTTGATTCTCAACACAATCAGCCAATATATGCATAAGTTCAAGTTTCGACGGCTCAAAAAAGTAGGCATTTTGACCCTCAAGCAGGGGGGTGTCACTCCGCAGTTTAGGTACATTTGGCCGGCGCGCCCATCGGTCAGGCGTATGGCAGTGGGCTGCCGCTCGGCGCGCACGATAGTCACGTGGCGCTCGCGCTAAATTGAAAATACACAATGGCTTCGAAACTTACTACCGTGAGAATCAGACATACTATCTCCGGATAAAAAATGTATGTTTACATAATCAACGTTTGTAATTCCTACATATTTATCTTAAAAATAATAAATCAGTGGGTATAGGTATAAAAACTTGTCAAGTGATAACCCCGTGCCGACACTCACAGCTCGGTCATAAAACTGCGGCGCGCAAAGGAGGTTCACGGTTCGTGCGCGGTTATAAGTTTCAATTTTGCTTGCAGGCGGCGATATAGGTGTAATAGGTGTAAAATGTAAAGGTTTATACCTAAATCTGACTGTTCTGAAGGAGTGAATTTTCTGTACGGTAGTACTATTAGTTATTCTGTGCCTCAAGCGAAGTTGGCATGTTTATAAATATTGAATAATGTCCCACCTTCCTCGGCGCTCTGCAGCCACTCGACGAACTTCTTCATCTGGTCGAGGAACATGAGCTTGCCCTTGCTGGAGTTGGGGTCGCGGTACCACTTGAGGATCGCCTCCTCCGAGAGCACGTTGCTCTTGTACAGCATCAGCACCAGCTTGCTGAACGCGCGCATGAAGCTCATGTTCTCGTAGCAGTATTCTTGCACCTGGGGAAATGTTACTACAAATTAGTTTGTTAAAATAGTGGTTCCTAACCTTTTTAGTCCGGTCACCCCTATGACTATCTAGGGAACCTGATTTTACCCCTCCTCCCAATGGTAATTAAAAAATAAAACGTGTACGTTTGTTGTATTGTTATATTAGGTTAGCTTATTACCCCCGTAAAATGCCAGTTTTACCCCCACGGGGGTAATTACCCCCAGGTTAGGAACCACTGCCCTAATAGATCGGGAAATTACTTCTACAAATCGAAATAGCATAATCTTATTGTTTCTATTAAAAAATAAGAAGCCTACAGCATAGATAGTAGCTGCAAATTTGACAGCTGAATAAATCGCTATGTATGGTTTGATATAACTATGTTGTGAAGGCCCCAGTACACAATGGGCCATCGCCGGCCACTCCAAAAGACGCATTTATGCGTTAGAGGGAGCAAGTGATATTGCCATCTCATTCTACCGCATGGCTACGTCCCTTGGAGTGGCCTGCGATGGCCCATTGTGTACTGGGGCCTTAAGGTAGAATCTGTTCGGAAAGAGAAGAGTCGTGGAATGTATTGGGCTCCATACATTCCACGACTCTTCTTTCCGCACAGACTTTACAGTTGGTGCCCTACAATAAGTATCAACTTTTCTGCTAGTATGGCGACGTAGGTACAGTCGACATCAAATATGTTTACACTTTTGCATCCTACCGCTTTGTAAGGCAAAAAACGTATGACCTTTGACGTCGACTGTACTTAACCCCAACTTAAGTACAGTCGACTTACTAAATTTTGTCAATGCAGTTACCAACGTACGGCACCATCTACTGCAATAGTCAAATTCACATTGTTGTTTGTTGTTGTTGTATTATGGAGTAGTATTATGGAATATTACAAGGGAATAGTGTGAGATCAGAGTGCCATGTCGACAAAGCAGCGAAGCTAAGAGGCAGCTAGCATCGCGTATCGTGAAAGACTCACTCGACGCGCGCGCGCAGCTCGCGCAACGCCGCTCCGACTCGTCATCAGGTTTCATCATTTCAGAACTATTCCTTTCATAACCGGGTTGTATACGTATCAGAATCTAGTTAGGCCGATCTAGCGGGCTTTGGATAAAAAATCTAAATTGTATGCGATGTAATGGATGGGCGGTGAACAAGAAATTACGATGGAGTGTGAATTGAAAACCGAAGCGGAAGGCGAGGGCTTAATTGACACGAGTTCGTAATTCCTGTACCACCGCACACACAATGTTTTTCATCACACTTGTGAGGGAATAAATTGAAATAAATAAGCTTCTGTCCAATTTCGTAAGTATATTACAGCATTTACAGCCCTAGGTCGAAGTTTAGGATTTACGGACCGCATCGAGTAGCAAGTGCGATGAAAATATACATTACAGCCCTAGGTGGAAATTTAGGATGTACGCGGACCGCGTCGCGTCGCCTACGTGCCTACGTTTACGAGCAAGCTTATTTATATCTCACCTTGGTGAGCAGTGCGATCTCCGCCTTAGCCGACTGAGCGAAAGCGGCCAGCAGAGGCGTGTAGTGCCGCAGGTGCTTGGCCGCCTGCTCCGCTAGCAACTCTTCCTTCTTATTCCATTCGCCGCGGTTCATGACGCACGTCCAAATCTGACAACGAACACTGTCTTAATACAAATTAGACTCTATACAGTTGGGTTTAAGGTGGGTTTTAGGTTGGATCAGACCGCCATGTCGACAGCGTAGTAAAACTAGCGACGCGAGCGTCGAGACGCTCGAAAGACTCGATAGAAACGAGCTCGCGCCGTTTTGTAATGCTACTCCGACTCGTCATCGAGTTTCATCATGTGAAATATGTCATATACTGTGGGCTAAGGTCACAAAACTGTCATCTCCATCTAAGAGGGTTTTAACTCTGTATTTTCGGTTGAAATCACAAATTCATCTTTTACGAATGGAATTAAGAGATTTGCGACTTTAGCCAACAATCTTCTGGGTTAGTTTGGAATTTCAAGATCACCAATTTATCACACAATTTCATCACTGGTAAATTGCGTTGGGATTTTTAAAAATAAATGGTGCTGCGCTGTGTTATACTCTCTGCTGTGACTACATTGTAAAACAAACTACGGGTGGTTACCGCTGCTTTTGTTAAGGTCAGATCACACAGGCTGTGTGTGCGCGTTTGTAAAATGCTGATCCTTATACGAGGGGGCACACTGCTTGCGTGACGTGTACATGCACGGCTCCACCATTTAAGCGCACGCACACGTTGCTGGTGTGCTCTGGCCTTACACGGAGCGGCATCTGACGTTTACGAGGCTGCGTATCTCTTCATTTTTAGGGTTCCGTACCCAAAGGGTAAAAACGGGACCCTATTACTAAGACTCCGCTGTCCGTCCGTCCGTTGTCACCAGGCTGTATCTCACGAACCGTGATAGCTAGACAGTTTAAATTTTCACAGATGATGTATTTCTGTTGCCGCTATAACAACAAATACTAAAAACAGAATAAAATAAAGATTTAAGTGGGGCTCCCATACAACAAACGTGATTGTTGACCGAAGTTAAGCAACGTCGGGCGGGGTCAGTACTTGGATGGGTGACCGTTTTTTTGCTTGTTTTGCTCTATTTTTGTTGATGGTGCGGAACCCTCCGTGCGCGAGTCCGACTCGCACTTGGCCGGTTTTATTTGAGAGGAGCTTTGCCGTAAAAGTCAACTGGCTGCCACTCCCTAGGCTAGGATACCGATATAGATAATGTTAGTACTCACGATGGCCACGACCTCGTGGTCGGGGATGGCGTGCTTGAGGGCCATGTCGCGCAGCTCCTGGATGAGGTCGCGCACCGGCTTCTCGTCCGCCAGCTCGTCCTCCAGCGCGCGCGTCAGCTCCCGCCGCGCCTCCTGTCACAACCAACTTCAATCTAGAGATGCAACTAGGGTTGCCAGATGGTCGGGATCTGGCGGGATTCTCCCGATTTTTAGCATGTGTTCCCGATTCCCGACCAAGAGAAAATTGTCCCGAAAAACAGCTTCATGTTATAAAACAATAATTTCATGTTCCGAACTATCGTCGAGCGAGCGAGTCGAGCCGTAATTGACAGAGCAGCTGACGTAGTGCCAATAATGTAAAATATCGTTGTTTTTAATACAATTACTTTAATTTGAATGTTTTTTTCCCGGCCTAAGTCCCAAAATCCCGAACAATTTATTTATTTTCCCGATAATAGCGCTTTTCGATCTGGCAACCCTAGATGCAACGGATACTTGTTTGGCCGGATATTCGGCCGGCGGAACTATACCTATATTTTGAGTTTTGCAGGTGCGCGTCGTGTAGGTTTCGACCTGTTTCGTTTTCTAGGATCGTAACGAGTTTTATCATGTCATTACGTAGTAAGTTCGTTTATAGTTACAAGTGCGCGCGCGTATTTTTGTGTAAACAAATAAGTGTATTGTGTGACATTGGTTACGTATTCATTTCTATCTACTGTGTCGTTAGCATTATGACCGTGACTGTTTTTTTAGATTCCATTTTTTACCCAAAAATGTGTTAATTTTACTATCCGGTATCCGGCCGGATAGTAGGTCACTATCCGGTATCCGGCCGGATACTAAAATATAGGCCGGATACCGGATAGTAACCGGATATCCGGTGCATCTCTAGTTCAATCTTCACTATCAAGTCTAGCAGTAGGTATGGTAGGAGCTGCCGTTGTTACGAGGGACGGAGGACAGTTGAAACAGACATACAAAGAACTGCGACGTCGCCAGCGAGGCACAATGCAACCGTTGAAGGACGTGGTGCGACCAACAGGTACCGCCGAATGTAACGTTAGGCGGTACCTAGGTCAAACGCTAAGGCCCTGGTCTCCTATTTTATGCTGTACGCGGCGTCTGGCGTCAGCGTCAACGTTTTTGAACAAAAAGACGCTGACGTCGACGTCTAAAACAGACCACAACAGTACATCTCTATAGTAAGCATCGTGACGCAGACGCTGTAAGCGGCCAATGGCGTTTATAGGAGACCAGGCGGTCTAGCATGAGTTGCGTTCTCGTGCGCGACTCCATACATCTGGCGCGACTTCGAGTATGGACTCGCGCTGAAGTTGAAGTTGTGCTAGACCGCCAGGGCCTAATGCCGCGGACTGGACGCGAGCGACGCGCGGCAAATTAAGGCCGCTCATACATTTGGTCGAGCCAAAAGTATGAATGGCCTCGATTTGCCGCTTCCAATCCGCGACCAATTCTCGATCCAGTTACCACAAAACGCACAGCGGCATCTGAATGAAAACGTCTTCTTTGGTCTATATTGAAAAGGGGAACTGGAGGGAAATATAATCAGATAGCCATGTCGACAAAGCAGCGAAGCTAAGAGGCAGCTAGCATCGCGTATCGTGAAAGACTCACTCGACGCGCGCGCGCAGCTCGCGCAACGACGCTCCGACTCGTCATCGGGTTTCATCATTTCAGGGCATTGTGAGGAATTCGGGTGTAGGTAAAGTTGATTAACTGATGCTAAAGTAAGCTAAACCACCGTCAGTTAAAGCAGTAAACCTATTGTACCTAGGCCACACACTCGACTAGTGGTATGGGAAGTATGCAGGGCAGTATGGCGGCCGACGAGTAGCGCGGCCACACTACGTCTCTACCTACTTCCCATGCCACTCGTGGCCTAGGTATTAGGTTGCTAATTCAAATACCCTGCAGTTCATGTTGACAGGGACATTGAAACGTCTTCGCTTGACAAAATCGAATTTCTTAGGAACTTCACAACGGACGCCACAGTAATACGTCGTCAATAGTTAGCCATTGTGGCAGGGTAGAGGACAGGGACAACATGTGCCGCTGTTGCTCTTTCCGATAGGTACATTGGTATGAGAGGTGTATTACGTCGCTAAGTTGAGATGAGGCAAGTTGCTGCCACCAGCGGCGGTAGCACAGTCGCATTTTTATCGCTCGTCACTATGCCTGTCATGTTCTAACAAGTGTGTAAGTGCGAAAGTGACGGGCATAGTGACAGGCGATAAAAATGGAACCGTGCTGCGCTTGCAGCCGGCCTAGCACATGATTGGCGAGACAGTATCTCGCGGTGAGATTGACTCCCGGTCCCTCTTTTATTAGCATATGTAGTTAGAAAATGACGGGTTGACTCGCCGCTAACCCACAGACAATCCAACCTCTAGACATAACGGTAGCGTTACTACATCTTCGAGTCAATCCCGTGCCGGGATTGGTCCGTGTCTTTGAACGGACCAATCACGGCACGGGATTCGCTCACCTCGTCCCCCCGCACCCCCGTATTTTTGGCAGCATCGGTTTCATGAAAGAATTGGCCTAAGCTCAGTCTAGAGGTTGGATTGTCAGTGGGGCCACCCCACATCTAGCGTCTTTCGAGCGTCGGCGTCTACAACTCTATGGCCCCGCTCGACGCAACGTCGACGCAACTGCGCAGCGACGTCATTTTCCATAGCGCTGACCGACGCCGACGCTCGAAAGACGCTAGATGTGGGGTGGCCCATACTGTCGCGCCAATCATGTGCTAGGCCTATAGGTATGTAGTGTATAGTGGTTACCTGCGAGGCCTGCGCGCGGTGCAGGCGCAGCAGCTCGGCGAGGCCGCGCGACGCGAAGGCGGCCGCCAGCACCTCCTCCGTGCGCCGGTTCAGCGGCAGGAACTCCAGCAACCTGCGACACACCACTCATTACTATACTGTCTTAACACATTCAGTGCCGAAAACCCGACTATCGGGTATTTTAGGCTAATTTAGTTATTTAAGTTATTTAAGAAATAGTTTTAGTTTAATTTAATTTGTAATGTATGGATCTTGTTATCTGAATTAAATATATATAAATAAATAAATATTTTAAGATTTCGTTCCCAGGCCGGACGACCCGAGTCGGGATCGTGGTACAGCTTTATATGACGAAATTTTTGTGGCCTGGCGCGGATGTCTTGTTTGGCTGGGTGGCAATGAACGTGTTAATGTCTTCGGTCACACAATTACGCTGGAGAAGATTCATTTAGGCATTTGAGTACTGCCTCAACTGCCTGACAAAAAGCGTTCGCTACTTAGGCAGGTCCACACAGAAGGAACCGCCTTGCGATTAATCTACGATGCGATTTTGTTTTGCTGTGTCTCACCCGAGGCAAATACGCGCGGGCGCGATGCCTCGAGCGCGGCAATTTCGTTGCGAGGAGGTTTCTGTATGAACCTGACAATTTGGCGAGTATGTAAATGAATGAGAAGACGAATTAAACGGTTTATATTATTTTAAACCTGAGAGCGAAAGCTCTCTTCAGCAATGTAATTAAAAAAAATGTAGCGCCATTTATGATTTTACCGCAACGATGCGGAGAACCAGTACATGTCGCGGTAATCTCCCATGGCTTCATACAAATTTTACCTCAATGTAAAACCTGGTTTCATACCATAGGATCCATTGTTCAATCATCACATGTTGCATCTGAAGCAACCGCGGTGCGGGCCTGGGGATCCGCACCGCCTCTACAAGTGGGTGTGTAGTGTAAAGCTCTGGTTTCCCATGAAAGCGGTGCCGTCATATAGCGGCCGTAATACAGTGGTGAATGGCGTCACTAGAACGTTGTCTATGTAAACCAAATACGAGAATTTGAATAAATGATCTT
Source organism: Cydia amplana (assembly GCF_948474715.1). NCBI lineage: Eukaryota > Metazoa > Arthropoda > Insecta > Lepidoptera > Tortricidae > Cydia > Cydia amplana. The sequence goes on along the minus strand of NC_086069.1, from coordinate 1,931,489 downwards.
CCGCACTAAGATTATTTTCCTCTTCTGATAGTTCATTCTCCGAGCAAATTATTAAATCTAAATCAAGGTCGTCCATTTTCTCTCCTGGATACGTTTCGTTTGACTTTGGTGGCTGACGGTGTGTTATGACGCCGTGGAACTTTCCACATGTCGTCACCGTAAAGACGGCCGTGTTTTTGCGTCCGCTATATGACAGCACCGCTTTCCTAGGAAACCAAAGCTTAAGTGTACGTTTACAGAGTACGGACAGGCGTGTCTCACTCCGCGATTTCGTCGCTTTGCTACAGGTAGCTAAAAGTACATCCGTTCGGCCCCAATTTTGGGGAAAGCCAACGGCCACGCGTGGCGCTGTCGCCACCTAGGGGCCATATCTGTGCTGATCGTAACAGACGCGTTTTGTTAGAGAGCGAGTCTTCTGTATAGTTTGTAGCTTTCTAATAGAGCCCGAAGGCTAATCCTATTGTCTATTGTTAAGTAAAACCGCTCGTGCCACGTGCCACAACCACCTGCATAAAAAGTCGGTACTTCGGTTACTGAGTGCCGGCGAGTCGAACGCTACAGAACCAGTCTAAAATGTGTCATCGAGATGCGTAACAAAGGCGCGTTATCGGAGAGCGCACCTACACTGGTTTTTTGAGCGTTGGACTAGCCCGCGCTCAGGTGCCAAATAGAATAATTAGGACCCTTTTTTGCAGGTAAGTAGCACGTGCGGTTTTACTGAACAATAAACAATAGGATAAGCCTTCGGGCTCTACTAGAAAGCTACAAACTATACTTAGTACTATTTATTCAGTGGTACGGACCTGCCCTCGAGTTGGCCCTTCTTGAGCGCGGTGACGAGCGAGGCGGTGCCGCGCTCCTGCTTGACGCAGCTGAACACCTCGAGCACGAAGTCGAGCGCGAGGTTGTCCTTCACGATGTGCTCGTTCAGCATCACGAGCAGCACCGACGGCGGCACGCACCCGTTACCTGCCATCATCAACTATTTATGTTCAAAAAATTCACATCATATTTTTTTTTCAATTTATTTGGGACAAAAAACAGTAACACACAGGGTTAAGACACAGAAATAGAATACAAAGGGTAATAAAGTGTGAGACCAACAACATCGTCCACAGATTACTAGATTACCTACTGATAAATCTAAAATATATAGCGCTAGGTAAATATTAACCTTTTGAACGCCAAAAGGCGAACATAAAACGAGCCGCCTCGCGAGGAAATTGCCGCGCGGAGCAGCTCGCTCTGTGTAGACGTGCCTCGGGCGCATTGCCTCGGACGTGGCACGTCTACACCGAGACTTATTTGTGTGGAGCCGCCTGAAGACGTCAACTGAAGTGCGCGGCTGCAGCCCAATATCAACCTTCGCGCATCCCGACAAGGTTCACAATGACGCGCCGCGCACGACAAGCGTGGCGTTCAAAGCGTTAAGACAGATTTAGGGCCAGTAGCACCGAACACAACTGATGGACTGATCAACGTCACTCAGCAGTGAACTATAACTATCTCATACCTCCAATAAAATCAGTAGAACTAAACAATCCTACGAAGATACGTCATAATATGGTACGATATGGAGCTATAAGCATGATAGCTGTACAATTTTAGGGAAATTGATTGGTTTTAATAGTTTATTTATTAGGACGTGATAATTTATTCAATATTAAATAATTGTCGAACGTACATTGTATGTAACACCAAAACCAAAGTTTGGTGCCACAGCACAACACACGCACATATTATTTCGCACATTCCGACACCGAGCAACGTAATACACGTTGCCTGGCTCTAATTAGTGCATCTACTTAAGACTAGTTTGTGATTAAATGATAAAATCATGACCGTGAAAACATGAAGGGCATTCCAGTATATTGTAGTTTACAAAAGTTAAGGTTAGAATGCCGAATTATTATAAATCTACGGCGTTATACATAAACGTCTGCTAAGTTAATCAGCTGATGATCGTCGTTTGTCCCTCTCTATGGCATAACGACAGATAAGGACAAACGACGATCATCAACTGATATCTATGTTTATAAAAGAGTAGTTTATATGCATACCGATCCAGAGCGCGGTCATGCGGGCCAGCTTGATGCGCTGGGCTGGCTCAAAACCCTTCAAGTACACCAGCACCTGGGAACAACATACAATATAAGCTTCTAGCAATAGTAAATTATAGGCTTATGGAGTCTAAAAATCCTTTCAGACTTGACAAATACGGCACACTGAATAAAGGAAGCACACAAAAGTTTACACAGAATAGGCTGTCTCGATAGAAAATTGCCGCGAGAGGCAGCTCAGAATAACATGGCTCGCCCGAGGCATCGCAACCACGCGTTTAGCCACGGAAGAGGCATATCTACGCGCGACAATTTCCTCGCGAGGCAGGGCGTTCTGTGTGGACGCACCTATTAGAGAACCATTCGCGCACTCCAAATCTTACTCCGAAATGCACACCAACGATCCTTTTTCAAATAGCTGCGGATTCACCAGATCTGGATGCACTATTTATTGTTGTTGAAACCCATATAAAATTCTGTGTGAAAATTCTAGCAATGAATGAACTATGGACAATACCTTTTTCATCTCCTCTTCGAACATTTTCTCCAGATATTTGTATCGGCGCATCAGCTTCACAAATACCTTTAAAAGATTAAACAATAACATTAGCAATGGCACAAGTATGACAAACTTATCAACTGTTATAAAATGATTTCAGAAGTAATTGAACGAGAAAGGGTTTCTCAACACTTGTATTCAGGACTCTAGCCGTGTTTTTCATCATTTAAAACACCAAAAATTTACTTAAAGTATGTGAGATTACAACTGGCATCACCATAGGTAAACTAGATTTTACAATGAGAGCATAAAACAACTCATTTTATCACAGGTAATTTTTAAATTCGAGTCACTAGGAGAGTGCAGTTGTGTAACTCGTAAATGGGTATTTTTGTTAGAGTTGTATGTTCTGTTTTCACTGAGTGCTAGGAAAATGAGCAAAAATTTTGTTTCATTCAACATTTTGGAGCCTACACTAATCCCACAAAGTTTACGACTTTACGATTTTTAAGTACACGTAAGATTTAGGTTAACGAATTACCTGTTCGAAATTGCGCATGGATTCCATGTCCTCACTGGCGTTGAAGATGCAAGTGTTCGTCTTGGGAGTCTCGCCGTCCATCGATACGCCACCGCCGGGCACTGACAGACAAACATACATCATCAGTATTGTGAAGAGGAGCGAGGGAGAGCTGGTGGTGGGAGGGGGATGTCAGATAAACGAACGAGATGTGTTTATCGACACAGTTGTTCAGATCTCTAGCCAGTCGTTTCATCATTTGAACATGTTCCCTGTACAGTTCTTCTTACGTACTAATTGAAAGTGAAATAACTATTCTGCGATAAGGATCTCTCAATAAATCCGAGCCTAAGCCGAATTTAATCGGGTCCTGTTAATTTCGCTCAGCTAGACGCGTCGGAATAGATAATTTGGTCTAGACAGCTCACAGAAAGGTCACTCGGGTCACCTTATTAGTAATACACGAATGAAAACTAAGTCTGGCGTGCATTCTAGATTATATCTTATAAACAAAGAAATATCTCGCGTAGCTTGCGGCGCACGTCAAACATATAGCGGTTTTTTTTTTTCAATCCGGTGTTTTTTTAAGCTATAGGTACTTAGGTACATAGTTAAATGTGTAGGTCATACTGAACAACCTCCACTAATGAGGCCAAACACGAAGTAGCGAAAAAAGGCAGTTTCATACATTTCAACTGAACAATTATTTTTAGGGTTCCGTACCCAAAAGGGTAAAAACGGGACCCTATTACTAAGACTCCGCTGTCCGTCCGTCCGTCCGTCCGTCTGTCACCAGGCTGTATCTCACGAACCGTGATAGCTAGACAGTTGAAATTTTCACAGATGATGTATTTCTGTTGCCGCTATAACAACAAATACTAAAAACAGAATAAAATAAAGATTTAAGTGGGGCTCCCATACAACAAACGTGATTTTTGACCGAAGTTAAGCAACGTCGGGCGGGGTCAGTACTTGGATGGGTGACCGTTTTTTTGCTTGTTATGCTCTATTTTTTGTTGATGGTGCGGAACCCTCCGTTCGCGAGTCCGACTCGCACTTGGCCGGTTTTTTTGTGTCAGCGTTGATCTTGAAGTTTTTTTAGTATGACCCGTAGAATTTGGCGTGAGCAGAAACTTTAGGTTTCATACCCACTTGCGTGCGTTCATTGTCCACCGCTATCCCGCATTCGCGGTTGCAACCGCCAGTGCATATCGGCCCTAATATTTATTTCATCTAGCTAGTGTGTTGGATGTACTCGCGCAGTAAGCCACCGGCGATAAGCACGTCGAAGATGACCTCGCCATAGCGTCGGTAGTCGAGCTTGGACCCGGCGGCGTCTAGGAACTTGTACGCCGCCTCGAGGTCTAGTCGAGGCGTTGTAGCCGGATGGTGTACTCACGCAGTAAGCCGCCGGCGATGAGCACGTCGAAGATGACCTCGCCATAGCGTCGGTAGTCGAGCTTGGACCCGGCGGCGTCTAGGAACTTGTACGCCGCCTCGAGGTCTAGTCGAGGCGTTGTAGCCGGATGGTGTACTCACGCAGTAAGCCGCCGGCGATGAGCACGTCGAAGATGACCTCGCCATAGCGTCGGTAGTCGAGCTTGGACCCGGCGGCGTCTAGGAACTTGTACGCCGCCTCGAGGTCTAGTCGAGGCGGTGTAGCCGGATGGTGTACTCACGCAGTAAGCCACCGGCGATGAGCACGTCGAAGATGACCTCGCCATAGCGTCGGTAGTCGAGCTTGGACCCGGCGGCGTCTAGGAACTTGTACGCCGCCTCGAGGTCTAGTCGAGGCGATGTAGCCGGATGGTGTACTCACGCAGTAAGCCGCCGGCGATGAGCACGTCGAAGATGACCTCGCCATAGCGTCGGTAGTCGAGCTTGGACCCGGCGGCGTCTAGGAACTTGTACGCCGCCTCGAGGTCTAGTCGAGGCGGTGTAGCCGGATGGTGTACTCACGCAGTAAGCCACCGGCGATGAGCACGTCGAAGATGACCTCGCCATAGCGTCGGTAGTCGAGCTTGGACCCGGCGGCGTCTAGGAACTTGTACGCCGCCTCGAGGTCTAGTCGAGGCGTTGTAGCCGGATGGTGTACTCACGCAGTAAGCCGCCGGCGATGAGCACGTCGAAGATGACCTCGCCATAGCGTCGGTAGTCGAGCTTGGACCCGGCGGCGTCTAGGAACTTGTACGCCGCCTCGAGGTCTAGTCGAGGCGGTGTAGCCGGATGGTGTACTCACGCAGTAAGCCACCGGCGATGAGCACGTCGAAGATGACCTCGCCATAGCGTCGGTAGTCGAGCTTGGACCCGGCGGCGTCTAGGAACTTGTACGCCGCCTCGAGGTCTAGTCGAGGCGTTGTAGCCGGATGGTGTACTCACGCAGTAAGCCGCCGGCGATGAGCACGTCGAAGATGACCTCGCCATAGCGTCGGTAGTCGAGCTTGGACCCGGCGGCGTCTAGGAACTTGTACGCCGCCTCGAGGTCTAGTCGAGGCGGTGTAGCCGGATGGTGTACTCACGCAGTAAGCCACCGGCGATGAGCACGTCGAAGATGACCTCGCCATAGCGTCGGTAGTCGAGCTTGGACCCGGCGGCGTCTAGGAACTTGTACGCCGCCTCGAGGTCTAGTCGAGGCGGTGTAGCCGGATGGTGTACTCACGCAGTAAGCCACCGGCGATGAGCACGTCGAAGATGACCTCGCCATAGCGTCGGTAGTCGAGCTTGGACCCGGCGGCGTCTAGGAACTTGTACGCCGCCTCGAGGTCGCCGCCCGCGCGCTCAAGCCCTTGCACGAGCGCGTCGCGGAACCCGTTAGGGTCGTACTTCTCTTTCTCATCTGTGGGACAACCAAATAGAGATCAGTTATTGGTTTAGAAATATTGAGCTTAATCGCCAACCCTCGATCATGAAGTATCCTTAGTGGATTCACTGTATGATTTTATGGGAAACATCCTAAATTTAGGTATATTCAAACCGTTGTTTGCCGCACGCAATGTGGGATTCCACATTGTCAAAGTCGATTGACTTTATCCATCGTTTCAGAACCAAAATGTCGTATCGTCTTTCTCATTACATACAGTCAGCGGCTGAGAACCCTGATCACCTCTAAATTAACGGTTAAGATTTCAAATTTAACCTAGTTTTGCTAAAGTTTATATCTTTTTTTTTCGGCCAAGTGTCCCTTAACTGGCTTCAAGATTATTGGCGATAATAAATAGTAGACTATTAGTAAACTAGCTCCAGTTTATATACTTTAACAAAGAGTTTATTGTAGTACTCTGCATTTAACATGCTACTAGTAACATGGCGTGTAAAAATAAAAGTAGGTATACAGAGTGTAATTGTTCTCTTTTTAATTTTTCTAACAATAAGGGAATATATGCTGGGGGAAATAAAGCGATACCCTAAACTCAGGTAAGAACTAAACAATGGGTTTTGTTATCTATGCGCGCTCTGAGCCATTGTCAATGCCATTTAATAATAATAGTAGATAAGAGATAAAACGTTAAGGTGGGATTCCACCAGTGTGCGGCACAAGCATTTTTGTACTGAACTGAATATGCTTGTATCGCACACTGGTGGAATCCTGCCTTTACATATAAGGCAGATGAACCCCAAAAACGTTGATTTGGTTCGTCCTAAAATTATTGGTAGTTGTAGGAGAACGATAAATAGGTAAATAAAATTATTCCGCGTTTTGTACTGTGAAATGTGCAATAATGTTGTAACGATTTTAGAGTTTAGACAACTAGATACTAAGAAATCTTTGGAAAAAAGAATATTAGAAAACAACCCACAATGCCATTATTTGAGCGTTTTTTACAATGGTCACCATTGTGATATTTATTTATCATCAATGCCATTTCGATAAGAAGTATCGAAGAATCAATAAGAATAGTAATTTTATCTAAAGCAGGAAGTAATCGCGCAAGTAGGTACCTACAAGATGTTGCTAACTGGTTGTCGCCATATGGCAATGACATGTTGTAAGCGTACCACGTGTGTGGGCTACGTATTCGTCATGTGGTGGAAATTTCTAGATCATTTGAGGTTTGCTTTTGTAAATGAAGGCTGATTTTTATGCATAACGTCAAATATTAATATTATTTAAGCGGATATCGCATTTATTAATCAAGTGCACAAGAGCAACCGACAAGTTAAATTTATGCGTAGTTCCTTAGGAAAAGTGACCAGTCTGGCAATTGGCGCTATTACGCGTTCGTGAAATGGAGCAAGGTAAACACTAATCCCCCTTTTTTACTGAACGAAACATATGCAGCGCTGTATTAATTAAAAATATGTTAACAATCTTATTAACTTTATGTACCGGAAGAAGATTGCCAAGACTGTCAGTCATAACTGCAATAAGTAAATGTGATTGTTTCCAAATGATAACCTAGCCGTGACATCAACCCTATAATTATCAGTCGTAACTTTATATTATTTACAGAAGCGCTGGTGGCCTAGCGGTAAGAGCATGCGACTTGCAATCCGGAGGTCGCGGGTTCGAACCCCGGCTCGTACCAATGAGTTTTTCGGAACTTATGTACGAAATATCATTTGATATTTACCAGTCGCTTTTCGGTGAAGGAAAACATCGTGAGGAAACCGGACTAATCCCAATACGGGCCTAGTTTACCCTCTGGGTTGGAAGGTCAGATGGCAGTCGCTTTCGTAAAAACTAGTGCCCACGCCAATTACGGGACAACGTGGGGAAGAAGAAGAAGAACTTTATATTATTTACGTAAGTAAGTCGCTTAGACGCTTACTCAATATGAATCACTATTGACAACGGTACGACAATCTATAGGTATAACATTCCACGGCCCGTTACTAATTCGCCTTCATAATGTTCGACTATTCATTCCGCATTTGACAAGCGAATATTTCTACTTCTAGTAGGTAATCAATTATTGAAAGGTAAGGGACCTAGATGAAAGACTTTATTGCCTAATGTCACGAATCATTCTACATTAATTGAGCTCGATGTGGTCAATTGGAGTTGCAGTGATGGCCCTATTTGCCGCTTTTGATCGTTCAATTAGAAGCCAATTCTGTATATTAATGAACTAGAAAAGTGTCCACGTTCACTGAACAATGGAAGAAACCTTTCTATAGAACTTCTATACAAAACATACCGGTATTAATCTTCAAGATTTTTTTAGGACTGCTAAAATAGTAGTTTATGCAACAGTGATATAATAAGGGTTCTTAAAATTCAAGGGTCGAAGTTACAAAACGACACGTAGTCGAGTTTTGTAAAAAAAGACCCGAGAATTTTAAGAACCAATTATGAGCTGTTGCATACATTACTTTTTCTATGACAGCTGCAGCAAAAAAAAAAAAAAAAAGAGTTATTATTAAAAAAAAAGAGTTATTATTAAAAAAAAGAGTTATTATTTAAAAAAAAAGAGTTATTATTTAAAAAAAATTGAGTTATTATTAAAAAAAAAAAAGAGTTATTATTGTAAATGAAAACATACCTCTTTCAATCAAGATGATCGGAACTTGTATCTTTAAAAAAAATAAAGCAGTTGTATTATACTCATAAGATGACTGCTAGCAGTCATCTTATGAGCCTATAGACAAAGCATTCAAATGACATTGCTTTAGATATCACTGTCAGTCATTTAATTGACACATTTAAGTGCTGGAGTAGAAAAAATAACTTAACTCGCAGAAAAAAACCCGACGTGTTTTTTTTTAGTCTCCGACCGAAACCGGATTTTTTACGGACCGAAACTTCAATTATACACTTTTTTTAGATATATTCTTCGTTATCTACAAACTTAAGGTTACATACACTGTAGTTTTATCAATTCAATGACACTGAGGTTTACCTAGAAGGTAAACAAATGTAATCTTGCCTATGTATTTCTCTTTTAATATTCTAGGAAGTGTGTACTACGGCCCTAAGAGTAATAAATGCAAATGAACCTTCATCGCGTTTGAATTAAGTAGACATCGGGAAGTATGGTATTTCAAATAGCACAGCACAGCATACCTAGCTGTGTGTGAAAACACTGTTTAAGCAGATAGATGATTTGCCTGTATATCTGCTAGTTGTGGAGCCATGATAAGATAACAAATACTATTTACGATTTTCAATAGAAGACTCCCAAATCAAACTAAAGCTTCTTGTTTTTTTGTACCGCGTCGAGACATTCAAAATCAAAAGTAGATAATAACAACATCCAGCAATGTTTTTATTTTAATTATATTGTACAGTTGCCATTAGACATATCGGAGTGAGCAAGTTGCTCACACATTAAGGGTTCATTTAGACGATGCGAGAACTCGCAAGCGAGTTTCATTACATTGCGGGTTTTGATCGGTCGGTTGAATTGGACGTAACCAAACAGTCCGCAATGTAACTAAAATCGCATGCGAGTTCGTGCGCCGTCTAAATCAGCCCTAACACGCCTCTATTGAATCAATTCTATTGTCAAGGCGCTAGAGAGCGTGTTCAGATATTTATGAGCACCTCGGCAGCTCCGATATATCTGATGGCGACTGTACAATGTAAATAAAACTCCAATGTTTTCTCAGTTCCCTTGACTTAATTGCAATGTCAATTACCCTCACAGCCGCTGACACACATTCGTCACTTCAAGGGAGTGACACACATACAAAGAGTTCGCTATCAACACGGTGCAGTTATATCCAATGCAATGCGTGCTTGTGATAATGATAACATTCACTTTCTAATTAGCCTGTTTTCAAGCAGTGTTAATGATCGGTGTGACGCTTGTGTGCATAATTGTTTTCATCTCTTTTTAAATACTTTAAATTGATAGATCAGGCCCCGTAGACAACATGACAATCGCTAACGCTCCGTAGCGAACGAAACCCAACTGTCACCGTCACACTGATATGGAACAGTGATAGAGAGACACTAAGCAATTCGATTGCGAAGCGTAAGCGATCGTCACCTTGGCTAGGCTGCCGCGAGCCTAAGATGGTCGCGCTTTTATCACATGTCTATCGTGGTCGTGACTAATACATGTTCAAGTTGCGGAATGTTTACAAGAAGTAGGAAAGTTCTCGAAAATTTCAGGATTTTTTTACAGGAAACAAAGGAAATTTTCATTTTGGTAACTAAAAAGTTCGATTCCCATACATATGAGAAGTTAAAAAAATCCATTTGGAAATCTCGCAAATGTCAGTTCTTTTTGTACCGAGACTGACTTGAAATAGTTCGTACGTTTCCGTGAAAATAATTATGCACTACATGTGTATGTCAGTTTTGACACTGCCTGTGACTCATGGTACGGTCTTATCTATCAGTTCAGCGTGTTCCTTAAACGTCAGTGTTCTTTCAACGTTTAACATTGAGCAACTTTTATTTGGGGTAATTTCCTAGTTTCAATAAAAGAGTTTTTTATGGAAGAGCCAATATTTACGATTTTAGAATGTCGTGACCCACGGTAAAGTACAGATCGCAGTTCGGCTAAACATGGAAAAACACCCTATAATAAAGTGACATCAGCACTCGGTATAACGGCCAACTAACGGTGCCTCGACTCGACCCGCTTGCCAAACTTACTGTAATCATCGCATCATATCCAATGAGAAACCACTGCTCGTTCCATTCCATTTTCAACTTTATTTACAAAAGACTAAGGTTTATGAGGTGGTGGCAAGAGTCATACTCGTATGTGAGTTAATAATGAGTCGATTCCAGCGATCATATGCATTCTTTATACGGAATGTGATCGTTTAAACGCGGCTTTTATGTCGCGGATACTAAAAAGACTGTCAGATTTAATAGTTTATCATCCAGACTATTTTGTTTCATAACTTATCAATTAGATTGTCAACTGAAACAAATGTCATATAATCAGAAATAATAACAAATTAAAATAATTTAATGTGTTCTAGTATGTAATTAGATTGTCATTTCATTTTAGTACAAAACTATTGGGCAATGCCTACCTAAGCCACAATTTAGCAGTTGGAAATAAGCATTCATCGTTTTATGAGACGCTGGTGCGATGAATACTAAAATAGGAATTTAAGGGTAAACCTGAATTTATTACAAAGGAAAATAATAGTTCAGGGCTATAACCGCGAAAATCGTTTGCAAATTGCGGGCATCTTTTTCTGTCACTCTAATTACTCCTTCATCAGAGTAACAGAGAAAAAATCTCCGCAATTTGCGAATTTCGGTTTTCGCGGTACCGGACCAGATTTCATGCAATTGTTATAGGTACGTATTCTTTTAACTGTGGAGCGGGTCGCGGTGATGCGACAAGAATCGCGCCACGAAGACGACCCGCGCAGTTGCTGTAGCACATTCCGACACCGAGCAGCGCAGTGCACGCGGCCTGGCTCTAATTAGTGCACATTTATTACATGATTGATGACCGTTCAACTCTATTAGGTAGTAGATCGCCCAGAACTAATGGCGGTAATCATAAACGGTTGCCAACCTAATCAGTTGATGATCGTCGTTTGTCCCTATCTGTAGTTATGCCATAGTGAGGGACAAACGACGATCATCAGCTGATTAACTTAATAGCAGACGTCGCGCGCGAGAACGCAACTCATGCTAGACCACCAGAGATATAATTTACAATGGGAATGGCAACTGGCAAAGGTTTTTACAGACGACGCCAGCATATTATGTTTCACCCGTGTCTAGTTTTGCCCAAGCCATAAATATGCTGGCGCCATTACTGCCAAATTTCATGAAAATTTACTAAAGAATTACTTAACATACTGTTTCACAAATCCATCGCGTCTTTAGTAAGTATTGTTTCTAGGTATACCTAACCTTGGTTTTAGTCTATATTAAGCCATAAATTGACGTAAGTCACGTGTCAATATGTCCTACATTTTAATTAATTGTAATACAATCAAATACATTGACGTCAGTATTGACATCACGCGTACGTATGTCCTAATTATGATTCTCTGTATGTGCAGACTGGTCTGAATTGGTACTGCCACCTTCCAACAATGCAATCATAACTTAATGACACACCAGATTTCTAGACGAGTGAATATGAGTAATTTTAAATGGAGATTTAAAAAAAAATACGAAGTGGTATTGGGACTAAACTTTTATGAGCTCCTTAGCACCACTTGCACCATCCCACTAACCCTGGGTTAACCGGTTAAACCTGGTGTTACCATGATTACCAGTACAATGCGACACTGAGATAACGGTTTAACCGCTTAACCCCGGGTTAGTGGCAAGCAAGTGGCGCTTAGGAACTAATAGTTATTATTTTGGCTTTAAATAGATGGTACAACAAACGGTATGAAAAGGGAATATTTTAAACATTAATAACAGGTAAATGTGACCAAAATGAATGACACACCTTGTCCGTAAGTAACTGTACACGACTGTACCTAATGGCGCGTGCTAAATCTTAACCTCGGCCATACAGATGGTGAGATAGTGAACTGAGAGTATCTGTATGTTGATAACAGCATTCTATTTGTACTTAAATCAGTTCAAATATAAGTGATGTACTGATGTAACACTAATTCTGCAATACAAGCATATTCAGTACAAAAATACCTATGCCGCACAGTGGTGGAATCGCGCCTTAACTTTCAAGACATGATACAAATTGTTGGTGTGTTTGTTCTAAAATTAGACAGTTGACTAATTTAGTGGTTATTACTTATTAGACACAAATAAATTGGTATAAAAAACATTCAAAGTTTCAAAGTTCGTGTTGGCAATAGTTGGCATACATTTAAATAATTAACTATAATCCCAAGGCCATATCTAATTTATCTGTTCCCATAAAGTTATGTATATATTTTAAGAAGCCTCATCTTCTTAAAAGTAGAAGTATCTAGAAAATGTATTCAGTCTTTGATTATTATAAAATTTCACCAACAGGACAGGCTTGTGATGACTAACAAAACTTTGCATAAACTGTTTCACCAAATCAAGTTAAATTCCATGATGATTTGGAAAACCCAGTTACATTTTAGTATTCTATTGTCCAGCAATAATGTTCTAAATGTATTAAATATTTCTGCTGAATAAATGCTTCCGATTTTAATGTGAAGTACAGAAAGAAAAAGGAAACATATCTAAGTAAATAATACATATTTTATACTGAGTTAATATTACTCCACAGCTGTCTGTACTTGATAATCAAATTAAATTAAATATCATTTATTACCTTACAAACTAACAAATCCGTTAAGAAATAATGTTTTTAATACATGTTAGACTAGTGTATCTTGTTATAAATTAAAAAAAGTTACAAATAAGCATTAACCAAACCGAGATTCTTCATGAATCATGATAATTTCCTAAACAGACCCAATAAATTGACAACTAGTTGTCAAACAAACAAATTAACGAGATGACATCCTTGAACATCATTACTCCACGAGAAGTGCCAGAGAAACTCAATGTCACGGCTGCTAGTGTCAACAAGTGTTATGTAATGTTGTGAAGCTTCCGATAAACTATCTAATAGGTGATACAATTATATTATAATAGAAAGGTGATGAAATGGGTGCCTATATTCATGTACTGTATTATTTTTAAAATATGCCTATTCATTTTTAATCATTCATTTGACTGTAACAAAATTATTATACCACCCAATACCTGCACATGGTAACCACGGAGAAAGAGAGCAAGCACACAGGTGATCAAACAAGGTTACAAAATGCGAGATTTGTATGCACCGTAGATAATACAAATAATTCTAGTCTTTATGTTGGCAATGCTGGCAACAAAAGGACATGTTGAAATGATGTAAAATTATACCCAGTTTGTATCCTTTCATTCAAGTACCTATGGTTTCTTATTATATTTATATGATAAACTTAAAATTAGAAAAAAAGACAAAAATCACAAAATGGTGATATTTGCTGCCCTGTTGAGAAAAAATATGTACATCACAGAATATTAGGTATTCCTAATTTGTTTATTTACTCTTACCGATACTGAATTATATACCACTTAAGAAAATTTTATAAAAATGCTGAAATTGGTTAACCTTATTTAACCTGTCCGATCCCGCAACCCGAAAACTAATTTTGTCGTTGTCTCCCAGTATGGTCCACATTTGAGTCCGTGGGAGTTGAAGTGGAAGGTTTTGAAAATCGTGGGAAATCTGGAAAATTTATTTACGGCCCATATTTGAGCCCTTGGGATATGACAGGTTAAAGGCCCTATTCTTACTTACAGGTTAGGAAATTGTTCTGATAACCCATCAAAAGTTACTTTGAATCCTTGACACAAGTTCAATTTAGACAATTTCTTGTCAATAATACCCATCCCATAACATGTAGGTATTCTAGGCCTATTTTCAAACATTTTCCTTCTTTCAGTCATAAGGAGGAACTCACTAGTTTCCTGGTATAAGTTATTCTGAGTTATCATTTTTAAGTAATACAAGCGCCGAGTCATGTTATTTGGAACAAGTAAAGAAGTATCACAATGAATCATGTGGTTGTGCAGTTTTCATAAGTGTGCTAATTGTGTTTTTATTGCAGAGTAATAACAATGAAAACATGATGAAATTCCCTAGCAATTATTGTTTCACGTTTTAGGATATAAATAATAATTTGAACAAGTACTAGAACTGCTACTCTTGACAAGTCGATTGTTAATGACATCATTATCGATCAATAATTGCCATTTTTGAGAGAAAAATTAAGAAAAAAGTTCAAAACTCACCTCTTTTTCTGGTCTTGATCCGTTGACCCGATAATACTGGTTTTTCTACCTTCTGACTCATACAATTTATTGCTGAAACAGAAACACACGTGGCAATTAGTTGTGCGAGGGAAAGGCAGCGGGCTCGCGGCGGAGGGGTCATCGGCCGCCGCGCCACACCATTCAGACATCTCACTCATAATTTACACCCCCGACACCCCAGCGCTCATGGCGGAGCCCCTCGCGCTCTACTTACTACTCTGAACACGGAAACTGCCAAGAAATCACACCACGACGCCTTTGACCCCAGTTACGAGACCCGATATCACTCAGCCCTTATGACTCAGCGAAAGCCTCGTGATACACCCCAATCGAACAAAGCACGGAGTAGATAGTTATGTGTGCACTGATACTTACGTAGTGACAGGTTATGTAGGAGCCTTCTACTCCTTTTGCGAGTTGTCTCGGACTGCGCCTGTTCAGAAAAGAAAGAAACGCTGCGACGGGCTCTATTCCCTAGAGCGGTAGAGACAACGTGTATGGAGGCGCCGGATATCCGCTAATATTCTGCTCTGATCGATTCAAATGTGCGAGAAACAAATTTTGTCCAACGAACTAAATATACTGTTCTACTAGAGTGTACAACGATTTTGTTACAAAAAATATAATTCTAGACGCGATGAGTAGAAAATAAAATTTGCAACAGATAGTTCAATCACAATCGAACGTTTACGTAGAACAAATTAAAAGAAACCACAAGTCACAGTATATAAGCCCAATCTAGGACCAATATGTATTATTTTATTTTACAAGACCACACAGTAAATTTGATTCAATTTGTAACAGTAAATTACAAAAACATGTATGAACGGAAAATATTTGACTAAAAATGGCAGAACCAACAAAATACCATAAACAGGCTATAGACCTGAAGTTTGTTTTAAAGCTGAGATGACAAATATACATTTTTTCTAAATTTGTTGGATCGTGTCAACCAGGCGTACGATACGAATTGCGTTTTGTTACAACTGAACATTAGTTGTATCAAAAAAATTGAGATAACCAAACGCTGAAATGACAGTTGTCTCATCCAGCTGATTTTTAGGTTATAGATTTATAGAAATAAATAAAATTTGTAATATTTGCTGTTTAGTTCAAGTAATTAAATTAATAAGCATACGTTTCATTTCAATATAAGATGGCACAGTGCGTACTGTCCAAAGTAAGTCGCGCTATCGTCGTTATTTATTTATTTACACCCAATCGTTCGCCCTCTCCCCAAATACATAAACTAAACATTCCAGTTGGGCAGCCTACGATTAGTCCCTGCCGTTGTCCTGACGCAATCCTCGCGCACGACGACAAGCAAGCACTGGGACCCGAAGTTCAAGAAGCTCCGCCGCGAGAAATACCTGAAGGTGGAACTGCCGGATTACAATGAGGACACGAACGCGCTACCAAAGGAGAAGCTGCGGCAGAAGATGAAGGAGCGCGGGCTGATGCCGCCGCGCCCGTGGATCGAGCGCCCGTTTTACATCTCGGCTACAGGTGCAGTTGCGCAATCACTACATAGTATAAAACAAAGGCGCTTCCCGCTGTCTGTCCCTATGTATGCTTAGATCTTTATAACTACGCAACGAATTTTTTGGAGTTTTTTTTTTTAATAGATAAAGTGATACCACAGAGAAAGGTTTATGCATAATTTGTTAACCCGTGCGAAGCCGGGGCGGGTTGCTAGTAAATAAATAAATATATGGTCAACACTTTCAAAAATAGACTGGATACACATTTTAGAACTTTAAAAAGTGCAAAATAAAATAAAATACAAGTGCTTCGATATACACGCATCAGCTCCAAGAGCTGCTAGTGTATCAAATAAAATAATAATAATAATGGTCCATTCAGGAAATGCTAACATTTCCATCCCCTAAACTTACTTCATTTTTCAGGCGGTGCCTTCGAGCCCTACGTGCCCCCAGAAGGCGATGGCAAGGCCTCCCTCGCGTCCACAACCCGTGTCAAACAGGCCGCCGAGCTCCTTGAGAAAAAATCCAAATCCATGATGGCAATCCGGAAAATAAAGTCCTTCGAAGAAGATTTCGACTCCAAAATCTTCTGCCAACAAGCACAAGATATTTATATCAAAGCGCATGAGGCTTTAGCAGTTAATGATAAAAGGGCGTTGCAGATATATGTTACGGAGAAGGCGTATGGGGAGTTTAGACATAATTCGCACTTGAAGACGATCCGGTGGAAGTTTCTGCAGTCGCTGGAGCCACCGAGACTGTGCCATGCGAGGTGTACGGATGTTGTTAGCAAGGAGAATATATTTGGACAGGTAATTTTATTTTCTTGCATTTATTACAA
This sequence comes from Cydia amplana, assembly GCF_948474715.1. Classification (NCBI taxonomy): domain Eukaryota; kingdom Metazoa; phylum Arthropoda; class Insecta; order Lepidoptera; family Tortricidae; genus Cydia; species Cydia amplana. The sequence continues at coordinate 1,914,402 of NC_086069.1, read as the reverse complement.
ATTACATTACAAAATTTTATTCCATGTTAGTAATGTCTAGAGTCTAGAGTAGTATATAGCTACTTCAGCTATCTAAATTGCGGCTGACAAATTTGGCACTTTCGCATTTGGAGTATTTTTTTGTGTGTGACACTAATACTTAATCTTTTCCAGGTGACAGTTCGTTTCCACACCCAGCAACAGCTCGCCGTATACGACCGGTTCGGTCGTCTGTTACACGGCAGCGAGATCCTAGCTAAGGACGTGCTTGAATACATAGTGTTCGAGAAACACCTCTCCAACATGTATGGGACCTGGAGGATTCACCACAAGATTATACCAGACTGGACCCCGCCTAAAGAGCCTTCGAAACTTACTAGAGTTTTGGAGGAGGAAATTGTGGCCTTACCAGCGGAAACGAATGAAACTGAAACAGCGGTTGTAGCTAATAAGTGATTTATATTCAATAAATAGTTGTTAGATTACTTTGGTTTTTTTATTTCATTGCCAGTAACCTAGAAAAATGCGTCCTATAAGGTCATAGAATTAACGAGCGCGAGCCGCGAATTGTATGTCTGTGTATGTATAAGGTAAACGTGCGCGTGCTCGACGTGGTCCCAGTACATGTCATCTTGAAACTTAAGTCATTGCCAATAGAGGTGAACGCAGGGTGTCATCTAGGCATTAGCATGTCTAGCACTAGTACGTTTTGATTCTGTGTTTTGAGTTGCCAGAAATGCCAGACCAAAATTACTTTAATGGAAATAAATCGTTTTAGGTAAATAACAAATGATTTTGGTCAACTTGATTTTCTACCTTAACGCAAAAAAATAAAGTCGATATTTCAGTCATACTGCCCAGTATGTTTGTAGTATTGACAAGTGCATTATTTTTGTAGGTTATTCCTAGTTCTATGTTTTTATGCAAGTACAAAATAAAACCACACAAGTTAATAACACTATTTTATTGCATATACTCTCCGAGCATAAATCATTTGCTTTACAATATTTTTAATAATAAATTACTATTGACTAATTTAACACAAAATTCGACAAATGCTATAGCTACACATAGGGGTGCTGTTTAAAATTTTGTGTATGTCATGCATGAAACTCAAAGACAACCTTTTTTACTACATTAATGTTTCGCCAGGATTAACAAGATAGTCCTGATTATTTGTTTAAGGAGTTTTTAACATACTTTGGATTGTACGATACGTACTGAATATTGACAAAAATGTATACAAAATAACTTGTTACCAGATCTTAAAATAAGGTTCTTTAATATTACGGTCCGCTCCACAATTCGATAAAATTAATGTTCTAATGTTAGTGCAGTCTTATGTCTATGGAAGGCACCAAATATTAGTAACTATTAAGTATCTATTTACAATTATAATACTTTTTTGTACAATAATGATCCTATGAACTCTGGACATCGATAAAATAAGGAGAGAATCTATACATACAGATGATTACAATCATTCTAAAATGGAATGATCTCATGGCATGCATTTGTACACTCGTGATTATTAGGAATATTTAAGTTGTACAATATTTTATATTTAAGTCAATATCAATAATTTATATTAGGTATGTATTGATTATTAATTATGGACAAGTTAATGTTACATATTTATAATGAATACATTGAATACAATACTACCAAATTTTTAATAGTAATCGGTGTTTTTGTTATGTTTAAAACACATTCAGAATAATTGTGATCATGAAATGAAATATACAGGCTGTTGCTCCTTAGAATAAACTTTAAAGTGTAATAAAAATCAAAACATAAGTTATTTTTAAAAGTTGCTGAACAAATGTTGGTCAGTTTGAGAAGTATAGCCTACAGTTTAATTTATTGCCCCTGTTACAGGAAACACCCTGTATTTATTTGTCAGAGTATAGTACATTGATGTGATCTTAAATTAGAATTAATGCAAGTTCCATCATATTCTACCCTGAAATGTGATGTTATTATATTATATCTGATGTCTAAGTACCTAGTGGTGATAAACAACCGATGACTATTAAAGAATACAGTTATACTGTTCCTGTTTTACTTTTCATATTATTGCTATACAAGTCAAATTAAGTGTTATTTTAAATTTTAAACTCACTCGCTGGTTTTAAGCGTTTGTTCCCTAGAATAATATATAAGAATTTTATCCCCAATAGTCTCTGCATCCGCAAATTTTGCGGTTAATGGCGTCATATCTTATTGAAGAGTCGCTTACACTTCAAAGTTTTTATTAAATCAATAATTTTCTTTCTAACGAGGTGATCCGCATTTCCATTGCGATTTGACGTCACACCTGATTGAAGATACACTATACACTTTATTTTGATTATAATAAATCTTCAACAGTTCGTCTACACTGATGCGGCCCGCAACTGCGGTTCGACGTCACGTCTTCTGATCGAAGAGTACGCCATCTTTTATGGACTGAACAGTTTCGTCGTTCCTGCAATAAGGAGAAAATTAACATCAGGCTACATTTTCACGTGAAGTAACCTAGACAGGGGAGTAGAAACGGGTTTAAAAAAAGAGTTAAAGTCGGGACTTTTATTCGGTGATTTTTAAAACAATTAATAGTACATTATTGTCGAGGTTCGGAAGTAGCTACTTGCTGGCTTCGGATTCGTTTTAAACGGACGACCTTGGGAGTCCGTTTAATTGAATCCGAAGCCAGCAAGTAGCCTTCCAGCCGAGTCATATATAGTGCTTTTCTCAAAAATGGTGCAAGAACTAGAAATATTTTACAGAAGCAACGTTCTAATTTTCACAGAAAAAAGTAAAACCATTAAAAAGATTTGCTTGCCGCCTTTAAAAAAAAAGAAGTGTATTTTGCTGCTGAAAATACGCCAACGTATTTGAGACACCTAAATAGTCGCGGTACCAACATTATAATAATAAGTGCTGATCATCTGTTTGGCTATTTAATGGACCTATGCCTTCATTTGATATGGCCATTTAAAGTTTTAAAAAGTTTGGAACTCGTTAAATAATGGAATTTGTATGCAACATTTGCAGTCCCGAAATCGAGACTGCAATGTTTTTAACTTTTTAATTTTTTGAATGACCACAAACTACGCACTTCGCGACCTATTTTTTAACCGGCAACGTCAACTTTGCTGTCCATTTTTGAGAAAAGGACTATTTATGTGTTGGAGCGTTTGCCACTGAAGCGGTTTTTCCCGCAAACGAAGGAATTATGAACGCAGTTACAAAGTGCAACTGCGTTCATAATTCATTTTCGCCATTTTGTCCCTTACGCCCTTTGAGCCTACGGTAGTCGATATGTATAAAATCAAATTATTTTTTCGAAAACAGTTTACAATTTGAATGATAATACCTTACCTGGGAGCGCTCGGCTCAGCCTCGGGCTCTATGTTCACACGAGTGTGGGCGCGGCGGGGCGCGCGGAAGGTTTGGGCGGCAGCGGCGGCGGCGCGCGCGCCGCTCCTGCACCCGAGCCCGGGCCCGCACCGGTACCGCTGTGTAGCCGCAGCCGTTGGGCCGCTTGCAGGTTGTTTAGGAAATCTGCAATGGAATAATATTATTATAGCTAGATACAAAAGCTTAAACGTTTCATCGAAGCATTAAGCCGCCGATGCTCTGTATGTTGGCGGTTGGGTCCGACCGCGCACGGATGTATACTAAAATCGAAATTTCGGCACGCCGTCGCGTTTGTTACGACGAGTGAAAACTAGACCCCCGTATAAGGATGATGACACATGTTGAATTTTAAAACACAATCTAGTAAAATAGATAGCAAACGAGCAATTTATCACAATAATGTGGATATTAAAATAAAATATTGAAAAATTACAAAAATACAGGACTTGAATGTTTCAAAATGTAAGTTTTTTTTTTTAACTTCCAAAAACGATATAAAAGTAAGGGTACCATTCGATTTCTTACATTTTATCCAAAAAAATATTGTACGGCAACTATATACATAAACGCAATATTTCACCGACAAAAACGCAATTTTCTTGTTTTGTCCATACTACAAGATGGGCGATGACGTCACGGCCCCTGGCCGTTTTGTATAGGGCGTTTCGCGAGTGAAGTGCGACTGTCGGCCTTTGACTACAATTTCTGACTTTTGTGTTACTTTAATGCAATGGGTCCCATATAGACATTTGATCCTAAAAACAAACCCGATCGATTGATACCATAAATGAAAATTAGTCATGTAGCGTACTGTACTGTAGCACGGGCAGATTTCCGCAACCTAACGCGATAATGGACCCACAACACACATCGGGTATTTTATAATTTCGTTCCCAGGCCGGGCGACCCGATAATCAAAATCGTGATACTAGATAGATAGATAAACACTTTATTCATTTCCACAACATACATGGTAATTACAAAGTTATTAAATATTGGCATGCAGCTTAAATTAAAAGAAAAACTTATATAATTACACGATATGACCAAAAAAACAAAACATAGAAGGACATAACCATGTGTCGTGGCAGAGAATTGGCGCTGGCTCAGCATGATGATGCGGCAAGCCACATCGCTGATATTCTGCCAGGACCTTACAATAAAAGTTTGTGCAACGCTTTATGACGTACATTATGTTTATGTTGTATTTGTGTAAGTATTGAGTTAGTGCGATCTAGTATGAGTAATTGTGTATATATGCGGGTCGCGGCAATATCTATTAAATTGTGTTATGTGTATTATTATTTTTACTACAAATTTATATAACATTTTTTTTTGTGGCACAGATGACATTTAACTGGGTGGCAATGAATACGTTAAAACCCGTATGGTATAGGTGAACCAGGATCTATTGAGGGTGCGCCATGTTGCGGAATTTCACTGGAACTAATTTTTTCATACTACACTGAATTGTCACCCTATACATGAGAATAACAGCGCCCTCTTGACAATTATCATATATTACTGGTCAGGGTATATATGCATATACGTAAAGTGCACGTACCGGGCGGGTGGTGGTGCAGCGGCGGGCCGGGGCGCAGCGCGGCGCGCACCAGGCCGCTCGCGTCGCTGCGACAACTACTGCTCGCGCCGCTCTGCGACAACAATAGACATGGGTAACTCCGGAGTGATAGATAAAAAAGATATATATCTTTCTCGTTTCATGAATCACTCTTCTTGTCTTTACGAATCCGAATGTATCAGTATATCCGTACCTCTCACTCCCTCAGCAACAATTTACTAAAGCGATAAGCGATGTCTCGGTCGCGCGTTGACCGAAGTAACACGAACGAGCGACAGCGGTCGTTCGGGCGAGTTCGGACGCGTCATGCGCTATATATTCCGCGAGAAGTAGATACAGTAAGTATAGTCTTTCTCGCTCGCTACTACTACTACTACTCTCTCTCTCTCTCTCACTGATAAGATGCCGCGTAGTCAGCAAGTGCCGATACAGTTGCGAGCGGGACAACTGCGGATATAAAGATATAAAAGAGTGATACATATCCCAGTGACAGAAAGATATATATCACTCTTTTCTTTCTACTGACACATTTCGCCCATCCCTAGACAACAAACAACGTCACATTACTAATATTACTATATGTTAGCGATGTTGGCAGCATCGCCACCTTCGAGCCAACCAATGATGTGTTAGAACGCAGCCCTGCAGCTCCAGGATGCCAACATGCACGGCGAGGTCAGCGGCCAACCAGAAAGCGCGATGCTGGCGCCAGAGTTTCGCCTATGCAACGCATCTCCAGGCAGCGCGCCGCAAGCATCACTCTCTTGCATTCTAACCACCGTACCCATCGCGCGTGTCCTAGACTTAATATAAAGAACCTTTTGTACACTTCACCATTAAAAGAATGGTATATTTTGTATTCAATTGATTTATTTAAATAGCGCCAAAAGGGCGCAAACACTATACATTTGTAAAGTAATGAATTGATAAGAGCGCCAATATTACAATAGGGATGATGACACATGTTGAATTTTATAACAAAATCTAGTAAAATAGATAGCAAATGAGCAATTAATCACAATATTATGGAAATTAAAAAAAAATATGGAAATCATACAAAAATACAGCACCTGAAAGTTTCATAATGTAAGTTTTTTTTAACTTCCAAAAACGAAATAAGTAAGGATACCATTCGATTCCTCACATTTTACCCAAAAAAAGATTGTATAGCAACTATATACATAAACGCAATATTTCACCGACAAAAACGCAATTTTCTTGTTTTGTTCATACTTCAAGATGCACTCTCAGTGACCTTCACGTCACGTTCATATACCGATTTGTTCGGGGCGTTTCGCGAGTGAAGAACGACTGTCAGACTTTGACTATGATTTCTGACTTTTGTATTGCTTTAATGCAATGGGTCCCATAGAGACATTTGATCCTAAAAACAAACCTGATTGATTGATACCATAAATGAAAATTTGTCATGTAGCCTATTGTAATTGATTGTAAAATGTAGTAAAAAAGTAATCATCAACTGAAACAAATGTCTTACATTTACAGAAAAATAAACAAACCTTTTGGTGACAGAAACCGAATTTGAACCGGTGAAGATTTAATTACCCGTAAACTATCGTATAAAAAAATTACCTGAGCATCGGCGTTATCGTCGTGCAGCCGCAGCGCCATCTCGCTGAGCGAGTCCAACTCATCGTCAGCACTCAGTTCACATTCCACCTCTGTTACTTCTTCACCCCCCGTTACTTCTAGTATAAGGAGTCGCGCACCGTCTAATTCCTAAACAAAATAACATAAATGTAAAACTTCCAGTATAAACATATAACATAATAACATATAATAAGTTCAGAGTTGGACCAAGCTAACTCAGCGCAGACTTTACAATGACAGAAATAAATAATATTAGCAGTAGACGTATAATCTGCTTCAGTGAATAATAAAGCGACATTTATCACATTTACCGTTCTGTTTCAACCTAAGTGCTAAACGGACGTGGGTTTGGACAGTGTGTTCCGAGGTAAAAAAAATTGGTTTATTAAAATATTTTATTCTTTGTGCTGTTCTGTTAAAATTATTTCACATCGTAACTCAAACCTCACAGTTCAAATATTTCCCTAACAAGTGACAGGGGTAACAATATTAGAAACTCAAGATGCTAACCTGTAAGCCGACTTAATCATAAGATATATGGCTTATAAAATAAATAAGATTAAAAAAAAAACCGGCCAAGTGCGAGTCGGACTCGCGCACGGAGGGTTCCGCATCATCAACAAAAAATAGAGCAAAACAAGCAAAAAAAAACGGTCACCCATCCAAGTACTGACCCCGCCCGACGTTGCTTAACTTCGGTCAAAAATCACGTTTGTTGTATGGGAGCCCCACTTAAATCTTCATTTTATTCTGTTTTTAGTATTTGTTGTTATAGCGGCAACAGAAATACATCATCTGTGAAAATTTCAACTGTCTAGCTATCACGGTTCGTTAGATACAGCCTGGTGACAGACGGACGGACGGACGGACGGACAGCGGAGTCTTAGTAATAGGGTCCCGTTTTTACCCTTTGGGTACGGAACTCTAAAAAGATGCTTACCTGTACAGGGGTATCCAGCGGCAAAGGCGCGGCGTCCCTCAACAGTCTGTACCGCGAGGCCGTCGGCAGGTACCTCCTCAGCACCGGCCTCAGCACGTGCGCGGCGCGGCGCTGAGGCCGACAACGCACGGCGACCACCTTCCCCGCGACCTCAACGCGGACGACGCAACGACGCTCAACAACGGCCTCGCGACCGCTAAGGACGGTTGACGGTTGGGAGGGGTCGATGGTTGAGCATTCACCCTGAACACAAAGATGCATTTCATTTAGTAAAGTGCGGCTTTTAACACATTCGTTGCCACCCAGCCAAACAAGACATCCGCGCCAGGCTTGGAGGATACAACTAAACGGAGTAGCCATTAACAGGCTTTCCCCTCTGTCGAAAATAGGCGGCCAACGGTCATACACAATGTATGGACTGACGTTTATCTGACATGGCTATTTTTACGTTACGCATACATTTGACGTTCCCCTCCCCCGCAAAAATCGGCAGACTGTTTTGTACAGAAAATTACAGACATGGCGTCTCCGTTTGATTATATCCTCCAAGGCGCCAGGCCACAATAATTTCGTCATATAAAGCTAGTAGTACAGTGGGCCAAGAGTGAGTGGGTCTACCAGTTTTGACAAAAGTTTCTGCGAGATCTAACGATCGCTAAGGTTGACATTTAATGTAAATCGACCTTGTTGTCTCATGACGTTCAAACGAACCTCAACCGTAGGGTGGTAGACCACATTTTTGGCCGACTGTACCACGATCCCGACTATCGGGCCGTCCGGCCTGGGAACGAAATCAGAAAATACCCGATAGTCGGGTTTTCGGCACTGAATGTGTTAAGATTAGCCTATGGTCTGACTATGTTGCATGAAAACCTTTGAGTCTTTGTATCTTAAGTAATGTTCTATTCACCCGTTCTACTAGACCATTCAGACAGGGCGCGAGCATAGAGTATTTTACTGTACTGGTTACCTGGTCGTCTCTCACGGTGACGTCATAGTTCGGGCACGGCAGGTTGAGCCGCTGCAGCAGCCTCTCGACCAGCCGCCGCACCGTGAGCGCGGCGTCCACTCCGACCACCGACGACGCGCCGTCGGGCAGCACGACGCGACAGAGCGAGCATTGGCCGGACATGTTGGATTTTACGAGCTGGAAATAAAGAAGGGTTTGTTTAAAATTAATTGTTTACTTGATAAAATTGCCGGTAATGGCACCAATTTATGCTCTGGCAAGCCAACTTTGTCAGTAGAAAAACTCGGAGACTCAAAATGTGTATCGATCCTCTGCGCCGAAATGTTTCGATTTTGCCGCTTTTTTTCAGTATGTATAGTTTAGTAGTCTAGATTAGAAAATGACATTACAAAATACCATAACTTTGCCTAACTAGTGCCTAATAGGTACAGGAATTTGGAATTAGGTAGCAAAAACGTTTGGAATGCAATCAGATTGAAAATGCACAATTGATTTAAACCATCTGCTCATTTAAAATGAGCAAAGAAAAGCTAATGGAAATACAATTACATTCCCTTATAATTATACGAAGAATCCTTGTTTGAACTGCACTCCAGTTATAACAATGGAAAATAAGTCAATCCGACTCAATGTCAATAAAAAACATACAAACTACCGTGGAAAAATAGGCAATGAAGTCTCATTTCCAAAAATAAACGTAAGCACGTAAATTGATAAACCAAACAATGCCCCATGAAAACGTAAAAAGCAGAAAACAAGCGAATGAAACTCTAATAAAACTGCGCTAACCAAATCTATAAATATAAGGTAAATGGTAAAAATAAATAGCGACATTTATGAGTCTTGTCACAAAGGATTAAGGTTCATATTGTAGTAGCAGACAATGGCTTGATAAGGTGATGGATGATGTAAGGTGCACGTACTGAAAACTAACTATCATTATGATAGGCCTTTTTAGGTCGTGGGAACTGCGTCTCAGTGGTGGCATGTGACAATTTAAACTAATAAAACAAATTGATCTTTAAAGTAATTTATAAGAAACGAAAAGCATGTTTAATCTAAGTTGTTGTTTTAATTGAAAGAAAATAAAAGCTATAATAGATAATGGCTGAATTTGGTTTTGACATTTTTGGTCCATTCTGGCTCTCTGTTTTTAACCGACTTCCAAATCTAAAAGGTTATCAATTCGGTTGTATGTTTTTTTTTTGACACAAGACCATTTTTTTCTTACAAGGGACGAAACTTTGAAGTGTTTTTTTTTGTAAAATATGAATTTGAGTCGAAATAGCAAAACCACGTGTCCATTATTTTTTCATGTTCTCCAACATATATTCAAACCAGTAATTAACTAGCAATTTGCTTGAACAAAACTATCTACAGAAGTTAGAGCGTTTTGTCACTTTTCAGTACTTTGGAAGCCAATTTCTCCCAGTAAGTTGAGTATGGGCAGCAAAAAAAAAATACGTGTCTGTTATTTTAGACTACTCTATGACATATATAAAAATAAATCATATCGGAGCCGGACAGTTGGGTACCCTTCCTTGTTAGTGGTAAATTATAAACAAGCAAGCCGGTCCCATTTTTGTAAAGAAGGAAAATTAATACAACCCAATTAAAGGAAAATGAATACCTATAGGCCTATTAATAAAAGCCCTGTATTATTCGTTCTAGCAATATTGTTGTAGGTATATTTATAGAATCATTGTCCTTAAAGAAGTCTATTTTAAACTCAATAATCTTACATTATTGTTGTTTGCATTTGTACCTATATATTCTGCTAGGCATCCATTTTCTTCGCGTTCTATATTTAATATACGCGCGGAAACGTGGTTAGGCAAATATTTGTGGTTAGGTTATCGTGATTTTCCACGGCTGTTTAATGTTAGTACACATCTCGTGTTCATTGATTTCGCAATAATTATAATAATTAGACAATGAACTGTGATATCACCGTGTTTATCTAGGTTTGTTACTGAAATAAGAGTAATTGAAGGTGTAAATGTAAAAAGTTTACAGCAGTAACTCAAATTTTCTATGTCGGTAACAAACTAGCCTACGGTCCGCCTGCTGGTAAGTCTCCGTAGTAGCTTATGGACGCCTGCAACTCCAGAGGTGTTACATGCGCATTGTCGACCCTAATACTTCGCACCCTTGTTGAGCGCTGGCAACCCTACTCACCGGCTGGAACACAACACTATGAGTAGGGCCCAGTGTTATTTCGCTGCGGTTTTCTGTAAGGTGGAGGTACTTCCCCAGTTGGCCTCTGCTCTAGATCTCGCTTACAATAACACGGTAAATCCATACTAATATTATAAATGCGAAAGTGTATCTGTTTTTTTTTTATAATAATTAATGGGCTTACTCATGGCCACAGACTAGCCGAGGCGAAGACGTGGCCTACGATGGAGCGAGTCTGCCCAGAAGGTGCCTGTTCACCCTTGATTTGAAGGTTGCCGGGTTATATGTGCCCGGAAATATAGACGTCTGTCTGTCTGTTACCTCTTCACGTTTTAACCGCTGAACCGATTTAGTTGAAATTTGGCATAGAGATAGTACGAGTCTCGGGGAACGACATAGGATAGTTTTTATGTCGGAAATCATCCCTAAAGAGAGTGCAAGGGGGGGGGGGGGAATGAAAGAGTTAATGAATTGCCTAATAATTGAAGTAAGCAATGCGCAAATTGAATGATTGCTATTAGCATTATCCAGGCGCTATACTTAGTTTAGCTGCTGCCACTAATTCCACGTAGACGAAGTCGCGGGCAAAAGCTAGTACGTTAATATTTCTCGAGTTTTCTTCATACTATAAAAGCGCAAAATTAAAATTTACTAGAATCTCATTGCGTCTACATTTTTCAAATTAGTTTGCCGTACCCATATGTGACGTTCCACGGCAAAAGGTACCTTATGGCACTTGGCGCTTACGTCGCATAGCGCCGCAATAATAATAGCGCGCGGCGGCGGAGCGGCGTTAATAATAGCGTAAGCGCCAAAGGCCATAAGGTACCTTTATCCGTGGGACACGAAAGGGTACAAGAAAACAAGGCAAACCCAAAGCGCGATGGACTGACGAAATAGTGAGACTGGCTGGTGATCAATGGATGCAAAAAGCTAATAATAGAGACGCTTGGAAATCACTAGAGGAGGCCTTCACCTTCGAGTAGCGAGGGGTTCTTACATTATTAGTATAAAGCAATGTTAGAACGTATTACTGTTTTGTAGAAATAGGTTTATTTAAAAGTGTGTAATTTTTATTTTTTGTAAGAAATATAAGGCTTTTTTATTTTTTTTTTATTTTATTATCCGTGGGACGTCACCACTGACAATCCAACCTCTAGATTGAGCTTAGGCGAATTCTTTCATGAAACCGATGCTGCCAAAAATACGGGGATGCGGGGGGACGAGGTGAGCGAATCCCGTGCCGTGATTGGTCCGTTCAAAGACAAGCACCAATCACGGCACGGGATTGACTCGAAGATGGAGTAACGCTACCGTATCCGGCAGAGGGGGTAGCGCGACTATGCTATGTCTAGAGGTTGGATTGTCTGCGGACGTCACATATGTCGGCAGAAAGTAGACTCACATCAGTGACGGGCGCGTGGTCCGCCGCGCGGTCCCGGGAGCCGGCGCGCAGCCGCCACGGCAGCAGGGAGCCCCCGCTGCGGCGGCGCTCCGACGCGTTGGAGGCCGACTTCTTCAGCTGTTCAACGTCAAAACACTGTCAACGGACGGTTATTAAGGGTCGGCTGGTGGATGGGACGGGTGCGTGGTGCTGGTGAGAAATGAGGCTGTGAGAAGGGTGTTAATGGGATTGGCAACTGTCAAAGGTTTGCATTGATGGCGCCATAGCGTGCCCCTTTTTCTATGAGATTTGGCTTAAAGGGCTGGCATCCAGGGCATTAAAAAAACAAATATTTGACACAATTCTAGGGTTTCACAGGGCAAGCTATGATGGCGCCATCTGCTAAATACTTCGACCGGTCAACCCCATTGAAAATATAACGCGTTCACTGCCAGCGCGAGCTACGCGCTACGTAGCGGATAATAAGTTTTTTCCGCTTTGTAACGAAAAGCGCATACGAACAGAGAGCCTAGCGGGTCGCTGACAGTGAATGTGGTAAGGAATTTAATGGTAAATATTCGGATTTGTAACTATAACTCGATCTACGACTAATCAATGGGACATTGCATAAGGTGTAAATCAAGTAACAAAACTTAATTTATTTTGCTACAAAATGTACCACTTAATTCAGACGGTTGGCCAGAAATTACTTTACTAAAGCTACTTGTTAAAGATTTTGCTTTATGCGTCTGATTCATATTATGGTCTGTCTGTAAACACCCAACATATGAGTTAAATGGTAGGTCTGTTACAATTTTGGTGCCTGACACCAACATTCCATTTGCACTTAACACGCATTATCACGCTTTAGATTTCTTTATACCTCACATAATTCGACTTTAGGTCACCATGACGTAGTGTAAATAAAAAATGAATTAAAAAAAAATCCTCACCTTTGTAGGCGTCGGGGGGTCAGGCTGCGTCGCTCTCGGCGCGTACGGCGCCGGCAGCCCGCGCAGATCTGCGCGTGCGCATTCAGCGTGTACGCCGGAGCGCAAAAAGCGAGGGTACGAGTCGAACTTCATCACGTTGAAGATCTGCTTCTGGGCCTGTTGGACAAATAATTAAGTTCGTTTTTCAATAACAACACTACCGAGCGAAAAGCGGGCATAAAAAACTACAATGCCTATCGAATGTCAAATAATAATTCATTTATTAATGTAGGTAAAACAATTACAAAGTTACATATATTAATCTGTCCCGAAGCTGCAAGGCGGGCGCCATTGTGGAACACAGAGCCAATGAGGCTAAAATATTGTTGCCACTTTATCATTACGACGGAATCAAATCAAGTGTCGGCATTATGAAGAAAGATCTCCATACTTTTAAGATAATTCATGGACACCGGACTTTTTGTTTGCGAATGAAGTTTATTTATTTACTTTTTTATTTGGTTTAATTATTTGTTTGGTTTATTTATTTGGTTAATTCTGACGTTTCTGGTAGACATTTATGATTGAGCTCGGAACGGTTCACATTCATATTAAAGAAGCTAGGTAGGTAACTCCAAGGATATCTTACACACCTGTTGAAACAAGTCTTGTGGCGCTGGTGTCTGGTGCATCCTTAATTCAGTAGCTCTCCTCGCAGCGGCGTCCACGTTGACTGGTTCAGGGGCCTTTTCCCCGAGATGTCGCGACCAGATCTCTTGGGCGAGCGCCGCGCGCCCGGACTCAGGGGCCGCGGCGTATTGCTCGCAGGACCACCAGAACCTGGGTAACAATGACAATTCAGTATTAACGTAGGATGCATATCCTATGTTCTAAGGACATCCCTTTAACCACCAAAAACGGGCGGCTAATAGCTCAATATGAACCTTCGTGCATTCCGACAAGGTTTACGATGACGCGCACACGATAGGCGTGACGTTCAAAGGGTTAAAGCAAAGAAAATCAAATAGAGATTGTGATCAAGTTTACAGGAAAAGCCGATTGTACAAAAATACCTGTCAACATAAAATTTGCTATGAAAAGTTTGACAGTTCTCTGTGGGATGGATGACAGTTGGCGATGCAAGGATTTTCTTTTCAGATTTAGTTCGTCAATTTGCCAGAATGCTACACAAGCTAGATCCAAAACTTTACTGGTTACTCTATTTACTCACTGCAAACTCTTTAGACAAGAAATGCGCGAATGCTGCAGCACTTGAGGTCTGCCCAGTAATTGTTCAAGATCTAAAGGGAAGGCCCATTATTAAAGTCTCACCTAATGTTCTCAGCTGCAAATTTCTTGGAGAGGAAGTGCGCGAATGCCGCAGCACCTGCTGGGTGCGCCAGTAATTGTTCAAGATCTATAGACCAGCCCTTCCCATTACTAAAGTCTCACCTAATGTTCTCAGCTGCAAATTCCTTGGAGAGGAAGTGCGCGAATACCGCAACACCTGCTGGGTGCGCCAGTAATTATTCAAGATCTATAGACCAGCCCTTCCCATTACTAAAGTCTCACCTAATGTTCTCAGCTGCAAATTCCTTGGAGAGGAAGTGCGCGAATACCGCAGCACCTGCTGGGTGCGCCAGTAATTGTTCAAGATCTATAGACCAGCCCTTCCCATTACTAAAGTCTCACCTAATGTTCTCAGCTGCAAATTCCTTGGAGAGGAAGTGCGCGAATGCCGCAACACCTGCTGGGTGCGCCAGTAATTATTCAAGATCTATAGACCAGCCCTTCCCATTATTAAAGTCTCACCTAATGTTCTCAGCTGCAAATTCCTTGGAGAGGAAGTGCGCGAATGCCGCAGCACCTGCTGGATCTGCCAGCAATTGTTCAAGACCTAAAGACCAGCGCGCCACGCCGCCCGCACCAGGCACCGCTGGTGCGGCACCCTCGCTGATTTGCTGTAAAAAATCATGAGAGTATTAATGGAAATAAATCTAGAATACGTTTTTTGCTCATCGGGCGGCATCGTCCCTAAACCTATGCATTTTATGAATATGTATTTTTAAAATTGAGTATAAATCAAATAAAATCTGAACGCACCTTGAATGATTATGGCACTGAACAGGTAATGGACAATTCTCATTGTCCGGCGGAGCAGTCGGGCAGTTAAACGCAAAAGGTGACAACTCCGAACAACTGACGGGCTGATCCGGCGGACTGACCCTTTAGAGCAGGGATGTTGCGGATGCAGATTTTTTGACATCCGGGGATGCGGATGCGGATGCGGATGTCAAGATTACGTACTTAAAAAACGTGAAATATTAAATTTTTAGTACTTTTTATTTAAAAAAAAACGAAACGTTTAGTATTTGTGCAAGAATATAAGTGCGTTATATTTAATAAACAGTAACTTGGCCGACTTTTCTGGATCTAGACTATTCTAGACGATGTCGTTATAGGTAATGACGAAATTACCTAGCACTTACGCCGCCGCTAAAACTCCTGTACCGACTTGTTCGACATCCGCATCCGCATAAGCTCCGCATCGATTTTATGCGGATGCGGATGCGGATGTCGAAAATAATGCGGAAGTTCCGCGGTTGCGGATGCGGATGTTCGCAACATCCCTGCTTTAGAGCAGTCGTGAGCCGAGCGCGAAACAATAGAGAAGAGGTTATAAATAAATTGGGTATGGCGACCTACCTTATTATACATGGCGCGCGGGTCGTGATGGTGGCGATAGGAACTGCCGGCGCCGCTGCCCGTCGTCCAGCGCCGGAACGGTGACGTCTGCTCGCTCTGTTGACAAAACAACACTTTTAATAATCATAAATATTTGCATGAAACCACATCATCAAAACAAACAAAGAAATAAACACGGTCATTAGATAGGTAAACCGCAATCTTTTTAACAGGCCACACGATTGAATTTAAAGCTCTCGCGATTCGATTGTATTGCGGCGGCTATAGGTTCGAGTGACTCTTGAGAATAAGAATCTCCAATGGTTACGGAATAAATTCATAAACTTATTACTCGACTAAATTATTATAGTACCTAATACATAAACGTATGTACTAATGACTGACTGATTGACTTTGACTTTAATAGAGCCAGATGTAGGATATACTCCTATTTTTATAGCTTTTTATACTATATACCAACGATAAAAAAATACACAAGCAACAATGCTGCTAATTATAATATACTTTATATTATATTGTTCTCTTATCACAACGATGGTATTGTAAAGAAAGGGAAATCCAAATGAGTCAACTCAAATATGTTTAGTACTTACGGTTATTAGACCGTGGGAGCCAACAGCCGTGATTTTAATATTTATAAGGTGTTTTCGATTTCGTTTTACGTCTTAACCTTTATTTATGTGTGTGGTGTGGTAGCTAAAAATCGTGGGTTCAAACCTCGGCTGAGCTGTATTAGAGCAGAAAAAATCGTACTAAATAAAATGTGAAAATATGACTGAATTTCGGTCAGGATTATTATCATGTACCTACAGTTAGGCCCGAGATACACTTGTAAGTTTTGCTTACGTAAGTAGGAACAAACCAAAAGAATTACCTACCACGAAAAATTAAACAAGAGAAAATGCAGTTTACGCAGATAGAGAGGCACCCAGGTGATCTCACAAGTGTCAATCATTCGTTAAATATATGTGACGTAATCTATGAAAAGGGACCTTATTGTCGATGGCGCTTACGCTCCGATATGCATACAATGCCGCGCGACGCTGTGCGGCGTAAGCGCCATCGACAATAAGCTAGGTCCCTTTTCATAGATAATGCCCCATATTAACTATCGTGTGAAACTGCGATTTAAGAGGACACTGAGAATTAAGGAAGTACATTAAAATGTAACTTACATTATGTAAGAAAGAAGTATGTATGTAAGTAAGTTGCTAAGCGGGCCAGGTGTTCAAAATGATCTTGACGCAACTTTATTGTTAAGAGAATAAGAGCGTGTCAAGGTAATTTGGAATACCTTGCCCGCTTAGCAACTTCTGCTGCTGACCGTACATGTCATTTAAACAATAAAAAAATCTATATGGGTTGACACTGTATGTAGATATAACAACGGTTTGCCGGAACAGATACGAAATACAATTTATAAAAACTGTATGAGTCATCGACGTCCTACGGGAACTTGTAAATAACTTCTGAATTGCTCAGAGGAAGGAAATGACGCTCTGACGATATTCATATCAAATGGTGCATATTATATAAATATTTGACTAGCATTTAATAATCGGAAATGCGGACAAGTATAAGTACAACACTATTATCAATTTTAAATCTAATTATAAATGTACAATTAAAACCACGACCACCACCAGAAACCAGACTGTCCCATAATACTCCACTGTGAGGGACTACATTCCCTACAAGTGTGATACAGTGGTAGCAAATATTGAGATATGTGTCAATTCTAATGTGTATATGTTGTGTTTATGTGTAATTCTTGTATGTTTATTGTTGTATATAGCTATGTGTGTAAATCACATGAAATAAATAATTTTGAATTTGAATTTTGAATTTGATTGAAAATCTAATTAGTACCTCGTCTAACGAGTCCTCGGTGTCGTACCACACAACCATTTTCACTATACACAACCAACATCGATTCAAATGGTCCATATGAATATTTAACCGAATAAAAACTATTATATCACTTTCCCATCACTAACTAAATGAATGATTTGAAAATAAAAAAAAATATGAACCATAAACAATGACTCTTTCTTTAATACGTAAAACGATAATGCTGTCAGTTTGCTACAGAGGAAACATTTAATATGATTTTTAATTAAATGTGCTTCGCGCTCGGTGCTTCGTTCCATACTGAGCGTTTAGACGTCAGTCATTATAGTCATCGCCGAGGGACAATACTAAATTATAATAACAATACGCATTGCTAACGAAACAGTAGAGTTTCCGGCGAAGGGCGATTGTTGAGGTCTAAACGATTATGATAATGTTTTATTATAAAAATTCTACGGTGACCATAGTCACCTCTTGTTTTTTTTAACAACAACTGCTTAGTTTATACTCGCCTATCGCGGTTTTAGAGTTAGACCAAGAAAAGTCTGCAGCAATTTTGATGGCCCACGCAGTGCAAGTGTTATTTACACGTCATAAATTCATAGAAGTTTGACGTTTAAAATGACACTTGCACTGCGTGGGCTATCAAAATAGCTGCAGACTTTTCTCGGTCTGACTCTATAATTGTAAGTATATAATGTATAATACATAAACAAAACAGACAGCATGCATCAATCATATGGACTCATTTTTACAGACAGAAGTGCATGTTCAAGGCATCAATCACTATAACAACCGATTGGCAGAAATTGTATAAATATTTATCGCCTTGAAGTACAGATAAGATATTATAAGATAAACTTTGTTTAATCTATATTATCGTTGGTCATTTTTAAGGTCAAGATAAAGTGAAGAAAAGTAAGGAAAAGTACCGCATTTATGGTTAAAGACATTTATATTATGAATACACTTTTGTAAATTTAAAATAAAATAAACCGCTACCGCTTGTGGCACAGGCGCCGAAGTGGCATACCTCAAACAATCGCGGTTGGCGATCGTCCAGTCTGAGTCTGTCATCGGGGTCATGCAACTCGGAAACGGGGACTAAGTCGGTCAACAGGTAATATTAGCGTTTCAGGAATGGAATATAATGTAAACAAGTTTATGAAAGCGTTCATATTTGTCTTTATTTGTTTTTTCTGTAAGTTTAATAAAAATAAAAACGGTTGGTTTAATGTCTAAGGCCCATTTGCACCATCCCACTAACCCGGGGTTAAGCGGTTAAACCATTAAATTAGTGTCAAATTGTACTGGTAACCATGGTAACTCCATGATTAACCGGTTAACCCCGGGTTAGTGGAATGGTGCAAGCGGTTACGGGCCTAAGAATCACTATACATAGTAGGTGTAACGTTAAGAAGTAAATTATGACAGTTATGAATTGACCCTTATATTTACGAAGCTGACCTACCGTTTAACTGATAGCCTTAGTGACATATATATAAGGGTCAATTCATAACTGTCCAAATTTACTTCTTAACTTAACCCGACTATAGAATTTAGAGCTCCTCGCCAATAAAAAATTAAATATACCCTATTATATATACAAATCGCACAATGTGTCAACTTTTTAGTTAGATGATTGAAGTAACTAAATCTTTGTTGCAATGAACGGACAAACGAACAACGCCAAAACGTGTAAAAAAAAATCACCGCTGTAATATAAAAGTAATAATCCGCAGATAACGTCACCGAAAGTTGTATCTGAAACATACATTGTTAGATAATGTTTATAAACAATTCATTTACATTGTTTATTTTCACACACAAATGAATCATTCCTTGAATTGAATAATGAGCGCAGATAAGAGCCAATAACATGTGTTAATAGGCTAATTTGCCAATCATTGGCTGATAGGGCTTGATTGAATGATTTACAGACCCATTCACTGAGCGCCTTACTACCAGGGCTTTAAATACCGTTAAAAAGTTGGTATCGTTACCACAAGGTGACAGATTTAACGTTAAGTTGTAACTAACGTTAGACCAGGTACCGTTAGTTATACTACTCTTTACCGGTAACAAAATGGTAACGTTAGCAGCTGTCAATTTGAGCTAACGTTAAGTCAAAGGTATCGATACACCATTGTTAACGTTAGTAGGTAACGTTAACAGCTGCTTATTTACCGTTTGATTAACTGATAGGTGCCATCATCGTTGACAATCGAGCGAATGTTCATTCACTCTCAATTTTGTAAGTTTTCCATGACTGAGAATATCCCACACTGAGAGAAAAGTTTACTATTGTGGTTAATTTAATAGTATTTGTTTCGATCATGTTTAATTTATCTGCCCGAGGAACTGCTATATTCGCAGAATAGCAGCATGATTTTGGAAACAAACAGCAAATAATGTTCTACACAATTAATGGACACTTCTAGTTTTTTGGCAGTACATAACTGTACAAGTTATTGAAGACTACATACTTATTTTTCTCGCAATAATTAAATCAATTTCCAGCATAAAAAGTCAATGAAGTATGCTGTATTTCCAGGCTTCCACAGAGGCCAAGTCAAACTTTGTTTAAGATGTCAAAAAGATATCATTTTGTTATCATTCGCCCAACCGTCTCGCTCGCACCAATACATATTTCATCTAGTACGAGTGAAATGCACGCGCGAATGATATAAAATGACATCTTTTATAACAAAGTTCGAATTAGCATCAAGGTATATTAGGAAAATATACCTTATGACTTATGGCATTGCGTTAAGGTTTAATAATTCAATGCATAAAGTGTCTGTGTTTATGTGAAAAATGATAGGTGTCAATTTTTATATCTATTCACAAAACGTTTAGAATACAGGATGCACAGTCAGATATAAATAGACCCTTGAAGTCTTACAACTATCTATGATACTGGATCTCAAGCTTATTTGGTTAGTAAGTATCGTCCACCAAGTTATACTTCGAATAGCCACCCGGACAAATTCCAAAGCTAATTTCGAATTTTAAAATTTGACAATTCACGAGAAGAGTAACGTAACGTCAAAGGATATGTTTGTCCCTTTTCAACGATCCTGTCATCCGATGCTTGAGTAGAGAAACTAAAAGAAGCAAATGTCAGCAATTCGTAACGCTTAGTTTTTGTTAGCGATAGCGCATCGCCACATGAGAACTAGTATGAGCCTGGCCCTCGATTACGTATAATTGCAAGGAAACTTGGGATCAAGTTATCTTAGTCAATTTAGAGCAGTTGGAAATCAACTCATTGTGAAATTTTTGAACGTTTTCAAATAATTTGTTGGATTAAGTAGTAAAAGTGTTACAGTATGTTATATATTTGTGATCTACTCACAAGGCCCTTTCATTTGGTACCCCACATGGTATGTTTAAAAGAAAAATGTTAAAAACTTTGCATCACAGTAACTACCCTCACCACTTTCGCGCTTGTCATCTCATATATTTGTGTTCAGGATATTATACTGAATGCACTGATACCAAATATACTCATATCCGAGACGACATGAGCGTAAATTTTTCTAGAAGACTTTTCGAGAAAAGGCCAGGCTACAATATCTTTACAGCTTGATTGATACTGAGTGTATTAACACCATGTTCACCCATATCCAAGACGATATGAACGAAAAGTAACCTGAAGCCACCCTACCAACATTTTCGTAACAATGAGAGATTACACTGATTTAAACTTTCACGATTTTTACACATTATTAAATTATACAACGATACGGGATTAAGTCCCGTTGTATAATTTAATAATGAGAGATTATTTCTTGGAAATAATGTTGTAATATAAACTCCTTGTAGAGCACCTACCTGCGAAGAGATCGTGCTGTCAAAGTTGTTAATGATTTAATATAATATTGTTAGTTAACTAAAGTTTTATTAATGCATCATTTCATCTTATACACCGCGGGATTTAATAACCCGAAAGATTTAAACCACGTATTTTTGACGACAGTACGAGTAAATAATGTTATATCAACATGGGTCCAATTATATATTTTAATTAAACTACTATTTCAGTACAAATTAAATCATATTAATTTACCGCTTCTTTGTGAACAAACCTTTATTCAGAGAGTGAGCGAGTTTAATTAATCTCAAGTAGAGAAACAGAGAGCGAGCATGACATTTCACGAATCACTCCGATGACTCGTATGATGATGCACGGCGAATGCAGTGACATGTGTTCCATGACAAAAAGTGTCAAGTTATGTCTAGGATCATGTTTACGTTGAAATTATTTCAATTGATTGGCACCTCAAAATACCACAAATTGTATCAAAACTTTATTAATTACTACAACAGTAGGTACAGTGCAGTTATTATTGTTGAAACTTTGCGATAAAATCTTTTCCTTTGAGTGAGATAACCAAAGCCATTAACCATGATTATATCCGAAAGAAATCATGTCTCTTATTGTTTTAACTCATACTACAGCTGGAAAGGGATGATTACTTTGTTAAAATCAATGAATGACCTTTTGTTAAAATATCGATCATGCTTATCAGTACGTATTTTAAATTCTCGATGTGTTGATTTATACTGAGTAAAGTAAAATAAACAACTATGTTAAACAATTACGCTTTTTTATTAATTGAATGAATTAGGTTTTCACACCTGAGGATGCCGAAGACCGGGCAAAGTGGAGAAGGCTGAGCAGGAAAGCGGACCCTGGCGCTAGACCGGGAAAACGCTAGGTTGAAGAAGAAGAATGAATTAGGTTTTCGAAGTGTGTACCACCGTTATCAGCACAAAGATTTAATTTTAAACGGATTTCATTATTTAGGTTTACAAAAGTGTTCTTTATTTCTTCGGAAGCCGTTCGAATTTTTATTAATAATTCTTCTCCAGACTTCACTGGTGTTGAGTATTCCTTCCTTATCTTTCAGAGTTCCCCATAGAAAAAAAACCAATGGCGTTAAGTCAGGTGACCGGGCGGGCCAGGTTGGGACGTTGCTTCCACGGCCAATCCACCTCTCAGGGTATTGTTCGTCTAGCCAATTTACGAACTGGGAACGAGGCTGAAGTGGGTCCGTCGTGCCGGAAGCACATAGTTCTTCGGGTTTCCAAATCCGTACACAAAGTGAATATCCGCTAAATGAGCCGGAGGATAATGCGGCATGGCGAATTTTATTTATTACAGTCAATCAAATTTAAAGATTTTATCTTGCGCATATCTTGACATCAATTTCGTCATTTTCGTCAAACTATCAGCCAGTTATCGTGAAGGTAAATAGTTTGCACTCTCGTGATTGAGAACAGAACAAAATTTCGTTAGAAGTTCGAATTTGGCTAATAACCATGCAGTTAGTGCGTCTGCGTGTAAAATTAGTTGGTGGCTACGTCACGCATAAGGGTGTGTTAGAATTGAGATTTTTTTAACTTGTGATTTGTTTTAAATAATTAATATCTCTTAAATTAAGGGTTTTTGGACTATGTGTTATATAACTTTATATACTCTAATTAGGATCTAAAATCGTTGGTTTAAATATTTCGGGTAATAACCCCCGCGGTGTATATAACCCTATTACCCTTTGAATGACCTTTTTCACGTTTTCTACAGCAATGCAGTCGACTGCAGCAATTTTGAAGCGCGACATTGCTACCGACTGCATTACTGTGGTAAATGTCAAAATCGAAGTTCCTGTCTGGATTTTAGCGTCCATTAAAAATAAATAATCAAAGGAGGTCATCGATCAAATGGCCCGGAGGACAAGCCATCGTTAACTGGTAGAGAATGCCTTATGGCATTAAGTCCGCCTCTTGTACTATAAGGTTTTTCTTTTGTGCAATAAAGATTAACCACTTTATTCATAAACTTTACGGGCCTGATTTAGTTCAATTATGTTTATCCCTTACTTACAAATACATAAGTTAAAGTGACAGATAAGGACAAACGATTATTACTATTATTAGCTAATTGAAGTTTGTAGCGCGTTTATGAATAAGGGGTTAAAGAAATAAAATAAATACAGATGATGACAGTAATTATATACGCATTTTATTACGGAAAAAGATTTAATATTGGGTGTAAATGAAACGGGAATTGTAAGTATAAAATAAAATGATATTATATTATTCATTTCCGTAAGTCAAACCATCATCTTTATTAGCATTGACATAACGCTCAACTTCGCACAAACCGTATGGTTTTTCACTAAGGAGTGATATAAAACTTTATGGTGGGTAGACAAGTCTGTATACTTGTTTGGAACTAACTGCCACAGTCTGTCATAGCCATGTCATAGCCTCATAGCCTCATAGGCCTCATAGCTGACATATGTGACATATAGAAGATACCGCAATGTATGCATGCATTGCGCGTTTTATAGGAGCTTGGCCTGAGGTGTGTTAAGTAAGCGCGCAACGCATACCGATGAAACTGGGTAAGATAGTCATGGGAGAATTAACGGTCGACCGGATCGCGAACTCTCGGCTGTTGAAGCGGAACGATCGTCTGCCGCGAACATTGAAGTGAGACGGAGATATGGAAGTCGATAAAACGTTCTCTACAGTGAATCAGTACCCGCCATTTAGGGTAATTTAAATAGCTTGGATGATTTAATAATGGTTTTATTCCATACAATATGTATTACATATACGTGGGAGATTTTTTGTTGTTACACTAACATGAGAAAGAGATTTGAGAAAGTGAAAAACAAACCCACTGACCATTTTCTCGAAGCAACGGAAACATTTTCAAAACAAAAATGGTTAATAGTAATTAAATGGATTAATTTACGTGAGATTTTTTTGTAGGATATAGTAAATATACAGAGCTTAATTAACATGTAATTTTTATGTACACATTAGTTGTTATTTTTATGAAAAAAAAATATTTTTAATAAAGAAAATGGTTTTGGTGTCAAGCTGGGAGAAAATATAAATACATAATGAGTATATATTTGAGAACTGCATATTAAAAAATCTCGAGTGTCGGATTCATGTTTTGATATATTTTTTGTATTTTAATAATAGTTTGGATTTATTAAAAGAATGTGACATATTTTGTGGAGATTTCTTTTTAAATATAGTATTTGCAACATAGGTTATCACATCTCAAAAAATCTCTGGTGTGAGAATTCATGTAGAGCTCTCATACATTATGAACTGTGCTGACCAGACTATTTTACAAGCAAGCAGTAACATCAATAATAAATAGGTGTCTCATTTAATATAATCCGACTAAATTACATTTCAGCAACACCTCCATATTTCACAAAAAAAATCAAGACATTATCCAACCTATATAATCTTGACGTATATTATATCAAAGACGCCTGTACCTAATATAAACCGACCAAGTAACGAATTAGCTATACCATCATATTTAACAAACTAATTTATGACGTTTTGCAACCTTCTTATTTTGGCAAATATATTCCGACACAGCCGGGTGGTATTTTATCTGTCCAATCTCGGTCCATTGTGTATTTGCGTCTCACATTTTGCTTAATGAGAGAGTGAGACGCAATGCATATTGGACAAAGATCTTAAACAAGTAGAATACCACCTCTTTCATTTGATAAACATAAAGAATAATGACAAAAGACTATGAACTCTAACTACTAGAATTAAAGTTGAGTTTTACTAACGTACATAATTATCTTTAATGTATTTTGACTGATTCTATTTCAATTTGACAGAAGCCCTGCCGTATTTATGGTCAATAAGGTCTACTGGCCTTAAAATTGTGTATGAAATTACAAGCAAATATCAGCTTAAAGAATGATAGTGTTAACGTTAGTTTGGTAACGTTAGTTTATAATGTGAATTGGGTAACGTTAACAAGCCCTGCAATAAAAAGTAAAATTACCGGTAAAATTAACGTTAACTAGCTAACGTTATAATAATGTTAAGTTATCAAGTATCGTTACCATTTACTACCGGTAATAAGGTATTTTTATGATTTTAACGTTAAGTAACGTTACTTTATAATGTGAATTGGTAACGTTAACAAGCCCTGCTTACTACAGCTATTCACGACGGATGGAGTTAATCACAGGACCATTTTAAACAGCATAGAGTCTGTGCGGAAAGAGTCGTGGTATTTATTGGGCCCCATACATTCCACGACTCTTCTCTTTCCGCACAGACTCTAGTAACATACATTTGAAATGTTGTGTTACTATGCTGTAAAAGTGTAGGTACCAAAATTATTTTTAAGAGTAATATGTATTATTTAAATACCTACTAGTATTATAAATTCAAAAGTAACTCAGTCTGATACCTCTTCAAGTTAAAAACCGATTTAAATGAAATTTGGACTTGTATGGAGACAGATCAGAAATATCATTTGATATTTACCAGTCGCTTTTCGGTGAAGGAAAACATCGTGAGGAAACCGGACTAATCCCAATACGGGCCTAGTTTACCCTCTGGGTTGGAAGGTCAGATGGCAGTCGCTTTCGTAAAACTAGTGCCCACGCCAATTACTGGGATTAGTTGCCAAGCGGACCCCAGGCTCCCATGAGCCGTGGCAAAATGCCGGGACAACGTGAGGAAGATGATGATTCAAATATTACTCAGAAAACTATACATTTCTAACCAGTAAGTACCTACTGTCTTCATGAATATGACCATTACTCCGGATACAAAGAATATGAACATGACGTCCGTTATCCTACAGCTTTCGCAAACACGCGTGTAATCTGCATTAATATAACTATATTACATATGTATACATCCTGAACGTTACTATATATGCACAGTAATATACTTCCTTGCATATGTCAGTCTCATTAAATTTTTTCTTTTTTATACTGCCTGTATATAATACAAAAGAAACAATAGTTAATTGTCTATTGTCGTTTTACTGCTACTGACGAAAAAAGTGTTGTGATCCCAAAACGGTCTCTACTAGCTAAGGCAGGTTAGGCAGGTAGTTCTGAATTTTCAAGAGGGTTATAGGCATCTCTAAATAAATAGTATTATATTTGCCGTTTGATAGAATGGAGTCATTTAAAAAAAAAATGAATACGTTAGTACTACTGAAAATAAATTTCAAGGTGTTAAATTCCCAATCCGCATTGAGCTGGCCTGAAAACTATCTATAATCCAAACTCACATATACAATAGTTATTTACGATACAAGTGCGGAAAAGAGGAAATTCGAAACAAGTGGCGATAAATTAAAACATCGACAAGAGTTGCGAATTACCTATTCGCACGTGTATCGTACAACGTTTTACAGTACATATGCCACTGTAAACTTTCGACATACGCACGGAAAGTGCTATTTCCCGCACTAATTTGGGAAAGTAGCACCATATGTACCGTGAAGAAAATTTGAAAGACCGTCAGTAACAAAACAAGGGCTTTCAAAAAAAGTAAATAAAATAACTTACAATAAAAGTCAACGAAAGCTTCGCCATAAACTTCTCAAACTTAACCGACGGCATTTTAATGAAAGCCACAACACTCAAAATCTGTTCGATTACAAATCAATTTAACGTTCCAAAAACACTATAAACATCGAAAGTTGAAACCGACAAAGACGTTTACGAAGATATAATTATACACAACCGCGAATAGTAGGCGTCTGGGCGCGTGCGTTCCGCGTCAAGTCTCCGATGGTACTGGGCGTATCTCACCACGCAGTTCGGTTATAGGTACTTTATACATCTTAATTACATACGTTATCATTAACACCGTATCTGGCATCTGTTATCGCCACGAGCGGGCAGCGTGGACTTTGTTATTCGATGTTTGATATGATTACCAAGCCAATCCGAAGCCAAAGGTGACGTTTTTGGTTGAAGAAACTTTTGACACTAACGGATCAGTATCATATCGGAAACAGATCGAACAACTAAAACTCGAATTGGCCAATTAGTTTGTAGAGTCTGTGCGGTAAGAGAAGAGTCGTATGTCGTTTGGACCCCATACATTTCACGACTTTTCTCTTTCCGCACAGACTCTATGTAGATCTGTGGTATGAAAATAAAAAATGATGGGTGTAGTTGTACTAGTTGTTTGAGTAGGTGTGTCTGGAGCTGGGATCATGATAGTGATTTTATCTCATTAAATTACAACTGGAGATTAGAGATATTTTTAGACGAAGCTAATTCATGTTGTCTTAATTTAATTTAACTATAGATGTTTATCAATGTGGTTCAGTGAAGGGGACGGACTGAAAATCAGTGCTGCGTAGGCAATTTGTGATGAAAATAGCTGACGCAGCGTATGCTGAGCCCGTTCCTTTTGCCGCACATATGTAATTTTTTTTGATATTTTGTAATTAACCTATCTGTTTTGTGTGTGGCAATAAATGGTTTCTTATTCTTATTCTTATTAAGTAGGAGTTAGGTCATAAATAAAATTATCTAATTCTTGTAACTAAAGATATATTTTTAGCAGATATTTACCAATTGTATTTTTTAGACACCGCTATTTACCAAACTATAAATCACTCTAAAAACCGCATCAAAATCCGTTGCGTAGTTTTAAAGATCTAAGCATACATACAGACAGACAAACAGCAGGAAGCGACTTTGTTTTATACTATGTAGTGATTGCTTTTTTTTTTAATACAGTGAAATAAAAAAAAGGAATCAATTGACGATTTAATTTAACAAATTTACAACACAATAGTTTTTGGTCCAAAAGAGAGTACTCAAAGCAAACACATTAAATTGTACTAATTTGATGAGCTACTGTTTTCTGTAATAAAATAGTAGCTAATGCACATCTAATGTGTAAAAGTACATTAGAAGAGTAAATTAAAAAAACAATTATACTTACATTATATGTAGGTGAGGGTGGGGAGGGTCGATCCCTAGGGGACACTTGGTAAACTTCATTTTTAATCAAACCAAACGAGATACAATTTTTTGCGCTGGTAACACTCATTCATTCGTACCTAACTTCACGTTCTGTCATGGCACTGTATCGGAAAAGTCAGTGGTTCAAAAATGGCGGACGGTGAAAGATTTTCTGCGTACTATATTCAATTTTCGGTAAGCTTTAACTGGATTTATTTTATAATATGAGATGGAAATGATGTTAGTGAGTGTGCTTATTTTATTTGTTGTTTATTGAAGTGATGATTAACTTGGATTACATTGATATACGCGAACACATGTTTCGAGTACGGCACGTTTTATAATCTTACTATGTATGGGGAGACTTTGTCTTTTTCTTCAGGGGAGATATGATTCCGGGATCATGTCACCCCCAAAGCGATCAAGTATACATTGTAATAAATTTACTTACAAAATGATTCATAGACCTATCATAAATATTTTCTTTTCTTTAGTAAATCATGCCGCGAAAGTACGACCAGATCGAGAAACACTGATTTAAACTGTCAAGGTTTTTGACTCATTATTGTTTATTAAAACGGAATTTAATGGCGTATAATTCAGTTTTTAATTATACAACCGACTCCGAAAACGGAATTATCACAGTGGCCTTTGAAAAGACTGACTAAAGTTGACATCAACATTTTACGAACTACCCGTACTTGGTCTTTTTTATCAAGTTAAACGTTTTACACACAGGGGATGTTACTCGGTCGACAAAAAACACTTATAACGATATTTGGTTTTCAACCGGCGATATTTGTTTTTATGGATGAAATGCTATTTCAATGGCTTTCCGACCTTATGTACTATAGAACCGACGGTCCATAGAAAGGATTTTAGGATTATGCAGCACAAACACCGTCCTCGAAACGTGAGCAGTATATTTCTAAACTTATTTATTATAGTAAACAATAACGACCAGTGATGGGTAAAACAATTAAAATTGCTGTAGGTATCTGACGCTAAAAATACCTTCATAAGAACTTTAAAAAAAATAGCTTGTTACAAGAAATTTTATGTTAATAACTTAGATTTTTGTTTTTTTTTTTGGTACAAAAATTGATTCCCTATTGCATGTGGTTTTATGGATAATACGATTACATTGTTTTTAAAAAGTATAAGATTATGGATTAATATGTGTTTGATATCTTCATATATTAATTTTCTGTAGATAAAGTGAATAAATTAATGTAGATACTACCCTCGAAATATGACATTGCCACTTAAAATCTTTTTACCAAGTGTCCCCAAATCTGGAAGACTTGATCCCTTCGGCTTAGACATCTGATTACCGGAAATACAACTTCAAAGCATGGAAGATGCAATATATATATGTTTGCTGTGTATTTTACAAATTATAGATGCATTGCTAATAGCGATCCGAGTTATATAATCAATGAGAATCTGGTATGGGGAGACATGGTAAAAATATGTTTACCATGTGTCCCAAGAACCAGGGTCACTTGATCCCCCTAGGATCAAGGCTCCCGACCAGGGGTAAACAAGTCTCCCTTACATAGGGGACACATGGTAAAAGTCAACAGTATGGGTTTTCATTAAATAATGATCTAATTTATTGCACAAATCTGTTCTAATTCAAACTATTAATGAAGAGATAAATTCTGAGTCGTATGGTCTATAAAGTTATTCAATACTAAAAATAGTTAAGAAAATGTATGCTAAAAACAAAAGGGGTGATCAACCCTCCCCAGTTTCCCCTATATAAACTGTGCTAGTCTTCGATGTGGTCATATCCGGGTCTCGTATAATTTGCTTTTGTGGTTTTTATTATCAATCGATAATACGAACCACAGAACATATTAAAGTAAAGAGGTTAGAACGGCTATCGCGCGCAGTTAGTATCGGAACCGGTGTCGCCGCTCGTTCCTCTCCACATTTCCACATTTCTCGCGCAACGGTAGTAAAAACTTGTGTGCCTGGTGAATGGATACGCCTCCTTTAGACAGATTTGATGTCTGGCTTCTTAATCTGAACGTTATTGTGGCGCAAAAGGCATGTTTACGTTTTTCGGTCAGCGCGGGCGAGTACTAGCATGCGAGCGTTTGCTCATAACCGGCGGCGACACGTACCCTGTTCGCATCGCCATTCTACTTGTTCTGTGATACGAACGGAAATAATATCGGCGTTTTATTTTTGCGCATTAAAAAAATACAATTCACTCTTATCGTACAAAAATATATCTATACTCATGAGCTCAGACTCATACTCAAAGCGTCTCCCTTTTTAGGGTTCCGTAGCCAAATGGCAAAAAACGGAACCCTTATAGATTCGTCATGTCTGTCTGTCTGTCTGTCTGTCCGTCTGTCTGTCCGTCCGTATATCACAGCCACTTTTCTCCGAAACTATAAGAACTATACTGTTGAAACTTGGTAAGTAGATGTATTCTGTGAACCGCATTAAGATTTTCACACAAAAATAGAAAAAAAAAACAATAAATTTTTGGGGTTCCCCATACTTCGAACTGAAACTCAAAAATTTTTTTTTCATCAAACCCATGCGTGTGGGGTATCTATGGATAGGTCTTCAAAAATGATATTGAGGTTTCTAATATCATTTTTTTCTAAACTGAATAGTTTGCGCGAGAGACACTTCCAAAGTGGTAAAATGTGTGTCCCCCCCCCTGTAACTTCTAAAATAAGAGAATGATAAAACTAAAAGAAATATATGATGTACATTACCATGTAAACTTCCACCGAAAATTGGTTTGAACGAGATCTAGGAAGTAGTTTTTTTTTTATACGTCATAAATCGCCTAAATACGGAACCCTTCATGGGCGAGTCCGACTCGCACTTGGCCGCTTTTTAATTTTAAATTTAATTTAGTAGAAAAAGGCGGCAAATTTGAAAAATGTAGGCGCGAAGGGATATATCGTTCCATAGAAAATTTAAATTTCGCGCCTTTTTTTACTGACAAGATTTGCTTGACCAGCTATATTTGTTTTTTACCCTTTTAACCCTTCGTGACACGAAGTTCGTGCGCGATCGAGTTCGTCTCGCACCTGGCCGGTTTTTTTAAATTCATCGTTGTCTGTAGTTTAGTTCATCCGTATTTATAAGGCACAGAAAACTGATTCCATTCAGCCAGTCGATTTAGGTAGAACGTGTTGTTTTCCTCTTTGCATTCAGGTCAAGAATTTAAAGGAAATAAATGATGTCAAGTCACATTTTCAAATGCAAATTTGATAGCAATATCAAGCAATCGGGAAATATTATCATCGCAAATACGTCCCGAAAGCCGTTTATTGGCCCCAATTGGGGCCAATTTAAAAACAATCGTATGAAACGAATTGTCTGTGGTACTAGAGTCTGTGCCGAAAGAGAAGAGCCATAGAATGTATTGGTTCCCATACATTCCACGACTGAAGAGTCTTTCCGCGCAGACTCTACCAAAGTACCAATAAACGTCTAATTCTGATTCTATGGCACATTCCAGGAACTAAATGCCAAATAAAAACAAACCGATCCCCAATCACAAATTCCACAAATATAGGTTCGCGAAATCTTATCTCGTGCCAATAACATACTTAATGGCATTGTAAATTTATTATATTGTAAAATCATACTCCATTTTCTCGTATTATCTTACCGACAAGTGCGTTTGCCTTCAGAAGTAGAGCAATTATAGTTTTTTTTTCGCGAAATTTAAATTTTCTATGGGACGATAACTCTTCGCGCCTACATTTTTTAAATTTGGCGCTTTTTTTCTGACGGAAATAGCTTGACAAACTATAAGTTACAAGCTCTTATTTTTTTTGGCCTTTCATACTTTTCATAGACAAACAGCGTGTCGCAGTTTAGTTTTTTAAAGACTAAGACGAAAAATTCTTATGGTGCAATGTTATACAGAGTGCTTCCTGTAACAGGAGCAATAAATTAAACTAAAGGCTGTACTCCTCAAACTGATCAACATTTGTTCAGCAACTTTTAAAACTTATGAATTCTTTAGACTTCCTCTTTTTCATACAAAATAAATATTGCCTTCAATGTACGCTGACATCAGTGTGTTTGACGTTGCTTAATGTCACGCTTTAAACATTTCGTCTTAGAATAAACTTTAAAGTGTAATAAAAATCAAAACATGAGTTATTTTCAAAAGTTGCTGAACAAATGTTGATCAGTTTGAGGAGTACAGCCTACAGTTTATTGCTCCTGTTACAGGAAGTACCCTGTATACAGTTAGGTATAAAAAAAAAACAACGGGTTGCACTCCGGGAGTACCGACAGAAGTGAAAACTCAATGACTAGTCTAGTCCAAAATGTCTGCAGCACTATGTATAATTGACCCATCCTCCTTTCTATTGAAAAACTTTAGCACCGAAATTGCTGGTCAGTGAGCTTGTTTAAAATTCGAAATTCAAATTTGTAGCGTTAATTGTTTAAAATTCAAATAGAAATTGTAAAGTTACCTTGCAGACCTCGCATCTAAATATATTTGGTCATGATATTTTGAGTTTTATTCACCAGTACTAGAGTTCACTTTTATTAGCGATTGCATCAAGATGTAGCTTTATTGAATTATATTTGAGTGATATAAAGTTAGAATGTAACTGTGAGATCCTCGTATTTCAGCCCGTACAAGATTAGAACCTTTTTCATGTAATGTCATTGAGTTTTTCTTTATTGATTTAAATGCCAGCTAAATGAGTGGTCACGTGATCGCCTTACGCTGTCTCGAGTTTATCATTTTTTCCCCACCTCAAAAAGTGCCCAGCGCCGCTAAAGAAGTTTTCACTTCAAAAATATTCCTAGATTATCAAGTGGCAAGATAATAGTGGATGTTTTTAGCCTCTCGACCTTGCCTGACGAGGGTTTACTTTACAGACGATCTTGAAATTCTTCAGAAATGTCGTGCAATAAACTGTAGTGTAGAGTTGAAAACAATGAGTAAAGTAAGTATAATAGGGTTGAAAATCACGAGAGATAGTCAACTGATGGCGTGTGGTATTTTCCTTTGTCCTAGTCCTAGCTTTCAAGGGGAAGGTCCGTTGGCGGACAGGTCCCGTTTGGGGCAACTGCGCAATTCTAGATTAGAAGTACGGGGTAAAATTTAGAGGCCCTATTTCGTTATATACCAGGCAACGTTAGGCCTCTCATGGTTACCCCTTAAGTTTGGCCATATTATAAGAAATAAGCCATATAGTAAGAATTTGTATTAATGTTATGTTATACTAACCCTATAGATTTAAGTATTAGAGTATTAGTATGTTACTAACATAGAATTAGAATAGACAAGAACAACTGTCAATCTTCAAAAGTGAGACCAAAAATTAAATGCAAGTGTGTGCGTAAATTGTCTATGTGAGATCAAAAATAGTCATGTCATGTTACAACATATTAATAATCTGTCGGTGTTCGATTGCTTTATCGACGACTTTTTCAAATGTGTTATTTTAAACGTTCAAATTCTACGACATTATGATGTATAAAATAACACCTGCATTGCGTGTGCTATCAAAATCGTTACAGTCTTAGTCTAACTCTTACTGTGTTGGAAAGTGAAGTTTAAATTTACTGCTAAACATCTGCACCTTCAAAAAGGTATAACAATCGTTATTATTTGAAGTCGGTTATAAAGGTTAATATTATCTTAATTATGTCTTGTGAAGAAATGATTACATAGCCATTAATATACCGACAAGTTATCGATACTGTTATCTGAACATTTTGTCAAGCCCTAGCGTAAAGTAACAGTTTATGTTTTTACACAAAATATTTTAAATTATTGAGTAATATGATAAAATATTAGCACACAAAGGAAGAAAAACTTATAATCAACTGTATAAACCGGCTTCTTACACTTTTTATGCTGTTAATTTAACAAAATATCGTTAAGAAAATTTCGCTCGGAATATCATTATTCCTCTGAAATGAGTATTTGCTAGGTTTATTTGGCCCCGTGACACTGAAATCCGGTACACTACAAGACACTATCTTCATTGTATTACTTTATCAAATAGTTTTCTTCCGAATTTGTGTATATTTTTCAAATTGAAAATTACGGTGATACGCTCTTGGCCGTCTGCGGCCGTCATCAAACTCAAAAGTGGTCACGTTTTCTCATTGGTAGTCTTAACTCTTTCGCACTCATGGGATGTTCATATACGTGATGGCTTCCCTTTCGCACACTTCAGCTGTCTGTCAAGCGCGAGCGCGAAAATGACAAGTCTGTGGTTACTATACTAACGTGTTATGGACTTTTGTTCGAAATAAATGATGAATAAGCTAAGAATAAATTTAAAAGTGGAAAAATTACTGTCTTGGGTGAGACTTGAACTCACGGCCTCTGTATCAATACCAGAGAAGGTCCAGAGGAGGTCGTGAGTTCAAGTCTCACCCAAGACAGTATTTTTTGGCTGCTATTTAACTGATCACCAGATTTAGTAAAATTTAATACCAAAAAAATGTATTTTACCGCCCTAAAATAATAAATGATCACCAAAATTATAACTCCATTTTAATGTGAAATGATTACCAATTTTATTAAATTTTACTATCCTATTAAAGGAAAAGACACCAAACTAATCATTATTAACCCAAAAATAGTAATTGATTACCAAATTTCAAATCCCATTTTAATGTGAAATGATAACCAAATTTTTACATCTTGCTATCCTATTAAAGAAAATGACTCCAAAATAATCATTGTAAACCCAAAAATAGTAAATGACCACCAAAATTGTAACCACATTTTAATTAAAAATGTGCAAATATTTAATACATCGTTATCCTATTAAATTAATTAATCCACTTCGTCACCTTTTTCTAGTAGCATTTTATTTCTGTAAGGGTCGCAGTTCAAACCTAACCTAACCCACTTTTCTAGTAGCATTTCTTTTCTGCCAGGGTCACAGTTCAAACCTAACCTAACCAACTTTTCTAGTAGCATTTCGTTTCCGTATGGGTCGCAGTTCAAACCTAACCTAACCCACTATTCTAGTAGCATTTCTTTTCTGTAAGGGTCGCAGTTCAAACCTAACCTAACCCACTTTTCTAGTAGCATTTCTTTTCTATAAGGGTCGCAGTTCAAACCTAACCTAACCCACTTTTCTTGTAGCATTTCGTTTCCGTAAGGGTCGCAGTTCAAACCTAACCTAACCCACTTTTCTAGTAGCATTTCTTTTCTGTAAGGGTCGCAGTTCAAACCTAACCTAACCCACTTTTCTGTAAGACCAAGACAGCCAGACAGACAGACAGGGGCTAGTAATTTTGGCATCATTTTACTTTATTTGGTAATATGTATAAATTTTTTGGTAATCATAGTGGTTTAATTAGGTGAAAATATCGCATTAATTTGGTCTTCAAGATTTGGTGATCATTAATGATTTTTGGTAATCGTTCAATATATTTGGTATTTGAATACAATTTCAGGTGCAGTCGTAATTAAAACGGTGGTAGTTTTGTAATTTTAGGCCTTATTTTTTTGGTGTTCAGTAATTTTTTTTGGTAAGCATGATTTTTTTATTTAGGGTACCAAAGTATTTTTTGGTGGTCATTATATTTGTAGCCGTATTTTTTCCACTTATGAATTTATTCTAAGCTTAATAGCATCGGTCGCAGACGTTTCTGCTTGTTAAAAATTAAATGATTATTGATTGATTGTCAATATTACGCCGGAAAAAGATAAAAATGCGCGGCTCGTCTCATAACTTGTTTTCATCTAGTTTTCTGGCTTTAGTCCCCCTCTTAAGAGAGTTGCTGTTGGTACACTTGCACTCTCGGAGGTAAACAAAAAACCCTAAAAGTCCTAACACCACCATATCTTTTATCTTCCCACCTATCTGGTTCATAACCTGTTTGAAGGGTAGCACGTGACTTGTGATGCTTTGTTTTTGCAGAGATCAATCAATATATAGACTGTCAAAGCCATATTGAGTTGCGTGACTTAGCTTAGCACAGGAGCGCCGCGACAGTATCTCGCCCGGGAGATGTCTGACTCGTCCCTCTCCCTTTTTAATACAGTTAGAAAAAGCCTGTGCTAAGCCTACATGCGTCTCGCCGGTTTCTCTACTTAACACCATAGCTCAGCTAGGGCATAGACGCCAACCAATGTCCATTGTATTAAAAAGCGAGACCCCAGGCCGAGCTTGGCGCAGCGAGGTCAAAGGCTAAGCTGAAGAAGAGGAGATTTGGAAGACAAACCAAAAATTTAGGTAAAAAGTGAGGCTGAAGGTCGAGCTCAGAAATGTTCACATACTTAATAAGCCCGAAGCGTACTTATAACCAGCGCGGTGAGCTTTCATGCGAGGCAAATGCCAAGCTTCTGAAAAAATGTTTATATTTGTTAAAAATTAAGTGACGCCGAAGGTCGAGCTGTAAGAAAGCAGCGCTCTAACACGAACCATTCGTCAAATGTTACTCAACAATAATATGTGTCATATGTACAAGAGTTACTCGGAGGGCCGAAGTTCCATTGATGAGATTTTAGGCCCTCGGGAGCCTGAAATTCGAGCTCTACATTACAGACATTAAAAGCTATAAAATAACATAATTTACATAATCATCTAATGATTGTGTGTCTGAGAAACTGATATTGGACATTAGGTAAAAGTAGGTAGTATAAATCATTTTTTTTTTTTAATTTTGGCCATATGAAACGTAGAAATGTAGGTATATTATTATTTACCAAGTCCAGCCCCCTACTAAATAACTATGATTTTTAAACCGGGACAATTTTCTTATCGGCCGGGACGCCGGGACACCGTGCTTCAAACCGGGACATGTCCCGGCGAACCGGGACGTATGGCAACCCTACCATAGCCATAGCACCATCTTACTAGCTAATGACGGAGATACAATACATTTTTCACAATTTATAGTTGGAGTTATGTATATGCATAAATTGCATAAGCACAAATGAGTCTATTTTGAAGTTGTTAGTCAAAAATTTTCTTGAAAATTCACAATCTAAATAGGGCTTTAAGTAAGTGGTATTACTGATTATCAACTTCCCTCTTTTACATTAATTTGCCGTTTGTTTTAAGGAATTGGTTGGCTAGAGTTTATTTATATACAGAAATGATTAAGGCTCATAAGTTTACACGATGACCTATAAGGTCCTATGACAACCAATCTTTATTTAATACAGTTCTCGGTTATAAAAGAGTAATGAGATATAACTGTCAAGTGTTTTGGTGAACGCTTATCTGGCGTATTGTGACGTCACAAATCCACCAAAACAGTAATTTTGGTTATTACTAGGCAGTTTTATCTCTAATAAGATTATACTCTCGAAATTTGATGTTTCGTAGTAGATGTGTGTGTATTTTTGATATAAAGCGATAGTTATTTTTATCAGTCACGCTGGTCTTGTTTTTCAACTATGATTGTAACACATATTGTATTCAGACAATAAATTATTATTTGGCCTTATCTATATATAAACAGGTCAGGCATATAACGCACCGTTGAAAATATAGGACCTTAATATTTAAAACACCTATACCTATTCTTCAATTATTGTATTATTATTATTTGAAATTCTATTCTTAAGGGGGTGAAACTAAGGTCGAAAGTTTTTGATGTTTTTAATTTTAGTCATATTAGTTTCTTCAATGTGGTATCTCGTTATAAAAATATACGAACGTATCAAATACTTTCGTGTTTACGATATTTATAGACATCTATAGCTACATATTCTAATCCCTTATAAAAACATTTATGACTAACTGTATAACCGACCGTTCATTATAAAACAGTTCTAACTACACCTTCATAAAGTACAAATTAGACTGTTCTATTGCTCATTAGTAGGGCAAATACTCCGTAGATTTATGTCAAGGTGCCCACGTGGCCACTCAAGAAACCGGACCATTTCTATGTCACCTTCGGCCATAACTCTCATACAATATATGCCAAGTAAGACCAAGATAACGGTAATAAGCAAGCTTTATTCTTTATTATATTGCAGTCATGTTCATGTTACATTAGGTGTTACGATTTGAGGATGGTAGGTACATGACACCCTGTAAGGGCACTCAATATTTCTTAAGTCTAGGTAAGTATATGCATGCATCTTATATCAATAGCAATAAAATCTATTCATAATTTTGTACTTTATCGACCTTTATGTAGTATTCAATGTCACTCCTTTTATGAGAATAGTAAAAAATAATGAATTATCATGCTAATTAATATTAAATATAGAAGTCCAGGTTAATATATAAATAGATTCAAACAATAAGCAATATGGTCACATTAATTATGCTTTCAATATTCAATGTTAGGAGTTTCAAAGCTTTGAATAAGCTCTATGAATGTTCTTAATTGCATTAAGTTCAACCAAAGCCACAGTTTTGACTATTATTTATTCTGTGACATTACTTAAATTTGGCCAAACATACAGGTCGTTTCTCGAAAGCTGGCGCGTATGGAAAGAAAGAAAGTTTCATTGTATTATTTAGTGACACCTGTATTGTATCGGTATACCTATATTCAGAGCCGCCATTTCATAACATCATACACATATATAGCTGGTCAACCAAATCTTGTCAGTAAAAAAAGGCGCGAAATTCAAATTTTCTATGGGACGATATCCCTTCGCGCCTACATTTTTTCAAATTTGCCGCCTTTTTCTACTGTCAATAAGATCTGGTTGACCAAGTATATATTTTCATTCACTCATTCGTTCCATTCGTACCTACCACAGCTTTTGTGAATTGATCATGGTCGTATGTCAGGCCTTCAGCTCTCATTTCATAGACTCATTGAGTATATCCTAAACTCATTCCATAGCACGTGAGATCACAGGAACGTAAGCATTATCTCGGTGTAAACTTACATTTTCAACATTCCACTACCAACTGAGACATTTCAAGACTTAAGTCCCCTACAATAAGATTTAATTTCCTATGCAGCTGAAGAACCCTGTAGTCAGTCTGTTTAAACCATTTCAGGACTTCAGTATCTTACAATAAGATGCATTTTACTATGTAGCTAGAATGTTGTGGTCTGAGGATACATTTCAGCGACGTCTGATATGCTTGTGGTTAGTGTCTTATCGTAACCTTTTGTTTCTTTCGGGAAACCGTGAATCAAATGTTCATTCACTGTTATTTGTTTACTACTTAGATGTTTACGTTGTTTTAAGTAGGTCAAACGTTATACAATTTTAGCATTCTTAACCTATACGAATAGTATTTAAAGTTATGTCTTTGAAAATGGGGAACTTTTTACGCTTACCTTAAAAAAATCCCAAACGTTTTAGTCAAATGATGTTACTTCGGACAGCTTTTATTAATAAATGGAGTACTAAGTACTAATGGTAATGGTGGAATGGTCTGACCAACCATTTGGGGCATTATCTATGAAAAGGGACCTTATTGTCGATGGCGCTTACGCCGCACAGCGTCGCGCGGCATTGTATTTATATCGGAGCATCGTTAATAATGGCCTAAGCGCTATAGACAATAGGGTCCCTTTTCATAGATAACGTCACATTTATGTTATTGGTAAGACGATAAAATAATTTCACACCATAAAAACATTTGTAAATTTCTGTTTAGTAATAATTTAATACATCAACGATTTACTACCTATGTCAGTCACCAAATAGCGCACTGGTAACGTTCTCAACGGTAAAATCAGTCATTGTGTCCAAATACCACCTAGAAGAGAAGATGACACATAAGGAATACCCAAACAAATAAGGCAAGTAGGTATACTGAAATATGTACACATACAAATAGGTAAAGTTTACCACAACATAAGGAAAGAAATATGAATTAGTTTGTATTTATGTATATGGGTATATTCACGTTTGAGACAAATAGATGAGTTAAGAAATCTTAGTGCACCAAGTTAAGGTGATAGCTAATAAATAGCATTCGAGTCGAGACAAACGAAACGTGGTACTTTCTCTTGAAACAAGCCTTACGCAAATTGTTTGAATATCTAGCCTCTTATTTAGTAAAATATATTAGATTGAATACCGCAGAGAGTAATATATTTTATTGTTTTGTCAGTCTTTTTGTGAAATTCTTCTGCATGTGTATTAAATTTGATCTGCATAATAATTCAATATAATTATTAGCTTAAAATAATATAATTATATTAATTATAATATGTAATAAGTAGCTACTATTAATAAGTGCTTGTTGCCTACATGAATAAAGTATATTTGAAGTTTGAAAGTTTGATGTAGCGAATAATTACCAATGTGTAATATTACATGAAAAGCTTAATTACCAATGTGTAATGTGTGATTGGAAAGCTTCGAAATGTGGTGTTGGCGGAGAATAGAAGAGATTGGTTGGACAGAAAAATAATCAAATGATCTCTCTCTCGATAGGATTAAAGAGAAAAGAAATATATTAAAGACAATAGAAAATAGAAGAGGAATACTAATTGGACATCTGCTAAGACACGACCTGTTCCTTAAGAACATTATAGAAGGGAAAATAGAGGGAAAGAGAAGGAGAGGAAGACCGAGGAAAAAATATTTCAACCAAATAAAAGAAAAGGTTCAGGTCGTGTCATACCAGAAGGTTAAGGAGTTGGCAGAGGACCGGATGGGTTGGAGATTGCTCCACCGACAAGAGCACAGCAGCTCTTAAATAAGAAGAAAAAGAAGAATGTGTTGAATTGACCTCAAGAGTATTGATACCTATTATAGGTACAAATTTCATACGCTAAGTAGGAGTTTTCATTCCTCGTGTAGGCAGTTATAGGCAAAATTCGAATAAAAATAACTTAAATAACGACATTTTACGTATAAAACAAAACTAATCTAATTAGTCTTTAAAAACAGCATTGAACATAAAATAAGGTGTTATTTAGGCAATACAACTCTTATCAGATAAAATACCGGAAGATTCTGGCTTCGTTCCAAAGTCATGCCAAATACACACAAATATGTACCCATCCTTCTACCTTCCCCCATGGGCATAGAGTTGAACAACGAATACATATTTAATGATTTCTATTTCTACGAAGCCTTGAACCCTCGCTTTCTTTGACCCCTAATCTACTCGTGGCTTTGCCGTCATACCTACGTAAAAGCATGACGTACTTAGTGCGTTAGATATACCTACATTTAATATAGAGAGCACTTTCATTGGAGACAATTTTCCTTTTTAGTTTTGGGTAGTGGCTATAGCCATAGCGTACAGTACAGAGCAATGAGAGCATATATGTGCCCGTGATGTGCCCGTACGCCTTAAAATAAGTAAGGTTTCAAATGATTAATTAGCACCAACTGAAATGTAGAAAGAAAGAAAGAAATAGATTATTTCAGCTAAAACTGAGAAATCTTAAGATAAGTTTAAAGTTAAAATTAACGCATAGATCAAGCTCTGCGAACACATGTTCAAATAATCATATTTTCGAAATTTTCTTTGCTTTGCTATTTTAAACGAGCCACAATCTTACCAATTCAAAACAATCTCCACATAACTTTCACTGCACTCTACTCTAAAAACGCTGCTATCCCCCGTTGTTACGACACATTCGCGTGCACGCACCCACAAGCGCGAGGCTCGGCAGAACACAGCCGACTGACAACCGGCAACCGACCAGCCGACAACCGACTATCTCTGGAGGTTCCCACAAAACAATGAGTTGTAATTAAAGTACGCAAATAGAAATAATTGAGGGAGAAAAAACGGCAGGATTCGCGCGTGAGCAATTATAAGGATCTTCGTGGAATCCTTTGGGAACGTTTAGCTATTACATGTTAATCAAGCATAGCCTTTAATAAGAGGAGATAATAGCACGTTCACATAAATGAAGGTGATATAGGCTGTATTATAAAGCCGTAAGGCTGTGATGAAGTGTGGTAGGTAAGTGGTAATTTAGCTGTTGATTAATTGTGTGACAATTGACGTCCAGTTCAGAGAACTGCCGGTCAATTTGCAAACACGAGATGGTTATGTTTATGTGTATGTAGAGAAACAAATCATGATCATGTACTTAGAAACAAATATAAATACATATCTTATGGAAGCCTGGGGTCCGCTTGGTAACTAATCCCAAAAATTGGCGTAAGGCACTAGTAGTTCCGCTATAGTTCGGTTGTAAAGTGACTGACAGAAACGTACGTAAATTGTAAGTTTTCTTTGATAGAAGGAGCGTTTACTATTTTAGCGAAAACGTAAACCCTTGTGCCCCGTACATAACCAAGTTACATAACTAGTAATGTGAAAGGACAAATAATTCCTATTCCAGAACTGGGTTTTGTAAAAGGAATTTTTATTTCCTGGTACAAAACTTAGGTCACGTGCCGGTAATGTAAAAGGAAAGAAAACTCCTATTACAGTACCCGGTTTTGGAGTAGGAACTTTAGTTGCCTCGCAAATAACCAACAACTACAATATAATTGCAATGTTAATAGGAATGGGATTTCCTGACGCACAAGTCAGGATAATTACTAAAATATGTTTAAGTAACTGACCAATAGAACATACATATACTACAGCCAGCCTATTATGGATAGCTTTATCCATCTTTATCCACGTGATAAAATAACTGTCACTGTTTAACACCGTGGG
This sequence comes from Cydia amplana, assembly GCF_948474715.1. Taxonomy (NCBI): domain Eukaryota; kingdom Metazoa; phylum Arthropoda; class Insecta; order Lepidoptera; family Tortricidae; genus Cydia; species Cydia amplana. The sequence continues at coordinate 1,871,531 of NC_086069.1, read as the reverse complement.
AAAGAAAGTGACGGACACCGTTTTATCACGCTGTCACGTAGACAAGAACGACCATCATATCCGTACAGTACAGTTTTTCTTACAACCAATATTTGACAGCTATCATCTAAATACATTTTTCGCGTTTTAGGTTATAAGTATCGAAATGAAATTATGCGTCAGGAAATCCCATTCCTATTAACATATTGTAGTTGTTGGTTATGTGCGAGGCAATTAAAGTTCCTACTCCAAAACCGGGTACTGTAGTAGGAATTTTCTTTCCTTTTACATTACCGGCACGTGACCTAAGTTTTGTACCAGGAAATAAAAATTCCTTTTACAAAACCCAGTTCTGGAATAGGAATTATTTATCCTTTCACATTACTAGTTATGTAACTTGGTTATGTACGGGGTACAAGGGCTATTTTAGCGAAAACGTAAAAGATAAAGTGGTTTTCCATTACCACAACTTATAATTTACGTCGAATTACGCGCAAAAAGAGCAAACACCCGCAATGTAAATAAACTAATAGAAAAACACAGCTGTGCACCTTTCAGCACCTTGTCAGCGATTATGCGGACGATTTAAATCTATTCAATACAATTTTATTAAAGAACAAGCATTTTTGAACCGCACTGATAACCTTGTAAAAATACAAACGCAAAACTAAGTTTATTGAATTGCATTATAATTTTATAACCTTTAATCATAGAAGCATAAGAGTCAAACAGCTCTTACAGAAATTTATTAATCGCAAAACTAATCTTGTTACTAATTTCAGCGCCCTCTTTTCAACAAATCTACTTTGCAGCCACGAAACAGAAGTCCAAATGAGATCTTCTACGAAACTTCAATTTGCCGATGGCATAAGTAAGTTGGTGTTTGATTAAATTATGAAAACAATAGTCGCACGCGCCGACATCTGACAGCTGAGTACATAAGGCATGTGTACACCAATCAATATCGACACCTTATGTACGTCATTGGAAGGACAATGGGGGTTTTCTTTAATTTTTAGGGTTAAGAGTATTACCTACTTAAAATAACAATAACATGTTAATGTCACTGATATTTATGTTGTAAAAGTTTTGTATTTTGCGAAGTAGGTCACTCAGCATGGCCATACATACCACCTAGCAATGAAAATTAGTACTAGACAAATAGACATAGGTAGATATATGTTATATACTTATATGTTCATGTCAGATTTCATCTAATTTAAATACGTCTTTTTAAAATTAGTCCTTCGATTGTATGGAAGCGGCTCTTTGGTGGAGAGTTCATGAGACTATTTAAGTAAACGTTAAATTTATGATAAAAGTGTGGCAGGTACATTTTAACGCCAACTGTAGAAGTATTTGGGCCAGTTGCACCAACCACAATTGACAGACTGTTTAACGACAGTCAACATTCTTCAACCTAGCGTTTTCCCGGCCTAGCGCCAGGGTCGCTTTCCTGCTCAGTCTTCGCCACTTTGCCCGGTCTTCGGCATCCTCAGGTGTGAGATTGTTCTCTTCCATGTCCGTTATCACGACGTCCAGCCAGCGCTTCTTAGGCCTACCGCGGCCGCGTGATCTAGATTCTTAGGCAATCAACATTGAACTATGAAAATTCTCATACAATAAAATTTAGCGCAACCCACCCTTAGAGGTGGCAGATATATTTGACGCTTTGTTTTATCCACTATTATTGATGTTGACTGTACTCGTTGGATAAAAATACACCGATTCTCGGAACTGTAGGTACGCAAGTTTATGGTCACCATTTGCTACGCTTTAAATTGCCTTGCGTGCGAACAAACACTAAAAACTAGAGAAAGGTGCGCCTAATTCACTTTAGTTCCTAGATAGAGATCTAATATATATATAATCATCCTCCTTTGTCATTTACATATTTATTTGTTATTTATATAATGTTTATATAGTAATAAATGTAGTATATTTTTATATCTTATATTTGTAGTGTATGTATTTTATTTTATTTTTATTATTTGTTTTATTTTCGCGCCACCCGTTAACTTGAATCTGTTTCGCCGTCTCACTATCTGAAGGTTGTCTGGAAGAGATCGCTATTTAGCGATAAGACCGCCTGTTGTTACCTACATTTTTGTACCTGTTCATACTTTTGTACTATTTCTTTTGTAGTGTGCAATAAAGCATTTTATTATTATTATTATTATTATTATAATACGAGTAGATCAGGAGTAGATGACCGGTCTGACCAAGTCGGTAGTGACCCTGCTTATTAAGCCGACAGCCCCGGGTTCGAATCTCGGTAAGGGCATTTGTGTGATGAGCAACTGAGCACAGATATTAAATTTGGCCCTCAGTTATAGTTTTGTATGTACGTACGTATTTATGTGTTTTATATATTTCGCTGTCTTAAGTACTCACAACACAAGCCTTTCTTTATTTATTTATTTATATCACTTTTTGCAAAGCTAGATTATTAAGTATATTCCCTCTTCACTACACCTTATGAAACAAATTCCCCCGCCGCGTCTGTCTGTTTGTGTGTATAGGTATGTATGTTCGCGATAAACTCAAAAACTACTGTACGGATTTTCACGCGGTTTTCACCTATCAATAGAGTGATTCTTGAGGAAGGTTTAGGTGTATATTTTGTTAAGGTTTTTTGTAACCCGTGCGAAGTCGGGGCGAGTCGCTACTATTATTCTAAAAGCAACATATATGTATATTCTGGTGGAATGCTCCACATGCGGAAAGTTTACACCTCAACCAGACAACCATAAACAACAGGAAAAATACGTGCACAATAGATATGACATGGCGCCCGTCGCCTATCAATGCATCTTAGAACAGATGTTGCTGATAGGTGTACATATGCGTGTGTCTGTGCATTCCGGTGTTGATGTACACCGTTATTTGTCGAGTGCAGTTTTGAGACTTTCGAGTGGACAGCTGAACACCGTGTTATAAAACTTACTGTATGGTTTATACTTTATATTATAGGTAGATACTACGTATATAACTTTCCTTTAATTTAAACGCTCTGGTGTGAACGTATTAGTGATTATTAGTAACATAGGTACTAGTTGATTTTTTTTTTGATACAGGAAGCAAACGAGCAGACGAATCGCGTAAGCAATTGCCGTTGCCGATGGACACCTGCAATACCAGAGGGGTAGCAAGTGCGTATATTATTCTTCCAAATGTCACTTATGTAAAGCTCCTATTTTAATACCTTTTACTGAAAATAGGAACCCTGTTTGGTTATATTTTTAATTACATATATCCTGTTTTTCTGTTTGGTTTAACTGAAAAAATGCATCCCGCCATTTCCGCCTGTACGTCAGGGTGCAGCGAAAAACTTTACGATGTCTACTCTACAGGCTTTCCTGTAGAGTAGACAATAGGAAAAACATATCTACAAAATTTGTATTATAAGTAATAATTTACTCTACCTATGTTTAATCTAATAAAAATCCATCGGCAGTTTTGATTACTATCTCAACAAAACCCATCGAATTATGTAGTTACATACACTTACACGATTAATTTACGAGTAGAAAGTTAAAATTATCATATTCAGCAAATAAACCAGAGATTAAGTCGTTAAATCTATCATAAACATGATTATGTACATATCATTATAGTAATAAAGATGTCTGGTCTGCCCACCCACGATACATTCATAATGGACGATATATACATACATATGTTAGATAATATACCTAGTACCTACTGTAATTAATCTGATATTTTCTTTGATTACGAATTTATACCGCGAAATCGGTATCAATAGTCAGCCGCTTAAAAATCATCATCATTCGGTTGCCCTTAGAGCCATCACACATTAGCGTCTGCGTTGAGCGTCAGCGTGTAGTCAGCGCTATGGAAAATAGCGTTGCTGCGCAGTTGCGCCAACGTTGCGTCGAGCAGCACTCAGCAGCCAGAGTTGACTAGACACCGACGCTCGGGAGACGCTAGTGTGAGATGGCCCTTATGCCATTCATTTGGGGTTGGCGCAGCATGTCTTTTTCTTCCATACCTGTCTTGTATTGTATGACTTTAGTGTATAGTGTGACTTATACGGTACGTGGCATTATTTACTTAATAAAACTAAATATAGACGTAGAATTTAATTTATAATGCACCTAAGACTATGTCAATAAAATATACCTGAGTACTCTATCAGCATACACATCTTCTAAGCTAAGAATCGTAGTACAAATATAAAGAAGCTTTGGAAACAATTAAACTAGGTACGTGTGCTACAGTATCGATATGTGAATATGTGAATGACTTGCAAGTTTTAGATGTAAGTAATAAATTTTAATCCTAGAGTAATAATACTAATAATTATTAAAAATTTTATAGGGTTGGTTGATATTTTTATTTTTAGCCACAGTTTGTGAAACAACTTTGTCAGTAGAAAAAGGTCGCGAAATTCAAATTTTATATGAGACAATAACCCATCGCGCCTAGATTTTTTAAATTTGCCGCTTGTTTTTACGATGACGATGACGATGATGGAAATAGCTTGACAGACTATATATCTCACTTATGCGTATTGCTGCGTCCCTGTCGTCTGTTATGTACTGAATTAAGTAAGGTGTGTGAAGCGCTGAAGCAAAAAGGCAGGGTCGTGATTTTATAGAGGTAAACAGTCAATAGCATGTTTGTGTCATCTTTACTAATTGTAAGCCGATTTTGATGAATGATTAGGTGTCAAGTGATTCATCTTTATGTAGGTACCTATAGCTCACTCGATCACAAATGCTTTTAAAAATGGAAGCTCTACACAAAAAAAGTCAAATAATTTTACTTAATTATTAGGCATTTTTGTGTAGGTTTTACCCTTCTTACCTTTTTTTCGCTCGTTCATTTTGATGTGCAAGAAAGACCACTTTGTTATGTGGAATTCAAGAGGTAATGTTATTAGTAATGAATACGCATATACCTACTTTACAAGTACTTATACAATTTTGCTGAATGCCATTTAAAAATAGGCTCATTGAATATGAAAATTGCACGTTCTCAGCTCCGGATTATTGAATGGCTCTCTGGCTATTCATGTTTGAAATATTGTAACAATATGTATAGAAATACGAAACATGTACAATTGTACATAGGTACATTATACATATATCGTTATGTTGTTACGAAATATGTATAGAAACTTTAAGACACTTTTCTTTTATTTATTGTTTTTTTTTTATGATATGAGGCAAACGAGAAGACGAATCGCCTGATGGTAAGCGATTACCGTCGCCCATGGACAACACCAGAGGGGTTGTAAGTACGTTGCCGGCCATTAACACGGGAGTACCTACGTTCTTTCGAAAGAACTCTGGTATCGAAAGAACTCGTGATTGTGAGTAGGAATAATATTAACATTTCTGGAGAAAACTTTTCGATGATCACAATATGCCTTTTTAATTATTAAAGTACGCAGCGAAGATCATTATCAACGTCCGTGATTAAATTCGGCCATGAATCAGAAACATTTACTGTCTGATACAGATAAAAAAGGAAATGATCACACATCACATGTCTTCTAGGAGCGAATGTATCACAATCATAACATGTGACTTCCTTTTCATGTCAAATATTTGAACTAGACATTGGCGCCGTTCTTTCATTGTATGTATTTTGTATGGCTACCTGTCTAAATGTATACGAAACTATAGTAACTAGGTGAAACTGTAACGCAATTAACATTAACTAAATAAATGCGCAAAGTAAATAAGATATTGCGTCATGTTTATGTAAACTAGCAGCACACCCTCCCCTATCTTTTTCTTAATACATATGACTTTACGACAGTTACATCAAATGTAGTTATTTTTAACAAGTCGTAAAAGTAACTAATACCACAAAATTAATGCAGGAAACAAGCAATAACTGATATGATATTAAGAAATATGACTTTTTGTGACTTAAATGATTGTGCAAGATATTGGCAATAAAACTGTGTTATCATATTAAAGGGCCATCCCACATTAGCGCCTCTCGAGCGTCGGCGTCTTGTCAACTCTCTTCTATGGCTGCTGCTCGACGCAAAGTTGGCGCATCTGCGCAGCGACGCCATTTTCCATAGCGCTGACTAGATGCCGACGTTCAAGAGACGCTAGTGTGGGGTGTCCCTAAACGGGAAATTGAATTTGACATCATATCACTTGTCTTCAATACATCTGTCGAGCATCTAGTTTAATTGTTATCTGCACCTATTTTATGTGTGGTATGATGGTGGTATATCTCAGAATCGCACTACACTAGTGTTCACCGAACGTCGGCGTCTAGTCAACTCTATGGCTGTTGGCTGCTGCTCGACGTAACGTTGACGCTACTGCGCAGCGACGCCATTTTCCATAGCGCTGACTAGACGCTGACGCTCAAAAGACGTTCGTCGAGCAGCAGCCATAGAGTTGACTAGACGTCGACGCTCGGGATACGCTATAGCGTGCGGTCTCTCTTGATTACCTAAGTAGGCAATAATCCCTTAAATAATGTATAAAGACTTCTGAGATTTTATCCAATATCTCCTAACAATAAGCAGTGCTGCAAATTGCTGAAAGTTTAGTTTTTAGTGTTTTTGTCCGCTACGTGTACCTTAGCTATAGTGTTTAACGTAGTCTGCCTATAGGTCGGTGATTTCCCGTGGCCTACGTGCCTCGCTCCGATCTTGGTATTCGACCTAAATCAAACAACGTTTCCAAGAACCTCTCCCGTTGACTCACAAGTGCTCACGAGGTTCAAATAGTACCTTACCTATAACAATGCGTTGTTGTTTCGAATTTATATTAAAGGGAAATTGATTGGAGTACGAGTAAATTATATTCTAGGTATATTTAGTTATTCAACATAACGTGACAATACATTTAACGTATGTAACGTAACGACTCTATGACATAGTCTTTTTGTACAATACTACGAGTAATATTGTAGTGAAGAAACGAGCATAACATTCTGAAGGAGAACTGAAGGATATGACGTCACCGTGCTGGTGCCGGTGTCATATTTGACCACATTGTTGACACTAAGTAGGTACGTCTAGCCGGTGCACGTCACAGTCACAAGTACATACTGAAGCTACGCTATACCGCTGACATACTCCACCGACTCGTTGTCGCTTAGGTTGAATCGACAGAGAAATGCGAGCTTAATACAGTGCTATTTTGTATCAACATTGCCTCCCCCTTGTAGTCTCCCCTTCCTAGTCCTTGCTGAAGGATCTGCTGGCTGGAGTTACCCCCAAGAATCAGACTCAAAACTTGTGTTGTGTCACTGGCTCTTCAGGTAAAGAAATGGTCACAGTTCTTCAAATTTCACGCACACACGGCGGTGTACAAATACCACGAGGTCAAACAATATAAGTATGTCGGCGACGGATGGTCCCGATGGCGGTGGGCGCGTGGGGGTAGTACCTAGATGTATTACTTCACAGCCAAAATAGTAGGTATGCTACCAACGCATGAAATAAACATTCGGACTCATTAACCATACTAGTGCCTACTATATTTCAGTACTAAATGATGAAAAGAACTAATTGCTATTAGAATGTTGACTGGTTAAATTGAAAATAAAAAGATCACATGAAATCGTTCAAATCTTTATTTCAGTCAAACTAAACCGGTTCCAACCCTACACCTCTGACCCGAGAAGATTTAACCCGGCAACAAACTCGGCGGGACACATCTTTTCAAAACAACACATAGTTTCTTTATTTTACAAAAGTAAGCTTATAATGGCACATAAGAAATCAAAATAACACTTGGAATAAAACACTTAGCTAAACGGTTAAAGAACGTGAGAATCTATAAGCTTTCAGAATAATCCTTCAGGTGTAAGCCTTCAGGAACGTAGCGAATTAGGCACGAGCTTGGCTAACGTCCGATCTCTAGCGCGGTCCGATCAAGAAGAAGGAAGCCAGTTCCAGCGGCGGAGACAACCGCTCCCGCCTCCAATTCAAGTTGGTAAACCTGCCTGACCAGTCTACCAACATAACGACAAAAATGCCTGCTCGTGCCTACGTTCACTCAAGATACACATCTTGACGTTCCAAAGCCTTCTACCTGTCATTTTCGTTCAACAATACACCAATAGATGGCGTTATACTCCCTGCGCAACTTTATTATTTAGTTACAAGCAAATAATACGTAGCCAAACATTGCTAATCGATTTTATACAGGCGTCTAACTATAAACTGTAATGCTGCAATACGTCTTTCTGGCGTCTCGCTCCGACAAGTAGTTATAATTATGTATAATACCTGGAAGGGTGACGGTTATAATTGGCGCGGGATTCAGTTGCACAGATTCCCAGAAAAACGGTTGACAGCGCGAAAGGTTCGCGCGATGTTGTGGTGATGTTTGTTTTCGAAACGAACGAAATAAATGGTGACTTATCGCTTCGTACCAACATTAGTTCAATGAAAAATTACTTTGGTCAGCGTTCAACATTTCTAAATACGGATTGATTACACATTTCTATGAAATGGAGTACCTAAATCTAAATATTTCATCGTTTTTAGAAGTTGTTAAACAAAAATTTTATCGTTCAGGAATACAATCTATTTATGTTTTAATTATTGGCTCGTTTTAGCAGGCTTCACCCGTAATATGAAAAAGTTTCTGATAGTCTTATTACTTTTTGGAACAAATTCCTCGATAAGCCACAAGGAACTGGCCAGTTAATCTGTCCATTGTTCATTTCCTACGTTGACATGACGACGTTTACATAACGATATTGCGGTCATTATCTTCCTCGCGTGCGGGGGCTTAGCCTGCACCGTAAAGTTGGTACACAAATAAATTGCCCGGAACACTTTACCTAGATACTAAATTACATATATGTATGTAGTCTAAACGGCTTGTCTACGTGGCTAGAAAAAGGCGAGTTGAAAAATAGTAGGTGATCTTAATCCCGTTAAATAACATATGGTCAAATAAAACATGTTTAAGAAGTTTATTTTGATGATAAACAGATTTAGCTTAGATAATAAACAAAGTCGTTTCTTTTTATTTTATTAAATATGTTTGCTTGAATATTTGTTTGCTTTTCTTTTGTGGTCTTGTGAAAATGTTGGTAAAATTAACTGAAATAGGTAATTTAAGTATTGATTCACGGTCTACCATTTTCGGTATTGTATTTAGTTATTTTAATTAATTATATCCAGAGCATTAATTAACTATTACAGTGTACAGTGGTAGGTAAATATTATGACTATTATATGAGTAAGTTATAATAATCTTGAATAAACAATAACCTATTTAGGTATTTTAAATATTTGTACAAAAGGACAAAGGGCATGTAGAATTGTAAAGAGAACCTCAAATCGACAAACATAAGTAATGAGGTTAAGTAACAAGACATGTAAAGTAAATGCGAGTATTATAATCAAATCGAAATATAATATTTAAACGTCGAAACGTCGGTAAATAAAGGTAATAAACTAAATTTCGCGATAGACCCGTCTATAAACGTGAGTCAAATCGAAATAGTCTATAGTGTAGTGGGTATGCCAAATGGTCCATTTAGATTTCTTTTGCCCAATGGAATAAGGTGAACTCAACCGCGTAACCAAAATATATGATACCTACCTTGCGATACTTTGTGTCTTTACTCCACAAGTCCACATGACTGTCAGCCAAACTTTCAATGTCACAGTAACTCTGCATACAAGATGTACCTACGTACGTAAATGAAAAATATGTTATATGTTTGATTGGAGAAACGAATGGCAATGTAAACTGTCTGTTCAAACAGCAGATAGCGTACACATTTACACAAGTCTAAACATGAGTTGATGCACCAATTGCACCATCGTTCATATACCCACTATTTAGAGCCACCCCACACTAGCGTCTTTTGAGTGTCGGCGTCTAGTCAGCGCTATGGAAAATGACGTCGCTGCGCAGTTGCGCCGACGTTGCGTCGAGCAGCAGCCATAGAGTTGACTTACACGCCGACGCGCGGGAGACGCTAGTTAGTGTGGGATGGCCCTAAAGGTCTCGCATCCAAGGCATAAAATTCCATTAAAAAACAAAAATTTGGTACAATTCCATGGATTGACAGAGCAAGCTATGCTGGCGCCATCTGCTAAATACTTTACGGCCAACCTCATTAATTAATTGATCACTTGGATAATTTTATCCCTAGGTTCAGAACCGATGAGCTATAGCTATACGAACCTGCTTATACGTCAAATGCAACTTCTGAGGATACATCTCCTGCAGTCTCTGGCAGAGGTGCGCCGCTGTCGTGGCTAATCTAGCCATCTCGTTCCCACTCACACACTCCTCCTATATCTGTCCCCTTCCACCAGGTCAAGCACCCGATAGCCTAATCCCTAATGATTGTCATCTCCCACACATTATGTTTAGAACAAGGTCACTCTGTTTTTGTCACACAATAATTACACACGTCAGTCACACAAATTAAATGTCACTTTTTTATCACTTTCAATGTATCAAAACGAATTAAATCACTACACACACTAATTATAATTTTATATAATAGGTTTCATTAAAATCCGTCACAAAAATTTTCAAAATAATTATCAACTGACAACAGGATCACATCTCAAAACATAAGTCCAAATAATCAAAATTAAAAAAAAGTTTTAATAAAACATTCGCGCTTCCGTGCAATATGAATGCTTGAGCAATACTGAGTTGAATTCTAAGGACCCGAAGTCTTGCGGTGCGTTCGATAATGACGTCCTCTTCTAGTACAGTTAGTGTGAGAAAGAGGAAAGAGTCGACAGCACATCAGAGATGGGCAAATTAATTTCTCACAGTGATAAGATTTGAATGGTAGAGCGATATTTGATATGATATGGATATGACACTCGAGTCTGCCCACGCTGTAAATGTAATAAAATATTAATAATGCCTATATATAAGCTTGACTGTGAGTATCATAACATCATAGGTACCTACTGCCTAGTCCAAAAGAACGAAATTACAAAAATGACAATAATACGACTATTTTCCGAGATAAGTACATACATATTTGTGCGAAATATCTATGCATCTATATGGTTTCTGTAAAGAAAACCACCGGGAAGGAAATCGGAATGACGTAGATATCCCAATAAAAGGAAATATGGCAATTAGATCAGTCAAATCTTACAAAAAAATCTGCTAAAAAAACATTGCGTGATGTATTTCTATATTTTTGTGTATGTTGTTTGGAGTCCTTGGAGGAATGTGACACTATGTTTTGCCAGCAAAAAAAAGTTGTGCTCCCTTCGTAATTTACAAAAAACTGAAAAAATTTCGGACTTTTTTCAGTTTTTGCACTTTTATTATAAAACTATAGGTTTTTGGTCAAAGCTTGCTATGTAATGTTGAAAGAACATTAAATTTGGAACAGTTTAAGCTCATTTACAGCGCCGTATGTCAAATAGTTCATGAGATATGGAACTTTAAAAAAAGGGTATTTTTTTTCCTTAGAATGAAATTTTTAGTTTTTCCTATATTTCAGGACAAATATCGGCACAACCGCTCATACTGTGAGATATATTGCGTGAATAAAGTTGTAGCAAATTTAATTACCTTTCATTTAAGTGCAAGAAAGGGTCAGTAAGTTCTACAGTTCTCTAGTTATCGTAAAAAAATGAAATTGCTATAATGAGGAAGGCAACTAATGTATTGTTTAAGGCATTGTCAAAATCCCTACAAAAGGCAGTACCATCGACGAGAGTGCCATCTACGCTTTTACCGGCCTTCTCCGATAGCAGCAGAGCTATGTTAGAGATCAACCATTTTTAAAATGCACTCCCCTCTTACGAGTAAGCACTTCATTCATTCAGTAATGAAATCAAGATACAAAGTGTAGTTTGGCTTGTTTTGGTCGTAGCCATTGATTGTAGTCCACGATACCGATTCTTATTTAAGAATTAGTTTTGGTTTTGATCTTGTTTTGATACGACCTTGACGATAGTTCACAGTGATTGGCGTGGTGTTGGCGAAACGCACTGGGATCACTGGAAGTCGTGTCATTAGATGTCTATAGCTGTCGCTTCTTGGTGCTCTTGAGTGTACTGCTGTGAGTCGTGTTAATACAAGATCACGATAATATCCTAACCACAACAAATTGATACATCAGTATCAGATACACTAGGTATATGTTTGTGCTATACCACTATATTATAACTTCTTCAGTGGTTTACCGTATGTACACACAATATTGCAAATTATTTTCCAATGGCTGTTAAGGCTAAATCTATGTAGAGCTACTGCTCAGTGAGTTGTCAATCCACGGGTTGTGACCATAAATACCGAATGGACCCTACGGAAGACCAGCGCTGGCTTTATAGCTAGCATTATGCTGAGTTGGGTCCATTTCGTGATGCACACTTATTGTTCTCTTCTGTTCTTGCTGTTGTTGTCTGTACATGTTCGTACATGTTTTGTGAACGTCACGAATAAAAATCTTTTATCTTATCTTAAAATACTTATTTCAGTCTTTACTGTATTCAAAAATAGAAATAATTGGAAAATGATTGGACTAATTTGTCAATAGAAAATACGGCAATTACACATAATTTTTTGAGTTACAAATTAGATAAGTATTATTTGGCATAGTACAGCTATGTGTAATTCGTAACCAAATATATCTCAATGTTAACATGATTAACTAATTATGCCAAAAGAATGTATCATTGCTAGAATGCTAGAAAGTAACAGATGTATGCAATCCGCCCGGCTTGGCAGATGCACACACACACACACTTATCTATACCTTACTGAATAAAAACTAGTACATAGGTGTTTCCTTTAGTTCTTCTTCTATTCCCGATTTGGTTTGTCAATCTATACACCTATGTATGTAGTTAAGACTCGTAGTAATAGGATAATAGCTAGTTAAAACCCGTAGATTATAACACAAACGTATACCTAGAGTGGGTAAAGGTAGCTGATTCTGATGTATCAATTTGTTATGGTTGTTATGGTCATATAACCCGGCAACCTTCAAATCAAGGGTGAACAGGCACCTTCTGGGCAGACTCGCTCCATCGTAGGCCACGTCTTCGCCTCGGCTAGTCTGTGGCCATGAGTAAGCCTATTTTTAATAAAAAAAAATAAAAAAAACTATCGTGATCTTGTAACATCACTCACAGTACACTCAAGAGCACCAAGAAGCGACAGCTAGACATCTAATGACACGACTTCCAGTGATCCCAGTGCGTTTCGCCAACACCACGCCAATCACTGTGAACTATCGTCAAGGTCATATCAAAACAAGATAAAACCAAAACTAATTCTTAAATAAGAATCGGTATCGTGGACTACAATCAATGGCTACGATCAAAAAGTGGAGCCGAAAAACAAGCCAAACTACAATTTGTATCTTGATTTCATTACTGAATGAATGAAGTGCTTACTCGTAAGAGGGGAGTGCATTTTAAAAATGGTTGATCTCTAACATCGCTCTGCTGCTATCGGAGAAGGCCGGTAAAAGCATAGATGGCACTCTCGTCGACGGTACTGCCTTTTATAGGGATTTTGACAATGCCTTAAACAATACATTAGTTTCCTCCCTCATTATAGCAATTTCGTTTTTTTACGATAACTAGAGAACTGTAGAACTTACTGACCCTTTCTTGCACTTAAATGAAAGGTAATTAAATTTGCTACAACTTTATTCACGCAATATATCTCATAGCATAAGCAGTTGTGCCGATATTTGTCCTGAAATATAGGAAAAACTAAAAATTTCATTCTAAGGAAAAAAATACCCTTTTTTAAAGTTCCATATCTCATGAACTATTTGACATACGGCGCTGTAAATGAAATAAATAAAATTTAATGTTCTTTCAACATTACATAGCAAGCTTTGACCAAAAACCCATAGTTTTATAATAAAAGAGCAAAAACTGAAAAAAGTCCGAAAAATTTTCAGTTTTTTGCAAATTACGAAGGGAGCACAACTTTTTTTTGCTTGCAAAATATAGTTTTACATTCTTCCAAGGACTCCAAACAACATACACAAAAATATAGAACTACATCACGCAATGTTTTTTTATTGTTAGATTTGACCGATCTAAATCGCTTTCGTAGAAAATAATTCCAACTACAACTCTCAATATACCTAAACTAAAGTAGGTATACGAGTGGAGTTCAAGCTTTTTTAGAGAACCGTGGCAAAAATACAACGCCGACAACGCTATCTATTAGGAATATTAATAATTAATATTTTTTTATAGGAAGATGATGTACGCATAAATAGGTACACGTCGTCACGTCGGTTTTAATTATGGGCTTAATATACGTATTCGTTACGGTGTCCAAAAATTGCAGATTCGATCTCGTATACCATGTCATCATCATCATCATAACTTAAGAGCTTTGCTCTTGTCGGTGGAGTAATCGCCAATTAGTCCTTTCTTGTGCCAGTCTTTTAATTTCCTCATACGACGTATCATTTTTTATTTGGCTAAGATAAGTTATTCTAGGTTTCCCTTCTTCTCTTGTCTTTTGAATCCTGCCTTCCAAGATGTTCAGGAAAAACTTGTCATGCCGTATCAGGTGTCCTACCATCATGCCTCTCCTATTTCTTATTGTATTTAATAAGCATCGCTTTTTTCCTATCATACTCAGGACTTCTTCATTCGTCTTCCTCTCGGTCCAGCTGATCCTTTCCATTCTCCGCCAACACCACATTTCCAAAGCTTCCAACCGTTTTCTATCTTTTTACCATTTCGTTTTACCATGTCATAATCTTATTAAATTGTACAACGGGACTTAATCGCGTATCTAAGTTTTAAGATTTACCTCCGACGTTTCGAGGACGGCGTTGTCCCCGTGGTCTCGGAGAAGACTGTCTTGTCTGTGTCTTACTTAGATACGCGATTAAGTCCCGTTGTACAGTTTAATAATGTGTAAAAATCGTGAAAGCTTAAATCAGTGTCATGTCGTAATCTCTTTAGTTTAGCCCGACTTATTCGCGATCTCTTATGTAATGTAACAGTAACTATGTGCAACAATTAACAGGATAATAACTAAAGGAGCCCGACAACCTTATCCCAAGAAATGGTGCAGGCTCTAGGTTATACGAAGGCACTCACTTTATATGTTACTTAAGTCCCAAAAACACATTACAGTAAAACCCGCTTAATATGATCACGTTTAATACGATTTCTCGCATAATACGCCATTTTACGTCGGTCCCTGCAACTTTAATCCTGTTTGCATACATTTTTTCACGGTTTATTCGACTCGCGTCCCGCTTAATACGCCATCTAAAATTATATTCTTAGGTATTATATATTACTTACCCGTCCCGTTACGCACCATCTGCACGTTTATGTTAAATTATTGACTTAACCGTTGTATTGTTATGCAATACGAAACGCCGTTAGCCAACATTTTTTAGTGTATTTTTTATCTACCTTCGGTTTTTTGTTTTGTCTTATATCTTTTGTAAGGTCCTTATCGGCGTGAGAATGCGATGCCATCTGCTTGACCGTTATGGAACACGGATTGCAAGCTATCACTCCCAGATTTATTTGAGGTCAGTTAGTCCACGACTTTCTAGTTGAGCCTATCGTTAGTGTTTCTAGATTATTTAACCGCGTGTGAATTTATATACCTACCTACACTTAAATTTCATTCGCTCATTATAGTTTTTGGTTCACGTTTAATACAATTTCCCGTTTAAGACGCTTTTTTTGCTAGGTCCCCTCAGAATCGTCTTAAGCGGGTTTGAACCGACGACCTCCGTTTGAAAGCTCCACGCCTTCCTGCTTAGTTATTTTATATATAATATATAATCTCATAATAGTCATAATCATAGTACTTAATTTATTCTTACTGCGATGATAGAAGCAAACAAATGCATTTTGGGTTTTACCTGCAAACAAAAGAAAAAACATTTAATAAAAAGCTATTTTTCAGCATTGTTAAAGTAGGCTGTAATGACAAAATACTTGTTTACAAATACCAATTCTTTAGAAAGAGGAATGTTCAAAATTCTCAATTATACGAAATTGTTAAAAAAAATTAATGCACATTTTTTTTCCATATTTGCTATAACTTGGTCAACCAGATCTTGACAGTAGAAAAAGGCGGCAAATTTGAAAAATGTAGGCGCGAAGGGATATCGTCCCATAGAAAATTTTTTATCCCGCCTTTTTTTTACTGACAAGATTTGGTTGACCAGCTATACCTAATCATTGTTATGTTTATGTTACGTCCTATATCGCGATTCCAGGAATTAAATTGGTTCACAACATTGTTATTCTGTAAGTATCAGTTATTTAATTTTTCCTGTCTCATCAATTACTTGGAATTGATGGGCAACGTTTACAAATAAACTGTAAGTATTATTTAATGCCAGGCAGATAATTTATTGTTTGTTGACAAATTACGAGTAATAACAATTTAATAAATGAGTTACTAATTTTTTTTAACAAGATGAGTTTCTTGGTTTCTTGAGAACATGAAATAAAAGTATGTAAATGGATTATAACGCGTTACAGTGTCAACAGCGTTCGTGGACTTCGTGGTCAGCGAGGGGCTACCGCGAAAACTGAAATTCGCAAATTGCGGGGAACTTTCTCTTTTACTCCAATGTAGGCGTAATTAGAGTGACAGAGAAAAATGCCCTCAATTTGCGAACTTCGATTTTTGCGGTTATAGCCCTATAACGGCTCGGCCACGACATACATTGAGCGACTGGCGACGGCGGCAGCGACAACCACAGGTGGGAACGAAAGGTCCGATCGCTGATGTCTCGCTCCAACCTATGGTTATCGCTGCCGCCGTCGCAAGTCGCTCAATGTCGTGGCCGAGCCGTTATAGGGCTATAACCGCAAAAATCGAAGTTCGCAAAGGGGTTGCTGTTACAGAATTGATCTTACAGTAATTTGTGTATAGTTCTTCAAGACACGAAAAGAGGCCTACTAAGAGGCCTAAAAGGAGCAGTGGGCGACTGGGGGCTAGAATGATACTGATAAGTTTTTAAAAATACATAAAACAGGCCTTCCTCAAGTGCATTGGGTTCTTTAAAGTAATTCCGCAAAAGTGTACAACGCAAAATTTAAGGAGGGTAAAACGGCCCATGACCGGCCTAACTGAACTCTGAACTTGTTCCGTATCGTGGAAACATCTAAAGAAACGGTTTCATACGTTACTGTTAGCCCAGTCGAAGGAGTTGGCAAATTGAAACTTTGGTATTGGCAACTATTTGGAGTGGATTTTGAATATCAACACAAAAACTCGACTTAGGTTCGCCCTATAGGATAACTTTAACTGCAGTGATTGGCACGTATTAATGTAAGAAAGAAAGAATTATAAGGCCGAAGGCGTCAAACATTTTAAGGGCCTAAAGGGCAGTAATTTATATCGTTTACCACTACCAGGTTTACCTCAATGTTATTCACACTTTTTCACGATTCACGACGAAATCCAATTTTTTTTGCGATTATGTTAAAGTCCGGCTAAGTTCCACCGACTAATAGAATACAGTGAGAAAGCGTCATGTCACATTTTCACAGAAATTTGACATTCATGATGACATTACCGGACTTACCATAGTTGCAATGCATTACCATGCAGACTTGCAGATGCAGAGTTCGCTGGGCCCGGCTCTACATGCGTTGGATTTGATTGTGAAGTTTCTTCTTTGACTAGGGTATGACAGTTAATTTTCAGTATCCAGAAACCTGATGAACTCGTTACCAACAAGAACATTAAAAACACTTTATTTAAGTTATTTTTATTTTATGACTAGCCAGGGCAGAGTCCGGGATCCTATTTAGTATTTACTGATTCTGTTTACCGTAGCCCACGCGCCACATAAGTGATCTACAAAAAAATACAATACTTTGACGTGATTGGTGCTAACTGGCGACCATCTCGATCCGCGATCGTGACCGACCAATCAAAGCAATTGACACTGAGGTTCTAATATCAAAAAGTTCGGTCGGAAAAGTTAAGTTTTCCGCCAAAGCCTCATCACGGGGTTATAAACATGTAAACACTTTTATTAGGAGTGGAGTGAAAATGTTTGTAGATGTTTGTGAGCGTGGTTGTGACTGTAGGTGTGGGCGGAGTTTTATGTTTTATAATATAATACATAAAGATACGTCAAGAGATAAGTGACACGATTTAGGGTAGCTTTACTTTGTGCTGCTCTTTCTTTTCCTTTAGTGCGAGAGAGATAGGAAAGGCTTTTTAAAATTTGTAAAACTAATAACGTAGGTACTCGTAACGTTTTTACGATACGCCGATACGCGTCTCTTACGCTGACGCTCCGCGTGCTGAGTGTCTTAGTCTTACTCACGAACACAACACTATGAGTAGGGCCTGGTGTTATTTATTTGGCTGCGTTTTGTATAGTACTTGTATTGTACCTATGTGGATAGGTACGTTTGTTTCGTGTGTTTTACTATAGGCCAGAAAACCACTTAACCATATTGTACTAAAATGCTAAACGCTCTTGATAATGGTTGACAGATTTGATATGTTAAGAAAATCCATTTTTAGTAAGCTAATAGTCAACTTAATTATAAATAATAAATATTAAGATTGTACTAAATGAAGCTTGACATTTTTAACCGATGACCAAGTTCCAAAATGGAACTAAAAAATTGGATGTCATGTGATAGATTTTCAAACATTTTACTAGTTATCTATTCTGTACTACTTGGTAACAATGTACCTACAGATATAGATTAGTGTAAAACCGAACACGAATACGCAATCACACCCACGGGCTCCCGGAATGATGACGGAGACGATCGGTTATTAGAAATATTAGAATCCCACGCAATGGCACAGACGAGACGACAGAGTATTTTATAATGTTAACGTGTCATATGAGTGAGATAATCGCGACCTTAGTGCAGGGGGGCAATTAGGACTGCGGGATAATTGAAACTAATCAAAATATCTTCCATGTTTTACATTATTAACTAGAGTCACACACAACACATGTTTGTCGCTATCTGGACATATATGGCACTCTAGTTAATAATGTAAAACATGGAAGATATTTCGATTATTTTAAATTATCCCGCAGTCTAAATGCCCCCCCCCCTGCACCTTAGTACAGTTATATAATGACCAAAAACCAAAATGAATCCGGTTTTTATGTACGATATCCACTACGCAGGCTTCGGCAGACCAGGGTGGCTACAAATGCAAATCAGGCTACAATCAAATGCTTCGTCCCAAACAAAGCAACGAGGCCGAGGGTCCGGCTTCAAACTCTTGTAGCCTACATGAGTAAGTACATACATTCACATCAGCCGATCTATTCCCGATGCCCAATTTGGGCATAACGAGCAATTAATTAGCTTTGATTTTTATCTCAAAGAATATTCCGAAGGAGGTTTGGTTGGAGATTTTTCTACATTAGGTACACGACAAACATATCTATCATTTCGGCAGCCCGTAGCGTACGTGGCGTGGTGAGTACCGGCATTCACACCAGCCGCGCTGGCGGGCCCCATATCGGGCATAACGACCCATTGTGTCCACTGACGTCAACTAAGTGAAAAGTATGGAAATAATCCTCAAATAAACATGAATAAAACTCTAGATTCTAGTCAGGACAAAAGAATATATTTTCCAACACAAGACATTGTCAACGTGATCGAACATCATAGACAACCAAGGCGGGAGGATACATACCAGCTCCTCCACCCTTAGCTGAAGACACGGAAGACATAAATAAACATTATTAACTAAAATCAATATACTGCTCCTAAGTTATACATAAATAACAACAAACAGAAACAAACATTAAACCTTATAATTTACAACCTTCCGGGGTCTCAGGACACGATCCCCTAAGCCTTCGACCTCAACTGCCGGTGGTGACAATTCTGTTGCTTCCACCGTCACTGTAGGTGTGGGCTCTCCGACCTCTGCCAGCGGCACTTCCCTCTCCACGAGCTGTTGCGGCAGCTCTCCTACATCTACCTGCGCTTCCCCATCCGTCGCGTCTTGCCACTCGTCCGCGGGGTCATCGTCTATCAATTGGAATGGCGTAGAAGAGACGGGTGACGAATTTGCTACCTCGCGCTCGAGGTTTACATCTGGGCTACTAACGTAACGCCTCAACTGGTCAACATGTCGTTTACAAACTAAATTATTTATATCTAATTTAACTAAATACATCCGGTTACCTATCTTCTCTAATATTTTACCCTTATGCCACACGGGTTTCCTATTAACATATGAGCGACACCATACAAAATCATCCACAGCAAATATCCTAGAACCATCACTAGTTTGTATACGTTTCTCTAAGTCATCAGATTGTTTTTTACACGGTGGATGTAACAAGTCTAACCTACAACGTAAGTCACGGCCCATCATCAACCGCGCAGGGGACGCGCCGGTCGAGCAATGTACGGTATTTCGATACTCAAACAGATATTCTTGAAGCTTTTCATTAATTTTATGTTTACACGTTTGAGTATCTAAGATAGCTTTGATCATTTTTTTACATGTTTTAACGCTATTCTCCGCTTGTCCGTTGCTGCACGGATGATAAATTGGCGAAGTAAGATACGAGATACCATTAAATTTACAGCAATCAATAAATTCTTGAGAGGCTATTTTGACGTCATTATCGGACACAATCGTTTCAGGGAGGCCGAACCTAGAACACAACTCGTTTAATTTTATAAGCAAGTGTTTGGTAGTTGTACCACTCGACATATCAATACACTCTAGCCATTTGCTATAAGCGTCAATGACTACTAAATAGGTTGATTGTGCGACCGTCATGTAGTCAATATGTATCCTAGTCCACGGTCCCGCGGGTCGCGGCCAGGGTTTAGGTACGGCGCGCGGCGGCGCAGGTCGCAGCGCCACGCACACGCGGCAAGCGCCTACTGCCTGCTCGATGTCGCGGTCGACGCCGGGCCACCATAACCGAGAACGAGCAACGCTCTTGGTTTTAACGATGCCTTGGTGAGACCGGTGGAGTTCTTTTAAAATATCATTTCTGTACTTAGCGGGTATTACTACTCGATGCCCTCTAAGTAAACAACCATCGATTAACTCCAGATCTGTTTTACATAAGAAGTAAGGTAAGATATTCTTGCATACAATTTTACGTGGCCAGCCATCATTCACATATTTAACTACGGTTTTAAGCACGGAATCTTTTGACGTCGCTTCGCGAATGTCTTTGTAAGTGACCGGCAATCCTTCTAATTGAAGTGAATGCAAGGCGGGTGAACAATGTTCTAACTCGTCTCGAGAAACCTCTTGAGGTACCTTGTCTAGCGGGGCCCTTGAAAAAAAATCAGCAACCACGTTTTCCTTACTCGATGTGTAATGAATTTTATAATTGTACGCAGAAAGGAATATTGCATACCTTACTAAACGTGAGGCTGTGGTCACCGACATGCCTCCTTTCTGGCCCAAGATTGCCAATAAGGGCTTGTGGTCAGTCTTTAGAATAAACGGATCCTGTCTGCCGTACAGATATTGATGGAAGCGTTTAACACCAAAGACAATGGCAGTCGCTTCCTTTTGCAGTTGACTATAATTGCGTTCACTCTGGGAAAGGGAGCGGGAACCGAAAGCTAGCGGACGTTCACAGCCAGCGGCGTCGATTAGCGCTAACACAGCTCCAAGACCCGCAGGTCCAGCATCAACGGTCAGGACCAGTTGTGCCGTCGGGTCGAAATGTGCTAACACGCGATCGCTGCTTAGTTCTCTCTTCACCCAATCGAAAGCCTCCTGCTGTTTATCCGTCCAAACCCACGGTGCTCCGTCACGCAATAGTCCGTGAAGTGGCGCAAGTATAGTCGAAGCATTAGGAACAAAATTCCGGTAATAATTTACCATACCTAGAAATCGCTTTAACTCTGTTGTATTAGACGGCTTAGGTACTTTAGCGATTGCCTCCACCTTTTTCGGACATTTGTGTAGACCGTCTTTATTAATGATATGGCCCAAATAGGTAACACTGTCCTGAAAAAAGGCGCATTTGCTTTTTTCTAATCGAAACCCTGATTCCTGAAATCGTTGAAACACTTTTTCTAATCTCTCTAAATGTATAGTTTTAGTCGGACCTGTCACACAAACGTCATCAAGGAAAACTGTCACACCTTCAATTCCTGCCAAGAGGTTCTCAATAGTGCGCTGAAAAATCGCCGGAGCGCACGCCAGTCCAAACACGAGCCGCTTGTACATGAACAACCCCTTGGTCGTATTGATGGTCGTCAGTTTTTGAGACTCTTCTGATAATTTAATCTGATTGTAGGCCTGACTACAGTCTAATTTCGAGTAATGTTGACCATTGCTTAATTTAGCAAAAACCTCTTCGATCCTAGGCAAGGGGTATTTATCAACGTGAATATCTTTGTTTAACGTTACAGAATAGTCTGCACATATCCTAATACTACCATTAGATTTCGGAACCGGTACAATCGGTGTCGCGTATTCAGAATGGTTTACTGGTTCTAATATACCAACCTCAACTAATCTTGCGAGTTCGGCCTCAACTGTGTCCTTAATGGCAAAAGGCAAAGGGCGTGCTTTACAAAATTTCGGACTCGTACCTTCTTTCAACCGTAAATTAACTTCCGATCGTGTATAACAGCCTAATTCCTTGTTAAATAATTCTTTATACTTGTTAACCAATTCTTGTATCTCCGGGTTATTTGCTGGAAATAAATCAATTTTATTTGTTTTAGACGTTATAGTCATATCAAATGTGGACATAAACTCTCGCCCAAGTAACGGGGAACCGCCATTTTTGACAACAAAGAATCGAATATTTCGTGACCGCCCTTCAAATTTGGCTTGTGTGTGAAAATGGCCTAAAGGCGAAATTTTATGTCCGTTGTAAAAGCACATTTTAACATTTGTTTTAACAAGTTTCTTGTGTGAAAAATGTTTGAAATAGAGCTCGCTTGACATTACATTCGTGCCTGACCCAGAGTCAATTTCCATGGTAAGGTTAACATTGTCATCAAGAATAATAGGAACTAGGAATGGTTCGTTATTAACTGACCTTAAGTTAAAAAGTTGACATTCTTTACAATTACTAATTGAATCCGCTTCATCAGAACTTGAGGTTGTCCCCACATTAATATTGTTAATGGACTTAATCTTGGAACTACACATTTTCAATAGATGGCCCTTCTCCTTGCACCTTTGGCAGCGGTAGTTTTTGTACCGACATGTCTCGGCCGCGTGGCTCTTCATGCCACAGACTGCGCAACGGTCTTCTTTCTTGTGTACCTTCTCCGACGCACCAGTTCGAGTAGCGCGCGTCCACAACAAGGGTTCCTCCTTGATTACTGTAGTAGCGGTCGACGTAGCGCAAGCTGTAGTTGCGCGCGCCTGACTCGCGACCACTGTCTGTTGCGCTACTTCTAAGGCCTTGGCGAATGTAAGTTTCGCCGCATCTTGTTCACACACGCGATCTCTTACCTTTCCTGGTCTCAGTCCGAGAACGAAGCGGTCGCGGTACACCTTATCGAGAGAAGATGCAAAGTCACAGTGTACAGCCAAGCCTCGCAGCCGCGCTGCCCAATCCTCCACGCTTTCTGCCTCCGCTTGCATTGCGTTATAGAACTTACTAAGGTCCGCAAATGTTGCACGTTTCGGAGTCAGATGTTTATTTAATGCTTCTATCAACTCATCAAATGTAGAACTTTCTACCACCTTAGGATGAAGTAAATTACGGAGCAAAAGATAAGCTTCGTCGGATAGATGAGTCAATAATACGGCCCGTTTCTTGTCCTCTGAATCTATTCCATTTAACAAAATGAACTGTTTTACCTTGTTACAGAATATTTCCCATTGTTGCGTTTTGGGTTCAAATGCACTTAACGTGCCGATAGTCATCGTCGCCATGTGAAAAGTATGGAAATAATCCTCAAATAAACATGAATAAAACTCTAGATTCTAGTCAGGACAAAAGAATATATTTTCCAACACAAGACATTGTCAACGTGATCGAACATCATAGACAACCAAGGCGGGAGGATACATACCACTAAGCCTTATTGAAGACAAAGGATTCGGGGCTGAGGTTGTCTGAGGCTGGGAAAGGGGGAGTCACACCAAGGTATAATTAGGCAATAGGTAGTTAGAACTAGATTGCTTTTAGACTACTTGAAAGTTAAATACTGAATAAAACCCGTAGTCTAGGCCACTGTATTTAATCATATCCTTACATATTGTAGAAAACGTATACTGATTTAATTTAAATACAACATGGTGCGTCTATGGTTCGATCTGACTTTAGTATGATATATATATTTATTATGTGAACATCAAGCGATGTGTGGGATGTAAGACTTCGTCACACAGGCGCGTTTTCCGGGCGGCGCGTGAGCATTTTATAAGTAAAAGCGGTGCGCTCCGTTCACGCGCCGCCCGGAAAACGCGCCTGTGACGAAGCCTGTATTCAAACCAAAACTTTCCGAACTTGCTCTTACACACCAAAAAATCAACAAGTAGTTCAAAGATCTCATTCCAGTTACATTTCCGTGAAGTTACACTTCTATGTAACGATCTTTTGGCGCCATTATTAACGCTAGACTGTAAATAAAGTATTCCTAAACATTTACATTTGTATTCCGATTCCCAAAATTATTAGCGTAAATATAATCAAGACTGATTTCGCAAAAATCGGGCGCCATTTTGTAGAGGTATTCTTCGAAAAACGGTTTGATGTAGTTTACAAAGAAAATCTTTGACTTGTTTTACAGAAAATCTCGATTTATGATTACGATTGACGTCTGTCTAAGGTAAGGTAAGGTAAGAGGTAACATAATTTTACTTGTCCTTTAAAAATTACGAAAATTTGACGACAAGTCTAGCCATAAATTCTGATAAGTACAAAGATTGAGACTATTCATTTTCAAGTTACATTTTCTAACAAAGAGACTAATACTTACCTAAAAAAAAAGGCAACACTTCGTCACCACCGTTTCTTGTTGACGTATTGCCAGGTTACGGACATCAAACGCCTTTTAGATGCAAATAAAAACATTGTTAATTCAGATTCTCAGCTCATTAATCCTCTTCAATCTACAATTAAGACCGCGCGCGTCTCTTCGAACGAAACGCCAGAAAAAAAGTAATCCTTCGAGACAAATTGGCTAATACGCGCGACTGGATTTCGTGATGGCCGGCCGTAATTCTACTGCAATCAATACTTTGTTCTCACCATTGAAGTGTTATTACTAGAATAGACATCCTGAAAACACGAGCGGCCTGAGGGGCTACCGCGAAAACCGAAATTTGTAAATTGCGGGGATCTTTGTCTTTTAGTCCAATGAAGGTGTAATAGGGATGTTGACAATTTTTTGGAACTGGTTTTATTTTGTAGATAGACACGTAATAATTACAGAAAAAAATATTAAAAAAATATATTCATTAATTTTGAATAAAAAAACATGTATAATAAGTTTCGTGTTTAAATTTCGCGCCTGAATGCTCCAAACTGTCACGTGACCTTGATGACGTAACGGCGTTTTAAACAAACTGCTGTCAGTCATTTTTTTTTAATTCTTTATATGGCAACTGACAATTTTTTTAAAGCCTTAACACACTGCCGCATCGGACAGCGACCTTCTTTCTCGCTCTAACTTATAGCTGCGTCCTTAACGCACCACCTTACACACTATCGATTCGTGCGCCGCACCGCACCAAGATCGCGTTTCGGTACGATAATCTGTAGACACTTAGGCAGGTTTTATAAATTGTCATTGGTAATTCCACTGTGATTACGTCACGCGCTCCGATTGGCGTTTGCAGTCACGTGATACTGGGCATTATTTTAAATACTTTTGATTATTTTTAATTAATTTATTACGCATATTTACACTTGCAAAATATGATTTTCCGCGTTCTAATATTCCCTGCTATGGTAAAAACAAAACATGTTATATATTCGCGATTCATGTCAACATCCCTATTAGAATGACAGAGAAAAATGCCCGCAATTTGCGAACTTCGATTTTCGCGGTTATAGTAGTAGTAGTAGTAGTAGTAAACACTTTATTGCACAAAACAAGTACATAACACAGAGATAATCCAGTAAATGTGTACAAAGGCGAACTTATCCCGTTAAGGGATCTCTTCCAGCTAACCTTTAAGTAACTGAGAGATACATTATGAAATGGTAGTCAAACTAAGATAAACTGTACATGACGGCGAGACTTAAAAGAAGTAGCTAACCCTAGAAACATAACTAAATACGATGCGATGCATTAGGTGCAAAGGCATATACATGTATAAATATACGAAACAATTATATATCCATAAAAATATTAATACATACATTTAAATAAATATATATATATATTTAAATACCTACAAATATACTAATATATATAACCGCACAATCCTACCTACGTGTCGTTCAATTGACATTAATATTATTGCCATAACCTCTTTAATTTTGCCTTCAGCGACGCTACAGACTGACACTGCCTCAGCGGAGATGGCAACGCGTTCCATAGCCTCACAGAGTGTATCGTAAATGATTTATTGTAGGACCGGTGTTTGTGGGGAGGAATAGCGAGCGAAAGATCCGCACTAGATCGCAGCCGGTGGTCACTTCCATCCGCCAGAAATCTAAACCGTTCTGCAAGGTAAGCTGGAGAAGAGGGGCAGAACAGCACCTTATAAAGTAGAGATAAGGTGTGCAAGTCTCTACGGCGGCGGATAGGTAACCACTCAAGCTGAGAACGGAACGATGAAACATGGTCAAATTTTCGCAGGCCAAATATAAATCTTATGCAGACGTTCTGCAGGCGCTCCATCTTATTAAGAAGTTCCTCATTAAGGTCCAGGGTCGCAATGTCCCCATAGTCCAAAAGAGGAAGCAAGAGAGAGCGGGCAAGGATAACCTTCGTTCGAAGTGGGAGAAAAGTTTGTAGTTATAGCCCTGGTTGGGCCGAGTGGCTCGAATCTTTTGGTTTGTGTGTTGAGAACAGATAGGTTCAGTTCGGTCAGATCTGTTCCTCAGTTTCGGATTTTTCATCGTCATATATTTCAGAGTTTCTTATCGGTGGAGCGATTTCTATGTACCTATGTCGGTCTGCCTTCTTCTAGACAGCCTGACGCCACGACGTTGAGTTTTTCGTTTACTTAATTCATGTATGTTCTCCATGGTCGCTCCTTCTACCTCTTTGCTTCAACTCTCCCTTCTATGATGTTTTTGATAAATTCGTCGTATCGTAGCAGGTGTCCAAGCATGTTTCCTCTTCTGTTCTCTATGGTTCTCAACAAAAATAGCTCTCCTACTCCTAAAAACTCTTCGTTTGGTTTTCTTTTCCGTCCAACTGATCTTTGCCATTCGACGCCATCACCACATCGCAAAAGGATAGACCTATAGATAAATATTTCAACATACAAAATAATTACGTCACGTAACCCTGACAGGCAATGCACAGCAGCCAACTATTAAAGGTAGGAATTTAAAACGTATACTCTTCAAAATTAAAAAAAATCTTGAAATTCAAATCCTAGAGGTGAAAATATGGTTGAATGCTGAACGCGACATCATGTT
This sequence comes from Cydia amplana, assembly GCF_948474715.1. Lineage (NCBI taxonomy): Eukaryota > Metazoa > Arthropoda > Insecta > Lepidoptera > Tortricidae > Cydia > Cydia amplana. The sequence goes on along the minus strand of NC_086069.1, from coordinate 1,844,078 downwards.
CCATGGCGCTGATTAGACGCCGACGCTCAAAAGATGCTAGTGTGTGTGTGTGTGTGGGGGGGGGGGGGGGGGTAATCTCTTAGATTGTCCTATGATATTTTTATTTTTGTCTCTACATTTAAAACCGAGTAGTTTGAACACGCACCCTATTCTAGTTTCAATAGATCAATGTCCCATACATACATTCTTGAATCGGTTCCCACGAGGACGAGAACTGAACGATTACCGCGCAACTTATACTTAACCGACGACAAAAAGCGTAATTATGTAAACTGTCCACGTAACTATCAATTACTAGAGTAATGATGAGCAGAGGAAAAGATGGTGTGTGAAAGGAGAAAAAAGTAATTGCATTGATTTTATACTTCAGTGCGTCCTTTTCTAGCGGTTAATGACAAATCTATTTTTAGCTGCGTACTTCCTTACTCGTACCTATACAATTGAGTTATTATTACTAATAGACGATTTCTAGAACTGTGTCGTATGCATAATTGTTAGACCGCAGTTTGACTTCTGATCCTTGTAGCGGTGCTCCCAGGCTTCAAGGAACTCGATGTTGCCGGGCTGAAAAGTGGTGCCGTTTCCACCACCAGCCCTTTGAATTTTCCCCTTACAATTCTCATACAATCGCTGTAGAAAAAAATTAACTTTTTTCACAAATAGGACTTATGTGGGTCTAGATCTTAGGGTATTGGCACTACCTAATTAAGATTGGTATTAATTGAAAGAACGTTTATTTACCTTTACAAAGACATATTTTAAGTTTACAGAAAACATTATCCTATTGAGTTTAAGATGTTTGAAAAAAACATGAAAATAACTGTTTGAAGAGTGGCGCATTATGCTAATTTCTAAAGCGTCTCCGTTATGGTAAAAACGGCCTGAAAATGGTCAGGATCGGGTTCCCCTCATCTGGCATAATATTGTTTGTCAGAAATACATTTCGCATAACATGTATCGCAGAAACACTTTTAGTCGAATAATAATTTTGCATAACTATTACTTGGCATTACTATTTACTACGCATACAATACAATTTGCAGCATATCGTTAAGCAGAAGATTACTGTTGCCGATTTTCGTTTAGCATAATTTTATGTACCATAACCATCCTGCAGCATACTCTTATTATGGCATAATGTTTTTTTCTGCTAGCAGAAAAGTGGGTTAAGTTAAGTAAGAACTGCGACCCCAACAAAATTGGACGTGTGCCAGAAAACAAGGTTAGGTTATGTTAGAATTGCGACCTCCTACAAAAAACCGGCCAAGTGCGAGTCGGACTCGCGCACGGAGGGTTCCGTACCATCAACAAAAAACAAGCAAAAAAACGGTCACCCATCCAAGTACTGACCCCGCCCGACGTTGCTTAACTTCGGTCAATAATCACGTTTGATGTATGGGAGCCCCACTTAAATCTTTATTTTATTCTGTTTTTAGTATTTGTTGTTATAGCGGCAACAGAAATACATCATCTGTGAAAATTTAAACTGTCTAGCTATCACGGTTCGTGAGATACAGCCTGGTGACAGACGGACGGACGGACGGACGGACGGACGGACGGACGGACGGACGGACGGACGGACGGACGGACGGAGGGACGGACGGACGGACGGACGGACGGACAGCGGAGTCTTAGTAATAGGGTCCCGTTTTAACCCTTTGGGTACGGAACCCTAAAAACGAATGGCTGTCAGAAAAATAGGTTAGGTCAGGTTAGAGCTGCGACCTCCTACAAAAACGAATGGCTACCGAAAAGTAACATCAACTGCAATAAAAACAGATTATGTTAGAGCATACTAGGTACTGCAGCACATTGGTAAGTCAATTAAAACCATTTATAACATCACCTTTAATTAAACTTGATAGTTTTATGCCACCAAAATAGTATGCAATACATTTATCTGCGAAATCAATAATTATGATCATCTACAGTATGCCAAAATATGGTTCTGGATTATAAAACTCTGCGAAGTGATTGTATGCTAAATGATACTATGCGAAAGGTAATTCTGCCAAACGACATTTCTGCCAAGTAACATTATGCAATACAAATATATGTCAAAAAACTTTCTGCAACACATTAGTAAGTCGGTCAGGATCATACATAAGCACTTAATAGATGTTAGATAAAGTTGTGTTTAATGCTCGTTTCACAACTCAAGCCAGAAAATTATCATTAATAATAGAAACTACTGGAGCTATATCAGTTAAAATGGTGGACTAGTTCTAATAAGAGTTGGGTCGTGTAATATGTTTATGGTAAGTGAATTCAGCCGTTTTGGCATTTATCAGGTTTTTCAGTGGTCTAAATAAATTGATAACTACATTTCAAAATGCTAAAAAAAGGTTCCTATGATGCACATTTCATACGGGCCTCTGCTTTTGCAAACATACACAACACCGGCCCACCAAACTTGTATTTGCAACTTTTTTTTAAAGTCCAAAACTCAAATAAATAATATTTTTTGCAAACAAAAAATATGTCATTGTAAAGGTGATTAAACGTAATTTCAATTGATATCATTTTTAATTAGGTAGTGCAAATACGCTAAGAGCTAGACCCACATAAGTCCTATTTGTGAAAAAAGTTTATTTTTTTCGACAGCGAATGTATGAGAATTGTAAGGGGAAAATTCAAAGGGCTGGTGGTGGAAACTGCACCACTTTTCAGCCCGGCAACATCGAGTTCCTTGAAGCCTGGGAGCACCGCTACAAGGATTAGAAGTCAAACTGCGGTCTAACAATTTTGCATACGACACAGTTCTAGAGATCCTGGTCTATAATATCTGGGAGACCGAGCTTTGCTCGGAAAACATATAAAATCTCAAAAATTTGCGTTTTCCCAGAGATAAGACCTAGCTAGATCGATTTTCCGCCCCCGAAAACCCCCATATACCAAATTTCATCGAAATCGTTAGAGCCGTTTCCGAGATCCCCGAAATATATATATATATCTCCTCTATCCCCAAAACTGTTTATAGCGATCCTGGAAACTATTTTTAGACAGCTAGATTGGAAGAACAAAGGAATATATGTAAACGGAAGCTACCTAAATCATCTTCGTTTTGCAGACGACCTGGTAAATAAATAAATAAATAAATAAATATTATAGGACATTATTACACAAATTGACTAAGTCCCACGGTAAGCTCAAGAAAGCTTGTGTTGTGGGTACTCAGACAACGATATATATAATATACAAATACTTAAATACATAGAAAACAACCATGACTCAGGAACAAATATCTGTGCTCGTCACACAAATAAATGCCCTTACTGGGATTCGAACCCAGGACCGCGGCTTCACAGGCAGGGTCACTACCCACTAGGCCAGACCGGTCGTCAATATAAATCGCAATGGTCGGTAATATTCGCAGAGACAAGCTCACAACTACAATATATGATTACCTCGCTACATATGGCCAGTGTGCAAGTGGGACTAGAAATGAACCTATCAAAAACTATGGTAATGACAAATGGCAAGGAGCGAACCATAACGGTAGGAAATGAGCCATTGACTTATACAAAACAATACATATACTTAGGTAAACAGATAAGTTTTAATAAAACGAACAACGACTTAGAAATTGAACGGAGAGCACAAAAGACCTGGAACAAATACTGGCAGCTAAAAGAAGTATTTAAGAGTAACATGCCGGTCAGCTTGAAGACTAAAGTCATGAATACATGCTTATTACCTTGTCTGACATACGGCTGTCAGACGTGGAGGTTTACTCAAAAAGCTATGGAAAAATTAAGGACTTGCCAGCGCGGAATGGAGCGCAGTATGCTAAACATCAAAAAAATACAAAAGATTAACCATACAAAAATAAGACAACACACAAAGAGCATAGATGCTCTCAGCTATGCCAAAAAACTTAAATGGAGGTGGGCAGGCCATGTAGCACGTACCCAAGACAGGCGCTGGACACTAAGGGTAACGTCATGGAAGGGACCTTTAGGGAAAAGAGGGAAAGGAAGACCCACTATGAGATGGCAAGATGATGTTACCAAAATTGCCGGGCCTAATTGGATACAAGTGGCCAAGGATCGAGATACATGGAGGGCTTTGGAGGAGGCCTTCACCTGTGAACACGGGGTTCTTGAATAACTATTTAAAACATAAATCAAATAGGTATGTAAACAATTTTTAAATATTCATGAAATAAAAGGCTTTTTATTTTATTTTATTTATTTTATTTTATTTATTTTATTATATATAAATATGCAAGAATTGCTCGTTTAAAGGTATAAGATAGAGAATTCTATAGTTTGTTGTCAAAACAACAACTCATGGGGCAAACAAAATACTGGTTATCTGTGCCGGTTCTATACGTAGTAATAATAGTTCAATGACCTATACCTACACATTTATGAGGACTATGCATTTAGCTAAGTACCTATGCATGTTTTTATGTGTTGCTATGAACATTTGTTCTAAAGTCTGTTTTTTTATTCCGTAGACTGAAATGACAGTTAATAATATGAACATGAAATGTCATTTCATACTATTAACTGTCATTTCAGTCTACCGAATAAAAAAATAGACTTTAGTTATGAACGTAATTACCAGGCATCGGAGTTTTTGTCGCATGGTAAGACTAATAGCAAGCTATGGAGTCGACATTTGCCATAAATGTAAACTCTTATTCATACTCATACTCATTTATTTAATTTATCTTAAAATGCCTTTAGAGCGGTCGGTCGTGTATATTATCTTAGTCGAATTATATAAAAAAATATTTTTCTATTACATTATGAATTCATAACTTCAACTATTTTAACATACAACTATACAAACTACATCGCTGCGAAAGACCTAATGTCATGTAGGTACTGACCACTGATAAAATTGATTAGTATTTGTCATGTGTCAATCACTGGTGATTGCAAACGTATTAGTTATTTATATCTGTATGTGGTAAATACGTTGAGGAATATTCCATAATTAATTATTATGCCTAACCCAGAAATAGCTGCAATTTTGGCATGGATAGAGCCATACAACGATTTACAATATGACTATGAAAAATCTGCTATAGTGTGCTTGAGTTGTGAAGTACAACTCACCCAATTGTAACATACATTTATTGCAACAAATGAGGTTTAATAAATTAAACTGATATACGTAGTAACTATTTAGTAATCTGTTCTCATATTAAATAAAATTAATCATGAGTATGAGTATGAATAAGAGTTTACATTTATGGCAAATGTCGACTCCATAGCTTGCTATTAGCCTTACCATGCGACAAAAACTCCGATGCCTGGTAATTACGTGCACAGTTTGACACCGACTGACTGAATCTGACTGAAATATGACATCTATAATGACAGCTAGGCCATCACTTTGTTCTATTCAAATTGGTGCAAAGTTAACTTAGATTCACTCTACCGCTCTTAAAATTCTAAATATGTATTAAGTAATAAATAAATAGATTCACTTTACTTATTACCGCTCTTAAAATTCTCATTTTTGAGCATTTTGCAAGTTCATACTATATTAAAATAATTATAATCTTACATTTCCATCAGTGACGGTAAAAGCAATCAAGTGTATTACCTGTGAACAATAAAAAACACAAATAAAAATAAGTGTGAGATTACTTTTTGCTGCTTGTTTATATTTCTAGTTACCTAAGTCACTTAAAATATATGTACCTACCTAAAACTTAAACTGGATATTCTATTTGTATAGAAAGAAACTACTGGATCTATTTTTAGCAGATACTAATGTCTTCCAGAAGCTTGCGCCGCATTGGGGAGACAAGGGGTTGGTTGTCGACGAGAAAAGGTTAACTAACCTTCGCTTCGCCGATGACATTGTCCTTTTTGCCCCAACGGCATCCGAGCTACATCATATGCTAGAAGACCTTAGCAACGCAAGCCTCGAGGTTGGACTGAAGATGAATATGTCAAAGACCAAAGTCATGACTAACGGCATAAAACGTAGGATTGAGGTAAACGGAGAACACATTGCATATATCCATGAATACCTTTATTTGGGCCAAATAGTCTCTTTCCAGGCGCGACAAGAAAAAGAGGTCGATAGACGGACCGAGAACGCCTGGAAGAGCTATTGGTCCATGAAACACCTCATGAAGGGAGACCTACCTCTGTCTCTCAAACGTAGGCTCATGGACATGTGCATACTTCCAGTCCTAACCTAATGGTGCTCAGACTTGGTCTTTGACGGAAGCTCAGAAGTCCAAACTCGGGGTTTGTCAGAGAGCTATGGAGCGCAGCATATTAAGTGTGAAACTAAGGGATCGCATCCGGAACACCACGCTGCGCTCTAAAACTCAAATAATAGATGTAGCTCGAAAAGCGGCCAAGTTAAAGTGGGACTGGGCTGGTCATGTCTGCCGCATGCCGAATGACTTATGGGCCAAGATAACCACAGAGTGGGTGCCCCGTGAGTCGAACCGGGGATCCGGCAGACCTCTTCGGCGATGGCGGGATAACTTAGACTCCTTTTTAAGCGACTGGCCAGATGTAGCTCGAAATCGGGAGGAGTGGAAGAAGAGGGGGGAGGCCTTTGCCCAGCAGTGGGATACAATAGGCTCGCAATAATAATAATAATTTGATGTTTTCAACTTTTAGGGTTTTAAGCAAAGCTGTATGACGCACATCGTCTCAAAAATACTCATCCCCAGTAATTTTTTCTCTCAACGACTTTAGCGTCCCGAGTAAAGATAACATCTGACTTTGGTTTCCTAAAATACTATGGAATTTATTAAAAATAGTTATCTATTTCCGCGTGTGAAACTCGTAGGCAGCGCGTGCGTCAGTGCGGACTATTCTCGCATACAAATGCGTGCAAACTTATGAAAATAGGCGGAAAACCCATTAAACTAATAAAGTCACATATAACCTCTATTGAACGTTGCGATGACAATGCCGCTGTAGACCGCAAACTCAAATTTGCAAAGTGCAATTGTTTAACTTCATAAACTTAATGTGATCAGAGCCTCTACCATCAGTTGCCAGAGTATTTCTCACTTACTTTCAGTGAATAAACGCGCCGTATGTCACGTTTTACGTTTCTTTACGGTCTAATGTGCCTAACTTCACTCCACTAGAAACGATGCTGTCCCTTTCTAAGTTTATACTAAAAACAGAGCAAGAATTATATCGGAGGATTGTACAGCGCCTCTAGGAGTCACTTAAAGAACTAAATATCCAACTTATCAAAGTAACCTACCGCAAACATCGAAGTTTGCAAATTGCGGGCATCTTTCTCTGTCACTCTAATTACTCCTTAATTAGAGTAAAAGAGAAGCATGCGCGCTTATTGCGAACCTCTGTGCCATGTTTTAGCTGTGTCTATGGTTTCTAATAAGGTGCTCAAAAACATAAATCTGAAATGAAAGCCAAGTTCAATATTTAGAATATGCCTCGTTCTGACTTTGCGGAAAAAAGAATTGAGATATTGAACTAGAATGTGGGTGCCACGTTCTAGTTCGCTTGTGATGTAATTAAAGTTCTTGTTGGCATAAAAACTAGACAAGACAAATCCTGAACTTTAATTTCATCCCAAGCGAACTAGGACTTAGCACCCAGAGTAATTCGCCAGTGACTGGCCACCGGCCAATAACTGGCCACCCTAAACTAAAAATGAATTCTATTCACCTATAAACAGAATTAAATTTAGTATACGGGTTCAATAACTGGCCAGCCTTCAATAACTAGCTACCTTATACTAAAATGAATTCTGTTTATAGCTGAATAGAATTCATTTTTAGTTTAGGGTGGCCAGTTACTGGCGAATTACCCCCATATAGACGTCAATTCGTTTTCCGACGAAGTCAACAACGACGCATATTTTTTATAAGTACCTAGTATTTAACTCTGACTCTCATTTCAAATTTATGATTTTGATGCGATATCATTACTTTTTGTACAGAAATTATTAGAGTTCATCATACTTGATTTCGAAACTAACATTTATTTTTATTTCTAGATAAATGAACCAAATTTCATATTATGTTTATTTTTTAATAGATTTTAAATTACGTAAGGGTCAAAAGTGGTTCCAAATGGTTCGTGTAATAAGCCGCTGAGTCGCCAGTTCTCTTCTTTTAAAATTGGCTTGACACGCTACCGCGTACAATCTTGAATTTGTGCGAGCTATTTTGTCAGTTTTTAGAAACTTGACAGCCGTATTCATAAAAAATCCTTAAATGAGGAATGATCAGCGTATTAACTAATTATACTTGGTCAACCAGATCTTGACAGTAGAAAAAGGCGGCAAATTTGAAAAATGTAGGCGCGAAGGGGTATCGTCCCATAGAAAATTTGAATTTCGCGCCTTTTTTTACTGACAAGATTTGGTTGACCAGCTATAGCTGTTTAGGCCTAATAAACGGTTTATAAGAAGCATGATTCATAATCGCTTATTAGCCGTTTCTTAAGTATAGCTGGTCAACCAAATCTTGACAGTAAAAAAAGGCGCGAAATTCAAATTTTCTATGGGATGATATCCCTTCGCGCCTACATTTTTCAAATTTGCCGCCTTTTTCTACTGTCAAGATCTGGTTGACCAAGTATAATAAGCTGATTAGACGCGTTATGTTGGCATCTTGACAAATCATAGACAAAAATATGGCTGAAAGTCAATTAAAAAAAAAGTTTGTCAGCACTGACAGCAGCGCTAGCGGGAAATCGTAAAATCAAGATATACAATTTTCACCAGTTTTCTGGGTTATTATATATTAAAATAGCCTCTGCATCAGAAAAATAAATAAATAATATTGCACGGCCGGAAATTTTACAAAACTCGGTAAGTAACTACCCATATCAGTCATGTTTCCTTTAAATGTTGTAGTATTTGAACCTACAGCCCTTGCTACACGGTCGCCGACAAGCCTTCTAACCGTCTGTCCTTGGTCAGTTTTGGTCAAATTTTGTTGGAAACAACTGTCTACACGGTCCGTCCAGACCAAGGCCACGAGGTCTGAGGGGCTTGTCGGCGACCGTGTAGCAAGGGCTGTAGGTTCAAATACTACAACATTTAAAGGAAACATGACTGATATGGGTAGTTACTAGGGCTTACCTCTATCGACACCCTTTATTAGCCAATTTAGACTCTCGCGCGAGCCACGAGACGAGCCGCGAGCCCAAAGAGTAAAGTAAGTATATAGGAAAAGAGAGCCCTCTTGAAGCATTTTATGGGAACTCATTTCAAAGCGCTATCTATAATTTGGATCCGAAACTAACTATGTATGTGTGCGTGCACATTTACATAAGCATCAGTAATATCAGTATTGTGTAATTTCATCCTACATAATAATATTATGTCTACTTGGCTAGTTTACAAGTAAATTTTTTGTTTGATATCTTGTAACTTATAATAGTTTTTTGTTTACAAGATATCAAACAAAATATTGACTTGTAAACCACCCAATTAGATCAAATATTATTATGTAGGACGAAAGTACACAATTACGACTTTCGAAAGTACACAAGTAGACCTAATATTGTCTAGAAAAGGTTAATTTTAATAGAATAACAAAAACAAAAAAAAAACATACACTGTACTTTATTTATTTATTTATTTATTTATTTATTTAACAATATATTTACACGGCATTACAGACAAGCCAATACACCGAGAAATTAAAACATTACAAAATACCCAGTAGGTATACAAACACATAAAACATTTAACAGATAATAAATTAAACACAAGTACTAGACAGCCTGTCATCCATCAACTCGCAGAACCTTAGACATTCACGGCATACAGTCGCCCATCTCCAAGCAAACAAGTCACATTCAGGTGCCGATGTCAGGAGCGCATTGAGCAGCGTCAGCGCACGAAAGAGCGGCGAATTCCTATGCGAGACCGTGCGCGCCGCCGGCACTGCCAGCAGTGGCCGCGCTCGCGGTCTCAAAGTGACTTTTGGCAAGTCTGAGACGTACAGCCGTAAGACTCGAGCCACAAGCTCCGGACAGTCGGACTCACCGCGCAGAATGCGACAAGCAGTGGTCAGCAATTTGTTGTTGCGCCTTACCTCTAAAGAATTATATCCGAGGCACCCGAGTAAATATTTTGTTGGATACATAAAAGGATAATACCCAAATCTTTTTTTAAAAAAGAATCTTAGGAATGCCTTTTGGATCTTCTCCAGAAGCAAGGCATAAGTGGGCTCGTACGGGTGCCAGATGATTGCCGAGGCCTCAAGCTTACTTCTGACCAATGCGCTGTAAATCATCCCTATGGCTCCAATGTCCCAGAAGTCCTTAACACTGCGGATCACAAAGCCTAGTCTCTTAAAAGAACTATCCGCTAGTGTACGAATATGCTCGTGAAAGCTCAGGCGTTCATCAAAGGTCACGCCAAGATCCTTTACGGAAAAGACCCTGGCGATCACTTCAGTTCCCAACGTATACTGCTCAAGTAAAGGGGTTGCAGAACGGCTAAACGTGCACACAGAGCACTTTGATGTATTAAAAAGCAGCTTATTGGCTATACTCCAGTTAGTAACTGAGATAATATCCTCTTGAAGAGAGACACAATCCGCTCTACTCTTTACCCCATACACAAGCTTCAAATCATCAGCGTATAACAAACATTGAGCATGCTTGACGACAGATTCCAAGTCATCAATCATGAGTCCAAATAAAAGCGGACCAAGTATCGACCCCTGACTGACCCCAGACCTGGTATGATAAGGAGCCGAGACGAAACACCCATAACGAACGTACTGCTGACGATCGCGCAAATAACTAGCGAAGAAAGCAAGCAACCTTGGCGAGAAGCCTAAGTCATTTAACTTTCTCATAAGTATGTCGTTATCCACTCGATCGAAAGCTTTTCTGAAATCGAAGTATAGAACGTCGACCTGGGTGCCCCTATCAAGATGCTCGGAGATAGTAGCCGTTAGAGTTAACAGGTTGGTGTCGACCGAGCGATTTGCTCTAAAGCCATGCTGAGCATCACTCAAATGCGGTTTCAATTGTGTTGCTAATATTTTATGCACTATCGACTCGAATAATTTTGCCAATGTGGGAAGTACAGCTATAGGCCTATAGTTTTCAACATCAGCGGTGTCGCTAGTCTTTGGAATAGGCCGCACTCTTGTTATCTTCCAAAGCTTCGGATAAGTGCCAGTTGAAATTGCCAGGTTGAATAAGAACTGAATGGGAACTTTCAACTGCTCCATACACCCCTTGACAATGTATGCTGGAAAATTGTCAGGACCAACAGAACTCACGGCCTTTAACCGTTTTATGCCAGCAACCACCTCCTGTTCAGATATATTAGAAATATTAATACACTGCGAATGGTTCCGGCCGCAGTCCTGAAGCAAGTTCACATCCAATAGTGGGACCTCAGGCAGGAAGACGCCCGAAAAAAACCTAGAAAAAGCCACCGCCGCCTCCGCTCCCGCGAATCGCTTTCCCTCGAACATGACTTCACCAGCAAACCCACCCTTCGACTTGAGACTATCAATATGCTGCCATAACGAGCGAGGATTTATATTAGAGCAAGTATGTTTATTGTTTTCAATTCGGTAGTTATACAAAATAGTAAAAGACTAGGTGTAAAAACTTGCAGGCTGCAGCTTCTGATTCTCTTTGGAATTGTTCTTCTTTTTACCTTTGGTCATCTCAGGATCTTACAATCCCCGGTAATTTTTAGCCTAGCTCTGTCGCTCCGTACATACACACACACAAAATAAATACACGAGTAATGATGTCGTGATTCGGGTCCTTCTTGTAGCTGATTGAATTTCAGGCATAGGTCGTATGATTTGTCTACACACGTATCTTCATAGATGTAGTCTATCTCGTCTTACTTAGCGGAATCAAATTACATAAATCTTTGCAGTGTCATTGGACAAGTTTGTCGCAAAGTAAATTAAAATATTTTTCAGGTCTTTATCATAGATAGCCTTTTTATCGCTGGTGGCAATGAGCGCCAAGGATGGTATTCTTCTTACCTTCGGGAATATCTAGGCCTCCCGGCATTGCCTTATGCACTGTTAAATTTTTAAACCTCCGGGTTTGATGACATTAATTGGAACTATATTGGGATTGTAATTTCCCTATTTGAATTTAACTCGTGTTTAATGCTGCTAGCTTGCTCCGATTTTACTCTACTGTGCTATGCACTTTAAAATTAGAGAAATAATAAGTTCAAATCAATTATAATTCATATCTCTGTAAACGACATTTACGATATTTATTTTTTCTGACAGTAAATAACAGTTGCTATGGTTACAACCATGTGACAACATTAGGAATAAAGAAAGGTCTTGACATACGAAGTATATGCAACCTTCTTAATGTTGTATTCATGCCTTTAAATTGTACCAATTTTATAGTGACATCTGGTGACGTAGTTGCATAATAGTAAGTCAACTTTACGCAAAAGTTAATGTCTCGATTCAATGAATAGAGATCGCCTGCATCTTTACTAATGTTAACTATAGTTCTAAGTGTCCGACCCCTGCGCGAGCCGCGCCACGAGACGCGAGTCCACCGCTTACACTCGCGTTCGGCTTGTCATTCGGTTATAAACCTTATGCCGTGCCGTTAGTGTTTAAATTATATTAGCTCGACGAGCTTGCGAGCCGCGAGCCCACCGCTTACACTCGCGTCTCGTGGCGCGGCTCGCGGCTCGTCTCGTGGCTCGCGCGAGAGTCTAATCCGCCTGTAAAAATTACGGCCTCTCGCGCATCTTCGTTTTTGACATTTGACGTACGTCGACGACTCGACGTCGGTGTTTTGTAGAACTAAGCTAGCTAGTAGCTGTTTATAATAAGAATTAGTAGATAATAATCCTTAACCACACGACGGAACCAATTTATCAGTGGAGTGGTGATTTATCGTACAAACCTGTGTTCGTTTTGGCCCTGGGGCGCTTATGCAATGCAACTTGACAATGTTCGCAGTGAAACATCTCAGCCAATAGCCTCTTTAAAAGGTAAACTGCACAACTCATAATGGGGCAGAAATGTTCATTATTCACGGGACAGTGTGACTGTCTGTAGGTTATATAATTTAAAACCAACAATGATTTTTACATAATGTTCTTATCAATCATTACACACCTGTGTAGGTTATTTGTTCAAGAAGTATATTGGAATTTTTCATAACTTTGTTATTATTGTTTAACTTCATTTTGTCAAACTACAGTTGCCTGTAAGAAACAGTGTAGGTAGGTACACTAGGTAAAAGTATGTAGGTAACTATGAACAAAACAGACATGTAATTCTTTAGTTTTGCTGTGAGATAGCTATGATATTGACAAATTAAAACAGAATCTCTGCCTGGATGACGATCCATTATTCCATATATGTAGTCACCATAACAATATGGATATTATTCCATACTTAAGCTAAAAATAAAAGAAGTTATAGGTTGATTCAATGAATATATTAATTGAAACTGTGTTCTTTTCAGGTTGTGAGTATTCCATCATCAGCTATTGTCACTGTAAAGACAGTCACTCATCAAGCTTTGGCCGAATATGAGAATAGGAAGAGCTACACATTCCGGAGGCCACACCGTTCTGGCATCTAACCTGCCTGCACACCGCCAGCAAGTGAAGTTGGTCGCACTGAAATAAAGAAAAAAAATATTAACTAGTTTGATGATTGTCAAATGTAATAAAACTGTTTTATTTAAGTGGGTGGTTTGATTTCCCTAAATAAACACATGAAATATGTTAACTGAAATAAATGTCATATACTAAGAAAAAACATGCATATACCATATACTTGGAAATATTCGACCTATGCCGCTGTCCCCCGGTGGCCGAGAGGTAACAGGCACCTGCCAAGATAGCAGAGGACGCTGGTTCGATTCAAGCCTGGGGCACTAGAGGCTTGGGTCACTTTTTCTTAGTATATGACATTTATTTCAGTTTATAATTTATATAGTAGTGTGACTCTTGAAATAACAACAAAAATATTTTCTGAAAATAATTTAATTTGTTCTAGTATGTATGAAATATGCTGATATGTTTTAATAAAAATCTCAGTTTAAAATACATGAACTTGTTTATTTATCTATCACAATCTAAAAAATGAACTGAGATCTACCTACTCTGCTCAGTGTGGGCTTCAACACAGAACTCAAGTATGCTAGCATTAGTAGCAATTACCCGAGTAGACCATTCTTTCGTAGCAAATAGCACAGTGTACCACACAGCATTCAGTGCAGTGTTAATGGTGCATAGAAATCCAACCACAGTTTATTTTTTTCATAGTGATAATGGTAATACACCTAGAAATTGGAATATGGTATGTCCTACAACAAAAATATACCTGCCTAGCTGCCTATATTATTCAATTAAGTACTTACCTTTAATATTGCTGTGCCCTTGCAGGCTCCTATGTAATATGTACGCAATAAATGCTTTTTAGTTAGAGCTTGAGAATACCGTGATCTTATAATAAATCAACGTTTTATGGCAGTTAATGAATATGTAACAAAACTCACTTATTTATGATGTATGATGATGTGTAATTGTTGTCCTGGCATTTAGCCACGGCTCATGGGAGCCTGGGGTCCGCTTACCAACTAATCACTTCTACATGCATACAAACGATGAACGATCTGCTTGCACGCATGTACCGCTGGAAGCCTCTGAGCTGGATGCCATCCGGGTTTGTATGGAAATGTTGTTTTCAATCATAGGTTCTTGCCTAAAAGCAAAAACTGCTCGTAAGTAATGTGATCTTCGCAAATGTACTTAACTAAACAGTAGAAATAGGAAAATATAACTCATTACCTTTGTATCAAATCAGCCTTTTTTTCGAGCTACTAATTGATTTATTCCATACAGTTTTGCCTGGATTTCACGTACTGTTATAAATAAATACATATTACGTTGAAAATTGCAAGGATAATCGTGAAAAATCTGCGTATTTGTTGTGTTTAAAAGTTGACAGAAATGTCACTTTGGAAACGCACGTATTTTTCGATAACATCTGTCACGTTTACTCGCGTAAAGTATTTACGTAGAATAATTCTGGCTCAGTTTTCATTATATAATTAGAAAGAGAGCGTTTTAGGTGTGAAGTTAGGCATAGATAGAAAACTTACGTAAAAACGTTAGGAACTCATGGTACCAGTTGAAATTTTTAGTTCTTTAAGTGACCGGTAGAGGCTCTGTACAAATACTCCATACATTTTCCTTAACTTTCTCACTATCGACTGTCATTCACGGAACTCATGGTAGAGCTTCAGACGCTTAACTCTTAGAACTAACGTAACTTCACTTAACTTGTATAGAGCTTTGCGATAGTAACGCTTCAAGAGACGGTAAAGTTAAGTTTGTAAAACGTTTGCAAAGTTAGACATAAAGTTTGTGTTTAATAGTTTTAATACACACCTATTGAGTTATGTGTAATATAACTAATATAGAATGATAAAACTATGAGTAATTCAAGTATAGTCTAGTTACTTAATATTTGCGTGCTATTTTAAGACAGACTAATAAGAACTGCGTCCATACTTGAAGCGTTAAGTGATAATTGTAACAATAATAAATACATATATTTACGTATGACGTATGCCTGCCTACGAACAGTATATAATATCATAGAAACATGCTGTTGAGTTGCTATGGGAAGCTTCAACATTAGTTTTCACTAAGAATTTAAGTTACCCGTGAACAAGATGCACGTAACTGCGTCGAAATATCGGGAGCTCGAAAACAATACAAAAAAAAAATCACAATCACGGTTCATATGCCGCGGTCGATATAAGTCTAGTGAAACTAACCGTGAATCATTCAAAACTTGTTTATTTCTGAGACAGTATTATTTCCTACTTAATAATTTAAAACAACCGATCAGAAACTATACTTAGACTAAGGTACATACTACTACTATAACGTTAAGGTTATTTTACTGGACGGACAAAGCACAATATGAGGAGTTCAGAGGTCCAGGAGGAGAGGTCTTTAGAGAAGTAGGTACTAAACGCTAACGTATTAGAATAACAATGAACCCACACGTGTACATTTTAAAGAAAACCTACAGTTCGAATCGTTGCGATATAAAGAGCTCATTTAGTAATTACATATATAAACGAGCATCTTCTGTTTTGTTCGTTTGAACTTTGAATGAATAAAAAGCAGAATAGGCCTTTACTCTTTGTTTCTGAAAGGGCGTTCGAGGATCATAAAAGGATATCAGATTACAAAGGAAACAAAAAAATAAGGATATCCCGCTATACCTATACCTAGCCTTTTTATGTTCTGCGGTAAAGAAATCAACTCAGTATATCTATGCAAAAGGTCGTTAGTATACTTTCTAACTTTTATTCCCCATTTTACTCCATAGAAAATGAATTGCGGTAAAAAAGATTTCAGCCATTTTTCGCCTTTTACATCCAAACATGAATAACCTCCACCATGTGTGAAAATGTCATTTATTTCCGCGCAGAAAATAAACTTAACAAAACCGGACGCTCAGATTTATTGTAGGTTGGATGCCGATGACTAAATAAGTTATAAGATATATCTAGGTATATCTGGGCACCTAAAAGTCTATTTTTTTATTCGGTAGACTGAAATGACAGTTAATAGTATGGAATGACATTTCATGTTCATACTATTAACTGTCATTTCAGTCTACCGAATAAAAAAATAGACTTTAGGTATATTCTATTTAATACGTCTGTGCCGCGTGACCTACTTATATATTACCCCGCAGGTCAACTTAAGAAACGATGGTCCCGATCACATGGTCGTACATGCTGAATATCTAAACACACGTGCGTCAAACTACCACTATTCATGAGAATGATTATACTTTAATAGCTGTTTAACAAATTAACAGGGATCATCGAGAACCAAGAAGTATTTAAGACCTTATTATCTAAGAAACTAGAATCAATTTTGCGTGGAATCGTGAATATAGAACCTTGACTTGACGTTGAGTTCACAGGAATAATAGATTGCGTCACTTGTCTTATGCAACTTTGCAGATTGTGTATGTCTGTTGCATCAATCAGGTTAAAAACTGTCTGTGAGGTTAAAAGTAGAAGCTTATTATAGAGGGCGCTTCAAGGTAAAGGTAGGGGCCTAACGCGAACTTGAAAATGTTTGCGGTAACCTCCCCCGGTGTAATCACAACACAACCACAGAATAAAAACAATAGAACTTATAGAACTAAGCAAAATACCTGCCAACCAGTTCTAAAGGGCCCCACTGATTACCAGTCTACAGGACGATATCAGCCTGTCAGTTGTTCGGAACTGTCACCTTTTGCGTTTAACTGACAGGCTGTGACATCGTCCGGTGAACTGGTCAGAGGTGCAGACTGCAGAGGGCCTTCAAACGTCGCTCGAGTAGAGTAGTAGAAATTAAAATGTTTCAATAATAAAAATAACAAATTAAAATCAGAGCTTTTGCTCTAAACATTTCGTGTGAACGAGGATAATCTTGACGTGTTTACGATGACACTTCTGTAATATTGCTTAGCGCCATTAGCTCGTATTATCACGGGTCGATAAACTGTAACCGCGTCTTATCTCAGGAAATAAAAAATAATGAGCATCTCAGGGCAAAGCGACCTGACGATTCAATAATGTAGATAACTTAAACTTGCTCAACGTAGCTTGACATGCAAAATATTACGGTCTGAGCAGAAATTATCTGCCAAACAGCTGTCTCAATTGGATTGTCTAAGAATTAGATACCTATATTACCTATAGATAATTGTTTGGTAAAGAATCCTTTATTATCAAGCCAGGTAATGTTTGACAATGTAGGCAATAACAATATTAAGTTACTAGGTCAAAATTCTTTTCGTTGTCTTGTTTCTGACAATGTCACGCGAGTATTTCCGTATTCTATCAATTAAATAACTACAAAAAGTCGAGTGCTATCGCATGTCTTTGTACTTCGTAGCTGTAGATTATATTATACATGAGAAAAATTAAAAACTAAATTTCATCTCATATATGAGTAAATCCTTTCGTTGTCTTGTTGAAGTGAAAACTTCTTTAGCGGCGCTAGGCACTTTTTGAGGTAGGGAAAAAATGATAAACTCGAGACAGCGTAAGGCGATCACGTGACCGTAAGGTGATCACGTGACCGTAAGGTGATCACGTGACCGTAAGGCGATCACGTGACCGTCAGGTTTAGATGGCCACTCATTTAGATGGCATTTAAAGACATTACATGAAAAAGGTTCTAATCTTGTACGGGCTGAAATACAAGGATCACACAGTTACATTCTAACTTTATATCAGTCAAATATAATTCAATAAAGCTACATCTTGATGAAATCGCTAATATAAGTGAACTCTAGTACTGGTGAATAAAACTCAAAATATCATGACCAAATATATTTAGATGCGAGGTCTGCAAGGTAACTTTACAATTTCTATTCGAATTTTAAACAATTAACGCTACAAATTTAAGCTCACTGGCCAGCAATTTGGGAACTAAAGTGTTTCAATAGAAAGGAGGATGGGTCAATTATACATAGTGCTGCAAAGATTTTGGACTAGTCATTGAGTTTTCACTTCTGTCGGCACTCCCGGAGTGCAACCCGTTGTTTTTTTTTTCCCTAAAAATGTGACAGAGTGTAGCTTTTTGACCCTACTACAAAAATCGTATTATATTTGAATTATACACGTTTGTGCGTGTTAAAAGCACTACACGACCACACCTTGGTACATAAAAAGTAGATTACTTGACCTTTGACAAACTATTGTGTTATTTACAGAGACACTCGTAACATTCTTAACACTCATAGGAAAACTTATAACGATACTACTGTATGAGTCATAAATCACCCTGGATATATAACGTCTAGCTAGTACTAACTTAACTACGTAATCCTTGTCTCTTTGTAATAAGGTTTACAAATGGACAGTTAATTGTATCAACGGTGATACTAACAGCAACACTCATAAGGTCTAAACGTTAAGGGGCCCACAGAATACCAGTTTGCCGGACGATATCACCCTGTCAGTTGTTCGGCACTGTCCAAGGGTGTCCTTTAACTGACAGGCTGATATCGTCCGGCGAACTAGCAGCCTAGCCAAGGTGACAATCGATATCGCTTCGTCATAAAATCGCTTTGTATCTCTCATCACTCTTCCGTATTAGTGTGACAGTGACAGTTGCGTTTCGTTCGCTACGGGGCGTTAGCGATTGGCATGTTGTCTACGGGACTTGGTAATCTGTGGGCCCCTTTACAAAGTTAACCAGTAACAATGAGGTTAACGGACCTTTGTCGGAGCGTGAATGGGACGGGCTGGAGCTTTCTAGCTCCATTCAAGCTTCCTCGCATTATACGTTATGTGTAACGTACAATATGGTCAGCCAATCGTGTCGTTAGAAAAAGATGAGTATTAATAAGTACAGTCAAGTGTAAAAGTATAGGTGCACACATCATACTCAAAAGTATGTCCCATAGCTCTTATGTCAGCGAATTAAGAACTATTGGGACATATTTTTGAGTAAGTTATATGCATGCACCCATATTATTACACTTGGCTGTACCTATGTTTATGGGTTTCAGTATCCGAACTTTGTGCATGGTCACTCCCTACTTATTTATGGCTGGCAGGGTTTTATATATTATACTTAGAAATTTATTACATATAGAAACAACGTGATTAGATACGATTGTATGTAAAATAGCTCTAATTTTATGAATTTAGCGCCCTATATGGACTGTGATAAGATTTAACTGTATCTAAAATTGACTGAAATAGATTGTAACCTAGGACTAATGCATTTCCTAACGTCTTCATATCGTTTTAGTGTAAACGAACCTTTATACACCCGACAATTTAAATTTCGAAACGCAGATTATCGAGGCGAGACCAAGGGTAGCAAGCCGAACTGCCAAAAGCAGGGGTGCTCACCTGCCGTGACGGTACAGCAGGTGGTGCACACCTGACTGCCACAGATACGATATCCATGCATTATTTATAACGATAGAATAGTGCAAGGCAGTATGGCATTACAACCTTAGCCCGTATTTGAGCGAACGTGCTTTAATAAAATGCATTCGATTTTCAATTTAAAGCCGCGTGCTGGCTGCTACAGACGCAAGTGCAAGTCTCACCAACGTTTATTTTCGAAGAGTCAGTGTCGATTAAAAATCTAATTTTATAGTATCCGTGAATTTTATTAAGGGAGAGGTATATTTAATTTCAGACAAGTTTTCAATTTCATTTTCGCAACAGCTAAATTTTTTAATACATAAAATATAGCTGGTCAACCAAATCTTGTCAGTAAAAAAAGCGCGAAATTCAAATTTTCTATGGGACGATATCCCTTCGCGCCTACATTTTTCAAATTTGCCGCCTTTTTCAACTGTCAAGATCTGGTTGACCAAGTATATATCCGCTTACGTATTGTCTTGATTTTGTCATAGGTACAATAATATATAAGATAAAGCAAGTTCAAAGTCAAAGCCAAACCACCACACACCAAATGGCATTACCAGATAACCACAACATAGATTATCTAATCTTCTTTCGGTACCTAACCTAACAAGTTCATGATCTTTTTTAGCATGCACGCAACGGTGACGTGAATGTTATTTTTACTATAGTACAAACACGAGATGATTGAGCGAGGGTATGATAGATCACATTTTAAAATATTCCAGACAGTAAGCATACACTACATTTTGACAAGCAAAACAATTTATAGTAGGTCAGTAGAAATGGCGCAGAAAGATGAAAGTTCATACTTTTCGTCTAATTTGTTGAATATTAATTACCCTTTTGACATGAGAAATTTGTAATAGAATAGTAGGAGGATTGTTTACCCACTGCCTGTAACATCAAGTACTTATTGCGTTTTCCATCGCGTTAAATGCGTTTTAAAAACGATTTAAAACCAAACACCGGTGTTTGCGCCACCACGGTTTATTTACTAACCGCTAAAAAAAGCACGAACTCCCACCATAACAACGAATAAAAAGTTAACGACTCTCTGTTCGAGTTGGAGGACAGATAAAATATAAAATTGCGCGGGAAAAATATTATGAGGCGTCATCTGGTTTTTGTCAAGTCAAAATCGCTATATGTATTATAGCTGGTCAACCAAATCTTGTCAGTAAAAAAAGGAGCGAAATTCAAATTTTCTATGGGACGATATCCCTTCGCGCCTACATTTTTCAAATTTGCCGCCTTTTTCTACTGTCAAGATCTGGTTGACCAAGTATACCTACAAAATCGCGCGTACATATTGGTCGCGTTTTCACGTGTATAGCTACCTAAACACAAACAGAAAAATTCAAACTACACTTGGTCAACCAGATCTTTACAGTAGAAAAAGGCGGCAAATTTGAAAAATGTAGGCGCGAAGGGATATCGTCTCATAGAAAATTTGAATTTCGCGCCTATTTTTACTGACAAGATTTGGTTGACCAGCTATAGTACCTACGTCCTACGTGAAATATGTAGGTACAGTAAGCTTGCTTTAGGTATTTTTGTCTATGACCATGGTTTTTGGGCGGAATAGATATAGATGGTCAACCAAATCTTCCAAAAAGGCTGCAAATTTGAAAAATTTTGGCGCGATGGGATATGGTCCCATAGAAAATTTGAATTTCGCGCCTGTTTTTACTGACAAGATTTGGTTGACCAATAACTAGGGTGCACGCAAAGTGTACAACATAATTAAAAATGGCATCCGGTCATTACAGATTGGTAACAATGAGACAGGAAATGCTTTATCGCTCTCTGATTTCTTTAAACGGTATAGCTTGGCCAGGGACGGTCTCATTTTAAACTTAGACAGATAAAATCATACTGTCTTTGTCTGACGCTAGTACTATAGTTCGTTTTTTTTAGCATTAGAAATAAGGTAAACAATCTTGATGTGTCTTTTAATTGAAAAACACATTTTAAAAATAAGTTACGGTAAATATGTAACAATTATGAATCTAAGACGATCTTTTATAGTCTTCTGCTTTCATAAGTAATAGTTATTGGTTTTTAAAAAGTGTTTTTCAATTAAAAGACATGTCAAAATCGCTTACCTTCTTTCAAGTTCTTTCTAATGCTAAAAAAACTAACTATAGCACCCAAAAAGAGGCATGAATATAGTTTTTCTTCTACTTTACAGACAAATTTAGATTGCCAGACTATAAAAACCAAGTGCTCTTGTTAAATATTTCTAACTTAGCCTTAAATTTAAGAAGAGTGGCGGAAATCAGAGGAGTTAGACATAGGCCTTTGCCCAGCCCAGCAGGAGACAATGTAGGTTATTAAAAAAAGAATACCACAGACAATAATACAACCAATGATTATATATTCTCTGTAATTTCCTTCAATATTCAATTGTGATTTGTAACCACTGATACCATTGTGGTTTTCTTTTCCGTTACATTGCAATTTACAAACGACTCAGTTTTAACGATAATATTATGCAATTTAGATCGGCATGACATTTGTAGCAATTCCATTGTTTAGTGGTTATTGTACAAATTGCCACAATTTAAATGAAGGAAGCATAATGGATACTTCTCGAATATTAAGTACGTTTTGCATCTGATTGCGTTGTTAAAGTCTGACCAGAAATATATTACCATATTGCGGAATTTCACTGGAACTATTTTTTTCATACAATACTGACCTGTCACTCTATACATGAGAATAACAGCGCCCTCTTGACAATGATCATAATTATATTACTGCTTATATGCAAGCGTTAGCGTTTATTGCGATGATACAATAGCATAAATACAGTTTTAATATAAATAAAATGGCTATCTATATGTATTATGTACTACTCGTATGCTAACACACACGAAGTTAAAAAAAAACCATGGAGAATCAGATTTTGAGCAAACTCATTACTTATTAAAGTCTATTTTTTTATTCGGTAGACTGAAATGACAGTTAATAGTATGAAATGACATTTCATGTTCATACTATTAACTGTCATTTCAGTCTACCGAATAAAAAAATAGACTTTACTTACCTATGCCGCATTTTTTATGACAACAATAAACAAACTTTTTTGGTGAACGTAAAACGCAGTGTCAAAAATGTTACCTAGTCGTATTAAATGTAATATACTTGGTCAACCAGATCTTGACAGTAGAAAAAGGCGGCAAATTTGAAAAATGTAGGCGCAAAGGGATATCGTCCCATAGAAAATTTGAATTTTGCGCCTTTTTTACTGACAAGATTTGGTTGACCAGCTATATATTTGTACAACGTACATGTATTCTAAATCAGTCGTGGGGGAGTCCACCGGCAGATGCTCAATTGAATAAATTATATGACATTGGACGATGCATTTATTGCCTTGTTATTTGACCTTGCAAACAACGGAATGTAAGCAAATATAAAAACTGAATTCATGAACAAATTGGGTCAATGTGAACCGCATTAAGATTTTCACACATAAATAGAAAAAAAAACAATAAATTTTGGGGGTTCCCCATACTTAGAACTGAAACTCAAATTTTTTTTTCATAGTACTAATTTACCATGCAAACTTCCACCGAAAATTGGTTTGAACGAGAGCTAGTAAGTAGTTTTTTTTAATACGTCATAAATCCCCTAAATACGGAACCCTTCATGGGCGAGTCCGACTCGTACTTGGCCGCTTTTTATATTATCGACAATTCACTTCGGAAAGGTTATCATCAGGTTGAAATATCAGAAAAAATATATCTTCGGTAATTGCGAATAAAGATAATAACTATGCTCATTATGTTAATACATAACTGTTCTCGATAGGTATAACTTTAGTTTGTAAAATCTCTGTATGTTTTGTGCTTAAACTGTAGGTAGGTGCAACATTGTTTTAAATAGCGATATACATATACATATGTTAAAATAAACTAGTCCATCCAAATACTGATGTCAAAAGTCCTTTAAGGTTTTTGTTTCCACTTAGAAGAGCGACATAGGATAGGGTCATCTACTATAGTTAGTTTTTTAGCATTAGAAAAAGACTATACGTGATCTTGACGTGTCTTTTATTTAATTAAAAAACGCTTTTTATAATTCAGTAACTATTACTTATGAAAGCAAAAGAATGTAAATAATTGTATATGTATCATTCATTCATTTCAATAAAAAGACACGTCAAGTTTTATAATACTAAAAAAACGAACTACATGTAACGCTCCAAGCTTCAGGGGAACCGAACGCAGCCGGGTATCTACATCATCCTAACCTAAGCCTATTGGATGAAATGGATGGTTGTTCAAATTAAGAATAAGATCACTTAAGTACTGAGGGATGACTTATACGCAGACGAGGACACATAAGTACAAAAGCTACTTAAAGCTAGTACGAATAATATACAATTAGTAACGCACCGTAGTCTTGGCTTGCGGCTTGCGTACGCGCAGCGACATGTATGCGCGATCCATAGCGGCGACTGCGCCGTTCGTCCCACACAACATGTTCAACATGAACCATACAACAAAGTTCAACACGAAACAGTTGAGGTTCTCATAAGGTACAACCAATAGTTCATCGACATATAGTTCATTTTATACTATATCTACCATACTTCGATGGTAAACACATTCAAGAATTCATTGGTCTTATCGGTTCCAATCTTTGAACATATGTAATTAAAATAATGATCATCTAAGTCAGCATATAAATTTCCAATCAAAACACTACGACTAACAAAAACTAATCATAAAAAGAACCAACTTTTACAAGTGATTCGACAGTCAATCTCAGGATAAACCAATATCTAATGTAAACACGATTTAATTGTCAATTATACAACCAATAATACACCGTAAATAAACGCAACGCACGAAATAATTCACACACAACCCGACCGAATCACGGTTCCTTAATGAACGACAACATTATAACTGTCAATAGTTCAATCACAGGGCACTTGAACGCGCACAATGCACACACGTTATGACACAAGAACGTGACACGAACGCAGTTGACAACACGCATGCGCCGGGAAGACTGCGCGCGCGATCCCCCCTACTACTATTTTCGGCATCCCCTCCTATATGCCGGTAATGTCAGTTTTTTATTAGGGGTTAACGGACTTTATTGTCGTTTTATAATGTGTTGTTTTATTATAATGATCGAGATAATGTGATAAAGGGAACGCTAGTTGCTTTAAGAACGCCGCGAGTTTGGTAGCTGCGATTTACTTGCTTCTATGTAGGTATTGTTGAAAGAAAAACCAATACATACTATGTCACTGAAATTTGACATATTTCATTTGAAAAGGGTATTTATTAGGGCATGGGCAAACAAAATGTAAGCCAAATTTTTACATAATGGTGCCTGTGCTACTTGGTTTTGACGTTCGTCTTAATAACAGGTGGGGAAGTAATTAAATAACGTAATTAAGTAAATTTACTCATATATAGCACTTTCCTTATTTTTAATTAACAAGTGTCATGTATTTAGGAGACCTCGCTATCCATCATTATTAGCTATCCTATTATTTGACTGGTTTCGCTATAAACTATAAAATTAACTTTAAGCTATGGAGGCTACCTATACCTATAGAATACTACCTACATTTTAATTGCTTACTACATCTTCTTTTCCAACCGGTGTCAAATAACCAGATCCCAACTCGCTTGCCTTCCTTAGAAATCAGGACACCAACATAAAACTACTACGTAACCCAGTTTGCAGCTTTCTTACTACATAGTTGCGAGCTAGGTCACTGCGTCACGTGTTTCCAGCATGCGTTGAGTTTTCCGGTCTAAAGTGACAGTCACTTTAGAAGTATACAAACAATTGATATGAACAAGACAATGCTCTAACTAGGGTTGCCAGATCGAAAGGCGCTATTATCGGGAAAAAATATAAATTTTTCGGGATTTTGGGTCTTAAGTCGGGAAAAAAAAAACCATTCAAACTAAATTAATTGTATTAAATACCTACAACGATATTTTACATTATTGGCACTACGTCAGCTGCTCTGCGGGTCGCTTGCTCGCTCGACGACAGTTCGGAACTTGAAATTATTGTTTATAACGTGAAGCTGTTTTTCGGGACAGTTTTCACTTTGTCGGGAATCGGGAACATATGCTAAAAATCGGGAGATTCCCGCCGAATCCCGACCATCTGGCAACCCTAGCTCTAACCCAAGTAATCTTCGCGAATGACCACGTGAATTTGCACGAGACTACGATACAATACAATTTCGTTACCTCCGTCCGCGTTGTACCCTGCTGCGAATTGATAGAAAACACCAATATGGAAAAAGCATCATGTGATCTAGGCCCCCAGGACATATTTGTACCTACAATGTAGGTCCTTTAAACATGTCGTAGAAGGACAGAGTAAAGATATATACTGGGTCAAGCAAATCTTGTCAGAAGTAAATGGCGGCAAATCTGAAAAATCGCGGGTTAGCAACACTGTGTTCGAATAATTCCAAAATCGCGTGTCATCATATCGTCATAGTATTAAGGTTCAAATTTAATGTCACTGATATTCTAGATATTACGTTTTGGTAGTGTAGGACGATAGACCGCCCCGAAGCGATACGGCACTCATATTATTTTGATACTTAGTGTGGTGTTCAAAATGAAACGTGGTTATCTAATCTAATACCTTTAAACGAGCAATTCTTGTTTATTTATTTATTTATTTATATATATATATATATTTCGGGGATCTCGGAAACGGCTCTAACGATTTCGATGAAATATGCTATATGGGGGTTTTCGGGGGCGAAAAATCGATCTAGCTAGGTCTTATCTCTGGGAAAACGCACATTTTCGAGTTTTTATGTTTTCCGAGCGAAGCTCGGTCACCCAGATATTTTATGATAAAGCGTTGTATATTTGTTATATAACAAAATCTAAGGTAACAATGTAAATTTAAGATTAATAAGTTTAACATAGGTATAATCAACATTTTTCCGTGTAGGTATATAAAACAGTTACTTACTAAGTACTAGATAAAATCGTGTCATAAAAAATCAGATATAATAAATTTCTTGCAATCAAAATCCAGGGTTACGTAAGCAGGTCGTCAAGTTTTTAACAATATCGGGCAGAGTACTTATATAAATAACACGAAGCACACGGTTAGGATATTAGAAACCGACTTAAGCCTGATGTAGGGTCGGTAAATGATAAAATAATGTGCCCCACTACTCATGCACACGGATCTTGCACACCGCTCTTCTCATAAACCTATTGTATTTACCTATGCAAAACAATAGTGGTCAGTAGGGCTATTATGGCCGGCTCTTTATCATTTGTCACCATGGCTGTCACGTTCTAACAAATAAGTAAGTGCGAAAGTGACGCATAGCATAACAAGTGATAAAAATGCGACCATGATACGCCGCCAGGTCGCAAATCCTTATCAGTGTTTTTATTGTCACTATGCGTCGGCATCACATCAGAGGTGCTAATTTCACAGTAGGTATCGTTATTTTAAAGATAAGAAAAAAATAACAATGCTTGCAGCTTCACCTTTGTAAATTATTACATTTACCACCGCAAGCTAATAATTTAAATAAAACAATATAATAAATATGTAACCACGTTTCATTTTTAACACCACACTAAGTATCAAAATAATATGAGTGCCGTATCGCTTCGGGGCGGTCTATGGTCCTACACTACCAAAACGTAATATCTAGAATATCAGTGACATTAAATTTGAACCTTAATACTATGACGATACCGGTTGTTTTTCAATATGAATGTTGTACTGGCACGTGCTAACGCTCGAGCTAGCGCGTTTGCGATAATAGAGACAATGGCCTTTGTTTGAAAGATTATGGTTCGAAGCGAAAAGTTCACCTCAGAAGAGCCATACTATAAACATTACTAAAATTTGAGGTTATGATAATTCATTTGAATTGACGTACGAAGGGCGGAAAAATTAAACACGTTTTGGTTCGATGTACATTGCTGCTTTTCTTAGTGCAATTCTGCTCTTTGAGTGTTACCCTACTTTCATTTGCTGTACATTGCTACTGACAAGATTTGCTTGACGCACTATATATGTACAATAAACTATAAGTCATTTCAACCCAAAAAAGCAGGTATGACATGTAAATAAATCTACATAATTTCCTTGACATCATCAGTCACATCACACCCTTACCTAAGTCACAAGTAGTTTTCCCAAAATGACAGTAACGCAATTCATAACATGAACCAGAGGAAAGGGGCACAGGAAATTTCACTATCTGCCTTTCCTCGTCCACATAAGAGCGATAGAGAGGCAAATAACGAAATTTCGATTTTGACATGCGCGGCAGGTTCTCAGAAAGGGAGTCCATAGACAAACGAGGGCTTAATAAGGCCCGAAGTCGAAGTACTGACACAATTAGTAACAGCCGCAATAATGGGAATCCATGAGTCAGTACTTACGCACTGCATTCCTAAACGATTGCACTGTACATTGACAGGCAGCGTGATATCTAAAGATACCATAGACAATTTAGATACCTTTTTAAAATATAAAAAAAAAACTAGACGTTGTATGTTGTATAGTTACGGATTTTTTTTACAAAGTCAAGACGGAGTTTTTTCCCGCGTTTTCATTTTTAATTACATTCATTCATTTCATTCAGTGTAAATATAGCTGGTCAAGCAGATCTTGTCAGTAGAAAAAGGCGGCAAATTTGAAAAATGTATTTCGCGCCATAAAAAATTTGAATTTCGCGCCTTTTTTTACCGACAAGATTTGGTTGACCAGCTATATGTATGTTTTTATCAAGAATATTTCGACTATAACAAATCAAAGTTCATTAGTAACAACTGATTTGGGAAATACAATATTTATAAGAGATAAAACCTTTTCCGCCAAAATTTTTCGAATTTGCCGCCATTTCCTACTGACATATATACACCACACCGACAAATCTACTAAATAGTACCAAACTATAACAATTTAAATAGAAAGTCCTCAAGTTAATTAAATGGTTAATTTTCTGAATGAGTTTGTGTCCATTCCAGCTTCCTTAATTAAAGCACTTACCCGCTAATGGGGCCTAATGGCCTCTCATCAACAGAGAAATTGACCGTATGTTGTTGTCTCACTAGTTTTGGTTGTGTGTGATAAGGATAAAGCAATTTTGCCACAGTATATAGGTACATTTTTGAAATCAGTCCGAAAATATTTTTTGGACTAAAATTACAGGTGCAACTTTACAACACCATTTCTTTGGGATTAATACATGTACAGTTAAAGAAACTGTTACATACAAATATAAACTAAATATTTTCGCTTAAGAAAATATGTATATATAGCTGGTCAACCAAATCTTGTCAGTAAAAAAAGGCGCGAAATTCAAATTTTCTATGGGACGATATCCCTTCGCGCCTACATTTTTCAAATTTGCCGCCTTTTCTACTGTCAAGATCTGGTTGACCAAGTATAGATGTTTTATTCTCGTCTTTATTTTTGTTTCGTTTGAAAATGTTTATAAGTACAGAAATCGATTTCCTAGATAAATGAAGAAGTTAGGTACCGGTTACTATTGAATCATCATTTCATTAAAATCACGACAGTCAGTTGTTCAATCAAAGTGTTCACGACCGAATGTCACGAACGCAGTAGAAAGCGCAATTCGACTGCAGGGTTGCTATTCCGATCCGATATACTAAGCGCGCGAGATAGAACACGCAAATAGGTAACCAAACCAGCTTAACAACTCACGGTCCTGGAAGAGCGAGGATGCTAAAGTGATAGGTAGGTTTTGATACGAGTATTTCTGCTCTGATAGCTCTGCCTTCCACTCTTGCAGAATTGCAAGCACTAACTCACAGATTATCTCCGACTTCCATTCACGTTGTGTAGAAATGTGAAGGCCTGTGCACACCTGATGCGTGTGCGTAGACGTATACACGTGCGCGTTGTAATATACAGATTCTTATGAGAGACGGCACATCGCTTGCGTGACGTGTGCCTTAAAATGCTTACCTTATAGTTATTTATACTGTCTCTGATGGTGATGACTATTTTAGGCAGAAAATAATTATGTATACAGAGACCTCCGGCAAACCCGTATTATTTCTTATCCAAGAAGTAGCTGGACGCGGCAAAGGGAACCCATGAGACCTCTGGTTAACTTTTTTATTTTTACACATCTCGCGGTCACGTTACCCTGGTTAAAGCAAGAATCTCACTCGTCAGCCAACAGGAACACGCACCAGCATGCGTCGCTTGTTAATTCGAGAGCATGCAGATGTGTCTGGCATCTATTTTCGATTAATCGAACGCTATGTAATTGCGATTTCGCGTTGACATATTGTCACGGTGAAGCGACGGTTAAACGAAACACTTCCTTATGCGTAATGAAATTGAGTTAATTTCCGTTTGTTAAGATTTTAAAAAGCGCATTACTGTATGTGCGTTATAGCGTTAGGGTACCTACTTCAATTATAATCACGAGAAAAGTTTCATAAGTTTCATAACTTACTTTTACTGAAAGTTTGCTTTAATGAATCTACTGTGGTTGAAACATACCTGAAACAATAAAAAGTTCATTATTAATAAAAGGACCAGTCGTACTTAGTTTAAAAATGCCTATCTAAATATAGTGTGGCCCAGGACTGTCTCATTTCAAACAGAGAGAATCATACTGTCTTTGTCTTACGCTAGTACTACCACCTAGAAGCAAGGGATAAGCATAATTTTCCTGATTCTTACTAACTGACAAGTTGTGTTACCCAGACTATAATATTAATGTATACTCTGGCAAACCCACTTTGTCAGCAGAAAAGGGAGCGAAATAACTACCGACGGAAATGGCTTAACAAACTATTTTATCCGTTTCGTTACGTAGGTAGGTATAATTTATCCATGATTTCTCAATGAATTTTCCTTCAAATATTGTTTTGACGTATAGGTAGTTATAGCTGGTCAACCAAATCTTGTCAGTAAAAAAAGGCGCGAAAACGCGAAATTAAAATTTTCTATGGGACGATATATATCTCTTCGCGCCTGCATTTTTCAAATTTGCCGCCTTTTTCTACTGTCAAGATCTGGTTGACCAAGTATACTAAACAATTCTGTCATTTCAACAATTTCTCAATCGCAATATCAGCTGTTTTTCCAAACCCACTGGCACAAAACAACACCATAGTCCGAGAAAAAAAAACAAATTAAATCGTTGACCGGAAGCCGCCGTTTGAGCACGGTGGCGTGACGAAACTCAATTGCTTGATTTCTGAGTCAGATCGCGTTGATGGTTGTTGGGCTTGGGAGACAGTGTTTAAGTCGAGTAATTAATTAGTGGGGAATGTCGCGACAGTCTTGATTGGATTATTTCGGCGCGTGAAAAAAAACAAGACAGTTTGCTGAACATACGCGAACATGGAAAGTCGGCAATATTGTATCTTCATCTCGTATTCTACAGACAAATCTACCCTCAGACAAATCTAATGATAATGTCAAAGACAAGGCATTCAACATGTGGTTCCTACGATTGCTATTACTATTGAGAGTATTGAGTTATTCAAATCGTGTCTTTTGTACAGTAATTTGTTAAATCATTCAATTATTCACTTTCGCGGTTGCATTCATTGCCATTCATAAAGAGCCCGAGCTCCGCTTTTGGCAGCCTATCCCAATAATTGGCCGCAGTTACTTGTTTTTACAAAAGTAGCTGCCACCTGGCCTTTGAAACAAGAGGCGAAACTAGGCCTCATTGGAATCACTCCGGATTCATCACGATGTTTTCCTTCAACAAGGAGCAGCTCTAAAAAACCAATGGGTAAAGAGTTCAACACATTGTAACATCAGGTTGGTGATCAAATCGTTTCATCTCTAGGACGCTTTACGTTGCAAGAACTGGCCGTTACCATGTAACAGTCTGTAGCAACCGATCTAATCGGATCGTTCACAATTCACATGTCTCTGGACCCAGTTCCCACGCCGTATCTATTAACAGAGACAAGTTAATAAGAATTACTGACAATCTCCATACAAAGTTAGTAATCGTCAAGTCATCGAAGTTGTAGATGGCGTGGGGTAAAGTAAAGTTGATTTTAGCGTTCTAATTATACGGTTCAAACTCATGTAGTCTGTGCGGAAAGAGAAGAGTCGTGAAATGTATGGGGCCCAATACATTCCATGACTCTTCTCTTTCGAAGACTCTATAACAGCTTTTCGGTATTTCCGAATATTCGGATCGGTCGATCGTCCTCTTTATTCAAACGTGTTTATCTCCGAATACTGCGTAAAATGGATCTTAACGCTCCCTCCTGAAGTGTTGCCGGATTCAACATTGCAGTCTGTTATGGACTACAGTTGTCAAAGGTCTTTAAGTATCACAAGTACAGTCGGTATTATTTATTTATCTGTTATGTACTCCTAAGTCGTATCTGTGCGGCAATTAAACAACCGTTTAATAGTAGCAGTAAACGTGTTTATGTCGGTGATATAGGTACAGCAAATAAAGCATTGCCATTTATTATTAGAGTTTGGTTGGTAAAGTCAAAATGATTCTCCTAATCGGTCTCTCTGCCTATGTTTTAATAACGCCTTATAAGCAATTTATAGGTACAGTTAGTAATATAAATAGTAGCGGATAGAACAAAGCCCCAAAAGTATCCGCTTATTCTGCCACCCTGGAATTATTTTCCAAAAATAGTACCTATCTAGATCCCTGCCTATTATTAAGGTACTCGTATACCGCACTCAAGGTCATGGGCGTTCATAGCTACATTTCTTAACTATAGCTGGTCAACCAAATCTTGTCAGTAAAAAAAGGCGCGAAATTCAAATTTTCTATGGGACGATATCCCTTCGCGCCTACATTTTTCAAATTTGCCGCCTTTTTCTACTGTCAAGATCTGGTTGACCAAGTATATATCACATATTGTGGCACCAACTTATATAATGAAGGTTGAGATAATATCCCCTCCCTCCCTCTCATGGATCACTAGATCAGCCCATCCCATCTCCGCTTACTGCACCGTTGCGTTCCTTGCCCTGTGCGATACAGTGGTTACGGTATCACAGATAATAAATGTGAACCCGTTTGACAGTCGCCATTTTATTTCGCAACTGCAACGGGATTTCGTGCTTGTGAAAAAAAATTGTGCTTGCGCCAATTCTTGGAATCAGCCAGCCAGGGAGCTGGGAAGGGCTTAGATAATGTTGGTAAAGCTTATTATCATTAAACTTATTATGGTAATATTTTCAGCAAAATAGATACATACTAATATGTCGAAGTTTATTTGCAGATCGACTATAATCGCCCTTCCATTTCATTGAAATGAGGGCTACCGCGTGTAATTTCGCCGCTAGGGGCGCTAGTGTAGATGGAGGTCTTTCAAAATGTCAAATGCGTAAAAGTTTTGGAGGTTTCAAGCTTTTTTATCGCTTTTTTCACTCCTTATTTATAATTGTGGTAAATCTTTGTCCATCTTTGATTATAATCATGGTAAACAATAGAATAGCTCAATAAATGTTAGGGTTTAAAAAAAATTACAACTATGTATAGCTGTTCAAGCAGATCTTGTCAGTAGAAAAAAGCGGCAAATTTGAAAAATGTAGGCGAGAAGGGATACCACCGTCCCATAGAACATTTGAATTTCGCGCCTTTTGTTACTGACAAGATTTCCTTGACCAGCTATAAAATATATGCAAAATTTTACAGGTTGAAAAAACGGCAAATTTAGACGTTAAAATACCTTTAAATTTAAAGTTAAATTACAACGTATAGATTTTATAAAAAAAGCATAGAAGAATTTTGAGATCTGTTTTTCTGGACCACCATCAAGAGTGGCGCCAACTGGTGAGCAAAAAAATGCTAGCCCTCATTGAAATGCGTTCAAAGATGCTACAAATACATAGTTTTAGGTATTACAAAACAGTCTCATAACTACTTATAAGTGACACAGTAGTAGAAATTCGCGCCAAAAATATCGCCTCACTTTGTTTTTATTCAAATTAGACCGTTGAAATAATGTTAAAATTGGACAGTGTTATGGAATAGCGAACTAAGCGCTATTAAGCGGTATGGCGCTTAGTTCGCTATTCCATAACACTGTCCAATACATCTTTAGTAGGTACCTTTATCTACCGATTGTTTTTATTCAAATGTGATGCATAGAATGCTGGCTGAAAATAATGGTTCTTAAAAATAAACTGCAATACAATTCAGTCTGACAACTGACTAAAGCTTTGGATTCCTCCGAAAGCGGTGCCGTCATATAGCGGCCGTCTCCATACTAAATTATACGGCTAAATATGGATGTCGTAGTATTTGTATGGAGACGGCCGCTATATGACGGCACCGCTTTCGGAGGAAACCAAAGCTTAACCCTTTTCTTTTTTAAACGCAGTTGATGTCAATCGTGATTTTGACAAACAATAAAAACATGTGGAGTGAATTTCATTCTGGAAAAGATTGGTGTGAATGACCGGAGATCAGAACAACGAATGTAATGCATCGCTGCAACAGATAAACGCAGATTAGACACGTAAATCAGTGGTTGGAATAATACCACGATATAGCTTATCTATGGTCGAAATTGATTGGTAAAAATAGTTTTTTTTATTGGTTTTAAATTCTTCGTCTACGTGACCGCCAAAAACGTGCTCTTTTGCTTTGGAAAACGAGTTTATGACAATGAGATAAATTGTTATTAATTTTTACTAGAGGTATGTAATTTGAAATAAAATCAGGAATGCATTTAATTTTTCTGTTAACGATTTAATTTTAAAAACCTTTACAGTTTTAAGGAAACTTTGTATCATAAGTTTAACTCGAGATATTATTGATATGAAGGGATCATCAACATCAATCAGTTGTCTTGGTATTTGGAAAATACTATCACATCAGTCCACCATTAATCTCATTATGTCACCATTATGATTATGAAAACAGATAAAATAAACATATTTACTATTATGTTTAATGGCTCCGATTTCTACTAATGTGCGTGGAAAAAAAATACGCAAAACCTGCAACTGAGGAATGCAAAGTACCTACCTATTCGAAGCAGTCATGTGGATCTGGTCTATTTCAATTCAATCTACAAGCTCAGGTAACTACTAATAGCAGGTAAATAATCAGTTATTGCACCAAAGACATGATATCATTTACGAAGTAAGAATTGCAACAAAACAAAATGCACGAAACACAAAATTGTAACGATAAATAAGAATAAGTGCAACGTAAACAAAGTTGTTCACGAAGGACTAATATTTACCTACACAATGAAGGAATTATAAATTACATAGGTAATACTATATGTAGATAGGTATATCGATTTTTTTTTTGTAATCGATATAAAAATGGTTATTTAAATACATTTATATACATTATATTTGTATGTATTGTATTACTAACAAATGATATGGGCTTTTATGTCTGAAATGTATGATTGAAATTGAAATTATGAATAACTAAGACAATTATAACCAAATAAATCAAGTAATATTCTAATTTGTTATCTTCAATACTACTTTACAGAGTTACCCTTTTCCCAGTGAAAGTCAGTGATCTCACTTGCACAACGTTTCCGCGTTCACAACAATGCGTACATTCAGTCATTCATTCATCTTTAAATAGACCCGTTCATTCATGCCGTCTATTTCGGACCCGGTTTATCGTATTTTCAGCCAGACGCGCCTTGACATACCATGTCGCGACGTAAGGTTAAAAAAATAAAAAGCATAGATGTACGTTCTATATTTTTGTTTTTTAAATATCGTTTATGATGTTGGTTGTACTGTCGTTAACCTTAACGTTAATGTTTTTTTAATACAGTTGCTCAAAAAGTGCTACTTTACGTAGCTGTTTAGCGTGCGGAAAGTTGGTTATCTCGAACTAGTGCTTTTTACTTTTCCAATTTTTTTAAATTTATACTTGTTCCAATTCACGACTACTTATTGATGAGTGTTAATATTAGTTTCCTTTAAACGTCGTAATCAGCATAAAAACCTACCGTTAATGTAAGAATACGAAAAATATTACATATTTCATATTTAATTACTTACCTCTTCATCAATATAACACGTTTATTTTTTAATATTCAATATTGAAAATTCCGTTCTTAATAAGTTGACTGAATGGAACGGAATAGCTGCCAAACGCCCATAGATATAATATACTTAAAGACGACGTCTAACCGAGCTGTCACTGTTACCACTTTTGTTTAGTGTACGATTAACAATGTTTTTCTTATTTTTTCGCAACTGTATTAAAAAACGTCGTTCGATACACGTGCGGAAATGTCATTCTTCGCACTAGCATCGAAATGTACTATTACGTGTTTTAACCCTGTGTGCCTGTGCTACGATATTGTTTTCACAACATAGCTTAGCGAAACGAAACGTGTGAGTGTTGACAAAACAGCAGACATCTCTGACCCGCATATACCTAATGGCGGTCGTCGGCAGACTGCCTCACTGCCGCAACGGCAATCGCCATAATAACGTCTAGTTATTTTATTGCACACTCTTTGTTAGCTAATTTCCGGATTCGATTAATTGTAACACGGTCTAATTGGTATATTCTCGATTAAAATTGGCTCGACTATGTTTTTTAAAGTCCGTCAACCAAATCTTGTCAGTAGTAAAAGGCGGCAAATTTGAAAAATCGCGGGTTAGCAACACTGTGTTCGAATAATTCCAAAATGCGTGTCATCTGTGTTTTATCTGTGGAATGCGGATCGTGATGGGATCGTGAATGACAGCCGTCACCTTATTTGTTTTCATTTGGTTTTCATTCTGAATCGTTTCTGTTTCAAGAGATATTTCTGCTGTCACCATTAAATACCAATACATTAAATAAGAATAAGCAAAGCTAAGGGGCCTACAATGTACAATCATGCTCGTTGATGGTAAACATTACTAAAAATTGAGGTTATGACAAGTACATACTGGAAGAACTCTTTCGAACTTTTAAGATTATGTTCAGTTTTTTTGTTTTAGGGTTAAAAGGCATAAATAAAATTAAAACGTATGCCTAAATCTATCCAACAAGACCATAAATTGTGTCCTGGAAACCGTCCATAGGCCCACATGTCTAATATTTTCAGCAATCAGCTGTGACTATTTACAAAGATGCAATAGAATACTACAGAGTATTATGCTTGGTTGAAGTGACCCGGTAACATTGGTAACTTCATTATATTTTTTCAATTAATTACCTGAATTATAGTGTAAGCTAAAGTGACCCTTATCTTATTTACCTTTAAATTAAATAAACACCCAAATATCAGTTGTTTTATTTTTAATATGTAATCCTATTGTACAATATATACCAATCAAAAAAATTACACAGGTAAGTATGTCATATTCATCCAGAAGAATACACTAATTTACATTAACAAGTGGCATATTATATTGTAAATAACAAATATATGCACTATCTAATTATCTGCATTTTGATATGATTTTATTTTAGTAAACTTAGAAGACATAGATAGGGAACAAAGAGAATATAAACACTACGATAGGGAGTTGTTTTTGATATCTTCAAATTTGTTCATCATTTTGATTAACATTGTTTTAACATCGCTTTTAAATTGTCCGTCCATGTTTCAAATTTTTTCAATAAACCGCGAGTGACAATTTGAATTGACGTACGCAGGGCGCGCTCAGCGGAAAAAAAATCTTTTGGTTCGATGTACATTGCTGCTTTTCTTAGCGCAATACTGCTCTTTGAGTGTTGCCCTACTTTAGTTTGCTTTACATTGCTACTGACAAGATTTGGTTGACGGACTATAGAATAAAAATTACTGTATTGCATGCAATCATGTGCCATGTGCAAATCAAGGTATGCCATGAATACTTCGTAAGATAGTCGATATAGGTACATAACATATCTATTTTAAACAAGTAACAACGGTTGCACTTCGGGAGTGCCGATAGAAGTGAAAACTCACCTCACTATGTTACCGACGCCCGGTAACACGATACATACGTTTAGCGCAGGTATTCTATTTATTTATTATATATTATTATCATTCTCAAATAAGATCACACTTTTTCATTGACATGTTTATTTACATACTGCCATGACAACGTCAAATTATTTGAACATAGGTATAGAGTCTTGAAAAGGGGTCCGCAACATAAATGTCAAATAACATTGAGTTTTTCTTTATTGATTTAAATGCCATTTAAATTATGAGTGCCACCTTATGGGGCTTACGGTCACGTGATCGCCTTACGCCCCTTACGGTCACGTGATCGCCTTACGCCGTCTCGAGTTTATCATTTTTTCCCCACCTCAAAAAGTGCCCAGCGCCGCTAAAGATGTTTTCACTTCAAAAATGCGTTTATTTTTATTCTTATAAACTTAAAGGAGGTGAATCCCTGTTTTTGAACAGATAACAGACAGACAGAATAAAACCTAAGGATAAAATTGGATCAAAACATGAGTCGCTTAATTGGATGTGTCATCAGCGCCGTGTTCCCATATGGACCATGCGGGTAAAATTATGTCAAGGAATTACTCATACGGAGAGGCGATG
The DNA here is from genome assembly GCF_948474715.1 of Cydia amplana. Taxonomy (NCBI): domain Eukaryota; kingdom Metazoa; phylum Arthropoda; class Insecta; order Lepidoptera; family Tortricidae; genus Cydia; species Cydia amplana. The sequence goes on along the minus strand of NC_086069.1, from coordinate 1,805,710 downwards.
AAAACAATTGACTAGGACAGTTTCCAACGTTTTTTGAACATTACTAACGAGCAAACCCTGGGAAATTCTTATGTAGGCAATAAAAACTTTTTTATTATGCAATTGGCGGAATGCCGCAGACATAGGTACTACTTATAAATGAAAAAAAACTGACGCTTCTAGTTTCATCAGTTTTTTTTTTCATTTATAAGTTTCATTTCAAAATACATTTTAGGACATTTTTTAGTGTCCGCGTCGAAAGTACTGACTATGAGACTATATATTGTGACTATGAGATATCGAAAAATATGAAGAAAAAAAAATACAAGCGTCCATATCCAACATCCCACTTAAAACTGATGCATATATGTAAAACCAAGTGCAAATGCACTGGCCAAAGAACGCGATTACTACACAATTTCCTTCATAAACAAGCAGTTATTAAATAAATCATTATTATTCCGCTGAACAGAAAACAATAGACTTCAATAGAGGAAACAGGAAATGCTTGCAATAACTGAAAAATTACAAACACTGCTTGAGAATAGGTCCCTTTTCCTCAACACGCCTTTTGCTTGAAAGGATCAAAGAGACATATAGGTATAACAAGTTAATTAATTAATTACAAAATGTATATAAAGAAACAGGCATAATAGTTATTTTTACCTTCAAAGCTTTAAACCACAAACGATTGGTTAGATTCAAAAATAGAACGCAGACTTGCTGCTAAGTAAACATGTCAGATTATTTTTTTTAATCATATCATATAGAGCTGTGATGTGTTTTACAGACTTTAAAAATTAAACCACGTCGTACCTACCTACCGCACCTTAAGTTGCTTTATGAATACAGATTGTATCTTATGTATAAAAGAAGACTAGAAAGAACCTACCTACTGACCATTGAATTACGAAGAATTCTAGTATTAGACTGCAAAGTAACGCCTGACTCAATTATTATAAGTGTATGGTCTTATACACTCGTGGCTATTCATTTATTTACCTCATCGTTCCAGAGGCCCTGCTGCGAAAAACTAAAATTGTTCTCTTTTTTTAATTTCGCATTTCGTTTTTCGCGGTAGACCCAAGGTCGCGACGGAACGCAACGACTTTCGATTTCGACAAGACCCTCTGATTATTTTTTAGTTTCAGCTACTTTTCTTTTTAATCAATACCTACTTAAGTTTGAAACTCACCATTAGATTATCGACAGAGTTGTACCCACAAATCACGTATCCCATAACTCTGTTGGCCATTTCTAGTTGATCACCAAAAACAAAGCTACTAAACAAAACACCTCATCTGTTTATATTTTCCCGACATTCCAAATACAATTTCCAAATTTAAATTCAGAACTAATCGAACACGTGCGCGCACAAAATACACCTTAACTCAACGACGCACAGTTGATTTTGAATCGTATCGTTACGTAGTTAAGAATCTAAATGGCGTAACAAGTTACGAAACGGTTAATTATCACATGGTTTTCAGCGTAATTGAAGCGAACTTCACGTCAGTCACGAACGGACGCCCGAGAGAGACTGATTACGTCTTATTCCCACCGTACATACGGGAATATCAATAATTGAATATTCTGTAATATTGCACCGGTCTTGGAACAATGGTGCATGCGCCTATAGGCTAGGAAGGTACTTGCGCCATTTTGACATACCCACAAATGTGAGAATTATGTTGAGATGAGATAGTACCTATATTGAAGATTCTTGAATGAAAACAATACATTGTTATGATTTTCTAAGGTCGAACATGATGTGTAATTAATTAGTGAGCTACTGTATAAATGACCTATTTAAAATAACAATGTTATTGAAGAAAATTAACATCGTAGGTCATGTATTTAACATAAAAGGTACCTATACCTTTCATGACTGTTAGGTATAATACCTAAAACGTTAGGTACCTACTTGATGTTACATGCCCTGTTTGATTGGTTTTACAAGTTTAGCTACGTGTTAGGTTATGTAAACATATATAACTACGCACAATATTAAACCATCTTTCAGAAGTCGCAATATAAATAACACCTGATAATGAAATCATCTTGTAACAATAATCAGAAAAGGTTTATTAAAAAGGTCACCTAACATAAATACGATAAACTTTTTTTTAATACGATAAACTAACAGAGGACTAGAGGAGTCATTCATGCGATAACCAAACACGACCTCGCCGTAAAGAGGTTAACATCCCGATGCGTATAGCATTCGGACGCGGAAATACGGCTCATTGGCGTTCCAATTTGAATTACGAACGACCTGGATATCGTCACTTGTCTGCAGTTGGACCAAGGATTTAGCCGTCTGCAATGTCTTAATGAAATGTTGTGAGGTTAACCCGAATCTCAGGTGGCGCTCTCATTAAGGAAACTAGAAATGGAATGGGAATTTCCCATACAAAAATATGAGAAGTTTCCGATTTTTGAAGTGAAAACTTCTTTAGCGGCGCTGGGCACTTTTTGAGGTGGGGAAAAAATGATAAACTCGAGACAGCGTAAGGCGATCACGTGACCGTAAGGGGCATAAGGCGATCACGTGACCGTAAGCCCCGTAAGGTGGCCACTCATAATTTAACCTTTTGGACGCCAATGACCGATATATACGCACCGCAGGTCCAACGCCAAAGACGGATTAATCGGTCATAGACCACAGAGCAACATAGACTTAGGTGCATATGCATAAAGTTCAATTTCAGTTTTGACACTTCGGTGACGTGGCATCTGAGTGACAGGTTTTTGTGTTTCACACGGCGTCCAAAAGGAATGGCATTTAAATCAATAAAGAAAAACTCAATGTCATTTGACATTTATGTTGCGGTCTCCTTTTCAAGACTCTTTACCTATGTTCAAATAATTTGACGTTGTCATGGTATGTAAATAAACATGTCAATGAAAAAGTGTGATCTTATTTGAGAATGATAATAATATACAAGGTGTCCCAAGAAGTAGTGATATACTGAAGCTGGGAGGTAGAGGACCTAGAGGGCTATCTGAATCACCCCCATGTATGTTCCGCGATTTTTCGTATTTTTGGAGTTATGATTTTTTTTAATTTTTCACCTATCGCCGAGTACGATGAGATTTTTATTTATGGTGACGTGAATTATTGCGGTAGATGCTTGATTTTTTTTGTGTGCTAAGCTGATAGATAGGCCAATTCAGTATGGTAACATTTACTATCGTTTAGATCTCTGAATGGAATTAAAAAAAAAATTAATGCCAAGAAAGATAAAATTACCCAGTATGTTTTATTTTTCTAAGCGCCCTTGAAGTTGTGAACATACTGGGTAATTTTATCTTTCTTGTCATTTTTTTTATTCTATTCAAAGATCTAACGATAGTAAATGTTACCATTACAATTAATTGACAATGACAACTATTTTTTAATGCTTGTTGTTGCTTGTGCTTTATCAAATCAGCCACGACATGTAATTTACGAGAAGTCGTATCTCATATTTTCAATAAATTATAAATATTCAACCGAGCCACGAATTACTAAATCATTCAAATTGGTATCTTAAATTAACCTATATTTTCAGAAAATAATATAAAAATGAGTGTCTAAAAAAAATGAACAATCCTAATTGGCCTATCTATCAGCTTAGCACACAAAAAAAATCAAGCATCTACCGCAATAATTCACGTCACCATAAATAAAAATCTCATCGTACTCGGCGATAGGTGAAAAATTAAAAAAAATCATAACTCCGAAAATACGAAAAATCGCGGAACATACATGGGGTGATTCAGATAGCCCTCTAGGTCCTCTACCTCCCAGCTTCAGTATATCACTACTTCTTGGGACACCCTGTATAATAATTAATAAATAAATAGAATACCTCCGCTAAACGTATGTATCGTGTTACCGGGCGTCGGTAACATAGTAAGGTGAGTTTTCACTTCTATCGCCACTCCCGGAATGCAACCGTTGTTGCTTGTTTTTCCATGTGTTTCTCAATTTCGGAAAGTTTCCAACGACACATCCGTAACTTGAACACGGTAATTTTAACAATATGCTTTTCTTTTTGCCGCAATTGGCTAAAAAACGAGGAAGCTCCAAATTGGAACCATCCACTCATCGCCAAACAAGCAGTGGGTGGACTCCTCAATTGGTCCGACCTTCACGCGACCCGGCTGATGGTGATGACCACTAATGACCATTCTCTCCGGTACTTTGCTGTGTGGCTATAGGGTCATTACGTCAGTACTAGGGAATGCAATCTCGCACCAAGATTGGCGATTCGAGATCTCGCACGAAAAATCTGAATCGAGATAGGGTGTTTCGAGATCTCGACCGTCAGACTTTCGAGATCGAGATTATACAAAGTCCTAATCTGGTCAAAAAACTCTAAGAATTTTGTAAACACTACATGTACTTATTTAGGGTACACCATGTTATGTATTGAAAATAAAAACAACAAATTTAATCAACATTTAACAAAAAAACTACTTTTATTTAAACAAGATAATTCTTATTTTGCTCTACGTAGCACGTAACGTAACCATGTTAGTAAGAAAAAGTGGTAATTATTATTTTTAATTATACATAAAAATTCAGGGATCGGATATTCGGATTGATATTTACCTAAACTTTGGCGGCGTGAACGGTATGGAGACGGACTCAACTTTATTTTCGTAATAAATTTCCCGGGATTTCCCGGGATTTGTTAACTATGTAACAAGGCAATCTAAACTCATATTTGAACATTTTAATACGCATATTTATTATGTATTTAATGTAATTTACTATGGAGAAATATTAAATTCAATGTACCTGAGATTTATTCAACTAGCGAAGTATCATTATCATAACTTAGTTTAACGGAACTTGTCGTGAGTACTAGTACTTTTAAAACTACGAGTACTTTAGAAATTGTTTTCCTTCGACGTTTCAAGGACGACATTATGCCCGTGGTCTCAAATTTTTGCCCTTCCGCTATCTCTGCTACCGCCATTGTCTTACGTATAGCAGGTAAAAAAAGACGGGCAATACAAAGAAAATTCGTCACCACATGTACTTTAGGTATGTACGTGGGCTTTATCTTAGAGATTAAGTGGGGTGTTGAGAGTAATATTAATACTATTCATTTAATAGTTTTCGAAAGTGCATAGATCATTCGTTGCTGTACTGTACATGCATTCGGGTGTATTATTTACTTTGGTTTTACGTTTCTACTCGGCTATTCAACAACGGTTTCTGCTTTGCTTTGTGATTTGGATTTTGGATTCTTTTTCAACACCGACTTGTGCTTTGGATTCCCGGACCTTTGTGTTTCCTGTGACCTGGACCGGATTATCTTCTCTGTTTAAACGGTAAGTTGTACCAATGATATTCAAAGTTAAGTAATAAAAAAATAAGTAATTATGTTACTGTTGCTAAAATACTCGTAAGATTATTTCCAAAATGTACCAAAAAAATAGTGTGTCTATAGAATAACAATTGGTAATTTGCACGTCAAATTAAAGCAATCACGAGCTAATGTTTCGTTTACATATACTTTTAGTGAAGCACAACATTTTTATTCGTATGAAAAAAATATTTATATCGTTCTTAATCCTTTTTTTTCTTAGCTAACAAGCTACAACTCTTTACATATAATACGAAATTAAGTTTTGGAAAATCTTTTATACAAATTAATGCATTCCAATGTTAAAATTTAATAATTACTTCTGTATGAGGCTAGAGCTATGTGTTATACAAAAAAAAATGTTTTATTATTCTCTTATATTACAGAACCCTTGAATCTACTATAATAAGTAGTAAATAGTTATGTCAGATATGTATAGAGAAATGCTTACATTATTTTGCCAATTCACGCTGCGGCTACACTACATACACTGTACTTGTTAGATCTATATAACAACATATTTCCTTACAAAAATTGTCAAAAATAGCCATAAACTAAACATGTAGGTAAATTTGTACCATCTTATGTCATTTCGTGCGATCCCGGAGTCCCGGAGCATATTTATTAAACTTATAATAAAAAAGAAGCCGACTCCATATTTTCCCAACAATTTCCGGAATTTTGCCAAGTTTAGGTAAATATCGATCCGAATATCCGATCCCTGTACATAATTGTAATGTGTTTGACTTAGAAAATCAGCATTTTAATTCACTATGCATTTTGGAAATGATTTCGTAAAAAACACAGGGTGCTCAATCAAGGTATTGTCGGCCAAGCGTTTGTTGCAAAAAGACCAACAGCAGAAAACGCTCGCTCATTATTCCGCATATATTCCGCACAGAGTGCGCCACAATACTATTATCGTCGGCTAAAGCTGGCTACACACAATAGTACTGCCTGAACAACATAAAAAAGATTACTCAAAACAAAGTAATTCACAGAGATCAATCTTTCAATCTCGTTCGAGATCTCGAAAATTTTAATCGAGATCTCGACCAAGGTTACATAAATCGAGATTCCCTATCAACGAGGTTGAATCTCGCAAATTCGTGCGAGATCTCGCGAGATCTCGAAATTGCGAGATTGAGATTGCATTCCCTAGTCAGTACAGTACAGTTTTCGGCCACTTGACGGAATAGCAAATACATAATATATATTACGTTTTTAATTTGCTGTCGTTGTCAATTGGACGAAAACTAGTTTCAAATGAAATGTATAAATAAATGAGATTTCAGGATTTGTTGGCACAGTCAAAGTCTGTAAGCAGTATAGTTTTAGTATAAAATAACTGGTGATGTAGCCGAGGGACGAGACACCCAAATTTTAAACACGTACCTTCGCCCATTTTGTTAACTGACAGTTCGTAAACCTTATTACAAAAGGCATAAGGTCCACCGATGGACAGTTAAAAAAGTGTTGCTGTTTGTATCTATAATACCCAGTGATTATACCAATATAAGTTATTGATGTAAAACGTTAAAACCTTCTCGATTGTCATAACTTCCGTCGCAAGTTTAGTGTGGCTAGCCATATTTTTTATTCCCTTCCAATTTCCTAGCGTTAAGCCCCCTCTTTATGTACAGCGCAATATTTCTCTAGATCCTTCTAACAACAAAGGTCTACGTCAATTTCTACCAGTCTAACTACGCAAACAACTGACAAGTAATCAGATCGAAATAATCAAAACATCGTAGTCATAGGCAGTAGGTATTTCTCTGAACCAAATCACAGATAAACAAACTTTTATAAATACTCGTCCTTAGGTGACTAAGGGAATCTATTTTTAGTGCCCTCATACCTGAGTATTGTTGGAATTACCTGATAACGATACAGACAGTACAAAAATAGAATCGTGTTGCAATTGTAGAGATAAAAGGATTCTTAAATTGAAATATTAGTTATCATGGCAAACAATGGAGATTTATCTTAAATTTGTGGAGCAGTAACTACCTACTATTTGCACATCTCAGTTTTCGTAATACATATTTCGAGTAAGTACCTTAGTCTACAGTGTGGAAAGTTAACTCGGGCCCTGGAGGGAAACTACCTTAAATCCTTGAGCTAGCTCATTTTACTTAAAGGAGACATTCCTTTATTTTTAAAAAGAAACAAAACTGCATTCAAAGATTTTCTAAAACTCGCTTGACTCGCCCGGGACTAGAACCAACTAAAATTAAAAAAAACACACACACCCTATTTTATTATACTAATCGATAGTATTAATATTCAGGATAAAATTTCTCTAACAAACATTTGGTCTTAAAAATAAAAACAATCGTTACATCTAACATTAACTTTATTTTACTATCTATTTGTTACACTTAAATTATTTAACTGATAAATTGTTCGAAATGAGCCCCGTGGTTCCGTCTACACAAAATTAGTCGCCGTTGAAATTCATTTCTTGTAGCCTTCATCAAAGTGTTGTGGTGTATGCTCCTAATAACATTTTCTACCGCAACCCTTAGCTCTTGAACGGTTTCATAGCAAGTTTCATAAATAACATTTTTTACATGACCCCATAAAAAGAAGTCCATGGGCGTCAGGTCTGGACTTCTTGCAGGCCATCTAATCGTCCCGTTTGTACCTATCCAGGTATTGAAATGTTCATTGAGGTAAGCCCTGGCAATTCTGCTGTTGTGGGCAGGTGCACCATCTTGTTGAAAAATGATATTATTTCGTTCCTCTTCTGGTAGAAGGTTTAATTGATTTTGTAGAAGCTCCAATATTTCAATGTATTTTGCTGCATTCAGATGTCCTTCGTAAATGTGCACCAAAACAACCATATTACTTTTGATTCCACACCAAACATTAAACGAAAATCTGACCTGATTGTTCGTTTCACGGACACGGAATGGATTTTGACGACACCAGTAATGATTGTTATGAGAGAGATAACAGAATTGTTACGTGTCTTTTACTTGTTAAAAGTGAACAGTAACCAAATGTTTGTTAGAGAAATTTTATCCTGAGTATTAATACTATCGATTAGTATAATAAAATAGAGTGTGTTTTTTTTAATTTTAGTTGGTTCGAGTCCCGATCGAGGCAAGCGAGTTTTAGAAAATCTTTGAATGCAGTTTTGTTTCTTTTTCAAAATAAAGGAATGTCTCCTTTAAGTAAAATGAGCTAGCTCAAGGATTTAAGGTAGTTTCCCTCCAGGGCCCGAGTTAACTTTCCACACTGTATATACCTACATATGTTTAAGTATCATATCAAAATGGGGTCCCTTTGTTTCCCATAAAGTTTTAAGTCACAATGTATTGTATGTCATATTATCATTCGTCATAAAACTGAAACTGACACCTTTTCAGAATTTTCGTAAGGTTAAGGCTAAATTTGATTAATGGCAATCCTGAAAAGTGACGCGTTTCTGAACTATAGTGCGTCAAGCAAATCTTGTCAGTAGCAATGTACTGCAAATTAAAGTAGGGTAACAGGGGTCGGACAAAAAGTGCGGATGACGTCAAACCACTTATAGGATGATTTCAAATAGTATTTTTGATTTTCATAAACAATTATCACTTATCATTTATCAACCTCTTTATTAAACGATATCGCCACTTGAAATGAGTAAGTACGTTTTTGACTGACACATTGTCAATCAGATGAACAATAAATTGACTTCGTTATTGTGTAGCTATTGTATCTTCACGATTATATTTAGCTAAAATTTATATTTACTAATGTATAAGAAAACGCTCTAAAATGTCATCTTTACTCGAATATTGTGGCAAGTTTCGTGAAATTTATTTTATTCACTACATCACCCTACCACCTGTATTATTAATTCCATGGATTTATTTACGATTATTTTGTTACTTCATTAATACTACTTTGTTACTACATGTCACACGGAAGTTTAAATACAAACTCAAACATCAAGTGTGCAAGATTACGTCATTTTTACGTCATCCGCACGTTTTGTCCGACCCCTGGGTAACACCATGTAACACTCAAAGAGCAGAATTGCGCTAAGAAAAGCAGCAATGTACATCGAACCAAAACGTGTTTATTTTTCCGCCCATCATACGTCAGTTCGAGTGAATTATCATAACCTCAAATTTTAGTAATGTTTACCGTCAACGAGCATGATTGTACATTGTAGGCACCTTAGCTTTGCTTGAGGTCATGCATAATCTTGGTATTTAATGGTGACAGCAGAAATTTCTCTTGAAATAGAAACGATTCAGAATGTAAACAATAAGATGATGGCTGTCATTCACGATCCACATTCCACAGATAACACACAGATGACACGCGATTTTGGAATTATTCGAACACAGTGTTGCTAACCCGCGTTTTTTCAAATTTGCCGCCTTTTACTACTGACAAGATTTGGTTGATCCAGTATAAATGAATTATGACTTATGACTAACGGAAATGCGGGCAAAAATACATTATGACTTAAAACTTTTTGGGAAACAATAGAGACCCTATCAAAATATATGAAACATCGCGTTATACATTGTACGAGTAGTAACAATTTCTACGCGATAATACAGTGATATACTAAAATTTGTCTAAAATACAACACAGTCCGTCAAATTATGTTTCTTAGAGCCACTTGCACCATTCCACTAACCAGGGGTTAACCGGTTAAACCCTGAGTTACCATGGTTACCAGTACAATTTGACATTGGGTTAACGGTTTAACCGCTTGACCCCGGGTTAGTGGGATGGTGCAAGTGGGCCTTACAGATTATCAGATGTAATGTAACTAAAGGAAATGACTCATTTTCCGGCGACGTGCGAGTTTAGCCGCAGTTCCACATCGGGTATTCAAACAAAGTAGGTATTAGACCATAAATAATAGAAAGGATATTACTCCGGGAACTTTTTGTAATTAAGTATTGTTTAATTCTATTATACCTATTTCGTTTTTTTACGATTTCAAAATTCGTGTAATTTCCGTCGAGGAATTTCTAGAAAAACGATTTTGAAACTGGCTTTAAGCATTTAATTAATAATAAAAAAAAACAGTTAAGTTATTACGTGGGCTAATTTTCCAAATAAAACGAAGTCGGTATCTATGTCAGGGGTCTCCAAACTTTTTAACAGTAAGTAAGTAAGCACTAAGCACCAGAGGGTTGCAACCACGTTGCCAGCGTTTAAGATGGTAGTGCTCTCTTTCCATAAAGGTTGAAGGCCGTATCGGTCCGGAAATGCCGCAAGCGACAGTTCATCCACAGTTTAGCTGTGCGAGGCAGGAAGTTTCTGGAGAAACGCACAGTTGAGGACTGTCAACAGTGTCAACCATCTAAGTGGTGAAGATGGAAAAATAAAAGTAATAACTTGACGCGACAACATTTCCATCTTCATCTTCTTCTTGGCAAGAAGTAGCGGTAGTTTCAGAATTCGGACCAAGTGTGCTCTAAGGATATATTATGTTCAGGATTCATTTTACCTCATGTTTATTTAAAAACTGGTTACAACTTGTGATAAAAGAAACTAAATACAAAGGTATACTACAAAAACGTAACGTTTTAATTTTAACATAATGGCGTCACAGATTATACACGTGGCGGCCACTCGTGACTGCGCCATCAGCGGATAAAAGTAAAATTAACACTTACGTCGTTAGTTCCCGCCATATTTATTATCTATGGTCGTAACATAACCATAAAGAATATATAACTGTTACCGGAGACAGTTTTATGTTATATTTTGTGTGCATCAAAGTAACGTTACCTCGACATATTTCCAAAGTAGGTTATCTGGCTTACTTATCCCTGTTCAGTTCGATATACAAGTTGACCTTGCTATTGAGCCTACTACGACTAAGCCCTACCGATCCGACTCAAATTAAATTTCACAATCCTAACTGGGCGTTTTCTAAAATAAATATTGAAACCCCGATTCTCACAGATCCTGGTGTTTTTGGGTTCTTTCAGCTCAGAATCACTAGCATATTCAATCCTGATGATAAAAAAAACTAGTCCCAAGAATTTGTATGAAAATTGTACATTCCACTTCCACTACGACTACGTGAACTACGTCACGTCCATACAAGTGAAAAAAATTCTCATAATAAAACGTGACGTAATGGAATGGACATTTTGGGACATCTTTTTTTAATGGAAGGATGGAGAATGCTGCCGATTCTGAGTAGAATGAGCCCATGAATGCCCAAATTTGAAAGAATCAGGTTTTCGATATTTATTTTAGAAAACGCCCAACTAACTTTATTGTCTGTTTCCTTATTCGTTTTTAAACAGATAATTTAATTAGCGAGAGGATCAGATATAAAGCGAGACCTGTGATGACAGACTAATATAGATATACATCCACAAATCAAGTGATTAATGAAAACTTAAATCAAGATTTGGTAAAGATAATTATATCGAATTTATAGTAAACACGGCAGTTTGTCGATTAATAGGCGCGCTACTTTATTAGGCCTAACCGTATATGAGATCCTGCTGAGATGAGCTTAACATAACAGGCGGTTTTCTAAAAACTAACCTCTCTTATTGTAATCTAATATTTCTCTATAAAATCCAGTCATTCACTGATTCAGGTATATACAATACACGGTTTGTCTGTGGTACGGTACTCGACCAGTTTATAATAGGTGCGCTACTCTAGGGCCGGCCCTAGTTTAGACTAGCGGCGGTGTCATGGTCGCATTTTTATCACTTGTCATGTTATACTTGTTAGAACGTGACGGGCATGATGACAGATGATAAAAAACCGACCATCTTAGCTTGATCTTAGCCCTACAGGGGCCTAGCCAAGATGACAATCGTTTGCTTAAACCGAAACATTATGAATGTTATGATAGAGTTTCTTTTCGTTTTATGCAAACGATTGTCACTCTCTGCTTATCGGGCGGTTTATTATAAACGAACCTCTCTATGTAATCCAATATTTCACGTTGGTTCTCGTGTGCAGTACGAGTGAGTAATACACACTTTATTGCACAAAACAAGTAGGTTTGTTTGTTTGTCTATGGCACGGTACCACGGTAGTGGGCACCGCCCGCGCGAGACTGGGAGCGCCCGCGCCGGTATCAATCGGCGGGATCACTGTAGTGCAGGCCGCTAACACTGGCTCGTGGATCAGCTGTTTTTAGTCTAATGATGTCTTACGAGAAAATTACTACACAACAAGGGACCGTAGCTGCGTGGTAAAGGAGCCTACTTATATTATTTTTTTTTTAATTACAACGGGCTTAATTACAACATTTACAACCAGCCGATTTGTCCGTGACTAAAAGGGCTGATTTACCTGGCGCGCGAACTCGCATGCGATTTTAGTTACTTTGCGGACTGTTGGTTACGTTACGACCAATTCAACCGACCGCTCAAAACCCGCAATGTAATGAAACTCGCATCGTTTAAATGAGCCCTAATGGCCATGTGTGTGCGATTTGCGTGGCAAGTGGCAAAAATATATACTCCAGAGCCTAAAATTTCATAATATTTGACATCTGTCATATCATTCGACAAATTTCTATAACACGCTCACATTTGAAATGCATTTGAACTTGAAGCAGTCTATGCCGGAAAAAGGCTATTATACCTCTGTTGTTAACAATTACAAGAAAGATCGAACAAAAGAAAATCCTATCATTTTTAAATCCAAAACAAAAGCGCAACGAACATTGACTGTACTATTTTTTCGTTGCACCCACGAGCCAATCTTCATCGTCGCTACTTGCGCAGACGCCGCTCAATTAGAGGTAAATTATTGGTGCGGGCGCGATGACCGCTCGCCGCACAATGCGAGCTTTTCTTGCACTAACATTGGAACTGCTTTCCTACTGAACTACCATCTTCAAATATCATCAAAATCCCTTCAGGTAAGGCGTTATTGAATGAGGGAGGAATAAACAACCAAACATAAAAATATTCATATTAATTTACAAACTACGAAAGTCTCGCGATTGGCATTAGGTATGATTAGTTTCAACGGAGTGAAATTTTTTGAAGGCATTTTAGAAGTAGTCGGCAATCATTTAGTATGCGTTTTAATGCCAGCAGAAACCGAATTAATCCATAATTATGTATTCTCTGATTAGCTTTCCTTATTTGAAAAATGCATTACGACCTTAAATAAAATCAATCGTAACAAATTATAAAACAGTTATCAAGAATCAAGACTCATTAATGGTCCTCCGAGCCGGATACATTCAGACCCTATTAACAGATAATAAACTACATTGAATACCGTCATTACTTCAACGAGTCTTGATTGGCAAAGGGGTCGGCTGATGTTACAATCTTTGATTTGAACCATATTTGTTATATGATTTGTAAGCAAACCCGCTCATAACTAATAGTGGAGTCAATATAAAGTTAAAGTTACATTAATTGCACAGTCAAATGTTTCTACACGGGTGAATTATATATCATATTGAATACCCGGCTGCGAATTAACAACTTGATATCTGTTCCCGTTTTTGAGAAATAACATTTTTTTTATTTTATATTTTATACTACCTAAACAGTAATTTCACACTAGAGATTTTTTGAAGAATGGGCTATGAAGCTTACACGACTACACGGTCAGAATTTCTCCCGACAATAATATTAATTATAGATTTAATGAAAAAAACAATAACTTTGTAAGTTTTTCATGACCGAGAATATCCCACACTGAGAGAAAAGTTTACTATTGTGGTTAATAGTATTTGTCTCGATCATGTTTAATTTATCTGCCTGAGGAACTGCTATATTCGCAGAATAGCAGCATGATATTGGAAACAAACAGCAAATAATGTTCTACACAATTAATGGACACTTCTAGTTTTTTGACAGTAACTGTACAAGTTATTGAAGAATAACATACTTATTTTTCTCGCAATTATTAAATCAATTTCCAGCATAAAAAGTCAATGAAGTATGCTGTATTTCCAGGCTTCCACAGAGGCCAAGTCAAACTTTGTTTAAGATGTCAAAAAGATATCATTTTGTTATCATTCGCCCAACCGTCTCGCTCGCACCAATACATATTTCATCTAGCACGAGTGAAATGCACGCGCGAATGATATAAAATGACATCTTTTATAACAAAGTTCGAATTAGCATCAAGGTATATTAGGAAAATATACCTTATGACTTATGGCATTGCGTTAAGGTTTAATAATTCAATGCATAAAGTGTCTGTGTTTATGTGAAAAATGATAGGTGTCAATTTTTATATCTATTCACAAAACGTTTAGAATACAGGATGCACAGTCAGATATAAATAGACCCTTGAAGTCTTACAACTATCTATGATACTGGATCTCAAGCTTATTTGGTTAGTAAGTACCGTCCACCCAGTTATACTTCGAATAGCCACCCGGACAAATTCCAAAGCTAATTTCGAATTTTAAAATTTGACAATTCACGAGAAGAGTAACGTAACGTCAAAGGATATGTTTGTCCCTTTTCAACGATCCTGTCATCCGATGCTTGAGTAGAGTGAAACTAAAAGAAGCAAATGTCAGCAATTCGTAACGCTTAGTTTTTGTTACCGTTAGCGCATCGCGACATGAGAACTAGTATGAGCCTGGCCCTCGATTACGTATAATTGCAAGGAAACTTGGGATCAAGTTATCTTAGTCAATTTAGAGCAGTTGGAATTCAACTCATTGTGAAATTTTTGAACGTTTTCAAATAATTTGTTGGATTAAGTAGTAAAAGTGTTACAGTGTGTTATATATTTGTGATCTACTCACAAGGCCCTTTCATTTGGTACCCCACATGGTATGTTTAAAAGAAAAATGGTAAAAACTTTGCGTCATAGCAACTACCCTCACCACTTTCGCGCTTGTCATCTCATATATTTATGAGATGTGTTCAGGATATTATACTGAATGCACTGATACCAAATATACTCATATCCGAGACGACATGAGCGTAAATTTTTCTAGAAGACTTTTCGAGAAAAGGCCAGGCTACAATATCTTTACAGGTTGATTGATACTGAGTGTATTAACACCATGTTCACCCATATCCAAGACGATATGAACGAAAAGTAACCTAAAGCCACCCTACCAACATTTTCGTAACAATGAGAGATTATTTCTTGGAAATAATGTTGTAATATAAACTCCTTGTAGAGCACCTACCTGCGAAGAGATCGTGCTGTCAAAGTTGTTAATGATTTAATATAATATTGTTAATTAACTAAAGTTTTATTAATGCATCATTTCATTTTATACACCGCGGGATTTAATAACCCGAAAGATTTAAATCACGTATTTTTGACGACAGTACGAGTAAATAATGTTATATCAACATGGGTCCAATTATATATGTATTTTAATTAAACTACTATTTCAGTACAAATTAAATCATATTAATTTACCGCTTCTTTGTGAACAAACCTTTATTCAGAGAGTGAGCGAGTTTAATTAATCTCAAGTAGAGAAACAGAGAGCGAGCATGACATTTCATGAATCACTCCGATATCATACGATGCACGGCGAATGCAGTGACATGTGTTCCATGACAAGAAGTGTCAAGTTATGTCTAGGATCATGTTTACGTTGAAATTATTTCAATTGATTGGCACCTCAAAATACCACAAATTGTATCAAAACTTTATTAATTACTACAACAGTAGGTATAGTGCAGTTATTATTGTTGAAACTTTGCGATAAAATCTTTTCCTTTGAGTGAGGTAACCAAAGCCATTAACCATGATTATATCCGAAAGAAATCATGCCTCTTATTGTTTTAACTCATACTACAGCTGGAAAGGGATGATTACTTGAATGACCTTTTGTTAAAATATCGATCATGCTTATCAGTACGTATTTTAAATTCTCGATGTGTTGATTTATACTGAGTAAAGTAAAATAAACAACTATGTTAAACAATTACGCTTTTTTATTAATTTAATGAATTAGGTTTTCGAAGTGTGTACCACCGTTTTCAGCACAAAGATTTAATTTTAAACGGATTTCATTATTTAGGTTTACAAAAGTGTTCTTTATTTCTTCGGAAGCCGTTCGAATTTTTATTAATAATTCTTCTCCAGAGTTCACTGGTGTTGAGTATTCCTTCCTTATCTTTCAGAGTTCCCCATAGAAAAAAACCAATGGCGTTAAGTCGGGTGACCGGGCGGGCCAGGTTAGGACGTTGCTTCCACGGCCAATCCACCTCTCAGGGTATTGTTCGTCTAGCCAATTTACGAACTTCTAGGCTGAAGTGGGTCCGTCGTGCCGGAAGCACATAGCTCTTCGGGTTTCCAAATCCGTACACAAAGTGAATATCCGCTAAATGAATTTTATTTATTACAGTCAATCAAATTTAAAGATGTTATCTTGCGCATATCTTGTGTGACATATGAAATATGTCATTTTATTGACATCAATTTCGTCATTTTCGTCAAACTATCAGCCAGTTATCGTAAAGGTAAATAGTTTGTACTCTCGTGATTGAGAACAGAACAAAATTTCGGTAGTGAAACCTTTTTGTAGGATATCAAACTGGTGGCTACGTCACGCATAAGGGTGCGTTAGAATTGAGATTTTTTTACTTGTGATTTGTTTTAAATAATTAATATCTCTTAAATTAAGGGTTTCTGGACTATGTGTTATATAACTTTATATACTCTAATTAGGCTCTAAAATCGTTGGTTTAAATCTTTCGGGTTATTAAATCCCGCGGTGTATATAACCCTATTACCCTTTGAATGACCTTTTTCACGTTTTCTACAGCAATGCAGTCGACTGCA
Source organism: Cydia amplana (assembly GCF_948474715.1). Taxonomy (NCBI): domain Eukaryota; kingdom Metazoa; phylum Arthropoda; class Insecta; order Lepidoptera; family Tortricidae; genus Cydia; species Cydia amplana. Next base: position 1,788,635 of record NC_086069.1, on the reverse strand, counting down.
GCAATTTTGAAGCGCGACATTGCTACCGACTGCATTACTGTGGTAAATGTCAAAATCGAAGTTCCTGTCTGGATTTTGGCGTCCATTAAAAATAAATAATCAAAGGAGGTCATCGATCAAATGGGCCGGAGGACAAGCCATCGTTAACTGGTAGAGAATGCCTTATGGCATTAAGTCCGCCTCTTGTACTATAAGGTTTTTCTTTTGTGCAATTATATACGCATTTTATTACGGAAAAAGATTTAATATTGGGTGTAAATGAAACGGGAATTGGAAATATAAAATAAAATGATATTATATTATTCATTTCCGTAAGTCAAACCATCATCTTTATTAGCATTGACATAACGCTCAACTTCGCACAAACCGTATGGTTTTTCACTAAGGAGTGATATATTCTCTTTACGCTAAACTTTATGGTGGGTAGACAAGTCTGTATACTTGTTTGGAACTAACTGCCACAGTCTGTCATAGCCATGTCATAGCCTCATAGCTGACATATGTGACGTATAGGAGATACCGCAATGCATGCATGCATTGCGCGTTTTATAGGAGCTTGGCCTGAGGTGTGTTAAGTAAGCGCGCAACGCATACCGATGAAACTGGGTAAGATAGTCATGGGAGAATTAACGGTCGACCGGATCGCGAACTCTCGGCTGTTGAAGCGGAACTATCGTCTGCCGCGAACATTGAAGTGAGACGGAGATATGGAAGTCGATAAAACGTTCTCTACAGTGAATCAGTACCCGCCATTTAGGGTAATTTAAATAGCTTGGATGATTTAATAATGGTTTTATTCCATACAATATTACATATACGTGGGAGATTTTTTGTTGTTACACTAACGTGAGAAAGAGATTTGAGAAAGTGAAAAACAAACCCACTGTCCATTTTCTCGAAGCAACGAAAACATTTTCAAAACAAAAATGATTAATAGTAATTAAATGGATTAATTTACGTGAGAGATTTTTTTGTAGGATATAGTAAATATACAGAGCTTAATTAACATGTAATTGTTATGTACACATAGTTGTTATTTTTATATAAAAAATATTTTTAATAAAGAAAATTATTGGGAGCTGGTTTTGGTGTCAAGCTGGGAGAAAATATAAATACATAATGAGTATATGTTTGAGAACTGCATATTAAAAAATCTCGAGTGTCGGATTCATGTTTTGATATATTTTTTCTATTTTAATAATAGTTTGGATTTATTAAAACCATGTGACATATTTTGTGGAGATTTTTCTTTAAATATAGTATTTGCAACATAGGTTATCACATCTCAAAAAATCTCTAGTGTGAGAATTCATGTAGAGCTCTCATACATTATGAACTGTGCTGACCCGCCTATAAGGGGCTTTTTTGCACTGAATTACGATATATGAGATATATGACAGAATAGTCTACCTACACCTTATACATATGTCACCTCGTATAATAATATAATAAATATGTATAAGTAATCGAAAAACGTCAAACGAAAGGGGCATAGAATTGGGCAATGGCTATGGTTAATGTACAAAAACTCGTGTAAAAATATTTTCTATAATGTCAATATCCTGGGAGGAAAATGGGGACTATGTATGAAGAAGAAGCGCTCGTCCACTATACTCTTAAGAAACACAAAATATATAGGAGCTATATTTACTTTAGTTGAATGGTCAGAATCAGAATACCAATTGGATCAATCAAATGAATGTGTTATTACAGCGTCACTTTTACTTTAGTAGTAGTAAGTAGTAAAACACTTTATTGTACAAAAATGAGAACAAAACAGGAAAAATAACATTCGTCATTAGTACAAAGGCGAACTTATCCCTTTAAGGGATCTCTTCCAGCTTACTTTACAGCTACCTACCTACCTTACTTTACTTTAACCTTACTTTAGTATATGACATCTATTTCAGTTCATAAATTGATTAGAAATCCTGCATAATACTTCTATTATTAGTATTCTACTAGCCCAGTTCAAAGCACATTAGTAGTAAACTATTATTAGTAACATGATTGATTACATTAGTCTTGCTAGTTGATGAGACACGCAAATGACAATTACTCATCGGTCACTTCCAACTGTCATACGCAATCTGTCAACGTTTACTTATGACGAGTCACTACTAAGGGACGGATGTGGGAAGGGACAAACTGGGTGTCAGTGACCACTGTTTCTTAATAAAATGCTTGTATGAACATTCAGACGTACTCCTTGAGTAACTACTGTTGAATTGAATTGAATTGTTAGGTCCACTCCACAGATCTATCAAAACTCTGCTCTGATCTCTGTACTAATTTCTCAAACGAATACCATACGATTGATATAAGTATGTTACTTTAATTTTCATGCCAAGTTTCATCTTATTTCGTATAATGTATTAGATCTCATATATTTCATGACTCTTCTCTTTCCGCACAGACTCTAATAATATATAGCTTGTGTCACCTGTTCACAATACTTACTCTAGGGTCTAGGCGAAGTCTAGACTAAATATGTATTTATAAAATTATATACAATCACGCAAGACGGAATGCATTTGTGTTTTATATCTATGGCGCTTATGTAATTGTAATAAGGTCGTACTTTTATCTTAACGTTTAATACGTGTGCTAGACTGTATGTTTAGTATACATTGTCTGAGAAATGGGGTGTTTTCAAAATGTATTAATTTATCACTCTTGTAACGTAATACGTTACATGTTTCATAAAAATATACCTTAAAAACTACTACTTACCTAATTAAAAATATATTTACAATTCTAAACTATATTACACACTAATATATACAATAATACTGTCTTAAAACTGTGTATTTAGGATTATAAAATCATTATCACGCTGATTAATTTAAATATGTCGCGCCATAGTTATAACATTCACTTACAATAATGTTCACATTCGCGAGTGCATGAATGAATGTACTGAACGGTGCGCTGTGTCATCGCGCACGGCCGTCGTCTCGTTCATTTTACCATTGAAGTTGAGTAGAACGCACGTCGCAAAATTATCGATCTCTGCAACGGATCAAATAACGAAACCGTAATCGAATTTAACTTCGTCCCTACGTGTTCCTCAACCATTAGAAAATCACTGTGGTGTTTAATTATGTTTTTAAGTGTACCCCGAATTGGATAAGTGGATACATTTTATATGCTAGTTGCTTAGAATATTGTAGTGCTATTTTATTGCTTTGGAATTTTAACTTGCATATCGAAATCACAACCATTTCATAGTAATTGCCATTTAACACGTCATGCTCCGTGGAAACCCCACTGTCTGTTTTGTGATTTATTGAAACGTAATGCTGATGTACACAATATGTACTGAATTAGTACATACTTAAAAAAAATTGTACCTCTATAGATCGAGAGTACAATTAACTCAATTCGGACTTGCTGTAGAGCATCTCCCCAGCAACCCCAAAATTTATTTAAAGAAAATTCAGCTAAATACTTACTTTTTAGCAAATAAGACGCTGAAAAAAAATTGTACTGTGGATTTTAACGTTGAATCAGTTAGCCATGGCTAGTTAAATTACCTAATTGTCGCCAGGACGCAAGCGCCTCCAGCCGACTTCTCAAACGTACGAAACTTTGTATTTTTATATACAATGGGATACACACATTTTATTTAGGCACGTATTTAACCGGTCAACTAATTAATCAAATTTGAGTAGTTTAAAAAAATAGAAATGGCTACTAAAATTAATAGTTTGGCAACAAAAACGGAGCCTTAAAATATGTCAATATGAGTTGTATTTTAATGCCGTTACAGCTTTTGATTATTTTTAGGCAGGTAGCAAGTATTTATTTGGCAACTGAATTAATATATTGGAGACCATTTATGAAGCACATTTTAAAAAGAAAACGGCTATCTATTAATTAAAAAATGAAGTTCTTTTAAAATATTTTGTTTGGTCATTACATGGTCAACCTAGCAGAACACAGTGGTAACTGTTGAAATTAGTAATTAAAAATTTAAAGTTCTAATGGTATAATGGCCATTAGGCGTTTCATGATTAGAAATTTCGACTATAAGTATACTGACCATTGCGTATTGGTAAATTAATTTGAGGTGTTTTGTGTAAAAAGTGACCAATATTCATTAAATTTAACTGCTTTCGTTTAAAATACTACCTAGCTGAAATGATATTCTGAGTTATGATTAGTTGATTACTTAGGTGTGAACAACTAGATGACAACTAAATTTTATGATCGCTTTACAATATTAGTTACCAATTTATTATTTTAGACGCCAACCTATCACTTTTTTAAGTTCCCTATTTTTGGGTGGCTTGATTTTGCTGCCAGTTTTTTTAATAATATGATGCTTATATTTGAGGCTAAAATATATTTTTTGGCGCTAAAATATTAATGCACAGCCAAATTATATTATTATATGCCCAATGAAAGTTCCTGTTTAATATTTTAGTTGCCCGGTTAATAATACGCCTTTTTATTTATGTTATGAACTTGGTTTCTGGTGAGAGTTCCAATGTTTTCTTGTCAACCAGCAATGTTACTGGGTACTAAGGTCAAGTGTGGGGTATCATTTATGAAAGGGCTTGAGTTCCACATTTTAAGATCTGTATGTATCTTAGTGAAGAACTCATTTGTTTCATAAGACCTCAGTATGGAACCTCATAATGAGCTTTTTCATATGATAAGTAACACGATATAGTTTGCAAAACTTTGTTTTTTAATTGTCTCATTCACCCCCCAAAAGTGCCCCCTATGTTTAAAATTCATTTAATTACGTTACATGTCCGTCTTTGGGTCACAGACTTACATATGTGCACCAAATTTCAACTTAATTGGTTCAGCAGTTTCCGTTCCGTTCCGTTTTTTCCTTTTGAGGTACGAAACCCTAAAAATAATTAGGTACGTTTATGATCAATGCACCATTGCTGGTTGACAAGAAAACATTGAAACTCTCACCAGAAACCAAATTCATAACATAAATAAAATGTGTGTATCCCATTGTATATAAAAATACAAAGTTTCGTACGTTTGAGAAGTCGGCTGGAGGCGCTTGCGTCCTGGCGACAATTAGGTAATTTAACTAGCCATGGCTAACTGATTCAATGTTAAAAACCACAGTACAATTTTTTTTCAGCGTTTTATTTGCTAAAAAGTAAGTATTTAGCTGAATTTTCTTTAAATAAATTTTGGGGTTGCTGGGGAGATGCTCTACAGCAAGTCCGAATTGAGTTAATTGTACTCCCGATCTATTGAGGTACAATTTTTTTTAAGTATGTACTAATTCAGTACATATTGTGTACATCAGCATTACGTTTCAATAAATCATAAAACAGACAGTGGGGTTTCCACGGAGCATGACGTCATTTAACTATAGTAGTTTATGCAACAGTGATATAATAAGGGTTTCGTTTTGTAACTTCGACCCTTGAATTTTAAGAACCAATTATGAGCTGTTGCATACATTACTTTTTCTATGACAGCTGCAGCAAAAAAAAAGAGTTATTATTAAAAAAAAAGAGTTATTATTTAAAAAAAATTGAGTTATTATTAAAAAAAAAGAGTTATTATTGTAAATGAAAACATACCTCTTTCAATCAAGATGATCGGAACTTGTATCTTTAAAAAAAATAAAGCAGTTGTATTATACTCATAAGATGACTGCTAGCAGTCATCTTATGAGCCTATAGACAAATCATTCAAATGACATTGCTTTAGATATCACTGTCAGTCATTTAATTGACACATTTAAGTGCTGGAGTAGAAAAAAGATTTATCACTTCTTCACTATAGTTTTGATCATAGTCATCATGGCCTTTTGTCAATCCACCCTCCATTTTGTATTAAAAATATAATTGCATTTAAATTCCTTTCTTTCGTTAAATTACTTCGCCTTTTTGTAATCTCCGTATCTGAATTGTGAACTTCCACGGCAACACAACTACTATAGTGCTTTCCCGCTTGCCGGTGTTGGTGTTCACAAAGGCTTATGGACCGTTTCTAACGCATTGTCTGATGGCGCATTCCAGGGTCCAAAGTCCAGAGTGACTTTTGTTGGCTTCCTGCTTGCCGCCCGCTTGCCGTTTTGCTACTGGCGTGCTTCTGGCCCTTTCCCCGACTCAGCGCCACGCAGTTCCGAGCTGCGCTGAACTCAGCGCCGATCAGAAAAACGGCGCCTACCACCTCGGCACCGTCAGGGGAGTACTTCGGCTGCAAATGATTAGCGGAATCCGATCCTAATAAGTATTAGCGCGAACCGCGACATTTTACCCGCTTTACCATCTGAGCTAGTTGTGGTAATAAATATTTTGTACCGTTCTTCTGCCTACTCATTTATAATTTCCCATACCTAACGGGACACCTAGTAGGTTAGAACGCTTCTAGAACGCGACACTCTTTAGTTTATTAAACTGGACCTTATGATTTAAACATTAGGTTCATTTTACTAAAGCCACGAAAGGAAACATATTTCAGAAGGTCCAACCAACTGACTTACATATCATAACACAGCCGTAGAACCTTTGAAACTATGCCTATGCCTAGCCACCAGTTTAATTTACATTTTGCAGGTAAGTACCTACCTACCTAAATAAACACACAAAATAAATTAATAAAGATTTAATTCGATAAATAATAGTGGAGGTGGCCTAGTACTAACAGCCACACTCTTAACACATAACTAACAATGGTAGACCTTGGGCTGGTTTTCAAAAGCTTGTAACTTGTAATACAAGCGGATGTAACCTTTTGACAGCTTTTGTTAGAAAAGGACTTCCACTTGTATTACAAGTTACAAGCTTTTGAGAAACGGGGCCCTTGTCTTTACTAGTGGGTTGGCAACTGTCTACGGGACCAGTTATCACGATGTCACGACTTTATCCTATTCTCAACTCAACAGTCCTTATGCACATATTAACTCATATTTAGACGAGTCTATCGCGAAGTTTATTTTATTAGGTACCTTTATTTACCCACGTTTCGACACAGGTTTCACTGGTCGTGGTCGCGGCTATAACCATACACATAATGTTAACCTTTTGGACGCCAATGACCGATATATACGCACCGCAGGTCCAACGCCAAAGACGTATTAATCGGTCATAGACCACAGAGCAACATAGACCTAAGTGCATTGCATATGCATAAATTTCAATTTCAGTTTTGACACTTCGGTGACGTGGCGTCTGAGAGACAGCTTTTGTGTTTGACACGGCGTCGAAAAGGTTAATTATTGTCAATAGTCCGACACGCAACACTCGCAAATCTCACAATATCCACGCACACATCCGAAGATAGATCCCTTGGCTTTAACTTCTGTTATCACTGGTTCCCAAGTTGGCGATAAGTTGAATCCATCCTCCCTATTAAAATTTCTCCCTATTTAAATATTATAGTCCTTATGCAGTAGGGAAAGGAATGGGATTCCTAGTAGAATTGAGGGGAGTAGAATTGATAGTTCCTTGGGAAGGAAAGGAAATCTGAAACAGGACATGTAGGAATTGTAGGATTAGGTAACAATATCATACAGAAAGTTAGGTAATTGTAAATTATAGCCGTTTAATGTCATGCGACAGCGAGCTACAAAATTGCATGGACACATTATTAAAGGAACTTATTCATAAAGTGGTCATGCACTTTTGCAGCTCGCGGTACAAGGTTGATTGAGATTATAAGGAAAATAGTTATTATTTTGTTTCATTACAAGCATACAATCAGACATGTTTGTTGAAATAACAGAATTTGACATTCGCAACTGCATTATCAAAGTTATCATTCTTGTTGTCACCTATACAATTTTAGTTGTCTTAACTTATAGTTGTGTATTTAATCAAAAATCCATATTTTTGTTAACAGTCTTGTTCTACTCCGTAGAAGCCTTATGTCTGAATTCCTGTCATCCAACTCCCTAGTTAACCCTTTATCCCATTTACTGCCAAACTACGCTTGTAGAACTACAATGTACCTAGCATATTGTGAAAATGAAAAGTCGTAACCACAATGTATTTTAAATACCGGCTAAAATCAGAACTGGAGCAGTCATCTAGTAAATAACTAGATGGGTTGATTTTAGTAAAAAATTGCATGGTGATCGTTTTCTAGGATTTTTTACAACTTAGGTTGCCACTGACCTGTCTCAAGTCGGGTTCGCTGGCGGCGGCCGGCAGCTCGCGCGGCGCGGCGCCCGGGGCGGCCACGTCGCCCGCGCTCGCGCTGAGCGCACGCGCTCTCTCTCTGTCCAGTTTTTTGTCTCGTTCTCGCCCGGTGAGGATGTGCTTCGTCTTTGAGAGTAGATTTAGGGGTTTTATTTTGCGGACCTGGAAGATAGAGTTTGTTATAGCCAGAGATCGGACAAATTTGCGACATTGCTCGCAATAATGTGGACATGACTACAAAATTGATTAAATAATTAATCATTAAATTAATTTCTTACCTGAGGTTTAATTTTGATTCCTAATCAATAAATAACACAATGATTTCTTATAATGTAAATTTATTTAAAAACAATCAGTATGTTTTCCAAAATTTCTGTAGGTAGTCATTTTTTTATATCAAACATATATTTAAGTGCTATTTATTGACTAGGGAACAGAATGAAATCTCAGGTAAAAAATTAATTAAAATAATTAAATGATTAATTATTTAATCAATTTTGTAGTCATGTCCACATTCTTGCGAGCAATGTCGCAAATTTGTCCGATCTCTGGCAAGTTGTTATTGTTACACATGTTACCTAGAGGACAGCAGTCAAAAAAGGTTATGGAGAAATGTTGTATCTCATACTACCTACTAACACTTATTGGCAATAAAACCATAGCATTCGAAAGTGATCTCGCTCGCACATTGGCATCATGGGCGGGACAGCAATATAAATATGCGTTATAGGTAGATGGAAACAGGCGGGTTAATGTACGAAATTTTTCGTGTTAAGCTAAGCTAAAGTCCTTACTTTAAGACTATTGATAAAACAATTAGATTTACAAAACGTAAACCAAATAAAGCATTCGGTAAAGGGTTAAACAGATACCTAAGTTTAAGTTACATATCAACTACCTAGCTTACATAAGCATAAAGGAGCCTCGTCTGCCAACAAACCATTCTGTGGTTTGGCAGAAGAATATATGTAATTTTAGTTGTAAGCAAGATTGTGAATAAATGATTTTTTTTTTGAAGTGAAAACTTCTTTAGCGGCGCTGGGCACTTTTTGAGGTGGGGAAAAAATGATAAACTCGAGACAGCATAAGGCGATCACGTGACCGTAAGCCCCGTAAGGTGGCCACTCATAATTTAAATGGCATTTAAACCAATAAAGAAAAACTCAATGTTATTTGACATTTATGTTGCGGACTCCTTTTCAAGACTCTTTACCTATGTTCAAATAATTTGACGTTGTCATGGCAGTATGTAAATAAACATGTCAATGAAAAAGTGTGATCTTATTTGAGAATGATAATAATATATAATAAATAAATAAATAGAATACCTCCGCTAAACGTATGTATCGTGTTACCGGACGTCGGTAACATAGTGAGGTGAGTTTTCACTTCTATCGGCACTCCCGGAGTGCAACCGGAGTTTTTTATTCAACCAACTACAACAGTCCTTTGACACACTATATCACATATAGTGTGTCCAAGGACTGTCTGATTTCAAACATAGACAGAGAGAATCATACTATATTTGTACACTAGTACTAACACCCAAAAGAAAAGGAAGAGTATAGCTTTTTATGTTCCTATTTACTGACAAATTGGTTTGACCAACTATACCTTGCTTTTCACAGTCGCAGGATGCACAAAATGATCATCATCATGTTTAGGCGGGCGGCCTAGCACAAGTATATCATCCAAAGACGCCTGCCTCCTCCCCATTGGTCTCGCCTCCGGCATACTATCCATGCTAGCCTTGTCGGACACCGACTTCTCATATATCTCAACGGAATTAAAAGTATTCCCGGAATGTTTCTCTTCACATGTTTCAACGGAGTAGCAAGGTTTGTTGGAGACATTCTCTTCATATATTTCGACGGAGTTGAAAGCAGGCTTGTCTCTTTCTTCATATATTTCGACGGAGTTGAAGGCTTCGGCTACGCGAACCAGTTGGATGTCTGGGAGCTCGTAGTGGTGTGTTTCTGGTTCAGTGTAGACCTGTGGAAGAGTAGAAATATCTTAAAGAGTTGAAAAGATTGAAGTTAGACTGGCAATCTTATTTGTCAGTGGAAAAGGCGCGAAATTCTATTTTTTGTGGGAGAATGAACCTTTGCTTATTCTTGCTTTATTCTACTGATAAAATTAGTTCTCGGCCGAAGTTTGCATTAAGGAGTTAGAGACTACAGTATGGGATTCCTCAAAAAAGAAGTGTACAGGGGTTTAAAGGGTCGGCAACGCGCATGCAACATTCCTGGAGTTGCAAGCGTCCATAGGCTATGGTGACCGCTTACCATCAGGCCGTGCCGTGGGCCGCTGCCAGCGGGCCGTGTTTGTTTGACAACGACGTGGTATACAAAAAGGTTGCCTGTATGGCAAACCCCAGTTAATCAATATGGAAGCCACAAGTAATTCATAAATCATAGTAATGTGGTTTTTCTAATGCCTCTTTTGATGACTAATGAAAATTAAATAAACATACCTGATCATATACTACTCCATTCTGGAAACTTCTAGAGCCCGAAGTTGAAGCAACACCATACGCATTGTAGTTGTAATTATCTTCCTCACATCTAGGGCTCACGTGTCGCGCTTGGAGATCAGAGTTAAGCACATCATCCGAGTTCAGCGGCCTGCCTTGTCCGGCGAAGCCATCTACTACCGGAGTTGTGTTAGACAGGAAGGAACCATCTTCAAAACTACAGCCAACCAGGCCTAGAGGACGCCTGGGCATCTCCTGTCTAAACCTGTTCACCGGAGGTTGTGGCCCAGCGAAATCAACTACTAAAATCCGGTCAGCGATATTCCTACAGTCATTATGAAAGCCTATACCGGAATCACTGTTAGAAGACGTAGTCGTTATCTCGCTATGATTACTTGGATGTGGAGAGTTAGCGATGAATTCTTGATCTTCAAGCCTTTCTAGTCTATCATCATGTCTACACGGCCTTCTCTCTCTGGGCACTCTAAATACCGCTCTATTGCATCTAGAGAAGTTGCCAAACGCGGGACTATCGCCTTTAATAGCTAGCTTAGAAATCTGCGCGAGATTTGGGCTGTTATCGTCAGCCGGTAAGGAGTACATTCCTTTGACAACTCCAACTACATACTCCGCTGACGGTGGGAATTCTAAACACCTCTCAGCGACTGCATCTCTAGTGCATGATAACTGGAATTCTCTCGCTCGAGCTATATGCGCTTCATGCTCTGCCATTCTAGGATCAACGGCGAAAACATGGCAGCTATGAGACGCTTCTACTTGTTCTTCAGTCTCCGCTGCCGTTACAAGTCCAAAAAATCTTCTGTCAGCGTCTGAGCCGCATCCAGCGTAGAGTATTCTTTCTCTTTGATACTGTGCGAGAATTTGTCCGCCTGGGCGTCTAAGATTCAACGCATTAGGTAAGACAGATAATAAAACTGGTGTAGCCGGTCGTCGTTCTTGGCGCAGCTTGCGTACAGCGGAGCGAACGTTGCCGGGGGCAGTGCTGGCGGCAGCGCTGGGGGTCTCGATGGTGCCGAGGTAGCCGACGACGGCGCGACACTCGAGCCGCGCGGCCTGCGCCGGCGTGAGGTGCGCGCGGCTCAGGTGCAGGATGTCGTTGGATGTGCTTGGAGCGTGGCATGCTGGAAAATTAAATGGATAATTAAGGAATGTTGTGGGACATGTAATATTGCAATACATAAAATAGCATATTAGAGATATGTTAAACAATGGAAGAGTAAATAGATGGTGTTGGCCTGTCGAAGTATTTAGTAGATGGCGCCATCATAGCTTGCCCTGTCAATCCCTAGAATTGTGTAATTTTTTCGTTTTTTTATGCCGTGGATGCCAGCCCCTTAAGTCAAATGGCGCCATCTATGCAAAGCTTTGACAATTGCCAACCCCATTACATTGATATTTGTAGTGTTATTGAATTGAGTGCATGTTAAACAAAAACAGGACTTATTGGTTAGATACATTAGTAACATTTTAATAGAATTTTACAGATAAATTTTATAAGGATGACTATAGAAAGACAACCTGAAGTGCAGACCCCACAGCAACTTTATGTGCAAAAAGATTTTTCATATCTGACACATCACATCCAAGATTGTTAAGCCAAATAAATATCAACAGAAATGAAGTAGCACAAGCTTTTATGAATATAATGATTAAATATTAAATGTGCACTGTGTTGCCCTCATAAGGTAAAAGGCCGTATTTTCAAAGAACACTATATGAAAATACGGCCTTTTACATTAGGAGGGCAGTGTGGGTTAAGTTTGACATGCGTATGATATGGCCTAATTGTAATTAGTAAACTTTTTAAAGGCACCAAGGGATTTTAGCTCTATTTGTGTTAGTTGTTGATAAAAAAAATGAAAAGTTAAAAAAATGTGTGGAAATGAAAATAATTTGCAGGTACTTATAGATTAATAACATTTAAGTATACTACACACCAAATAAAGAGGAAAAGGACCACATGAATACAATAATTTGTAAGACTTTTTAGACCTTAAAACAGTGTTTAATTTTATCAGTTCATTATGATCCTTGTTAAAACATTAACAAACATGAGAGAATGACAACAACAACACAATATGTAAGATGAATACAAAATGAGTGCAAACACAACACAAATAAGTGCAAGAACATGTTGCGGCACTTACTCATCATTCATTAACCACTTAAGTAGCTTGACTAGCCATCTGCAAAAGGAATAAAGACACAACTATTATTGTTTTATGCTGTCCAATGTAAATGAGGTCTACTGCAATGTTATTTCTTTTGTCTTTTCTGCTCACTCACTCAGGAACTTAATTTTTCCCATCTTGCAGAGCTATATGCGCCAGCCATAGAACTAACAAGTTAAAGGTAAACCAACGTTTACTTGATTTATAAGTCAACCATTGAAAGTTCAAGGCTTAAGGTTATTAAGAAACTAGGCACTAAATATATTTTATTAGCAAAGCGAAGTTTTAACTGAAAATTGATTGTCAATAAAGATTAGGCTATTTTATACATTTTTGCAAAGTAAGACCACCACCATAGAGGAAGTTAATGTAAAAGAAATTGGAAACCACAATCACAATTTAGAGATTAAATTAAGCAAGAGGGCAAAAGCAGAAAAACCCCTCTTAATTATTCTAATGTATTTAGACCCAATGCAAACAAAACAATATACTCAATCTGTTTAACAAATTCGTTTTATCATGAACTTATGATGCAATACATGTCAATTAAACGGTACTTTGGGGACCGACCTTTCTAATGAACTGACCTGGGTGGTGCAGCATAGCAGGCTGCGGGCGGCGCCTCGGCGGTGGGTGCCGTCGCCTAGTCCGCGCCCGCTCATCTGGCTCGGTATCCTCCGTGTCCGTCGGCGGAGCCTCCCGCGGCGCTACGCTCAAAGCGATCGCTCCTGGCGCTGCTGCCACCAGCCGAGCCACAGAGGCGTGAGGAGCTCGCGTTACGTTCGCCCCATCGACAGCAATCAAAGCGTCCCCTGCGCGCAACCCAGCCCGCTCCGCCGGCCCTCCAGCCGCTACGGCAGACACTACACAAGGCCGCTGCCCCGCTATAGTAAACCCAAACCCTCCAGGGCCCCTGGCGACCACAACACGACGCTCCGAAGTCCGAACCAAAGCGGCCCTTCTCCTCCTTCTTCTTTGCTGTTGGGGCACCATTTTCACTAACACTGGCTTTGTTAAATACTCATCGTAATTTGTAAAAGAATTAGGACGCGCGCCGGATATGGGATCTAATTAATAGCTTCAGGCGAAACCTCATAGAAGAAAACTAGAAAAACTAGAAAGTTTCGAGGCCTTGTTGTAACTGACGTTTAGAAAGTTTGCGTGCGTTCCCTTTTAAAATACTGTAACCGACTTGCAACTGCAACTTTTTTAAGGTTAATCTGATGTCTGAATGTAACCCAAGTAGTTCTTAAATATTGTTTTTACTATACTTCTCTCATTTTCTTGTGAGTATATTGTGCTAATTGATATAAATATAAAAATTAATAGTGCTTTAATATTAATTTTTATATTTATATCAATTGATCGCAAATATGAACGCACCCAAATTTTTTTTTACAATTATGGCCTGGATGCGAGTTTTTTAAGCCAAACGCACCCAAAAACCAAAGGCGTATTTTCATTTTTAACTATACTTGGTCAACCAGATCTTGACAGTAGAAAAAGGCGGCAAATTTGAAAAATGTAGGCGCGAAGGGATATCGTCCCATAGAAAATTTGAATTTCGCGCCTTTTTTTACTGACAAGATTTGGTTGACCAGCTATACGTTATATAATTTAAAATAAAAAATGGCGTTAATGACAATAATCAAAATATAATACATCAATACACTCAATAGCAAACAAGGTAAAGTTTATTTGATTTAAAGTACATTATTTGTGAAGATGGTTAAACTGGTTAAAACAGTGAATATACTTCTCTGACCCGTCATCTGTCGTATCCAGGCCATAATTGTTTAAAAAAAAACAAAAATAAACCGTCAACTGTCAAAATTATTTGACGTGCTTCGTTTGTCAAATCCACGTTGTTTTAATTTCCTCAAAATAAATTACCGTAACTTTATTATAAATCAGTACTAATTACTTTAAATATACACCATGGCTGTAAGTATAAAACGAAGCATAAAGTATTAATTCCTTATCGTGTAAAAACAGTTTCTAACCCAACGAAAAATTCCATTTTGCTTTTCAGAAAAAAGGCAAAATAAAAGTAAGTAAGGTGAAGCGAAACAACCAGACCACGAACAGAATGAAGAAGCAGGGCACGATGAAGCTCCAGCGGCACCGCGCGAAACTCCAGAAGCAGAACCAGCCGCCGGCGAGGCCCGAGATCGAGTACAGCAGCGAGAGCGAGGAGTCGGCCGACGAGTGGGGCGATATGTTGGACGACGAGGAGAAAACGTACATTATGAAGAGGCTGGCGAAGAACCCGAGGTTCCTGGCTGATGTGCCGGAAAAAGAGGATGAGAACAAGTGAGTGAACATGCATAGATATAGACTAAAATGAACATAGACATTTATAGACCGACCGCTTAAATGAGTCCTCGCCTGCGCGGTACGGGGGCGCCGGGGTAGGACTACTAAGGGCGGCGGAGAAGGTGTGGGTGGGTGGGTGCTCGCCGCCGCTCATTTAAGCGGTTGGTCTATACATTGTATGAATATGACTAATCCTAATTTCAACTGCCATTATTAGATCAAGCAGAAAACGCAGGAAAATTGACAAAGAGAAGGTTCCAAAGAAAAGGCCTCAAGTAGGAAGTGACAGTGGTGCGGAGAGTGATTCTGCATCTGAGAGTGACGTTGAAGAGAAGTACGAGCAGGAGATGGCGGAGAGGCCAGCGAAGAGGATGCGGGCACTGCTGCCCATCAAGACAAAGCAGGGGCTTATGGAGAGGACCGAGGAGTATGCAGGTATTGTAGAGGTTTGCATTTACAACTAGCAGCACAAGTAGGTAGCTAAGCAGGTGAGGTGTCAAAAGGATCTGAAGCACAGAATAAATAATAGTACTAAGTACAGAAAATTCAATCTCTAACAAAACACGTCTATTACGTTAGATACAACTGCTATGTGGCGCAAGCGCGAGCAGGCGTCTGTTCTGTAGCGGTGCGCGGCAACTACTATGGCTAGACACCAAACTAGGCCACATACTTATAGAGCCACACCTATCTGAAGACAACTTTATTGTTTAGCTAAGAGAGTTAGACCATGTGATAATTTTGAACAGCTCACTTGCTAAGCTTACTTCTACTGTTTCTGAATTTTAGTTGAAACAACAAAAATTATGGTCAGTAAATTTTTGCCAAACACAAATAATCAATTGAAGACCTTATTTAAAACACCACTAACAACAGGTGAAATTATTTAGTTTACAATTTTGCTTTTAGATTCGGTTAAAATATGCTTTTATGCTATTGTAGTTTTGGTAGAGTTTTCTCGTTTCTTGGGGTATGGATCCCATTTGGGTAAAGGCCTCCTCCCATTTCTTCCATAAATATCTGTCTTTGGCATTGTACATCCAGTCTTTTCCTGCAACCTCTACTATGTCGTTGGTCCAACGCTTGACAGGTTTTCCAGCTTTCCTCTTGGCTGGTAATGGTCCTTTCCATCTTGTTGTTAATGTTATCTGTATACCTTGAGACATGTCTTCAGACCTCTAAATTACCGGCTCCATTCTTATTCATAATTACAGACACAGAATCAGAAAGAGAGGATGACCCAGAACCTCAAAAAGAAGTACAAACAAAAGAAGAAGAACCCCAGGACTCGGGCTCCGACTCCGGCATGGAAGGAACGGGTGAAGAAGATACCGAGACCCCTGAGGGTGGGGTGATCAGTACTGTCGAGCTGATGGCTGCTAGGAGAGACAGGCTTAATCATGAGAAGCTGAGGATTGGAGCTCTGTGCTCTTCTCTGCTTGAGGAACCGGAGAAAAAGGTATGTTATTTTTTTCTTCATGGAATTATAAATTTCTCTGATTTTTAACATCAAGCTTATTTTGAACTCCATTGCCACCTGGCATGGCGTATGTCATGATTTTCAACAGAACTCGTGCCATTTTTGGCCTTCATTATCATTAGTTTGATTTCATTGTTAATGTTGGTGTAGGTATGTGAAATCTCAGCTACAAGTAGGTTGGATATCAGGAACTGGTTTCATTCCTGCACGAAAAATGTTATCTAAAGCCCTTGCTAGACGGTCGCCGACAAGCCCCTCAGACTGCGAGAACACAATTTCGTTTACCACAGACCAAGGTCAGACGGTCTGAAGGCTTGTCGGCGACCGTGTAGCAAGCGAAGAAACCATTACTACTACTACTATTCTATAAGCAGGCAGGCAGTTGTGGCAACTGATATTGCCTGTATCCAGTAATCATTGACACTATTGATTGTTTTGTAACTAACAAAAATTATTAATTATAATATATCAATTAAAATTTGGTAACTGTTCCTTTCAGCTAAAAAACCTGTACCCAATCCTGTACCTAATGGAGGAGCGTCTGAGGGACGAGACTCTGAACCTCCACTCGGTACGCAAGATCGCCACCCTGTCGGCTTACGAGGTGTTCAAGGACATACTGCCCGAGTACCAGATCAGGCATCAAGACTATTCCAATGTCAAATGTAAGTTACCATTACCAACTAATTTAATGATGTGCGATAAAGATAACAACAGGCACGTCGATGTACGAAAATCTGTGTGGAAAGCGGCTCTGCTTTACAAATTATGTACTTATTTAACCTCGTAAGACCCATTACAATGTACACTCTGTTTCAATCTAATTTGAACCTTTCAAAAACTATATAAAGTAGCATTTATTTTGTTTCATTGTTTTCTAAAACAAACGAAAGGCACCCTAATCTACTAATATACAATAAGGTTCAAATTAAAAATAGGGAACCTTTGTATGGTGGGCCCACAGACAAGACATCCTCCAGACTGAGCATAGTAGCGCTACCCCCTGTGCCACAAATACATAAACGGTAGTTTTACTCCATTTTCGAGTCAATGTATCTTTGTGTGACGTCCGTCCGTGTCTTTGAACCACAGACAAGACATCCTCTAGAGTCTAGACTGAGCATAGTAATGCTACCCCCTCTGCCACTCATACGGTAGTTTTACTCCATCTTCGAGTCAATCCCGTGCCGTGATTGGTCCGTGTCTTTAAACGGACCAATCACGGCACAGGATTCGCTCACCTCGTCCCCCCGCACCCCAGTATTTTTGGCAGCATCGGTTTCATGAAATAATTGCTCTAAACTCAGTCTAGAGGATTCCTAGTCTATGGGTGGGCCTTACGAGGTTAAAATAAGACTTGAAACTTGAATATGGGTATAAAAATAGTTTCAACCATTTGTCTATATAATGTTTTGTTTTATTCATTTGTATTACAGTAAAGAAGGACACGTTATCTCTATACAAATACGAAAAAGAGTTACTAGAATTTTACAAAAGATATCTACAGAGGCTTGAAAAGGCTTGTACAGTTCTAAGACCCAAAAAAGGAGATACAAGGTGAGTCATTACAATATAATAAATAATTAAATAAAAATTTGTTATGCTTAACCCTGATGATGCATGATTTTTTCTTTTTGCCCGAAATTAATATATGTAATTGTTTGCCGTTTCTAGGAAAAATTGTAAAAAAAATTATATCATCGATTTTCACTGCGAAATCAGTGTACTTAGGCTAAATCATATTTTTGATTAGTAAAGGGTATAGGAAAAATCTTAACTGCCATCAGAAAGGTACACTATTTATGATGTTCCTATGATAAAGTTTGTAAATATAAAATAATTACAAACCCCGAAAAATCTGCCCAAAATCACATACTAAAAATCATCAACTTCCAGGTTTTTCCACGTTTTCCGACATTTCGTCTATAAACAAATGTTATTTTTATAAATTAAAATACTGCGTAAATTTATGTAATAATTCGAAAAATTTATTAGTTTTACTATTGAATAATATACAGGAACAAATAGAATTTGTTTAACCCTTAATCTGTGAGCTGTCTAATGCTTTGTAGACATTTGGAAACACTATGCATTTAAGGGTTAACCCTTATTGAGCTTATTGTTGGACTAGGACGTGTCAGAAATTGTGCAAATATTTTATTTATTTGAATTTGCTTGTATGCATCGGATAGGACCAAATGGCGGGAAAAGGGGGAGGCCTTTGCCCAGCAGTGGAACACTCTTATAGACTAATAAAAAAAATGCTTAAAGCAGTTTTAATCACCCACCATACCTTAATCTCCGTATCTATTCACTTGTTTCTGGTAGCTGTACTTACTACCTGTCCTTGATAACTAGGTACTAATTCAATTGTTTTTTTTTAATGTACAGAAAGCCGGACCCAGCAGCCGTCAGCCTAGCCCTAGTGTCCCTCCGAAGCCTCTGCGGCCTGCTAGTGGCCCGGCCACAATTCAACTACGCCACCAACATCGCGCAGTCCACCGTGCCCTTCCTCGACTGCGGGAACGCGGACGCCGCCGATATCGCCACGGAGTGCGCTCAGACCGTGTTCCAAGAGGATACTAAAGGGGAAATTACTCTCACGGTGAGTCCCAATCGTCCGTTAAATGGCCACAGACAAGACATCCTCCAAACTGAGCAAAGTAGCGCTACCCCCTCTGCCACAAATATACGGTAGTTTTGCTCCATTTTCGAGTCAAAGTGTCTTTGTGTGACGTCCGTGTCTTTGAACGGGCTCGTCCCCCGCACCCCAGTATTTTTGGCAGCATCGGTTTCATGAAATAATTGCTCTAAACTCTGTCTATGGAGGATTCCTAGTCTATGGATGGCATTGTGCCCGGCGCTGCATCGCGCTATCAACAGTTTTCTGTAGGTTCTATAAAGGTCGCACATTAGAATGGCCGATGTCGCCACGGAGTGCGCTCAGACCGTGTTCCAAGAGGATACTAAAAGGGGAAATTACTCTCACGGTGAGTTTACTCACTTTCATTCTAGATGGCGCTGTGCCCGGCGCTGCATCGCGCTATCAACAGTTTTCTGTAGGTTCTATAAAGGTCGCATACTAAGATGGCCGATGTTGTCAAGGAGTGCGTACAGACCGTGTTTCAAGGGGATACTAAAGCGATAATTACTCTCACGGTGAGTTTACTCAATTTCATGCTAGATGGCGCGGTGTCCGGCGCTGCATCGCGCTATCAACATTTTTCTGTAGGTTTTATAAAGGTCGCCAACTAAGATGCTGCCAAGAAGTGCGCACACGTCGTATTCAGAAATGCTAAAGGAGAAAAAATATATAACGGTAGGTTTGCTCAATTTCATGTAGACATGCGCGAAACCGTTCACTGAGTTGAAAAGAGTGATTCATAACTTTCGCTCGCGGTGATATATTTCGCTCAGTGGATCTGTAGACTATATTGTTCCCGAGTGAGTAGAGAGAGAAGTCAATCAATCAGATACATACAGCTATAAGTGCGACCAAGATGGCGAATCACGCGATACGATCCCGCCATGTTTTGTATTTTTTGATTGTACCTACTTAATTTTCATTTCAGTATTTTCATGTTTTAAATATTGTTAGTTGATGCTAAATTATAATTAATCTTGTAAATATACCTAATATAATGAACTTTAAATGACAGAGTGATCTACCTAATCACTGACAACTGTTTTCACACGTCTACCTAGACTGAATATATCATGGGACGCAATGCTTGTAATTTAAGATCTTATAATACCATATGTTCATTGTGAATAAACGATTTCATTTCATTTCATTTCATTTCATGTTTTTCGGACACCCTCCGAACCGCTACGAAACCTATTCGCAGTCTCACTCGCTCATTGGCTTCTCGTGCTCGGCCGACTCATTCGATTCATGAGTGGGAAAGAGCGCGCAAGGAGCACTGAGCGACTGAGATACTGAGCGAGTTGAATCAAATGATATAAGCTCATTTAAATCACTCACTCGCGAGCAACACATGTCTAATTTCATGCTAGATGGCGCTGTTCTTTGTGCTGCATCGCATATTTCTGTATCAACATTTTTCTGTAGCTTGTATATAGGTCTTTTAAAACTTCTACTCGACTGGAGTCCAGTCACTGGACTGGACTGCAATGCGCAATGTGTCTCTCGCACATTTGACGCAAAAGCCCACTGCGAGCAAAGGGTGCATGCCACCCGGCTCAAGATAAATACATTAAAAAACAATCTGAACTGCAGAGTGCAAACTGCAACGCTGTTTTCGAACTTATTCACATTTCACTCCCAGGGATCGAAAATTGCCTGTCAAAAACTACTTTGAAGTTTTACGATTCAATTTTAATTTTTTGGTTTGCGAGGAGTTAGTATCATTGAATTTTTCTTGTGTCTCAGATTGTCCGACTAATCAACCAACTGGTGAAGCGTCGCGGAGACCGCCTGAAGGCCACCGCTCTGCGCTGCCTCCTGAGCCTGAAGATAAGGGACGTCGACCTCGACGCGGAGGCCGACGTCAAACACAAGAAGAAGATGGAAGAGAAACATAAGAAGAGAATTGTTAACTTGTCCAAGAAGGAAAAGAAGGTACTTATATACTACTAGCGACCCGCCCCGGCTCCGCACGGGTTAATAAATTATTCATAAACCTTCCTATTGAATCACTATCTATTGAAAAAACTGCATCAAAATCCGTTGCGGGAAGCGACTTTGTTTTATACTATGTAGTGATTACATTGTGTAGTTTTTGCAGTCACTCATCCGTTAGATGGCGCTGTTCCTAGTGCTGAATCGCGCTATCAATATTTTAATCGTAGGTTTGTATAATAATCGCATACTAAGGCAGGCGATATAACCCCGAATTGCGCCCTAACTGCATTGCACGAAGATACCAAGCGCCACTTGCACCATCCCACTAACCCGGAGTTAACAGGTTAAACCTGGAGTTACCATGGTTACAGTACAATTTGACACTGGGGTAACGGTTTAACCGCTTAACCCCGGGTTAGTGGGAAGGTGCAAGCGGCGCTATGGGTAAAATTACTTAAACAGTAAGTTAGTTAGCTCGGTCGTCCGCTAGATGGCGTGGTTCTTTATAAATGTGTTGTATAAACGTCGTTACGTCGCACTAACATTCAGGGTTCGAAATTATCCAGATAACTATAGTCTTTTTGATAATTATCGCGATAATTATCCTGACGATAATTATCAGGCATAAAAATCACGATAACTATCATTGATGATTATCCTTTCGAACCCTGCTAACATTGAAAGCGCTGAGAAAGTGTTTCTAGATTCTAGAAGGCACTAATGGTTGATATTCATAGATTTATTTACTTAGGTATATGCTGTTTGTTCTAGCGAGCGAAAAAGCTCAAGGAAGTAGAACGCGAGCTTCTCGAAACAGAAGCACAAGAGAGCGAAGTCTCCCGCCGGAAACAGCTGACGGAAGTCACCAAGACCGTGTTCCACATCTACTTCCGGTTGTTGAAGACGGCGCCGAGGTCTAAGCTGCTGTGCGCGGCCCTAGACGGATTAGCCAAGTAAGTTGTAATTTTTCATTTCTCAGCTAGATGGCGCTGTTATTGTTACTGAATCGCGCTATTAAAATTCTATCGTAAGTAGATTTAGGCATAGTTTAGGTATTTACAAGCGGTTTTGAGTGAACTAGCGAAGTGAGTAGAAAACTATAGGTATCCCAGATAATAAATGAGAATGATTTTATTGATTAGGTTAACTAGATGAGATTCCTGAAAGGAATAAGTTCGCCTTTGTGCAAATTGATGTTTTTTTTTTCATGTTTTATGTTTCTTTTTGTACAATAAAGTGTTTTACTACTATATTGAACTCGAACAAGTTTAGAACGTGTTCTAGAGACTGAGAGGCCAATTCGAACCTACGTTTTAATATCAATGCTGGCATTGCAGAATCGCGCTTTCAAAGTATTATAAATATCTGCTAGCGACCCGCCCCGGCTTCGCACGGGTTACACAAAACCTTAACAAATTATACACCTAAACCTTTCTCAAGAATCACTCTATTGATAGGTGAAAACCGAATGAAAATCCGTTCAGTAGTTTTTCAGTTTATCGCGAACATACAGACAGACGCGGCGGGTGACGTTTTATAAGTAGTGAAGGCAGGCGTGGCTCACTCCGCGATTTCGTCGCTGTGCTACAGGTAGCTAAAAGTACATCCGTTCCACACCAATTTTGGTGGCTAGCCATAAGCCGCGCGTGGCGCTGTCGCCACCTAGCGGTCATATATCTGTGCTGATCGTAACAGACGCGTTTTGTTAGAGAGTGAGTCTTCTGTACCTAGTACTATTATTTATTCTGTTGTGAAGGTTGGGGCTAATATTTGTACGATCTGAATGTTTATACTTGGTCAACCAAATCTTGTCAGTAGAAAAAGGCGGCAAATTTGATAAAATCGCGGGTTAGCAACACTACGTTTGAATTGTTCGCAAATCGCGTGTCATTTATATCTTATCTGTAGAACTCTTTTCTTTACATTTCATCGTTGTTCGATGTACATTGCTGCTTTTTGTTCGTTTCCTAGGGATACCGTACTTTAGTTTGTTTTACATTGCTACTGACATATCCAGCTTGACAGACTATATTTTTATTTTTCCAGGTTCACCCACGTAATCAACCTGGAATACTACTCCGACCTGGTGGCCATCTTGGCGCGCCTGACCCAGGACGAGCTGATCGGTTCCCGCGAGCGACTGATGTGTGTGCGCTGCGTGCTGGCCATACTGGCGGGCTCGGGAGACGCCATTAATGTGGACCCGGGCAGGTTCCATACTGCGCTGTATGCCGCCATGCTGACCGTACATGCTGGTACGTTATCTTATCTTATGATATTCGGGTATCCACACTTTGACCCATAGGGATCTTTTGTGAAATTACTCAAGAGCTTTTTCGACCATCTCCATGTGCCGGATGATGGAGCTCATGGGTAGCGTTTTAACACATTCAGTGCCGAAAACCCGACTATCGGGTATTTTATGATTTCGTTCCCAGGCCGGACGACCCGATAGTCGGGATCGTGGTACTACAGCTTTATATGACGAAATTGTTGTGGCCTGCCACGGGTGTCAATAAATGTGTTTAAGTCCCCTTAAAATTGTTGAATACTTATGAATTAGAATCTTTGCTGCACCGATTTTTAAGTATGTTTCAGGTTGATGCAATGATTGACTGGTAGAAAACGCAATAAGTCCGCCATTAGTTTATCTTCCTTATTTGTGCATTAAATTTTAAATAAATTCCAGGTAAAACTCACAACGACGCAAAGATCGTGCTAGAATCCGTGGCGCAGATCTGCGCGCGCGCGCGGCGCGTGTCGGCCGACGAGTTGGCCGCCTTCGCCAAACGGCTGGCGACGCTCGCGTTGCAACTGCAACATAATGGGGCTTTGGCGTGTTTGACGTTGTTGCATCAGCTAGCTCAGGTAGTCGAAAATTACTAACTTAATTATTAGCTCAAGGACACTGACTTAATATAAAAGAAATAGACACACAAAGCAGAACAAAAACGTCAAGAAATGTGGATCCCAATGACGTTTCGCACCATTTGCATTGATGATAAAAACGCTTACGTAAATTTTGAGTCAAGATATATGTTTCGTACAGAAAAGAGCTTAATGTCGTAAGCATTAAGTGTCAAATTTGCAAACATAAGTACCAACACTGTTAAAAAATTTAGTCCGATGGCACTAAACGTAACGTATTTACGTCAAACAACGTCAAACGAGAATAATGAACGAATGGAGTCACTTTGGTACACTTTAATATGTATTACTGTACAGGAAAACCAATTGAAGTAATAAATAAAACAAATTTAATTTAATCGGGAGCTCAAATAAAATTAATTCGTGGTTCAAATTCAAACAAATTAAATTTTTAATTCGGAAGTATACGTCTTTAAATACTAATTTCCTTGAAATAAATTCTACTTATTAAATAACTGTGTATTTAAGATCTACATTTACTCATAGCACGGGTGCACGGGGAAATTTAGATACTGATTGGATTTTTTTTATAAAGTCTACCTATACTTTATAAAAAAAATCCTGTGGTTGTCACTGTGTTCCGACAGGTTTAGCATTTACAGTTAGTCGATATAAGCCCTTATTGGTGGTGTATATGTCGGAAACAGGGAAATGGGCCGAACACAGTAACACACAAGTGCCGTTTTGCCTTGTTTAAAACTGCATCACCCCTATCTCTTGCTATAATTAAATAGCAGTCCACTTTGCACGTCGCATAGGTTTTCTTGGAAATCTTCAATTTAAACATAATATTATTTCTTATGAATTCCATATAAAAATAAAATAAAATATTGACCTCACATCGACTCATTAGAATTTTGTTCCTTGACATCCCTTCTTTAGTACTAACAAATTAATTTATTCAAAACCATAAAATTACCACCAGATTACATAAATTATGTAATGCTATCCAAAGAACTAACCGAAAGAAATACATTCCATCCTTTTTCCTTGCTTTATCATTGTTATTTTTACATATTTTAACGGCACATTTCGTAATTGTTGACAACTTCACATTTGAGCGTTTCAAACAAGACTAAACGAAAAAGTAATGCATGATCTGTTTTGACATCACTTTTGTGGGGCCATTTTTGGCGGCTGATTGGGTATCCAGTTCTTTATACTATATCAATGCTCAAGGATGTCTAGGGATGTCTTGCCGACTGACCGCCGAAAGATGGCGGGAAGGTGCACAATTTGCGAATCACCATCGTTTCCAAAACAAACATTTTCTAAGTCGTGTTAATATTTACCGCGCACAACAAAAAATATGACGGTTAAATCGAAATATATTTACACTCGACGGCGTCTCTTTTCATCAACAATGTGTATGTTGCCATTATATTAAGTCGGCGTTTGGCCATCCGGTTACCACAAAACGTGTGGCGGATTTTACAACTCTACACTTTATAACTTTTTGATTCTCAGTAACAATAATATTATTAGACTCATTCTTAAATATTATGTCCTTAAATGATAACCTTTTTTAATTTCCAGCAAAGCAAAGCCGTGGAGTCCCTGTTCGAGCCGGATCCAGAGTCCGGCGCGGGGCACTTCGACCCGCAGCTGGAGTCCCCGGCGCACTGCCGCGCGCGCAGCTCCGCGCTCGCCGAGCTGTGTCTGCTGCGCCGCCACTACCATCCCGCCGTGCGGCAGGCCGTCTCCAAAACTGATAGCAAACTGTAACTTTGTAAACCTTCTTACAGAGTCCGTTGCGTTTCTCATTGCTAGGGGTCTCTAAACTGCGACCCGCGGTCCGAATTAACTTTTGCCACGCGGAAGGGATACGCGAGACGGGCCGATCTCCGGTTTATGCCACCACAGTGGTGTCCCACACGCGCAGGCTGCTAACTCTCGAAACCCCTTGTTACCCCGGCAGCATTTTATAATTTAACTATATCGTTACTCAATTATTGATGACTTCTATATAGCACAATTTAAAATTCTAATGTGTTAATTGGGTGAATCAACTTTTTCTTGTCACTCGTTGCCATGGTTACGTTCTCCTGGGTCACTACTTAAATCCTGATTTTTAGGCATTTAAATTCACCAAACACGTTTTTTTGTGATACTTATTAACCCTTTCCATTGAGGGTCGTCTACCGAGCGTGTCAGAAGGTGGTGTACAATGTCTTCTAACAAACTATGCTCCTATTGTCTCTTGGCTGACCGGACAGAATAACAACAAGAAATAGTTGATCCACCCAATTACCCCTCGCTTCACATTTACGCTGTATGGCATCGACAAACTAAAATTTTAAATAAAAAAGAAAAAAAAGATACAAGCTCGCCTTCGCTTTGCACCTCAATTTCTGAAAAAAATATGTGAATCTGTCAACCGTGGTTTGAATTTGAACCCACGATTTTTGACCACCAGGCACCACCCATAGGAAAGGTTAGTACCCGAGTACCATCCATATAAAAGTCCATACCCAAACCTTTCCATGATTACAGATCGGCCGTGCACATTTTCGAGCAGTACGACGGGTCCCGAATGGCGTTTAAACCGTCCATCCCCCCCCCCAAGCCCACCAACAAGGCTAAAGTGCCCCCCACTCACGCGTGGGCGCAGCACGACTTCAAACAGCTGTGTGATGATGTCGAGAACAAAGTGAATTTGAGTGAGATTGAGATTGCATTGCCTAAGAAAAGGTGATCGTGGACGTTTATAGTAGAATAAATGTGAATGTTAATTTGTTTCGTTTTTTCTTACAATACCTTGCCATATTTTGTTCCTATGTAGGCTAGAATTACGACAAGTCTCAGATGGTATACAAGCCTTCCGTCCCCCCTCCCAAGCCCGCGGCCAAAGCAAAGGTGCCATGAAAGTTGGTATGGATATGGATTGAGGTCCGGGGAAGGACAATCACCATCATCATACGCGCACATAAAGTGTCATTCAATAGAACTTGCTAACTATGTAAACAAACCGCCATACTAAAATTGACACTGAATGTCAATTTACTAGTAACTTTTGTTTACATAGTTAGCAAGTTCTATTGAATGACACTTTAGTCCATAGTGGCCATAAAATTGTAGGTTAGTTTTATGCCGAGGAAAAAGGAGTGATTAGAAAAGGAAAATCTAGAGATTATAGAGTATCTAAACAATAGGGAATATTACGCAAAACTGCGTAGGGGCGCCACTACCACAATCTGAGGGTCTACCGCGAAACAAGAAAATCGTTATCTAACCTCTCTATCACTCTTGCATATTCGACCGATAGAGACACTACAGACAGATAACTAAATTTAGATTTTCGCGTTTCCCGGTAGGCCCTTTATAAACAAACCGCCTTGTTGCATCTATGTCACATTTTATTGTCTGTGAAAATGTGTCAAAAACAGTTTAAGGCACCGTATGTGTAAGTTACTCTGTGGTTTACGAAAGGCGCTAGTGCTGCACTCTGGCGGCAGAACATTGCAGTAATACTCCCTATTTACTAGATAACGCCTAAAGAGTAGGTAGAAATTCTACTAATAAAACAACACTCTTAAGTCTCTTAAATTTACAAACAAAACTTATTTAACTCAAACAAAATTTTGGTGGTAACTACTGGGAATTATTTTTCCCAGTAGTTACCAGTGGTAAAAGGTGGGAAAAAAACTCCCAGTAGTTACCACTGGTAACAAGTTGGTGGTAACTAGTGGGAATAACCCATCTATTCCTAAACAAAACTACAAGTACACATAACTAAGGCATATACGCATAACGCATAGGCATTAACGTTTATTTTTATAGTTTTAAAGTTTTAGTTTTATTTTATTTTATTTTTCTTTTCTTTTCTTTGTTACCTACTAATATAGTTTTGTAGACAAAAATATGGATACCTGGTGTCTGAAATAAATATTTTCATTTTCATTTTTTTTCATATACACAGGTTATTCGGCGAGGCCGGCGGTGTTTTTCCACTGTGCGAGGCTCTCGGCCACCAGCTCGGCCCTCGCTGTGTAGGCCTCCTGCAGCATTGTGGGCAGGTTCTCCTTCTGCGAGCGGATGTACTCGTGCATGGCTGACAACTTCGCCTTCCAACTGGAACATAAATTATATCATATTAGAATATTGAGGTATATGCAAGTACTTAAGTGAAACAACCGGCTCTGATAGTTGCTCGTTTATTACTGGTAATTGTACATTACAAGTAGCCGCGCCTGTGTGCGTGCGGACGCACACATGCAAATACACCACATTTCTCCACCGTTAATTGTAAGACCTGCCAATAGAATAAACAATACATCAGTATTTAATACTACCTAATAAGTGTAATAAATATGCATAGACTATGAATCCTCTAGACGGAGTTTAGAGCAATTATTTCATGAAACCGATGCTGCCAAAAATACTGGGGTGCGGGGGACGAGGTGAGCGAGTCCCGTGCCGTGATTGGTCCGTTCAAAGACACGGACGTCACACAAAGACACTTTGACTCGAAGATGGAGTAAAACTACCGTATATTTGTGGCAGAGGGGGTAGCGCTACTATGCTCAATCTGGAGGATGTCTTGTCTGTGTAAATATGATATTAGAATAAGAGGGCTTTTAAATCTATGTTTTTAGGGTTCCGTACCCAAAGGGTAAAAAACGGGACCCTATTACTAAGACTTCGCTGTCCGTCCGTCCGTCCGTCACCAGGCTGTATCTCATGAACCGCGATAGCTAGACAGTTGAAATTTTCACAAATGATGTATCTCTGTTGCCGATATAACAACAAATACTAAAAATAAAATAAAATAAATATTTAAGGGGGGCTCCCATACAAGAAACACGATTTTTTTGTTGATGGTGCGGAACCCTCCGTGCGCGAGTCCGACTTGCACTTGGCCGGTTTTTATTTTCATGTTTGTAAATAAGAAATTAATTTTGTCTATAAGGCAGTCCATTTATCAAAGAGTCTGTCGATATGGATAGCAAAAAGAATCGAGTGTATAGAGGCTTATAGTCATAGTAAATTTTGTAGTTAGAGTAAATTTACTGTCATATTTTAACACAGGATTAAAACTTTCATCTTTTTCTCTCTAAGCCTGTAATTTGACAGTGTCTTCGGCCTCGTATTACGTCGCGGCGGCTTCTCCAGCGGCCTCGGCCATCTTTGTCTTATAATTGTACTTTATTTTATACTTACGCTTCATCCTGTTTCTTCCAGAACACCATCTCCTCATGCACCTTCCTGAACTCCTCGGCTTTTTCCTTGTACGCCTGCAGCTTAGCGGTGGCTTCGGCCTCGTATTGCGCCGCGGCGGCCTCTTCAGCGGCGTCGGCAGTGGTGTCGGCCTCGCGAGCTTGTTCCGCTGCGAGGATTTTCCTTTTGAGGTCCGCTATTGCAGCTCTGGCTTCTTCCTGTTACAAAAATACCAATTTACACAAATGTCATTGTTACAATTACAATCAACGTAAAAAAATAAACCGAATTGAGAAGTTGTAGCTAGAGTTAAACCAAGATAAGTCTGCAACGATTTTGATAGCACACGCAGTGCAAGTGTTATTTTAAACGTCATACTTCTATGACTTTGTGACGTATAAATAACACTCACTGCGTATGCTATCAAAATCGTTGCAGACTAATCTTGGTCTAAATAAATATGATTCTATATATTTTGGTGTAATAGAAGCTAATTTTCAAAGAGCACAGAATTGTACTTCATGAATATGCTATACTATACCGCGGAAATATTGGGAAGTCAGAAAAATATATTTGCATGGTAAATTAATAAGCTCTCGTATGCTGATCCGCGCAGTAAGTTATTGAATTCGAAATAATTGTTAATTAATCCACTAACGCGGATAATTAGGTTAAATAGCCCATTATAAATTGTTGTTAAAATGAACTTATCTCAATTTCTGATAAATTTCATGAGAACCGGGTCAATAGTATGGACTAACTATATTCACTTTTATATTCACTTTTAGAAGACACTCGACTCTAAGGGCCTCTTGCACCATTCACTAACCCGAGGTTAACTAGTTAAACCTTGAGTTACCACGGTTACCAGTACAATTTGACACTGGGTTAACGGTTTAACCGGTTAACCCAGGGTTAGTGGGATGGTGCAAGAGTTTTCCTTTGCTGGTTAAAGATAAAGATAAGATAAAGATAAAAGATAGTTTATTCAAGTAGGCATAATTACAATGCGCTTATGAACGTCAAATAAAGCTAGGTAGACCGGCTCCAACCCTACACCTCTGCCCCGAGAAGATTTAAATCCCCCCTCAATTGGAGGAGGGTATCCCATTATGGGACCGGCAACAAACTCGGCGGGACACATCTTTTCAAAAATAATTACATCTTATAATTAACATGCATTACGAGAAAATCAGGAAAAAAAAATACAATTTAAATCACTATAGAATTCATGCAATTATACACATAAGGTGTAATAGAAATTTGATTTAGAAAATATACATATGTACATGGAATCATACAAATTCGTAGCTCTTTCAGAAAACATATCAAATTCTTACAAAAGGAAAAGAAAATAAAGTTATTAAAAGAAATGGGAAAACATATTATATAAATCTGATTGATTATTATGAATTACCAACATATAATATTTGATGTGTTTTCCTGCTTACCTGAGCTGTGTCACCTATAACTCTATAAAAGGTTGAAAGTTCAACGTAGGCATAGAGAAAAAAATACATAGAGTGCTCACTCCATACATCAGTTCAGACTATTAATTTCAGTGTCAACATCTAGCATCGAGTAGCGGAACTATCAGTATTGCTACTTGACAATAGATGTAGCACCGACCGGAAAGTCTTATCTCAACAGCATAAGACTTTCCGGTCGGTGGCGACATCTATTGTCAAGTAGCAGTACTGATAGTTCCGCTACTCGATGCTAGATGCTAATAGTCTTTTTGGTACTAAAACTGATGTATGGAGTGAGCACTCTATGTATTTTTTTCTCTATGACGTAGGTACCAGTTTAGCCTGTCGCTGCGTGGCGAGGTTGGAGCGACACCTGGTGAGCTGGGCTCGGCGCTGTGCGAGTTGCGTGGACAGCTGCCTCAGGGCTTCTAGGGCTGAGCTGGCTGCTGACAAACTGGAGGGCTCCATTAACTTGCTGAAAAAAAAAAAAAAAAAAAAAAATGTTTATTCAGAGATCTTTCTTATAACTAATTACATATATTCTTCTGCCAAACCACAGAGTGGTTTGTTGGCAGACGAGGCTCCTTTATGTATTTGCAAGCTAGGTAGTTGATAGGCAACTTAAACTTAGGTATCTACTTAACCCTTTACCTCATGCGCAGCCCTATATAGCAACTATTAAAGTTCATTTTTAAACAAATACTTTTTATTTATGACATGAAGTAGGGGGTAGGGGTAAGGGGGGGGGGGTAATAGAAACGCACACTTTACAACGCTTACTTACCACAGCTTAAGGTTTAACAGAGATTCAATAATATAATATACTAGAGACCTGGGGCGAAGCACAGGTAAACCTTAACAAATTATACACCTGAACGTTCGTCAAGGACCACACTTGTTAGGTGAAAGCCCCATGAAAATCCGTTCAGTAGTTTGTGAGTTTATCGCGAACATTATACAAACAGACAGACGGGGAGGGGTACTTCGTTTTATAAGATGATGCCGGTACTTTTTTTGCCATGCTCTGAAAGTGTATCGTTGTTGTTCTAAAAAGTGTGCATAAATGATACGTTTAACTCTGGTGAAAGGCATCATTTCAGCCTCGGACTATTCTCGGCAGAAATGAGTGCCTTTCAGGCCTTGGTTAACAATCTACTCACGTTTCGTCGACGGCCAACGCGGCCAACTGCGGGAACTGCGCGCTCAGTTGGATAAGTCCCTGCTTGTATTCCACGCAACTGTCCAGAGTTTTCTTCTGCCACAGAGCCAGCTCCGTTTCTCTGCTATGCACCATCTATGAGCATATAGTTTGTCAAAGGACTGTCTCATTTCAAACATAAACAGAGAGAATCACACTGTCTTTTGTCTTACACTAGTACTAGCACCCAAAAGAAAAGGATGAGTATAGTTTTCCTGGTTGTTACTGACTGACAAATTGGTTCGACTAACTATATTAATCTTTCATGTAATTTGCATTGTTTTAACATGTAGCAAAACTATAAAGTAAAAAAAAACTTCTAAAATAATTGGCCAAATATGATCATATGATTTCTAGACGTCCCTTTAAAGAAATTTATTTTTTTTGCGTTTCGCGTTAGATCCCTGTAAACAAGACCGCCTTGATGCATCAATGTTATATTTATTCACAACAAATTATCTGTGAATTCTTGTCAAAAAAACTGTTTAACCCTTAAATGCATGACTTTTTCTTTTTGCCCGAAATTAATATATGTATCACATAATTGTTTGCCGATTCTAGGAAAAATAAAAAAAAAAATATAACTTCGATTTTCACTGCGAAATCAGTGTTAGAAGTTGAATTGGCTAAATCATATTTATGTAAATATGTAATTTTCTGTAATAGATATATGAATTTTTTTACTACCATTAGAAAGGTACACTATTTGTGATATACCTATGATAAAGTTTTTAAATATAAAATAATTACAAACCCCGAAATGACATACTAAAAATCATCAACTTCCAGGTTTTTCCAAGTTTTCCGACATTCCGTCTATAAACAAATGTAATTTTTATAAATTAAAATACTGCGTAAATTTATGTAATGATTCGGAAAATTTATTAGTTTTACTATTGAAATAATATATAGGAACAAATAGAATTTGTTTAACCCTTAATCTGTGAGCTGTCGAATGCTTTGTAGACATTTGGCAACACTATGCAATTAAGGGTTAAGGCGTAGTATGTACAAGTTACTATGTGGTCTAGGATGTGCGCTAGAGCTGCACTCTGGCGGCAGAACATTGCAGTAATACCCCATATTTAGAACATTACCTTAGCAATCTGATCGGCCAGAACCCTCTTGGATTCGTACACACGCGCCGCGTAGTCCACCTCGTCCAACAGACGGCCACGCTCCTCCACCGTCATGGACTGAGACTCCAACTCTTTTCTCAGTTGCGCCGTTTCAGCACTGGAAATGACACAAGTTGCCTTTCAAAAAAAGTAATGGTAGACTCTTCCCTTAGATATTATAATAAATCCTTGGCTTAAACCATTCACATCACATTTTACTAAGAATTAGCCTGTTCTTAAAAACTCTGAATTAATAAATAAGAATTAGGTGATTTTTTTTAATTGAAAACACGTTTACATGACGTTATGCGCCATGAAATAATCTCATTGGCCTTATTTCTGGCCACGTACAACATGGCTCGGCCATTCTCTACTCACACTAGACCTCTCTCTAGGCCTGCACGAGTTAACTCGATGGCTTACCTTTACACACGTTGATTATGGATGGCTCAGAGACGTCAGAGGAGTCATTTTCTAGGTTTTCAAGTTAAAATTTGTAGACATCTCCCAAGGGCTCAAATTTGAGCCAGAACGCTTATGGTGACGTCACACACGTGGGAGTTGACGGGTTAATGGTTTTAACATGGAAAGTGTTTTTAACTTTTTACTTATATAGCTCGTGCAATTATGGCGTCCACAGCCTTAATTTCATTGGGTTATGACAAAGGATTCATTTTCTAGGTTTTCGAGTGTAAATGTGAAAATGCATTATTTATGGATTTCAACATGGATGAATAATGTGGCTTTCTATGAGAGAAGGGTCCTTATTGTACTTCATCTGCCATAAGGACTTTTTTATCAGAATTTATATTGGAATTTCAGATGGAAACGTCCTTATTGCACTTGAAGCATAAAGATCCCCTTCTGTGATGAAAAGCCACAAATGTTTTTATAGTTACGTGGCTCGTGCGATTTCGACGTCGACCGCCTTGATCTCATTGGCCTTGTCCCTGGCCTCGGCCCTGGCGGCGGCCAGCATGGCGCGTCCGTTCTGTATGTTCATGCGAGTCGCGCGCAGCGCGTGCACGAGCGCGTCGCGCCGCGCCGCGCGGCTCGCCTCGCTGGCTCGAGCGCACGCTGACGACTCCATCTCTTCGGATAAGGCTTGCTCCTGTTCTGATTGTTCAAGTAAACTAATATTTAAAACACTGATTTTAAGAGGAAAGGGGACGGCCGTTTCTCCATACAAACGTAGTCCCCGTTTTCCTCTCTGGATATTGACAGTATGGAAAATATTTTTACATAATAGGATGTATACAGGATGGATTTTCTTTTTGGGTCAGCGAGGGCAGCTCCCGGATCCCGTGCTGCTACGAGAAAGCGGTCTTAGAAGACCTTCCCTCGATTTCAAATTAATGAAGATTGGCTGTTACAGATTTTGGAAAAAACATACAGGGTGCGAGAAAAAGATCATTTTTGACAAACTTTTTTTTTGATGCCAATCGATCCCATTCCTATTGAGGATCAAAAGCTTGTATGGAAGCAAAAAAAAATTTCATATTCATATTCATATTTATTTATTGCAACCATGGTATTTTTATAGATATTACAATGTTTGGGTAGTTCCACATGGACCCTGGGAGGGCATAGCAATATTATAGGAATATTATTATTTTCCGGCTAGAAAAGCCACAAATCGAGGAAATCTTTTCCCAT
The DNA here is from genome assembly GCF_948474715.1 of Cydia amplana. NCBI lineage: Eukaryota > Metazoa > Arthropoda > Insecta > Lepidoptera > Tortricidae > Cydia > Cydia amplana. The sequence goes on along the minus strand of NC_086069.1, from coordinate 1,753,934 downwards.
ACAATTTGTATGAAAATGAAAACTTTTATTTTTCACATGCTATTTTTGTATGCCAATTGATTCCATTCCTATCCAGTATCAATAGTTTCTTTGGGGTCAACTTACGGTAATGTACTAAAAAGCCACAAATTAAAGAAAACTTTTTCCATACATTTACTATGGACAAAACGTGAAATTTAATTCACATTTTTCTATCTGGCCAACTAGTCCTGTTACATTTAAGGACCATAATACTGTATGAAGACATTGCTGTAGGACTGATGGGACAGATAGAAAATAGTGAATAAAATTTCACGTTTTGTCCATAGTAAATGTATGAAAAAAGTTTTCTTTAATTTGTGGCTTTTGAGTACATTATCGTAAGTTGACCCCAAATAAACTATTGATACTGGATAGGAATGGAATCGAATGGCATACAAAAATAGCAGGTGAAAAATAAAAGTATTCATTTTCATACAAATTGTATGAGAAAAGTTTTCCTCGATTTGTGGCTTTTCTAGCCGGATTTTTTTTTTGCTTCCATACAAGCTTTTGATCCTCAATAGGAATGGGATCGAATGGCATAAAAAAAAGTTTAACAAAATGACCTTTTTCTCGCACCCTGTATGTTTTTTTCAAAATCTGTAAAAGCCAATCTTCATTAATTTGAAATCGAGGGAAGGTCTTCTAAGATCGTTTTCTCGTAGCAGCACGGGATCTGGTAGCTGCCTTCACTGACCCAAAAAGAAAATCCACCCTGTATTAACCATAGCCCCGCCCCTTGTTTTTTTAATGCCCTGGATGCCAGCCCTTTAAGCCAAATCTCATAGAAAAAGGGGCAAGCTATGACGGCGCCATCTATGCAAACCTTTGACAGTTGCCAACCCCATTACGCCCCTATTGGAGTAAAAGAGAAAGATCGCCACAATTTGCACATTTCGGTTTTCGCGGTAGACCCTCTAGATTAGGTCTCACGGTCGTGAGATACTCACGTTTGATAGCCTCTTGCAACTCTCGTATTTTGTCATCGTCGGTTCCGAGCAGCTGTTTCAGTTGTTGCAGGTACTCCTCTGTTAAATCGTCGTACTCGGCGTCCGGCATTTGGAACCTGTGCCATAAATGTTACGTGACAAAAAGAAGTAATTGTTTTTTTTTTCTAAGTTAATCAGCTGATGATCATCGTTTGTCCCTCTCTATGGCATAACGACAGATAGGGACAAACGACGATCATCAACTGGTTAAGTTAGCAGCCGTTTATGAATAACGCCAATCAAAAATAACTGAAAGCTAGTTAAAATAAACAAAGCCAAACATCATCTTCGCGTTGTCCCGGCATTTTGCCACGGCTCATGGGAGTCTGGGGTCCGCTTGGCAACTAATCTCAGTAATTGGCGGGGGCACAATTTTTTACGAAAGCGACTGCCATCCGACCCTCCAACCCAGAGGGGAAACTATAGGCCTTATTGGGATTAGTCCGGTTCCCTCATGATGTTTTCCTTCACCGAAAAGCGACTGGTATCCCTAATCCAATAACACTGAGTGGTGGGCTGGCCTTATATAGTTTCCTATATAAGGTTCATCCACATATTACGTCACAACAACAGGGGGAGGGGGGATCATACCAAGTGTGACAGTACGTATTAACGACCTATATTTTTCCTATGAAAAAGTGTAAGGGGGTCTAACAAAATGTGAATGTTGTGTGATGTTAATGGACGACCCCATACGAACCTGATGAAGCATTTGCGGAGGTAATGGACGACCCCATACGAACCTGATGAAGCATTTGCGGAGGTAATGGACGACCCCATACGAACCTGATGAAGCATTTGCGGAGGTAATGGACGACCCCATACGAACCTGATGAAGCATTTGCGGAGGTAATGGACGACCCCATACGAACCTGATGAAGCATATGCGGAGGTAATGGACGACCCCATACGAACCTGATGAAGCATTTGCGGAGGTACTCGCGCCTCAGTTGGCTCAGCTCGTCGTTGTCCACGTACAGCCACTCGCCGCTCACGGGCGCCTCCTATATCATTACATCAAGGTGTGTCACACCATACAAAAATATAAGTAAACAAAGAGCGGTAACTCCCAAGTTAACACTCTTTCTTTACGTATATTTCTCTATGGTTTTATTATTGATAATGGAAGCAATTCACTTGCACGTGACTTTGTCCCAGTTGCAGTCGAGACTGTGGGACCTTGGGCTGTGGAGGCTAGGGACTTTGTGAGGGACAGGGATGCGAGCCTCGGTCCGGATCGTACCTGGTCCAACAGATCTCGTTAGCCATCCAGCGCGGTAACGCTGCCAGCGTAATGGGGTTTGAGCCAGGTACGATTCGTGACAGTTATTTTGTTAAACTTTTAATGACAGAGCCTGTTGCTTGAATGTTACTTGTATTATATAAGTAAGAAAAAAAAAGTAATCTACCGTTTTGTGCGAATTTGCGCCCTTCCCACTCTAACCAAGTATCAAAGCTTTCTCAACCCTAGTAAATGTGTCATATACTTCGTTCTTTGTATAATACACGGTGTTTTTCTTAAACTCCGTCAACTTCGGGGTATGGCTGAGTACATTTAAGGAAGCTGAACAGCATAGTAATTTTTTTTAACTTACAATATGTTACTTTTGGGTCAAAGTGTATCCTGTATGTATGTATAAGGGACCACAGAGTAGGATAACTTACGATTCGCTGCAGCAGATCCAGCAGATAAGCAATAAGAGCGAGCGCCTGCGGGAAGGCGTGTAGCGTGTTGACGGTTTTCAGCCAGGACTTGGACACAGTGCCCGGGTACAGCAGGCGCTTGCACATGTGAGGGAGCTACAGAGGATAAATAAACGGATTAAATATAACATAAATTTATAATATAGGTAATGTTAAAACTTTTGCGTTTTGAACACGTATTAAAGAAAAATACACTTTGCACTTTACTGGAAACAAGTAACTGACAAAAATATTTTTTTCACCTCAGCAGCTCGAACAAGGGTAGTTTGCTACTTAAAAACAGTGAGCAAAATGAGATTTTCTCACTGTTTTTAAGTAGCAAAGTACCCTTGTTCGAGATGCTGAGGTGAAAATTTAATTGTTGGTATATCTTAAGAAAACATGAGTGAATAGAGGTAAGTGATGAAGGAATACATTTTTCGGGTTCTGTAATATGTTCTCACTGCTGAGGTGAAAAGTTTTGTGAACTACACGAGATCAAAGTTATTTACATTTCGTGCGCTTTTGAGTCCCTTACTACGCTCAAGATTCTAAATTAGCGACGAAGCGAGTCACGAGCGTAGCGAGTGAATCTATTATAGAATCTTTCGCTTGCACGGGACTCAAAATAAGCACTCGAAGAAATATCAAACTTGGATGATCTCTTGTTGTACAAATAACTATTGGAACACACTTTTATTGCCGAGTACTCAAGTTTGCACGTCTATCGAGTACTTCTCGAGACCTTTCAAATGAGCCACGTAAGAGTTCCTTTGGCTAGCTTCCGACTGCATCATCAGATCAGCTCCACGTGAGCATATTATTGCATCGTCATCGGAAATATGGAAGTGTGCGAAATTTCAGCTCAACAGAAACCGGGAAGCGGTTCAAATTTAAGTCGGGGACAAGATTTGCAGCACCATAGGTACAAAGAGATATTGGTACCTATATACGCAGGGAAGCTAAATAAAAGTGTGTAATAAAAATATAGTCGCTTAGGACCACCTAGAGCGTCCGCGCTATGGAAAATGGCGTCGCTGCGCAGTCGCGCCAATGTCGCGTCGATCAGCAGCCATAGAGTTGAGTAGAGCTGGCAACATACGTCCAGGTTATAAATATAAATAAATAAATATTACAGGGACATTCTTACACAAATTGACTAAGCCCCACGGTAAGCTCAAGAAGGCTCGTGTTGTGGGTACTCAGACAACGATATATATAATATATAAATACTTAAATACATAGAAAACAACCATGACTCGGGAACAAATATCTGTATCATCATACAAATAAATGCCCTTACCAGGATTGGAACCCGGGAGCATCGGCTTCATAGGCAGGGCAGGGTCAGTACCCACTAGGCCGGACCGGTTAGGCTGCTTACAGACGAGCGACAGTACGCGACACACTGTCGGCGACGGTCGCTGACGACCGCCTGTGACGGCTATCGGCGACGGTCGGCGACGGTCGGTGATAGCTGTCGCGGCGTCGCTCTTGTGTCACAGCACGCAGTTGTCGATGTGTAGTTCAAGAGATAGTACGTATTTTTTTTAAACAATAATGCATCAGCATCAAAATCGTCATTACTCATTTTGAAAAAGAAAATACCTGCTCTTTCTTGAACTACACATCGAAGACTGCGTGCTGTGACACAAGAGCGACGCCGCGACAGCTATCACCGACCGTCGCCGACCGTCGCCGATAGCCGTCGCAGGCGGTCGTCAGCGACCGTCGCCGACAGTGTGTCGCGTACTGTCGCTCGTCTGTAAGCAGCCTTAGCCGGTCTGGCCAGGTTCCGTACCTTGTCGACGTAGTTGTCGTTGTTGAGCTTGTCGTCGCCCGTGATGGCGGTGAGCAGCGCGCCGGCCACGTCCACGAAGCGCGCGATGGTGAGCGGCCGGATGAGCGCGGCGCCCGCCTCGCCGCGCGCCGCCAGCGCCGCCTGCACGCGCGCCAGCTCCGCGCGCTGCCACGCTACGTTCGCGATCGGTCTGTACGAGGGGACTCGCATACACTAGGAATCCTCTACACGGACTTTAGAGCAATACGCTACATGACTCATTTTTTTTATGGTATCAATCGATCGGGTTTGTTTTTAGGATCAAATGTCTATATGGGACCCATTGCATTAAAGTAACACAAAAGACAGAGATGAATGGAACAAATTGGAGGAGGCGTATACCCAATAAAATGGGGTTCCTATCAACATTTAATTATTAAACGCACAAACATTAAATTAAGTATAATTAAAATAAGTTAAAATAAAAAGGTACAGTACAGGTAAGGTATAGTACATACTTAGAATTAGTTATATTAATGAATTAAATTTTTTCATTTATTCTATGTATAGGTGAACCAGGATCTATTGAGGGTGCGCCATGTTGCGGAATTTCACTGGAACTAATTTTTTCATACTACACTGAATTGTCACCCTATACATGAGAATAACAGCGCCCTCTTGACAATTATCATATATTACTGGTCAGGCTATACCTAAATGATACGTTTGTAAGTAGTTGATAAGAAAATAAAGAGGCTAAAAAAAAAAAACACAAAAGTCAGATATTGTAGTCAAAGTCCGACAGTCGCACTTCACTCGCGAAACGCCCTATACAAAACGGCCAGGGGCCGTGACGTCATCGCCCATCTTGTAGTATGGACAAAACAAGAAAATTGCGTTTTTGTCGGTGAAATATTGCGTTTATGTATATAGTTGCTATACAATATTTTTTTGGATGAAATGTAAGGAATCGAATGGTACCCTTACTTTTATCGTTTTTGGAAGTTAAAAAAAACTTAAATTTTGAAACTTTCAGGTCCTGTAATTTTGTCATTTTTCAATATTTTATTTTAGTATCCACATTATTGTGATAAATTGCTCGTTTGCTATCTATTTTACTAGATTTTGTTATAAAATTCAACATGTGTCATCATCCGTATTATTTCATGAAACCGATGCTGCCAAAAATACTGGGGTGCGGGGGGACGAGGTGAGCGAGTCCCGTGCCGTGATTGGTCCGTTGGACGTCACACAAAGACACTTTGACTCGAAAATGGAGTAGAACTACCGTATATTTGTGGCAGAGGGGGTAGCGCTACTATGCTCAGTCTGGAGGATGACTTATCTGTAGGGACTCATTACTTGTTTCACTGCCAATTTCCTGTATTCTAAAATCCACTGCTAACTTATACTTTAGTTTCGGCACGTATTTTTTAACCGGTAAACTAATTAATCGAATTTGGGTAGTTTAAAAAAATAGAAATGGGTACTAAAATTAATAGTTTGGCAACTAAAACGGACCCTTCAAATATATCAATATGAGTTGTATTTTAATGCCGTTACAGCTTTTGATTATTTTTAGGCAGGTATCAAGTATTTATTTGGCAACTGGATTATTATAATGGAGACCATTTCTGAAGCACATTTTAAAAAGAAAACGGCTATCTATTAATTCAAAAATTGAGTTCTTTAAAAAAATTGTTTGGTCATCACACTGTCAACCTAACACGCTCCTCCTCGCTTCGCTCCTCGTCGCACCTATCTGTTGGCTCTGGCAGGACACAGTGGTAATTATTGAAATTAGTAAATAAAAATTGAAAAATCTAATGGTATAATGGCCATTAGGTGTTTCATGATTAGGAATTTCGACTATAAGTATACTGACCATTGCGTATTGGTAAATTAGTTTTAGGTGTTTTGTGTAAAATGTGACCAATATTCATTAAATTAGCTGCTTTCATGTTAATGCTTTCATAAAATGCCATCGACAAATGCTTGCTCAAAAAAGGGTCTTCGTATTTAACAACTTTCCAAAAATACATGTTAAATATTAAATATACCAATTTTTTTGTTATTTTTCTTTTTAGATAGGTGCAACAGATATTCGGTATTGGGCCGAATAACAAACAACATTTGACCGAATAACAAATATTCAGCAAAGTGACTGAATAGACCGAATACCAAATATTCAGCAAAGTGACTGAATAGGCTGAATACCAAATAATACTATACAAGTAATCTTACCTTTGATCCTTGACAGTTACACAAGCAAGAGCCCTGTCAAGAGATGCTTCCCAGCCCCGGGATCTGTCTCCTGATGGGGTGCGCTGCAAATGGGACACACAGATGTAGTGCATAATTGTTTTCCATTGTACATTCGTATTTGTCATGCTACTTCGGTCAACCTCAGTACTTTTTGTACTGAGACTGACTGAAATAGCGAGACACGTTGGTACGTTTCCGTGAAAATGTGATAGAAAACAATTACGTACTACATCTGTAACAAAATTGCTAAAAGGGTATTTTGTAATGGGTTATTACCACTGATTCACTAGCACGTTATCTTTTAATATTTTTGGATATTTTAGTGGAGTATTCCAAGATATTTGTAAGATTGAGTTTGAGATTTTTACAGTTTATCAGGTGACAACCAAAACTGACTAATTACTGCCCATAAGTTCAGAGTTATATAGATCCATATGGTAGTACCAAAACAAGGTTGATTTTTGTTTTTTTATTTTTTTTTTGCAATTAGTGTTTTGGTAGTCACCTGATGATTTACTTACGGTTTTATGGTTAGCATAAATTATGTTGACTGACTTGGGTAGTCTTTTAGTTATCCCATGATTATGATCACAATGTAAGGTTTACAATAGCATGTTCAAAGCATAGATGTTAAAATCTGTGTTGCAGTCATACCACAGGTGTAGTAGTAGGCCTCAAGTACTGGTTGTTTCTGAGTGGGGTGGTGGTAGGCTGGCCATAGCGGGAGTCTCCTTGCTGGGAGCGGGACCGCTGGAAAATGTTAGTATCATAGCAACATTCAATATTCTGGTTGCGGTCACATCAAGAAATTAAGCTACTTGAAAAACATTGGCAAGAAAACATGAATTTAGCATGATGAGAAAAGGAATGGGAGAATTAATCTGATCAAGTCAGGGAACTGGGGTGACTGAACGCGACAAGTGATTGACAGCCTGCCTGCTTCTGGCCGGCAACGTCTACATCTGATCAAGTACTTAATGATAACAGGACTATCCAACTTTGTTTTTCTTTGTCCCAATACTCCACATATATATACGACAAGTCAGTATGAACTCCTAATATTTAACTGCAGTATAATTATCATTAATCATTAATAAAAAAATAGTATTGCAATTACACAGATGTGTTTTTTTTACTTACCCTATTGACAGGCAGCTTGGTAGCCGAAGCCTCGCGACTCAGCCGGCCGACGGCGACCGCGGCGCGGCCCGGCTCGGCGCTGCTGGACCGCGGGCCCGTACCGCTCGGCCGCCGGGAGTCCGACAGACGGTCGGTAGAACCAACGCGACGGGGCAAGAACGATTGTCTGCCTTCCATTCTGTATTATCGAACATTTTACTCGATATTTTTTCACGATTTCTTGTTGTTGAAGTTGATTAAATATAAAGAAAACTAGTTTTGACTTGGTGTTTACTGTGAATCACGAGATATATTTGTTATATTTGTATGCGTTTTGAGTAAGCTTACCTTGATTTTCGGGGAGCCTGCCCCGGAACAAATCTTGTAGGTATCATTATAAATGATTGTTCACTTAGATATTATAATAATTATAACTAATTCTAAAATAAAACCACAATCACATATATCGCCAACGGCAGTTACAAATTTCAAACTTACTTTACTCTTTGGTTTACAGCCAGAACTTTAACGATGCGTTCATAAATACAAATAATTTAACAAAATCATCAAAAATATAAACTATAGCTGGTCAAGCAAATCTCGGCAGTAAAAAAAGGCGCGACATTCAAATTTTCTATGGGACGATATCCCTTCGCGCCTACATTTTTCTAATTTGCCGCCTTTTTCTACTGACAAGATCTGCTTGACCAAGTATAAAAACTTTTAAATTTTATTTAATTCTTCTACAATTTTCTGCGTTTCATTAATTATTAAAGGCATGTTTGGATCCAAGAGACATAGCTTTACGAAGCTATTGAAATCTGTAGGTAAGTCGAGAGTGCCGGTTTTACCTGCGTGTGAAAATAAATGGTTATTATTATTACAACGCTGTTAAAACATTTAAAAAAATCAAATTAACTTGTGGCGCCACATGTGTATCAATATTATTATACCTATGGCTTCAACAGCATTCTTCATCACCTCTTCTATATTCCGATACTGAGATTCAAATATCTTTTCATTTGTCGTTGAACTGTGACTAATAATTGGAAAATGTTGTCCAAGTTTCTTCAGACTTTCAGCAACGTCGCTTTTAATTTGAAACTTAATCTTCCTTACCTTTATTAATTAAAATCAAATATTGAACATATTTATTGTAAAATATACGTGATATACAGGATATACTGTTGTGTGAAATGAAAGTCGACTTTCAATAAATTTAATACCTAATAAGTACATTAATAATTTAATAAAGCACTTACCTCTTGAGCTGGATTGCTTACAATTAGTATCAAGACGTCGCCTTTATAAAACCCTTTAATTTTATTCTGTAGGCTTAGTGTTTCATATACTTTTGTATTTGATGCAATTATCAGAACATCGTAGACCATTCTCAGTGTCAACTTCGTAATTTTAGAATCGTATTTACTCCAACTACCGTTCCGCCATACCATCAACTTTTCAATCGATGTAGACCACGAGTCTGAAAAATATTTGTTATATGGATTTAATTCAAACTCTATATTTTCATTTATAAAGCAATTTCTACTTACTTTCCATTATTTTACGTAAGTTCTGCAATTTTAAGTACGCAGTAGTTCAATGTTACGATTGTTACAAGTTTTGTTTCATAAAACTTTTTCTGTTTTTTCCCGCTTAAAAGTTTTTTTTATATGAACTTTTTATAATATCTTTTATTTAATTATTTAAATTGAACGCTACCATAGTCGTGACTTGACAGCTCTTGCAAGTATCAAGTCTGTTCTAAAACTAAATGCGTAGGTATATCAAGTAATACAACTATAGCAAACCAATTTGTCAGTAAATAGAAACCAAAAAACTATGAAAAAACTATACTTTTCTTTTGGGTGCTAGTACTAGTGCAAGACAAAGATAGTATGAATCTCTCTGTCTTAAAGCAATTATTTATATTAAATTTAGTTTTACTTTAATGTTTCCGTAATTATTGTTACTTGGTTACCGAACGTTATTGTAGTGTCTGTCAGTCGCATTATTTCGTAGGCGTAAATATTTAGATTTTTTGTGTTTATCGAGCCATAAATCTCTTAGTCCGCCACCCGAAATGGCGGGGACGTACTATTTTGTAATTGTAGGTCATTCGGACAATCCCATTTTTGAGAAAGATTTCATCCCTGTTCCAAAGGAGGTTAAGGTACTTTTTATTTTTTCTGTTGAAAAAACTGCTTCAAAGCAGTCTAAACTTGTTACTATATAAGTCACTCACCTCAATGATTATTACATTAAAAATATATAACACCGATTTAGTGAAGTACTTTTGTTACTATAATATTTATCTTCCAGAAAGAGGACAACAGGCACTTGAACCAGTTTATTGCCCACGCAGCGCTAGATCTCGTAGATGAGCATATGTGGAAGGTCACTAACACTTACCTGAAGTCTGTGGACAAGTTCAACCAGTGGTTTGTGTCTGCTTTTGTCACTGCTAGTCAGGTAAGCCCTATTTTATAAAGGCAGTCCAAATATCATTGCAACCGAGTGATGAATACGTACATACTATATCAATTCAATATCCTGTTTTGGTTATCTTTGTCAGTATGTATTATTACAGTAGTAATATTCAATTTATCCCACAGATGCGCTTCATAATGGTTCATGATGCGCGAAATGAAGATGGTATCAAGAATTTCTTCACAGATGTGTATGAATCTTACATAAAGCTCATGCTGAACCCATTCTATAAGGAGGACACGCCCATCACACTCCCTGCATTTGACAAGAAGGTGCAGTTCTTAGGGAAGAAGTATCTAACATAGTCCAATAGTATTGATATTACAAGCTAATTTATTGTTGAAAGGCTACCCTGCAAGGCAAATGCTAAATGTTTATATGAAGATTTTCAGTCCGCACCATAAAGTCACCCTAGACAATTCTAAGGGTTTGATTTCTTTTTGCAATCTACCTAGTGGCAGATCTGCAGTGTTGGCCACCCTAGGCCCCAGGCCAATATAGCATATGGTATAAGAATATTTATATTATAAAATTTATACTATTTTTAAGTCTGTAAATAGAAATGTATATTAACAGTAACAAATTAAAGACATTTCTTAATTACAAATTACTTTCATTTCTAAAAAGAATTAGTAATAAATATCACAAGTCATTAGAAAACACTTACATATACTATTATATTCATCCAAGCTGAGCTAGGAAAATGCATGCACAATACATCTAGTTCTATATTAATTTTCTTAAACAATTATATTCTAAACTGCAACATTGCATGACATAAAATGTGGTTGATGAGTAGCATTATTTGCATATCATCAGTATCATTTCTATAGACTAACTACTTTCAAGTTTACAAATGTAAGTATTTTACAGAAAATAAGAATATCTAGATAGTTATGAAATTAATAAAATAAGAAAGATTTACAATCTCACATTGGAATACTACAAGACAAGAAAATCTTGTACTGGTAATCTTATTATATAAAAATTATTCAGACAGGCGGCAAGAAATTATTAAATTACAATCTTGAAATTAAAAGTATAGAAAGTCCACAACTCTTATTAGTTTATGTCTAAACATGTTTAATACTGTGTCCAAAAGGTAAAAAAACTAATTGAAATATTACACACTAAGATAATAAATCAACTCAATAAATGTCAGGCAAGCCCAGGTCACTGTCATTTGGATCCGGGTTACTCACGTTTGAGAAATCATCTGTAACAAAAAGAAGTTTTAAAACCCTGTCTCCATATCGCGCGGCAAACTATCGAACATTGGCTCGCGGCATTGCCGCGCGAGCCAATGTTCGATAGCTTGCCGCGCGATATGGAGACGGGGCTTAAGAAGAACATTTCTAAATAAGAGTTAAACTTGTGATACTCTATTGTAACGCCTGCAAGAGTCTTTAAGACCAAGTTCGGCCTGGCCAGCCACATCCAGGCCCATAATAGGCGTAATCCATAAATGCCGAGGTCGCCGTCACTGAAATCGATGAGGAGGACTATATATGTATATATTAAAATTTATTGACTAGTGGAGCATTGTAAATGCGCAGAGCTGTTTTAAGTGTTTTACAAGGACCTGTAATCTATAATTCAGTTGTAACTAGTAGTTCGCCCCGAACTGAGAACTCGCGGTTAACCAAAAATTATATAGAGCCATTGAGTTTGTTCCATGGTCTAATAAAACATGGTCTTCTCTTCCCAGAGTGTCACTTGCCTACGTCACAATAACATTGCCACTTTATTTCAACATAACATGTTACATGGGTACATTATATCTATGGTTAATAAGTTAATTTATTTCTTTATAATTTAATAATTTTCATTTATATGTATTTTATCTTAAATTTTTCAATAACACGTCATTTTTAATTATTCGTTAGCAATATCTTCCGATTCACGATAGAAATTTCAGACGTTCGGGTAATTCTGTTTACACTACTGGCAACACAGGATAGCGCTGTCACATTTGACAATCCGCCATTTTGTCCCTGACCGACCGTCCTTGTCGAACGCGTGTTAATTGTTATTTCCTTCTCGCTCAGTGTCAGCAGTCGCAGTGTTTTCCAAACTTTTCACGTCGTAAGCTTCGTAATTAATGTTTTGTTACGAAAATGGTTGGCTGCTCTATTCGGAACTGTAAGAGTAGGAGTGAAAAGTGCAGTATAGATTTGTTTTATTTTACTATGTTTCTACATGAATAACTTAAAATTAATGCCGTTAAAATAATTTTCACTGTTGGTTAAAATTCTCCCACATTTTAAAGTTTGAGAACCTGTAAACAGCATGATGACGTAGGCAAGTGCCAGTTAGGTCATTCGCGAATCTCGGAAGAGAGTACCAGGCGGAGTATATTATTATACCATGGTTTGTTCATTAAACGTTGCACCTACTTAATTTACTCTGAGCCTACTTAGGTACTCGTATAGTGCGACATAAAATAGTAGAAAATAAATGAGGGCGCCACTTTCTACGTAACTGTCACATTTTTGAAGTAAAATGTTTACACATGGCAACAATTTAGTATGGACATTTTTGAGTTACTATTTTATGTCGCACTATAGGCGGCAATGAATCAAAAATCACGTGGATTTATTGCAAGGTCTGTGTAGCCCTTAACTGTTAGATTTAAGCAGGGTAGGTATTTATTAATACACGAAAACAGATTAGGTACTTTTAACTTGACTGTTGATGTAAATAAAATAGGTACCTATCATACACGGCTGGAATAACACACAATTGACCACGAAACAAAATTACACGCAGCAGGTTGTGCATTTACCCGCCATGATTTTATGTGAATTTTCTGGTAATAAAGTTTTCAGCAACTATGATGGCGTATGAAAACTTTGTTTCATTTAACATTGTAAAACCGTAAGTATTTTTATTTATCTGAATTATGTCGTAGTAGGTACAGACAATAAATACGGTGTTTTAATATTTTGAGTTTTATTTGACTAAGTTCTTTTTTGTGACAATCGTCTCCATGGATATACTTGGTCAAGCAAATCTTGTCAGTAGAAAAAGGCGGCAAATTTGAAAAATGTAGGCGCGAAGGGATAGCGTCTCATAGAAAATTTGAATTTCGCGCCTTTTTCTACTGATAGGATTTGCTTGACCATCTATAAATAATCTTTTCTATCAGATGTTTTTTGTTTGTTTCATGCCCTGGATTAAGACGTTTTGACGAAATAAAGTGAAGCCATATTAAAAAAAAGTATAGCGTTAAGTAATATAGATGGCGCTATTTTTTTTTCGAATAAAGGGCTTTATATACGACTGTCCCTCCCCTGGATTTAAGTCACCATAGAAATTGAAATAAACTGTATCTGTGCTAAGCCGAAATATTTCCTGTCAAATGTCAAATACCTATATTATGTTTATATTATTTTATGTTTATCTTGCTAATTATTTCAAAATGGTAAATTTAAAAACGATATTATAAAAGTGTAAACCGAGCACTTTCATTTGATACTAAACTCGACCATGTTTTTGCAAATAAAATGACCAGAATAGCAAGACCTCTCACAAACAGCTTTTTGGCCTTTTAAGCTCTTCAATCTCAATAATCCCTTGATCGAGCCTGCTCATAATTTAATGACTAAAATATAATGCCCTCGACTACACGTTTATCCAATTTCATTTAAATTAGAACAAATTTACTTAAGTTCTTGAGTATCAAACTATCCTCTGACAGTTCAGCTTAAAAACATCGAAATGCCGGGACGTGCCGCTAGCCGGCCGCGTGTCCCAAGTCGAATGTAAGAACTTCGCTTCGCTTCGCTCGCTCGTTCGAAAACTTACCCGTGAAGAATTCATCTTGATAGGAGCAGTCAAAGTCCAGGCTGGTGCGGCGCGTGTCAGGCGCTGGCGTGCGCGGTGGCGTCAGCGACAGCCGCTTCGGCTCGGGCTCTGGTAATGGTAGGTAGTCAAGCCAGTCTTTAGTGTAATTGTCTGAAATATGCAAATATTTCCTCCTACATTCTTGAGACAAAGAAAAAGATGGTTAGTAAATACAAAGATTGTAGTTAGTAGCAAAATAAATATTTTTTTATGTTTAACATACAGGATTAAATCCTATCACACTTTTTAAGATTTGTTAACCATCAAATTAACCTGTCTTTAAGGTCAGTAAAAACTAACAACTCAATTTGCTGCCATGGTTTTGTTTTGTTTCCATAACAATAAAAATGGGTTTCCTCACCATATTTGTAAACAGGTTTAGTGAATTCCAACTCTTCCAAATTTACATCTTTGTCAGACTTGGCATCAGCGTCGTTGTAGATTAGGGCGCCGACGTTGACCGCCCGCGGCGTGAACGCCTGCCGTATAGGCGTGCTTTGTAGGGCTTTTCCCTTGTTACAGAGAAAAGTCTTCTTCGGTTCGGCGCCCTTTTTCAACGGTTCGTTGGGCTTGATTGGGCCCGTTGAAACGTTTTTCCCCATATTCTCTGTAAATAGACATTACGTTACAGTGAATTTAAGCGTAAAAAACATCCATTACTAAATATTAACAATATAATAAATGATAACAACATACCAATGTTGAATAGCGGTTGGCGTGCGACATTTTTCGTTGGCTGGCGCGTCAGGCTGTCTCCAAAGATGTTGAATAATTCAGACATGATGAATTTTGTCAAAAATAACGATTTAATAGGAATGGAAACTGGAAAATTGTAGTAGATTGCTTTAACGCTCACTTAGTTTGCTTGTGCCTTGGAGGATACAACTGTGCCGTTAATTCGATTCAAATTCAACTTCAAAATTTGTCTGTTGACTTCCATAGACTAATATATTTTTTGTTTTTAAACGAGTTTGCGCTTTTTCCATATTGAGATATGTGTGTCAAAGGTCTATTTGATTTCAAACATAGACAGAGAGACTCATACTATCTTTGTCTTACACTAGTACTAGCACCCAAAAGAAAAGGATGCGTATAGTTTTTTTTTTTCTTATTTACTGACAAATTGTTGTGATCAACTATAAAGTATGGATCAAGGAACTTTAAACTTTTAACGAAATCTCAGGCTAAGGCCCCTTACACACTATCGCACTGCATCGCGACCTTGGAGGGTCACACCCATAAGTGAGAAAGAGAAACAGATATCTCTTTCTCGCTCTCACTTATGGGTGCGACCCTCCAAGGTCGCGGTGCGGTGCGATAGTGTGTTATCACTTTTAGTATAAAAATAATACAGTTATAACACACTACCGTACCGCACCAAGGTCACTGCGTCGCACCCATAACCCCGGCTACACACGTTAACTATAGCTGGTCAACCAAATCTTGTCAGTAAAAAAAGGCGCGAAATTCAAATTTTCTATGTGACGATATCCCTTCGCGCCTACATTTTTCAAATTTGCCGCTTTTTTCTACTGTCAAGATCTGGTTGACCAAGTATATAAATCGTAGCGATTAATCTGTGCAGTCCGATTTGCGCAGTTTTGTGTTTAAAGAACTTTATTTCTCAAAAGAAATTATACATTTAACTTCGTGAGAATACATCTACCGTGTGTATGACAAGTCGTTACGATAATCGTCAACGATTTGTCATACACACGATACGGTAGATAAAACTGCGCAAATCGCTACGATTAAAGCCCTTGCTACACGGTCGCCGACAAGCCTTCTAACCGTCTGTCCTTGGTCTGACCTTGGTCAGTTTTGGTCAAATTTTGTTGGAAACAACTGTCTACACGGTCCGTCCAGACCAAGGCCACGCGGTCTGAGGGGCTTGTCGGCGACCGTGTAGTAAGGGCTTTAGTTACGTGTGTAGTCGGCATAAGTGAGAGAGAGAAAGAGATTATGGGTGTGGCGCGCCAAGGTCCTGGTGCGGTGAGGTAGTGTGTTATGGCTATTATTATACGACTAAATTTTGAATGCATTCTTTGATTTGACAGTTCGGTGAGCTCGGTACACTGACAGTGACAGCTACATGAGCTACATTTTCTAAATATTAGTGGCAGTGCCATGGTGCTACAGTGCATGCGGGATTAAACATATTTAGTTTTAATTTATTTAAATTACAAAGATGTCTAACAATGGGGAAAAATCTTCCACATCAAACGGCTTGGCTCCAGATCCACAGCAGAGGCTGGCTTCGTTAAAACCAACCCGAGACCTTACCTTGGGCGGAGTAAAACCTAACAAAAAAGTGTTCACACCGAATTTAAACGTGGCTAGGAACAAAAACAAGGGGTAAATATGGTTAATACTTTAATAAATAACACGTGTTCAAGTTTCCATAACGTGCAGATTTGTGTATATGTTGGTAATAAGTGCATAAACGTTCTCTTTTGTGACCTAAATGTTTGTGTGTGATCAAATGTTTACAGACCGAATTTAAACGCAGCTAGAGACCAAAACAGAGATAACAAAGGCAAGAGGGACCGTAAAAACGATAAAAACAGGAATAAAAATGGACCAAATGTCATCAAATCAGCTGGTGTCTTCTCTGAAGGTATTACCTTATTTACCTAGATATAGCAGGGTAGAGCGAAATCGGGTTTTGGCGCCCTTCGTCGAAGTATTCGTATTTTATACTCCCCTCGCCACACTCGCGTCTTTTAAAACTTTTTTTTTTCATTTGCCATTTTGGCGCCCCCCTCCGGCGCCTAGAGCGGCCGCTCCACTCGCTCTAGTCTCGATCTGCCCTGCGCGTACGACTATGTTCCAATATCAACTTTCTTACATTCCAATAAGGTTCACAATGACGCGCCGTGCTGGAGTGGCATTTAAAGGGCCGTAAAGGGCAGAATTACATATTATAATTATGTAATTCTGTTTCAAAACCATATATTATTAATAGATAGTATAATTTAAACTTTTTTTCATCAGGTATGACCATTTGTTGAATGTGTGTAAATAAACTTGTTTAAATTGTGATCAGGACTGGGGGGAGTGGAGAGGCAGTCAGGACGCTTTGGGTCTTACAGCAACCGGGATGGTAGTGGAGCACCCGCAGCTACTCTTCAGAAACCAACCATTAAAGTCAGAGACTTTGTCAAAGTATGTATCATTGCAAGCTTAAGTACTTTATTATGAATTAATATTTTATTTTTTTGTCATGGAACAATAGGTTTATTTTCTTTCCGTTTATTAGATACAATAATTGAACCTTACAGGTAACTAAATAAGTTTGTTTAAACATATTACTAACCTGTGAATTACGCCAATATAATCTTACTGGTTTAGTAATATAGTTTAATTACTTTTAATAGAATATGTTTAAATATTTATTCATCAGTTTTTTAATTTTCCAACAAAATAAATTACAAAATAAAACCTAAAGTTGCCTGGGGCATCGTCCCCAGGACGCTTGCCGCGTTTCCCCGCTGTATAGCCAGACTTAGCCGCTGAGCGAAATATTCGCCCGCCCGAAAGTCGCCAGACACCCAGACAAGTTTATTTGAAATTTCTTTCACAGCTTGTCTAATAGAATATAATAAAATAAGAACAATTTTATTAGGAAACATATCAAATTATTTAATATTATGGAAAAGTATTCTGAAATAAATAATTATTTAATTTAATTCAATTTTATGAAAAATACTTTGTACTACTATATAAATTATAAACTGTAATAGATGCCATATATATGAAAGAAAAGTGACCAAGGCCTCCAGTCCTGTCGCGAATACAGAAGATGCTGGTTCAATTTCAGCCCTAGGCACTGAGGCCTTGCTCAGTTTTTAACCGCCTTCAAAAAAAAGGAGGTTCTCAGTTTGACCTGTATGTTTGTATTTATGTATGTATTTCTTTATAAGAACAATTTTACTATCAAACAGTAAAAAGTTAAAATTATCCCTTAATCAATGTAACCCTTTAGGTTGACAAAGAGCTGGAAGACCAGAAAATAAGAAGAGCCATGGGCCAGGACAGCCCCGAGGAAGAGGAATACGAGGACTTCAAACAGGTGTCTGAGAAAGACGCTCCCATCAAGCTGCCCACGGATACCGGAGGTAACAATCAGGGATGTTGCGGATGCAGATTTTTTGACATCCGCGGATGCGGATGCGGATGCGGATATTTAAAGGCTCACATCCGCGGATGCGGATGCGGATGCGGATGTCAAGATTAGGTACTTCGAAAACGTCAAATATTACATTTTTAGTATTCTTTTATTTAAAAAAAACGAAACGTTTAGTATTTGAGCAAGAATATAGGTGCGTTATATTTAATAAACAGTAACTACGCCGACTTTTCTGGATCAAGACGATTTCGTTATAGGTAATGACGAAATTACCTAGCACTTACGCCGCCGCTAAGACGTTCCTGTACCAACTTGTTCGACATCCGCATCCGCATAAGCTCCGCATCGATTTTATGCGGATGCGGATGCAGATGCGGATGTTGAAAATAATGCGGATGTTCCGCGTTTGCGGATGCGGATGCGGATGTTCGCAACATCCCTGGTAACAATTATAAAATAAAAAAATTGTTAAGCTTTTTGTTTTTATTATTTAAATTTTATTTTATTTTATTTTGTCGTACAGTATTTTTGGAATAACATATGTAGCTGTTTTTAACTGATTATGAGCCTTGTAGCTTGAAATCAATGTTTTTTTTGGGTACCTATTATGAAGCGTTGTCAGTTCCGTCACTTGTTACTTTTGATGCTGACTGTATCTAGTTAGTTTATATTAATATAGGTATTAACAGATTAGTACAGTCACCAGCAATAATATGTTACTCTTCGAAGGCCGCTATGTGACGCGCTCTTATTGCGCTACAAATAAGGTCTTGTCGGATATTTTTGCGGCCTTTGTTGCGTAACATATTATTACAGGTGGCTGTACCAACTAGGGCCACATTTACATGTGGCTTAGTTTTAAAACTAACTGGATAAAAATGTTATGTTTTGTAATGTCATTTTAAGTATACCTTATTCAGGGTCCATGCTGTTACAATTTAAATGATTATAATATAACACCTATATGTACCATAGATTGCAGTAAATAAATGTAAACCTAACCGTGAATACCATGGGCCCGACCAAAGAATTACATTTGTTATATTAAATATATTAAAAACGGGTCACTCACGTATTTTAAGTCGAAAAACGCTGGACATGTTTCACTCCGTACCGAGGAGTGTCATCAGGAGCTTGCGTTTACCGCAGTTTGCCGCAGCTCTCCACGCCCGATGACTCGGCGCAGGCGCCGGTGGCGGCAGGGGGGGCGAGAAACTACCCTCATTTATGGCATTATTGTCAAACGATGGGTTGCACACAACACTCACTACGTCACTCGCTAATGGTTCGTCCACACTGTCCACCGACGTAGTAACACAGTTTTCCAGCTTGTAGGCACTGACCAACCACAATCACGGTTAAAATTCGGGTGACGACTAATTTCGATAGCCTCCCGTAATTTTCGCTGAATCACAATCTTTTCTTTTTTTTTAATCACGTGAGTGACCCGTTTTTAATATATATAATATGTCTGTGTCTCACGGAAGTTTTGTTATTAAAATTACATTTGTTGTTGTATTTCTCACATATTTACAAATTAGTACCAATTAGGGCCATATCTAAAGCTAACCGTGAATATTTATAGCATGGGACCGCCCAAGGCCGGTGCAGGTAAAACAGGAGGTGGTCGTGAAGGCGGAGCCTGGCGAGGACGCCCCGAGCACCAGTAAGAGCCCTACTTAGGCCGCCGGACTGACGTTTTGTAGAATAAATGCGTACACCAGGCCGAGGAAAAATACAATGAATTTGAAGTTTATTGACCGCGCTAGCGCCAGTGGTATCTGTTTCAGCTCGGGTATAGTACACTAGCTTTTGCCCGCGACTTTGTCCGCGTAGAGTTAGTAATTTGGGTAGCTTACTTTTCATCCAATCTGGTTTTTATCGATTCCCCGTACAAACTTCCACCCAAGGAGGTGAAAAGCGACCTCCTTAAAGGATGCCTTCTGGGATAAAAACTACCCTATGTCCTTCCCCGGGACTCAAACTAGATCTATATCCGCTCTATACCAAATTTCTACTAAATCGGTTCAGTCAGCGGTTTAAGCGTGAAGAGGTAACAGACAGACACACTTTCGCATTTATAATATTAGTATGTATAGTATGGATTAGTATGGATTAACGATACAAGTGCGAAAAGTAGGACCTTCACAAGTGGGGATACATTTATTTTATATTTTTCGTCTTGGGAATAATTTGGTGCTTATATCAACCATCCTGCCTAGTTTGCGCATTTGTCTACTTCTCGGTCAAACGGTAGGTCGTAACACTGCAGTTCCTTGGAGGGCCGGATCCAACATGGCGTCGGCTGACGGGAACGGCTATAGCATATGCAGAATAAATGATCGATTGACTGAATAAATTATAATTATGAACATAGGGGGCCTTCGATGCATTATATTGTGTATTCGGAACCTGGCTTTAGTTTGTATGTTGCTTACTGCGTCTGAATTTACCTCAATATTGCATTTTTTTATAAATTTAGAATAAACGTAGGTACTTGCTCAACATTACCTACCATGCCTAAAATTTCCTGGTTTCAAAAAACAGAGATCCTCTGAACACGTTTTTTTTCCAAACCAGAAATTTAAAGTACCATTGTCCATCCGTTCTTGACACGCCTCGGTTCGATACAAATGTAAACGCGTCTCTTATTAGCTATATTTATTATTAGCGTAGCGAATAAAGGGGGCTTCTAATCAACCCAGTTTGAGTCTCATAACAATAATGTATTTTCAGTAGCGACAGTGCCAGCCCCGATCGTCAAGAAGGAAGTGTTCGAAGAAAACGACGTGGTCAACCTGCTCAAGAATGACCAACCCACAATGATACTGTTGCAGGTATAGTAGTTATAGCTGGTCAACCAAATCTTGTCAGTAAAAAAAGGCGCGAAATTCAAATTTTCTATGGGACGATGTCCCTTCGCGCCTACATTTTTCAAATTTGCCGCCTTTTTCTACTGTCAAGATCTGGTTGACCAAGATATGAATTCGTTAGTAAATAAAAACAAAAAATACAATACACATCCTTTTCTTTTGGGTGCTAGTACTAGTGTAAGATAAAGATAGTATGATTCTCTCTGTCTATGTTTGAAATGAGACAGTCCTTTGACAAACTATATTTATGACGCTTTTTATACTTTAGTCTTTAAAAAATGACTGTGTAGATTACTTTTTATTTTTAATAGTAACACGAGTCATATGTAGGTACAGTCAGCAGCAGAAGTTGCTAAGCCAGCGAGGTGTTCAGAATGATCTTGACGCGACTTTATTGTTAAGAGAATAAGAGCGTGTCCAGGTAATTTTGAACACCTCGCCCGCTTAACTTCTGCTGCTGACTGTATTAGCATTGTATAACACATATTTACTAACATTGCTATTATTACTCTAATTCCATAACCTCAAAGCCTATCCAGCATATCCCTCCCAAACTTTTCATAACTATTCCAACTTAAAGGTTCCGTCACACAGGCGCGTTTTCCGGGCGGGGCGTGAGCGTTTTACAGGTATATAAAAGCGGCGCGCCCCGCCCGGGAAACGCGCCTGTGTGACGGAACCTTTAATTTGTATTTATTTATCTGAAAGAATAGTGTTTTTTCCAGGGATGTTACGGAGCTCCGTTTCCGTTTCCGTTAAGTCGGAACTTCCGTTTGGTATTACACACCCGTTTCTGTTCCGGTTCCGTTACTTTTGAAACGGAAGTTATATCGGATGTCAATGCTTAGTGCGGCAGCGGGACATGAGCGGTGTACATC
This sequence comes from Cydia amplana, assembly GCF_948474715.1. Lineage (NCBI taxonomy): Eukaryota > Metazoa > Arthropoda > Insecta > Lepidoptera > Tortricidae > Cydia > Cydia amplana. Next base: position 1,731,861 of record NC_086069.1, on the reverse strand, counting down.
AAACACAAACAGGTTTATACCAGTCATTCGCTCATAGTCCCGCTTGCCACGTGCTGCAGTAATTAGATGTTCTGGTATATCTGTGTTTTCGAATTTAAAGTACGTATTCGTATGTGGTGTGTTGTGTAATGTATACCTACTGATAGTACTGACTCAGGCTCCGGTTCTGGTTCCGTTTTCGGTTCCGATTCCGTTTCTGGTTCCGATAAACTAAATTTAAAACATCTGGTTCCGCTTTCGGTTCCGATAAAACCACATCCGTTACATCCCTGGTTTTTCCCTCAGTTGCCCGACTGTCTGCCGGGGCGCGGCGGCGGCGAGCCGGAGCCCTGCAGCTCGGGAGACAACAAGGAAGAAGTGCCGGTGAGCTCGTTCACCGTCTCTATTCTTTCACGCGGTTGTTCATTCCCGTGATCCGGGCGATAACTCGTCACAGACAATCCAACCTCTAGACATAGCATACTCGCGCTACCCCCTCTGCCACACATACGGTAGCGTTACTCCATCTTCGAGTCAATCCCGTGCCTTGATTGGTCCGTGTCTTTGAACGGACCAATCACGTCACGGGATTCGCTCACCTCGTTCCCCCGCACCCCCGTATTTTTGGCAGCATCGGGGTCATGAAAGAATTGGCCTAAGCTCAGTCTAGAGGTTGGATTGTCAGTGTAACTCGTATAGTGGTTAACGGCTGAGCCAGAACGCTTATGGTGACGTCATATCGTGGGATTCGACAGGTTAACCAAATCTCATAGAAAACCGGCCAAGTGCGAGTCGGACTCGCGCACGGAGGGTTCCGCACCATCAACAAAAAATAGAACAAACTATAGGGACAGATTACGTGGTCAGCATTTCCCCGCGCTATACGGAATGCCCGCCGCGCGACTTGCTCCTCAGTTGTTCCCCGGCTGTGTACTGAGAAATACACGTTCTAATTAAGTATTCCGGATTATCATTTATATACTCCCAGATAGTTAATTCCTATAACTGGTGACTTCCCGACATTTGACATTTAGTGAACCGTGAACTATTAACAGTGACAATTAGTGTTGGTGCATTGTTTAAACGGCTTTTAAAGGAAAATCTGGTTGAGTTATTTCGTAATATTATTTCGGTACGCGTGTGTGTATTACGGCCGGACAACTCCCCGCGCACCTGGGTAAACGGAAGCAAATTTAATTGTGTCGCAAAATGGAAAATGGAACCGCGACAACCATCGAGTTGTCAGCGATATCGCTTGCAGCGAAAATACCAGACTTCTGGCAGGACCAACCGCGGCTGTGGTTTCTGCAGGTAGAAGCGGTATTAGCTCAGCAGAAAGCAGGGGACCAATCAAACTATAATATGGTTATTGCTAAATTGGGAAAGCAGGCGATTCAGCAAGTTGCCGACATTTTGGAGAAACCACCGGAGGAGAATAAATTTGCAACATTAAAAGCCAGATTATTAAGTGTCTACGAGGAGACAGAGGCAAAACGATTGCAACAGTTAATGTCGGACATGGAGCTTGGTGACCAGCGCCCATCGCAGCTTATGAGGAAGATGAAGGACCTCGCAAGAGATAAGATTCCTGATGAGACCTTGACATATTTTTGGCAAGGTCATCTACCACCGTCGGTGAGGGCCGTTGTAGCGTCCGCAGATTCAAAAAAGATTGAGACTCTGGCAAGCATAGCTGATAAGCTAATGGAGACCTTCAAACCGAATGAAGTTGCCGCTATACAGAGTACTTCACGTCAATCACGCCAGAGTTCGCCGACAGATTTTATAACGGCAGAATTGGCGAAGATCAACAATCGGATAAATCAACTTGAACTTGCCAATAACCAAGGACGAGGTGGGACTGGAAGGAATAGCCGCAGACAAGGGCGTGCACGTAGTCGCTCACGCAACAACAGCCGCTCTTCAAGCCAGGATTCTAAAAACCAGGATTGGTTGTGTTTTTATCACTACCGCTTCAAGGCGAAGGCGTATAAGTGCGTTCAACCGTGCGGCTGGAAGGGACCACAACCGCCGCAGGGAAACTAGCGGAAGTGCAGGCGTTTGCGGCGGAACCCTGCACCATGGTAACTAATTATCGCCTTAGTGTGACAGATAAAATTTCCGGTTTTAAATTTTTAATTGATACAGGTGCAAATGTGAGTGTAATTCCAAAGAACTTTAATTTTTTTAAAGACTCGTTACAACCTGTGAATAATTGCAAGTTATATGCCGCGAACAATACTGAAATTAAAACGTATGGATATGTTAGTTTAACATTAAATTTAAATTTAAGACGTAATTTTAAATGGAATTTTATTGTGTGCGATGTCAAACAGCCTATAATAGGGGCAGATTTTCTGCGTAATTATAGATTACTTGTAGATTTGTTTGGTAAAAGGCTGATTGATGATTTGACAAGGATTTATGTAATTGGAACGGTCATAAACCATACTCAGTCATCGATTAATTTATTAAGTACGGATAACAAAGCATTTCACTTACTGCAAAAATATCCCGAGATATTAAGGCCATTATCATTTATTGAGGCACCTAAACATAACACTTACCATCATATTGAGACAACAGGGCCTCCGATTCACCAAAGAACTAGACCGCTGCCTCCTGATAGGTATGAAAAGGCTAAGAAGGAGTTTCAGCAAATGCAAGAGATGGGTATTTGCAGGCCATCTAAGAGTCCGTGGTCTAGTCCTTTGCATATAGTTCCTAAAAAAGATGGAGAGATCCGTCCATGTGGGGATTATAGAGCTCTCAATGCAGTCACGAAGCCAGATCGCTATCCCATAGCGAGGATACACGACTTCACCTATTTATTGGCAGGTAAGTCCATATTCTCTTGTGTAGACATGCGTAGAGCATATCATAATATCATGATACACCCTGATGACGTGGAGAAGACAGCTATTACGACTCCATTTGGTTTGTATGAGTTCCCTAGGATGAGTTTCGGCCTGAGAAACGCTTGCCAGACTTTCCAGCGGTTCATGAACAATACCGTTTTAAGAGACTTCGATTTTGTGTATTGTTATTTAGATGACATACTTGTTGCTTCTCTCTCAGAGGAAGAACACAACGGTCATCTCGAACAATTGTTTAAAAGACTTAGCGAATTCGGTATCACTATTAACCTGGAGAAATGTACATTTAAAGAGAAGAAATTAGAGTTCCTAGGTTATGAGGTATCAACGGAAGGTTTTAAACCGCTGGAAAAGAAGGTTCAAGCTATCAAAGAGTATCCGAAACCCAAGACCGTTAATCAGTTGCGAACATTTTTAGGCATGATTAACTTTTACAGGCCGCACATGCCTCATGCTGTCCAATACCAAGAAGTATTACATAGGTATATTCATCAGGCAAAACGAAACGACAAAACACCTATTCTGTGGACGCAGGAAGCTGACATAGCATTCGAACAATGTAAGCATAGCTTACAAAATGCTGCTACGCTAGCATACCCACTTCCCACAGTACCGATAGCGATTTTTGCAGACGCTAGCAACACGTGTGCGGGTGCTGTGTTACAACAACAAGTTGAAGGTAAGTGGCAACCGTTAGCTTATTTTTCTCGGAAGCTAACAACAGCACAAACGAAGTACAGTACTTATGATAAGGAACTTCTTGCTATTTATTTGTCAGTACAATATTTTAGGTATCTGCATGAAGGCAGAGAACTAATTATATTTACAGATCATAAACCTTTGTCATACGCATTTAGTAAGTTAAATAGCGACAATAACAAGGAGATACCAAGACGGACAAGACAATTACTTTTTATAAGTGAATTTACTACAGACATTAGACATATACAGGGTAAGGACAATGTAGTTGCTGACGCTTTATCTAGAGTTGAGACAGTCGATTTTCAAAATATTGCAATAGACTTTTCTTTGATTGCGAAGGCACAACAAAAAGATGGCGAATTGAAAACATTATTACAAAATAATAATTGGCAATTTAAGAAAATAATGTTGCCTAACTGTACATATGATATTTACTGTGACGTTACTACAGGTAATGTGAGACCGTACATACCGGAACAGTTTCGTCGCGATGTTTTCAATCAGATTCATAACTTAAGTCATCCCGGTGTACGAACTTCACGCAAGATGGTTTCTAATAGGTATTTTTGGACGAATATGAACAAAGATGTAGGTCTTTGGGCCAAAACCTGCGTTCAATGTCAAAAAGCCAAGGTCACGAGACACACCAAATCGACACCAGGTAAGTTTCCAGAAGTAGACCGATTCCAGCATATACATACTGATCTAGTAGGACCACTACCAACATCAGCGGAAGGTTACAGATATTGCCTTACCATTATAGATAGAGCTACAGGATGGCCGGAGGCGTTTCCATTGCAAAACATATCGGCAGAAATAGTAGCACAAACTATTTACGATGGCTGGATTGTGCGATTCGGATGTCCAGTTACTTTAACCAGTGATCAAGGTAAGCAATTCGAAAGCAATCTTTTCAGACAACTAATGAAATATACAGGCACGGAGAGGATTAGAACTACGCCATATCATCCTATGAGTAACTCGGCTATTGAGAGATTTCACCGTACTTTGAAATCTGCGTTAAAGGCACGTATAAATAGTACTTCATGGGTTACAGAATTAAGCACAGTTTTACTAGGTTTACGTTCTGTACCTAGATTAGATACAGGCGTGAGTGCAGCTCAATTAGTTTATGGCTGTTCCATTCGTTTACCTGCTGAATTTTATTGTAATGTTGATAAAAATATAACAGAACCATATACTATGTTAGATAAAATTAAGGAATCGATACGTAAATTAAAACCAAGACCATTCTCTCATAATAGAGACGATAAATTCTTTGTAAGTCCTGATCTTAAAACCTGTGATTATGTGTTTGTACGTAGAATAGTAAAATCCTCATTACAGACGCCTTACGAAGGGCCATTCAAAGTTCTGAAAAGAAATGATAAGGTTTTTAAAATTCAATTAGATGAGCGTGAGGTAAATATGTCAATTGACAGGCTAAAGCCTGCATACTTACTTAACGAAAAAGTGAACTCATCACAAAACTTAACTGTACCAAGTACGCCACAAGCTGATAGCGGAATCGCTCCGCCTATGCATAGCGTTGCGCCCTATGTTACGCGCAGTGGTCGGACAGTTAAGAAGTCGGTCAGATTTTGCGATGAGTAAACTTAATATATAGCAACTATTATTTTAATTTTGCAAATAAGTATTAATTGTGACAACACTTTATGTAGGTTACATGTGTTTTATAAATATGTAATTTTAAGAAACAATTGGCACTCCACTCGAAACAGTGAAACATTTAATACCTAATCATGGGAAATTACAGTACCAAGAAAGACTCAGAAAATATGGATAAATTTAATACCGTTACGGCAGAAGCATCTATTAACGTTTCCGGACTCGCTACCCAGATAAACACGTTCAGTTTCGTGTTATTGGCAATAATTATTGTTTTGATGATATTTTTACTGTGCTACTTCTACAGTCGTTGTAAACAAAGGATGAATAAATGGTTCACCAAGAGAGTTCAGGTCCTGACGAAGGACCAACAGCTGTCTTCTGGAGTTCAGGCGACTCCAAGCCAGCCACAAGTGCCACAACAGATTTATTTGAAAGTCTAAGTGCAGTGCAAATTGTTTAACGTGGTAAAATAAGCTACTCATTTTTTATTGTAGGTCGGATAATATCTATATTTAGATATCGTGACGTGTTTATGTATTACTTAAGTGACTACCTATTGTGCATTCATAATTTCAACCTTAAGTTCAGCATTGTACTCAAGTTACATTGTGTCCTGTTATCGCTCTGATTTCAAGTACCTAGTAACTGCGCGATATTGTTTTCATAGCACATTTGATTTGATTTAAAGTTTGTTTGATTTAAAATAGTGAAGGTAACAGACACAATAAAATACAAAATATGTAGATCCGTTTAATGTGTAATTACAAATGGTTCTTACTGAAGCATAACAATATTATGTAATTTGTTTATTATTAAGTTTTCTTAAAAAATTTGTAATTTTTTTTGTTTTTTGGGGAGGGACGACTATAGGGACAGATTACGTGGTCAGCATTTCCCCGCGCTATACGGAATGCCCGCCGCGCGACTTGCTCCTCAGTTGTTCCCCGGCTGTGTACTGAGAAATACACGTTCTAATTAAGTATTCCGGATTATCATTTATATACTCCCAGATAGTTAATTCCTATACAAAACAAGCAAAAAAACGGTCACCCATCCAAGTACTGACCCCGCCCGACGTTGCTTAACTTCGGTCAAAAATCACGTTTGTTGTATGGGAGCCCCACTTAAATCTTTATTTTATTCTGTTTTTAGTATTTGTTGTTATAGCGGCAACAGAAATACATCATCTGTGAAAATTTCAACTGTCTAGCTATCACGGTTCGTGAGATACAGCCTGGTGACAGACGGACGGACGGACGGACAGCGGAGTCTTAGTAATAGGGTCCCGTTTTCACCCTTTGGGTACGGAACCCTAAAAAAGGGGCAAGCTATGATGGCGCCATCTATGCAAACCTGTGACAGTTGCCAACCCCATTGCATGCACTTATATTTCTGTTACCTGTGTAGCGTTAATTTGATTATTGTTATTGTAGCCGACCGACGGCAGATGTCGCCTGAGCGACCTGGAGGAGGGCCGCATCGGGAAACTACGCGTGCACGCGTCCGGCCGCGTCACGCTCGCACTCGGAGACACGATCTTTGAGGTCAGTTACAAGTACACCTACCCTATAGTTTCATTTCCATGTTTTTACAATAAAGGCTTCGTCACACAGGCGCGTTTTCCGGGCGCGGCGTGAGCATTTTATATGTAAAACCGGCGCGCCCCGCTCACGCCGCGCCCGGAAAACGCGCCTGTGTGACGAAGCCTTAATAGATGGATATTAAACTATTCCCATGTGTGTGTGCGTCATGTCTGTCTGTGTGTATCTGTTCTGTTCACACGTTACCTGTGTGCGAGTTAAGGCTTCTCTCTTTCTCTTACGCTTCGACTTACAAATTTCCTATCCTGTTACCTCTGCTTGCAGCATTTGGCTGATTTACTTTTATTTTTTATTTCCCCGCCCGCTCCGGCTACAGCATCAGCGTCATCGACCACGACAGAGCTAGAGGAATGGACCGATTGTCCAGAACCACAGGAATCTTGTATAAGTGAGTCTGTCACGGTCCATACGCCGTCATTACCGGCATCAGAGACGGTGCCTGATGAATCCGCGGCACAGAACGCGGCCGCGGGAAAGACCAAACGCACACGGAACCTGGTGGATTATAGACAATTTTACTAATTTAAGTTCTTTTGGTTGTTTAAAACTATTGGTGGAGGGATGTTAGGTTTAAGATATCGGGTAGATGAGATTTTCACGTCAGCCGGTTGCACCCGGCAACAGCCTTGTCAGTCGGAATATAGCTATACGATAAACGGCCGTGTCTCATTTCTCGGCACCCTTTTCCCTCCAAAATAACAGTTTCTTTTTTCTTTTCTCTGTCTGTTTCCTAGACCGATTAAAATGAAAAATAATAATGTATTTTCACTCTTCAAAGTTCTCTTTGAGCAATTCTGTTTTATTCCAATACTAACAATATTTTATAAGGCATAGTCGTAAGTACTAACAAAATCCCTGATGGTCCTGAAATAAATGAATTTAATTTAATTAGTGGAAACTGTTTTGGCTCATGTATTAGTCATTATATCTATATCCTGTATTATTGTAAGCTGTTTGTTTCCCAATAAAAATAAAATAAATATTACAGGTCAGCACTGGCACAAAGGCAGCATTCTACCAAGAGGCAGTGTCCGTGGCCGCAGACGACACCTCGCGCTCCGCGAACATGGTCTCTTTGGGACCCCTACAACACAAACTCAACCTCACGCCTGATTGGGAAGCCATGTTCCAGGACATGCCCGTCTGAACCCGTGTCCAAAATTGTTACACATAAAGCATTTTCAAAAGGTGCCTAAAGAATATCTTGAGAGCCGAAGTCACTAAGCTTTCACAGTATTCTTCAACTAAGAAGCAGTCTCCGTGGCCACAGAAGAGCACTCGCGCTCCACTAACATGATCTCTTTGGGACCCTTACAACAGAAGCTATGTGTATCGAGTGTGTTGCGCGACTTGCATTTTTTTTACATGTAATTTAAATGGGATGGCTATTTTACATTGACTATTTAAAAAATTAAGCCAGACAAATTTTTGTTACATTGCCACATATGAATCCATTTTATAGGAATAAAAAAATTCTGTATATAAATGTTAAACAGCAAGTTTATCTATGTAAATATAATTAAGTGTTGTTGTAAGTGATACTTTTGTATGATTAATAAAACAAATGTTAAGTTATTATTTACATATTTTATTTATAACTTCTTTAACCTAATGTTTGTAACCAGACAACTATTTTATGTTAGATTAGTTTCAAAATATAGTTGGAAATGTTGGAATACATGCAGAAGAGGGCTTTTAAAGTGGAAGGTGCTTCCATTACATTGTTGGAGCATTGTTGATAATATAGCTATATTCCTTATTCCTAGGAAGTGCCTGCCACCCTAAAGGTGTATCCAGGGCATGCAAGTTTGCTACAGATTTCTAACGCCATTCTGGAAAGACTTGCATAATCTACAGCAACCATGCATGCACACTTGTCTTGTGCATTTGCTAGATCAAGATGCACTTTTTTTACAGAATTGAAATGCTCATTGTCATGTTTCAACTGCTTTCCATAGCACATTCACATTTTGTTGAAGTCTGTAGTGTATGTGAGAATGGCCTCAACATATCTCATATTTTTCATCCATTACATTACATTACTTGCACAAGATAAAATAATGTGTTTTGAATTTGTATTAATCAAAATAGTACTGTTTTAGCTTTGCAATATAAATAGGTATTTGAACAACTAATAATCACAAGATCATTATTATGATGTACTAGCAGCTTTTGCTTTTTCCTTGGGAGGCACTGCTGTTTCTCTGCCGGGTATCTGGTTGCCCTGCAGGTCAATGGCATAGTTGTAGTCAACAGGGTTGGCTAGGGCTTTCTCGATGGCCTCGTCCAGGGTCTCAGGTGTGATGAATGTGGCACTTAGTTCCTGGAAAATATGATAGATGATAAGATATTGAATTTTAAACACTTTAAATAAGTGGTTCTAGGTTAGCATTTTAAAATAGTATTTAATATCATTTATTATGTCCTGAATGATTACCTTCTGTTTTCTAATCTCCTGCGACGCCTTTTCAATGCGTTCCCTCATCAACTCATCTTTTTTCTGCATTCGGGAGAGGATGTACTCTTCCCGCTCCGCCAGCTCCTGCTTGCGGCGCTCCTCGCGCTCCGCGGCCACCTTTGTGTTCCACTCCTCGTTCACCTTGATGCACCGCTCCCATTCCTCAGCCTCCATCTTGATAGACATCTCTGAACTAGCACTCTCTAACGTAGACTTCTCTTTAATCATTTCTTCATGATAAAAACGCCGTATAGCCCGCATTTGTGTGTGATAATTGTTGTTGATTCGTAGCAACTCTATACGTTCCTCCTCTGATACCTCTGGGCGCTTTGGGATTCGGTAAATTTTGCTTTTTGCGACAGGAAGCCAGCGGGGTTTTCGGTGAGCACCTGCGCATTGAACCACTATAGGAAGTGTGCGTTTTAAAAGAGAATTGTGGGGAAGCATTTTAAATCTGTAAGTTCACAAAGGTATACTTTATTTTTTATCTTCTATTTTACTACAACAATCTCATAACATAACCTAACTTCCTCTACAAATTCAGATTCTACATTTGACACTTTTGACATTTCATGGGGGATACACAGATAAGCTAACTGAACCATAACTTAACCCTGTTCTTTTGACGGAACCCCCTTGAAACATTATTAAATTTACGGAACCTCAATCAATCAAGATTATTCACTTGTTTAAGGCCAAAAAAGTATTCAGCAACGATTTCTTTGTGATAGTAATAAAAAATGTTGGTGTTTTAAAAAGCGATTAATCTTTCTATATGTATTGTAAAGAATATAATATTGTATTCGAACACACTAAAAAAGTTCGACTTGTCAAGTTGTCAGTCAGCTGTCAGGCTGTCACATCACATTCTTCAAAAAAAATACGAGGAAAGCGTATCTTCTTCGCATATCTTGTTGTCCGTTAAAATATAAATATTGACTGCTTTCACTATCTTTAAGATAAATATTGAACATAAAAATGTTTTCCACGAGTTCCCAAAGGAAGTTTTGGACGTTCAACGACGAGAGCGAGCTTGCACAATTGCGGGAGAAGCACAATTTGGAGTTCATCGCAAAGCACGGCGCCCATGTAGACGAATACCAGCGGTACAACGTGTTCCTGTCTCCAGAGGAAGAAAGACTGCTTCTTAGGCAGTACGAGTTGCACCTTAAAGAGTTCTGCAAAAGATTCAGCCCGCCAATGCCCAAAGGCGTTGTCGGCACTGCGTTCCACTACTTCAAACGTTTCTACCTGTACAATTCCGCGATGGACTACCACCCTAAAGAAATCCTGGCCACTTGCGTGTATTTATCGTGCAAAGTTGAAGAATTCAATGTTTCTATTGGACAATTTGTGGCTAATATTAAGGGAGACAGGGATAAAGCATCAGACATAATCTTAAACAATGAACTGTTATTGATGCAGCAGTTAAACTATCATTTAACCATACATAATCCGTTCAGACCAGTGGAAGGCTTCTTGATTGACATTAAAACAAGGTGCAGCCTTGCCAATCCAGAGCGCCTTCGGAGCGGTATTGACGAATTCTTAGAAAAACTGTTTTTGACTGACGCTTGTCTATTATATGCACCGTCTCAGATAGCATTAGCAGCAGTACTCCACGCAGCCTCCAAGGAGCAAGAAAACTTGGACAGTTACGTTACAGACATGCTCTTCAGAGATGCTGGTCCAGATAAGTTGGCTATCCTGATTGAAGCGGTACGTAAGATAAGGTCTATGGTGAAAATGGTGGAGAGTCCAGCCCGGGAGCGCGTGCGAGTCATTGACAAGAAGCTGGACAGGTGTCGGAATGAAGAGAACAATCCGGACAGCGAGATATACAAGAGGCGGATGCGGGAGGCGCTGGATGAAGATGATTTGGTGTACACCGGACACACAAGGATGTCCCTAGATACGAGTGGAGTGACACAAGTCCTTTCACCCTCCGCTTCTTAGATTATAGACTAATTTTGTTTAGGTATGCTGTTGTATTATACTGAACTGAAATGTTAAGAAAAATCTAAGTTATAAATGACAAAGCAGGTTTATTTGTCAGCTGTCTGTTGACTTTGTAATATTCATCAGCATAGAAATATGTTCATTCATGATGGTCAGCCTAATTGTTAAACATAATTGTTTGTATTGTCCTTATTAGAAGGACCTTATATAAACATAGGTTGAAGTCAGGTGAACCTTCGTGAATGACTATATTTACTAGAGATAGATATAAATAGAATTGACTTATTCTTTTATATTTTATTTTAGGTATGTAACATGACAGAAGAAAATGGTTTTATCAATAAAACACTTGAAACCAAGTATTGTTTTTTGTAATTACCTACCAACTAAAAAAACTATACAATCATTCCCATCTGTCCTCGCCTCATGTACGGTAGCGGCGGTCTCAGTGTAGGGCGGAGAGTGGGGACAAATGGGAATGCACCAATATGAGTTATGACAAAATAAAATCAAAATGTGTTGAGGATTTGAATAGGCTTTTGGTCTTTTTGTGGTTATTGCGTTCCTTATTAGGACTCATTGTGATTTCTGACGGAAGCACGAAGTGAACGACTATTTCGCACTAGGGGATATATTTAATGGCAATTGTTTTCAATACCCGCTGTGGCTAAAGTGTGACTACACATAAAGTGACATTGAAAAAATGTGTACCTACTTGTAATTTGTTGTGCGAGATTACTTACGGTAAACAATAGGGTATTTCACTACTAGTCAAATCAGTTTCTTTTTTCGAGTTCGAACTATGAAAACGATTTTGCTACTATGGATTTTATATGAACTAGCATGTGACGTCACAATCTAATTATCTACTCTTGATACTTTATACGGGATTTAAAATAGAATAGAAATTGTGTCTAAAAGTAACTGCTGTCTAAGTTTGTCTATTAATCTTTTGGCGCTTTATTTCATGCATGGTGTAAAATAATTTATTTTAAATACAGTCAAATACCCTACTTATTTCCCGCATTTGATTTGTCCCATTGACCTTATTTGGATGTGTCCTATACAAACTGTATCATGGGATGGGTTCTGAAATAACAGACACAACGAAAACTACATCATATATTTATAAACGTGATATAAAATAACATGCGTAAGGAACACAGTTTGGCTCTAACTGCTCGTATAAACACTTAATTAGATACTGGTTTAAAGTAGGTTTAAGTTGGCGGTCGTTGTTGGATGTGTGCTCAGGGCTTCTGACAGAGGAGTAGTCTTTCTGCCTCCGCCTGAAAAAAAAAAAACAAATTTTAATTTAAAAAACATAATTCGGTCGTCTCCGCAATAGGAACCCTCAAAAAAGCCGTCGTCCCGTAAAAGTTATCGATAACGAATCAAAATTAACCCATTCAGTGCTAATAATAACACTTTGTCGTTAATACGAAACAAAATGTGCCATTTTCAACCAAAAGGGTACTTATTGTCGGTTGTCACTAAGGCTGTCTCCATATAACTTCAATCTGAAATCAACCTTATTGACAACCGACAATGTGGTACCTTTTGGTTGAAAACGTCACAAATTTTCGCTAATACAAACTGGCTGCTGGGGAAACCCTTGTTGCGTGTTATGTTGCTACGCTCGTAGCGCAAAGTCGTAGCCGATAAATATGAGTTACCTCATTTGGGCGTTTTCTAAAATAAATATTGAAAACCCGATTCTCCCAGATCCTGGTGTTTTTGGGTTCTTTCAACTCAGAATCACTAAGTAGCATATTCAATCCTGATGATAAAAAAAATTGTCCCAAAAATATGTATGAAAATTATACATTCCACTACGTCACGTTACATACAAGTGAAACATTTTCTCATACTAAAAACGTGACGTAATGGAATTGACATTTTGGGACATCTTTTTTTAATGGTAGGATGGAGAGTGCTATCGATTCTGTTCTGAGTAGAATGAGCCCAAGAATGTCCAGATTTGAAAGAATCGGGTTTTCGATATTTATTTTAGAAAAAGCCCATTTACTGCTAAGCCACACTTGAAGCGCTACGTGGTAGCCACAAAATGGGTTTCCGGTAGCCCGGTTCGGATTTAACAAATAGTTACGGTTTTGTACTGGTTTTGATACGGCATTATTGACAATCGTCTTGGCAATTGGCGCGCATCTCAAACTTTCACTTCTTTCGACAAGGGCCCGTTTCTCAAAAACTTGTAACTTGTAATACTAAAGCCCCTTTCTTTCAAAAGCTGTTAAAAAGTGACATCCGCTTGTATTACAAGTTACAAGCTTTTGAGAAACGGGCCCAAGGTCGTATTAAAATGACATCAAAACCGTTGTGAAGTCTGAATTATGTCACGTTTAACCCGTTCAGCGCTAATCACGACACGTTGCCATTTTGCCTCTACAAAGCATTTTCGTTACATACCAGGAAACCCATGTTATCGGCTACGACCGTAGCTCAGCGGTGAATGTGTTAAGGATACGTAGCGGGAAAATGTCTCTACAGCCCGTACGGGCTACGCCGTAGCACTCGAAGTGTTGCGTTGTGTAAAATCGTGCTTTTACTCGTATGGTATTTAGAATTTAATTTAAATGTAAAGATAATTTTGAAAGTTATCATAAAATTAGTTCTTAATTATTTTATCATGTTTTAATAGTTAAAGTATTTAAACAATATTATAGGTACACATACGTTCTGCAATTTTCGATTTTCATGAACAGGAAAAAAATCTTACTACCTACCTATTTCGAGAATTCCGCCGATAAAAAATACAAATAGGTACCTACGACGTAATTAAGATAATAAGCTTTAACAATGGTTTATCGTATAATACATTTAAATCTTTGCCTAATATTTAAGTAACTATTAATTATTAGGTACCTACTTATTGAAATATATTGGATGTTGGATGATCAATGACAGATATTTGCAGCCAACTCAGGCTAACTACTTGTGCGGTTGCAAGTAATTAATTTTTAATTAGGTACTTATTATATATGATTAACATGATCCGCGATATCCGCATATTAGTCTGCTCACGTATATTATCTGCTAAGAACAACCTCGGGCATAGAAATATTATTTACAGTACATATGGTGCTACTTTCCCGAACTAGTGCAGCAAAGATCACTTTCCGTGCGTATGTCGAAAGTTTAAAGTGCCATATGTACTGTAAAACGTTGTACGATACACGTGCGAATAGGTAATTCGCAACTCTTGTCGATTTTCCTCTTTTCCGCACTTGTATCGTAAATAACATATTACCTGTATCATTCTATAAATTTGTCCAACAGCATCGTCACTCCTGCAAGGGTTCGGCGCGGAGGACCTCTTGCCGCCTCCCCAGCTCGACGTGAACGTGAGCTGCGCCTCCGTGAGCACCAGGGCGCACGCCACCAACACCAGCAGTAGACAAAACTTGTACATTTTTCAAGATGGCGCACGACCGCGGCACGGGAGCGATGGGGTGACTGTGATGGAGTGACGACGGGGGATACGGGTTATATACGCGGCTGTGACGCATGGTCAAGCCATACATTGTGGCCAATTAATGATGGGATAAATGAGATTGATACAATGGTCAGATGTAGGTTTTTAGGTAAGGAAAGCTATGCGATTTTCCGCTTGGAAATTTTAGTAGGAACTTACCAAAAAAAGTTTTTCTTTTCTTTTCCTGGTAAAGAAGACGAGAGAACATTAAATATGTAGGTATGATTTTATGTTTGAATTAGGTACGTATAGTTTTACCGTATAAGAGTGTGTACCTTTTTGTGTTTTATAGAGCCAACCACGAGTCTACTTTAAACTGATATTCATTTTTTTAAACGATATTCATACATTCGATAAAAGCATGGCGGTCCGGGACAAGACCGAAAATAATGTTAGAAAGTTCTCTTCGTCGCCCAAACAAAATTCATCGAATGGATCACTCATGCTTTGGTTAATCGGTAGCTGGCAGGGAGTTTAGTGCAGGATGATAATGATAACATATCAGTGTGACAGCTCTGTCGCGGGATAAAATTAACGCATAGAATATTCGCGTAGCTTTATTTTAACCTACCTACGACCTACACAAAGAAACATGAGGCGTGTATAAAATGAAACCCAGTAGAAAACAGCTTGTTAATAAATCCTCGACAAAAAATGATCTAAAATAGTTTATGTTGATTCTGATTTGCTGCTGGGACTGCACGCCAACTGCAACGTCGGCGTGCAGTTCCCATACAAGTTGCAGTCGGGTTGCAATCCGCCTGTTAGGTATACAAACGTATTAGTGCTCGACACGCTAATGCCCAATAGATGGCACCAGTACGTTTACCTTACCGTCCCTTAAAGTTGCCCTTTTGAGCTTCCATTTGCTATATCTTTTGCACTCTATTTTCCGAAACTGACATTGCCAATTACCTAACTTGATAACAGCAAAAATTATCGGGTAGGCACAGTAGTTGATCGACTGATTAGCTGTAATGCCTGTAATGGGTAATATCAGTAGGTATGTTACGCATGTCAAATGATCGGTGATTATTTTTTATGAAGCGTCCTCGACTACGTAAGGAAATCCTGGTTCTAATTAATTAGGTACCGAAAATATCGAACAGAATACGCTGGGCCGAGAAAATTGGTTCAGGGAAGAATACTTTGTTAAGTAAGGTTCATCCCACTCATAAAATATGTTTTCATTAGAAAGCTACTTTAATAAAACTAATGTGTCGGATAGTTGGATTCTGATGGAATTAGAAATATAATATTTATAGCAGACGAATTATTATTGTAGTTAGATACAGTCAAATAATATGTATCTTTATGTTAACCCGATCGATATTTTTAGCTTTTTGTGTACGTAAATACTGTACAATGTGTGTGATTTAATTATTATATGAACTGTGTATTTATTAATAATAATTCAGCCTTTATACGTCCCACTGCTGGGCACAGGCCTCCTCTCATGCGCGAGAGGGCTCGGGCTATAGTCCCCACGCTAGCCCAATGCGGATATTATATTACATGGTCATAATTAATAACACTTGGATATATTGTAATATCGTAACCATGTCACAGCCGTCAGAATAACGAGTCGAAAAGGCCTCTTTATAAAAGGGCCATAGAGGGTGTGAGTACAATATACCTACTGTATGTAAATTCGACTGTAAGTATAGAGTATGAAAGGACGAGGTCATAAGCATAAATATGAGAATTACGAGTGTTTCGGCGTGTGCTGGACGATGAGTTATTAAATTCCTATGGAAGGGTTGTTTTGTTTATGGAACACTAGTTTGTATCCACGGCTTCACCCGCATGACATGATGGTCAAATATTTGATTAGCGTATGTTTTATATAAAATAATGGACAATATACAAATATATAGTTTGAAGTCAATAAATATTTTAGTGTACCATTGTTATAACTATACCTTTGAATTTCATACTAAAAATAATGAGCTGTTCATTTTATAAAGGTCTTACAGAAGCTTAGCAATGCACTAAAGAGAATTTTGCCAATTTATTGCCAAACCTTTTTACATTTCGTTTCGATTTCTATGATACTAATAGTAGACGCCAATTAGTGACGTAAATATGAAATGAAACAGTCGTCAACAGTTAATCTGAACGCGAACTTTCTAAGTGCAAGTTTCCATGCAAGTTTCCAGGAATTTTCAGAAAGTTCTGCAACTTGCACATTGCTACAGAAGCTGTAAATATGAATCTGTAAAAAGTTTACACTTTTCTTAAAGAGTCCTTATTGTATATTTTTTTGTGTTTAATGTATATTACTCGGATTTGGATGCCTCTGATATTATGTTCCAACGTCTAATAACCACACCTCTTACCTCGTTTCGATTTTTTTCCCCTCTTTGTAGAAGTGTACCTACGACTATTTATCACATCACATCCAGCCGCCAACCGCTGAAGACCTAAATAAGAAATGTAATTACGACAATGTCCCAACCCACGCCATTGCATCCCAATTAAAACTTGGACACAGGCTTCACTTGATTTGCGAAGCCGGATAAAAACTTCATGATCACTTCGGCATATAAAAACCCGCGTGTAGCTGAAAGCACTCATTCCGAAGTCTGGATTGGCGGTGAAAAGTTCTCTAGTCTGTGAGCGCGCGGGAAACTTGTCATTGTCTCTGGTAGAATGCGCGGAGTGTTCCTGTTGGTGCTGGCGGCCATGGTGGTGATGACGCAGGCGCAGTTGACGTTCACGCCCAACTGGGGAAAGAGGGCCGCTGGAAGAAACGACGGATGTAAACCTGGGGAGACGATACTGGCCATCTATAAGCTGATTGAGGTAGGTTTGTGATCGTCTTTTTTTTTAATTGTGAATGTGCTATGTGCAACGCCTAAAGGATGACTTTACGCTTGAAAAGTCCTGGTCGGGGTCGAAGCGTCCGCCACTTAGTTTTCTATGACGGGTGAACTAAGAAAATAATAGTTAAATTTTAAATTTAAACTATTGCATAAAAATAAATCTATAATCTAGACACGCGGTAGCGTGTCCAGCCAAGTTCAAAGAAAAAGGAACTGGCGACGGAGCAACCGTGTGTAATATTACACGAACCATTTCGAGCTACTTTTGACCCCTTCACAACTTGAAACCTACTTAACCTACACAAATGAAATTTGGCACATGTATTCAAGTCCCTTAGCTTGTACAAAATACAAAATTTCATAAACATAGCTCAACCAGTTATTGATAAATTAACGTTTAAAAACCGGCATTTTTGTGACTGACTGACATATAGATCAAATATCTAATCCACTTCCAGATGACCTAGAAACGTGAAATTTGGCATCAAGGTAGACTATTAGGTGTATATAGAGGTAAAAATCTGAAAACTGGAAATTATTGATATTTCGATGGAAAAAATTAATTAATACTAATAGACCAAGAACCTAACCCACTTCTAGATGACTTAGAAACTTGATATTTGGCATCAAGGTAGACTATTAGGTGCATATAGAGGAAAAAATCTGAAAACTGGAAATTATTGATATTTCGATGGAAAAAAATAATGAATACTTATAGACTAAAAACCTAACCCACTTCTAGATGACTTATAAACTTGATATTTGGCATCAAGGTAGACTATTAGGTGCATATAGAGGAAAAAATCTGAAAACTGGAAATTATTGATATTTCGATGGAAAAAAAATAATTAATACTTATAGACCAAAAACCTAACCCACTTCTAGATGACTTAGAAACTTGATATTTGGCATGAAGGTAGACTATTAGGCGTATACAAAAGAAAAAATATGTAAACTGAAACTTTTTGACAATTAACCGCGCGTTAGCGAGGGTCTCCTTTTCAGCTTAGGCAAACTGCTTTCATGATGAATACTATAGTAATTTCTGTACAAAAAGTAATGATATCCCAACAAAAACATAAATGTGAAATGAGAGCCAAGTTCAATATTAAGAATATGTGTCGTTGTTGACTCGCCGACAAAAGAATTGAGATCTATATGAGTGCCAAGTTCTGTGCTGTGTAGAAAATCTTGAAATTATAAAGGATTTGTCTTGGCTAGTTTTTAAAAACAAAGCAATTTTTGAACAAGTAACATAGATAAATATATATTACCTATATGCCTATACGTAAAAACTAGCCAAGACAAATCCTTTATAATTTCAGGATTTTCTACACAGCATAGAACTTGGCACTCATATAGATCTCAATTCTTTTGTCGGCGAGTCAACAACGACACATATTCTTAATTTTGAACTTGGCTCTCATTTCACATTTATGTTTTTGTTGGGATGCAAGTTACAGTGTATAGCTGAATCTTTTAACTTAAGATTGTATTACTAAGCTACTAAATTAATATTAGTTTTGAAATAAAACTATTAAAACGGATTATATCGCGTATATTGAATTTATTCTACATCCCGACGTTTCGAACTCTTTACAGCCTTTTTATACAATCCGTTTTAATAGTTTTATTTCATGAGTGACTATCGCGGTAACCGAAGACAATATTAATATTAGTTTTGCTAGTCTTAATGAGAAAAAGTGTCACGGAGCAGATTTTTTTTAAACTACTTGCAAATAGAAAACCGTACTCGATTTATTTAGAAACTTCCGCGATGCTAGTGGCTCTTTTTTAAAACACAGCTATCTCTTATTTATATCGTTTACGCGAATATTACTCCTACCGAGGTTGTTGATTAGTTAAGAGCCACACGAACTTAGCCGCCGCCATACAATCGCAGTTACATTAATTTTAAAAGGACATGAAACTTGGCATGGACGATTAAGTAACATATTATATATCTTCATCTTTAACAATATTTGTCATGAAAAAATACTTTGTCTCTAATTACCGAAAATGTTCATTGTTTGGATATTTTTGCATATGAATAATTTTTTTACATTTCTAATATTATTAACGATGTGCTGATATTTGGTGAAACTGATAATTAATACTCTTGCTCAAGTGTGAATGTAGGTAATAGGCCCATTTGATGAAATTAAATTATAGGCGGGTCAGCACAGTTCATAATGTATGAGAGCTCTACATGAATTCTCACACTAGAGATTTTTTGAGATGTGATAACCTATGTTGCAAATACTATATTTAAAAAAAAATCTCCACAAAATATGTCACATGGTTTTAATAAATCCAAACTATTATTAAAATAGAAAAAATATATCAAAACATGAATCCGACACTCGAGATTTTTTAATATGCAGTTCTCAAACATATACTCATTATGTATTTATATTTTCTCCCAGCTTGACACCAAAACCAGCTCCCAATAATTTTCTTTATTAAAAATATTTTTTTATATAAAAATAACAACTATGTGTACATAACAATTACATGTTAATTAAGCTCTGTATATTTACTATATCCTACAAAAAAATCTCTCACGTAAATTAATCCATTTAATTACTATTAACCATTTTTGTTTTGAAAATGTTTTCGTTGCTTCGAGAAAATGGACAGTGGGTTTGTTTTTCACTTTCTCAAATCTCTTTCTCATGTTAGTGTAACAACAAAAAATCTCCCACGTATATGTAATATTGTATGGAATAAAACCATTATTAAATCATCCAAGCTATTTAAATTACCCTAAATGGCGGGTACTGATTCACTGTAGAGAACGTTTTATCGACTTCCATATCTCCGTCTCACTTCAATGTTCGCGGCAGACGATTGTTCCGCTTCAACAGCCGAGAGTTCGCGATCCGGTCGACCGTTAATTCTCCCATGACTATCTTACCCAGTTTCATCGGTATGCGTTGCGCGCTTACTTAACACACCTCAGGCCAAGCTCCTATAAAACGCGCAATGCATGCATGCATTGCGGTATCTCCTATACGTCACATATGTCAGCTATGAGGCTATGACATGGCTATGACAGACTGTGGCAGTTAGTTCCAAAGAAGTATACAGACTTGTCAACCCACCATAAAGTTTAGCGTAAAGAGAATATATCACTCCTTAGTGAAAAACCATACGGTTTGTGCGAAGTTGAGCGTTATGTCAATGCTAATAAAGATGATGGTTTGACTTACGGAAATGAATAATAGAATATCATTTTATTTTATATTTCCAATTCCCGTTTCATTTACACCCAATATTAAATCTTTTTCCGTAATAAAATGCGTATATAATTACTGTCATCATCTGTATTTATTTTATTTCTTTAACCCCCGTTATTCATAAACGCGCTACAAACCTCAATTAGCTAATAATAGTAATAATCGTTTGTCCTTATCTGTCACTTTAACTTATGTATTTGTAAGTAAGGGATAAACATAATTGAACTAAATCAGGCCCGTAAAGTTTATGAATAAAGTGGTTAATCTTTATTGCACAAAAGAAAAACCTTATAGTACAAGAGGCGGACTTAATGCCATAAGGCATTCTCTACCAGTTAACGATGGCTTGTCCTCCGGCCCATTTGATCGATGACCTCCTTTGATTATTTATTTTTAATGGACGCCAAAATCCAGACAGGAACTTCGATTTTGACATTTACCACAGTAATGCAGTCGGTAGCAATGTCGCGCTTCAAAATTGCTGCAGTCGACTGCATTGCTGTAGAAAACGTGAAAAAGGTCATTCAAAGGGTAATAGGGTTATATACACCGCGGGATTTAATAACCCGAAAGATTTAAACCAACGATTTTAGAGCCTAATTAGAGTATATAAAGTTATATAACACATAGTCCAAAAACCCTTAATTTAAGAGATATTAATTATTTAAAACAAATCACAAGTAAAAAAATCTCAATTCTAACACACCCTTATGCGTGACGTAGCCACCAACTAATTTTACACGCAGACGCACTAACTACATGGTTATTAGCCAGTTTCACTTAATTAAGTTTGATATCCTACAAAAGGTTTCACTACCGAAATTTTGTTCTGTTCTCAATCACGAGAGTACAAACTATTTACCTTTACGATAACTGGCCAGTTTGACGAAAATGACGAAATTGATGTCAATAAAATGACATATTTCATATGTCACACAAGATATGCGCAAGATAACATCTTTAAATTTGATTGACTGTAATAAATAAAATTCATTTAGCGGATATTCACTTTGTGTACGGATTTGGAAACCCGAAGAACTATGTGCTTCCGGCACGACGGACCCACTTCAGCCTAGAAGTTCGTAAATTGGCTAGACGAACAATACCCTGAGAGGTGGATTGGCCGTGGAAGCAACGTCCTAACCTGGCCCGCCCGGTCACCCGACTTAACGCCATTGGTTTTTTTCTATGGGGAACTCTGAAAGATAAGGAAGGAATACTCAACACCAGTGAACTCTGGAGAAGAATTATGAATAAAAATTCGAACGGCTTCCGAAGAAATAAAGAACACTTTTGTAAACCTAAATAATGAAATCCGTTTAAAATTAAATCTTTGTGCTGAAAACGGTGGTACACACTTCGAAAACCTAATTCATTAAATTAATAAAAAAGCGTAATTGTTTAACATAGTTGTTTATTTTACTTTACTCAGTATAAATCAACACATCGAGAATTTAAAATACGTACTGATAAGCATGATCGATATTTTAACAAAAGGTCATTCAAGTAATCATCCCTTTCCAGCTGTAGTATGAGTTAAAACAATAAGAGGCATGATTTCTTTCGGATATAATCATGGTTAATGGCTTTGGTTACCTCACTCAAAGGAAAAGATTTTATCGCAAAGTTTCAACAATAATAACTGCACTATGCCTACTGTTGTAGTAATTAATAAAGTTTTGATACAATTTGTGGTATTTTGAGGTGCCAATCAATTGAAATAATTTCAACGTAAACATGATCCTAGACATAACTTGACACTTCTTGTCATGGAACACATGTGCATTCGCCGTGCATCGTATGATATCGGAGTGATTCATGAAATGTCATGCTCGCTCTCTGTTTCTCTACTTGAGATTAATTAAACTCGCTCACTCTCTGAATAAAGGTTTGTTCACAAAGAAGCGGTAAATTAATATGATTTAATTTGTACTGAAATAGTAGTTTAATTAAAATATATAATTGGACCCATGTTGATATAACATTATTTACTCGTACTGTCGTCAAAAATACGTGATTTAAATCTTTCGGGTTATTAAATCCCGCGGTGTATAAAATGAAATGATGCATTAATAAAACTTTAGTTAATTAACAATATTATATTAAATCATTAACAACTTTGACAGCACGATCTCTTCGCAGGTAGGTGCTCTACAAGGAGTTTATATTACAACATTATTTCCAAGAAATAATCTCTCATTGTTACGAAAATGTTGGTAGGGTGGCTTTAGGTTACTTTTCGTTCATATCGTCTTGGATATGGGTGAACATGGTGTTAATACACTCAGTATCAATCAACCTGTAAAGATATTGTAGCCTGGCCTTTTCTCGAAAAGTCTTCTAGAAAAAATACGCTCATGTCGTCTCGGATATGAGTATATTTGGTATCAGTGCATTCAGTATAATTACCTGAACACAAATATATGAGATGACAAGCGCGAAAGTGGTGAGGGTAGTTGCTATGACGCAAAGTTTTTACCATTTTTCTTTTAAACATACCATGTGGGGTACCAAATGAAAGGGCCTTGTAAGTAGATCACAAATATATAACACACTGTAACACTTTTACTACTTAATCCAACAAATTATTTGAAAACGTTCAAAAATTTCACAATGAGTTGAATTCCAACTGCTCTAAATTGACTAAGATAACTTGATCCCAAGTTTCCTTGCAATTATACGTAATCGAGGGCCAGGCTCATACTAGTTCTCATGTCGCGATGCGCTAACGCTAACAAAAACTAAGCGTTACGAATTGCTGACATTTGCTTCTTTTAGTTTCACTCTACTCAAGCATCGGATGACAGGATCGTTGAAAAGGGACAAACATATCCTTTGACGTTACGTTACTCTTCTCGTGAATTGTCAAATTTTAAAATTCGAAATTAGCTTTGGAATTTGTCCGGGTGGCTATTCGAAGTATAACTTGGTGGACGGTACTTACTAACCAAATAAGCTTGAGATCCAGTATCATAGATAGTTGTAAGACTTCAAGGGTCTATTTATATCTGACTGTGCATCCTGTATTCTAAACGTTTTGTGAATAGATATAAAAATTGACACCTATCATTTTTCACATAAACACAGACACTTTATGCATTGAATTATTAAACCTTAACGCAATGCCATAAGTCATAAGGTATATTTTCCTAATATACCTTGATGCTAATTCGAACTTTGTTATAAAAGATGTCATTTTATATCATTCGCGCGTGCATTTCACTCGTACTAGATGAAATATGTATTGGTGCGAGCGAGACGGTTGGGCGAATGATAACAAAATGATATCTTTTTGACATCTTAAACAAAGTTTGACTTGGCCTCTGTGGAAGCCTGGAAATACAGCATACTTCATTGACTTTTTATGCTGGAAATTGATTTAATAATTGCGAGAAAAATAAGTATGTTATTCTTCAATAACTTGTACACTTACTGTCAAAAAACTAGAAGTGTCCATTAATTGTGTAGAACATTATTTGCTGTTTGTTTCCAATATCATGCTGCTATTCTGCGAATATAGCAGTTCCTCAGGCAGATAAATTAAACATGATCGAAACAAACACTATTAACCACAATAGTAAACTTTTCTCTCAGTGTGGGATATTCTCGGTCATGAAAAACTTACAAAGTTATTGTTTTTTTCATTAAATCTATAATTAATATTATTGCCGGGAGAAATTCTGACCGTGTAGTCGTGTAAGCTTCATAGCCCATTCTTCAAAAAATCTCTAGTGTGAAATTACTGTTTAGGTAGTATAAAATATAAAATAAAAAAAATGTTATTTCTCAAAAACGGGAACAGATATCAAGTTGTTAATTCGCAGCCGGGTATTCAATATGATATATAATTCACCCGTGTAGAAACATTTGACTGTGCAATTAATGTAACTTTAACTTTATATTGACTCCACTATTAAGGTACCTTTAGGTACCAGGCTATGGGATATACTTTTAATTCCCACATACGGCACTTCAAACGTGTTATATTTTCGATAAGACTGACATTCGATTGTGATTTTTGAACTGTCAGCCTGGGAAAGGGTTAAATATACAAATACTTAAATACATATAAAACAACCATGACTCAGGAACAAATATCTGTGCACATCACACAAATAAATGCCCTTACTGGGATTCGAACCCAGGACCGCGGCTTCACAGGCAGGGTCACTACCCACTAGGCCAGACCGGTCGTCAAATGCAAGGCTCTAAACATTAATTTTTATTCCGTGTGCTGACGCCAACACCGCTTTAAAGGTGACTCACGCTAGAACGGTTCGGGTCCGAGCCGATGCGTTTTATAAAAAAAATGTCAGATTCCTCGGCCCGGTCTTAGGTTTTGACTAGCGGTTTATCATTATGATAATTTATTAAATTTATTTTTATTATTAAATTAGTTAAAAATATATTTTTTTGTCTTTTTCAGAGCGAAGCAGAGAGGATGCTAACTTGTCAAAAATAACTCTTCAACCACACCCGAAAACACGATGACGCACGCTGTTGTTTATATAGTTCTAGAAAATAGTTTATCAGGTAGAAGTAAAACACACTTTAGATGGGTATACATTTATTAAAAAGTCACTTTATGAAATTCGCATTTCATTATGCCGTCCTTTTTAACTTAAAGGGTTCTAATCGGCTAAAGTAACAATTAATTTTGTATATTATATTATCCATTGGATCTGTTGTCATCTCTTTCTCGCACATATCTCTAACTCTCTTTATAAACAGACCAAGGGATTCTGCGCTTTGTCTTTTCAATTAAAACTTTTTACATATACTTTTTAATATTTCAAAAACCTATGTCTTCCATTATTACTTACCACAGATACAAGGATAATATACCATTATTCATGGTCATCAAAGTGACGTGAATTGAGGTGCTAGTCATTGAACGATCATGATTGGTCAACGATTTTTTTACGGTCACTGATTGGTCGAATCGTATGACAAGGGATATTGGCTGGATATTTGTTGCACTTCATTTTACATCACTTGACATTTTATTTAAATGTTTAAAATTTATTAAAAACTCATTTGTTCTAAAATTCTGTTAATAGTCTGGTTCTCTGAATTTTAAGGTAAATAAAATAATAGGTATATTGTATATTTTGTATCTACAAGTACATAATATTTATACTCGATACTTTTTTATGTAATATAATATGACCACGTAGTATTATGTAGCAGTTCAAGTTTATATTTTACTGATTATATAAATTTGTTTAAGTGGGCCGTTTTCATTATCTTTGTTATTTCATCATCATCATCTTCCTAGCGTTGTCCCAGTTGTAGCTCATATTTTTCTTCAGCAAACATTATTAATTAAGTATTGATTAAAACTTAAAATACAAAGAACACAGACTTCATAAATCTACAGAAACGAAAGTTTTGTAAACTTATGTATTTCCTGGCATTTGTTTGTGATGATCATTTAAAGTATTCGCCCATTAAATATTAACTAACGTTCCGGTATTTCATTCATAATTGTCCTGTTTATATTTGTTAGATTTATTTTTGTGTTTTTTCCTTTCTAGTATCGATATGTAGATGTGTTTTCGAAAACCTTAATTGACTTAACGCATAAATTCAAATTGTTATCAAAAATTGTGTTGCCAGGCCATAAAAATCATAAGTTTTTGATTAGGCAAGTACCTATATCGTAACTTTTAAGGTTGCCATCACAGCCAAGAATATCTAATAAGGGACATATCTAAGTAAATAAGAATACATGCTAGATTATCAGTATTCGCTACTTATATCAACTAGTATTAACCATGTTACAACCCAAACTTCAAGACCCATGGAAATAAAAAGGGACGGAAATAGAAAGATGAGCAAATAGTACATTTATTCTGTAATTCGATTTATGTAAATGGAACATAAGCGATTGAATCGCGGAAGCAAACGATGGTGCATCAAATGGCGTCGACGCCGACATCGAACGAACACAGCTTTAGTGATACTTTCACAATATATTGTAAAGTGAGAATGTGTGTCCATATTTTAAACGTGAAGAAGTGTATTTAATTAAAACATCGATACGTAGGAAACATTGAGTAGAGTCGCTAACGTAGTCTAAATTATTTACAGTGCCACGAAGTATAGATGATTTTAAATTAATATCGAAATACCTTAACATATTTTACGAGTATTTTAGTAATTTAATAAACATCTTAGATAACAGAGTTCTGTACACTGAGCGACACAGGTGTAGAAATTTGTAGGCCCATACTATTTACACCATACCTCTTGTATTTGTTACTAAAACATAAAACGGCATCCTCAAATGATATTCATTTTATAACGATGGTCCTTCGAGCCGGATTTAGGTTTTAATAAGAAATGCATGACCTTATTTATCTATGCTCTATATATTATAGTTAATGATTAAATTGTTTTATAAATTCCTTTTGTCTTATAGACGAGAACTTAGTATAGATTATGAATGAAACCTACCGATACTAGGCCTTCTTATCCGACTATTCCCAAGAGATGGATATTTGACTCTACGTTATAAGTGATAGAGTCGAGTTTATATTGTAGTTTAATCGGTATCAATAAGTTAATATACTGACCCTTAATATACTCCTACATTCATACATACATTCATACACGCTTTTATAGGGCGGTTACCGTATGTCACACGATTTTGAACGGTATTTCAAATGGGATACGGATTCAAATCTCGTGTGTATATCTGGCAAACCGAATCATATATCCTACTTACGTCTGTAAGTCTCCGTTCATGGAGTTTTGGTAAAATTATCGAAAACTTTTCTGAAACGAAAATGTTTGTACCTATACCTAATTCAGATGTCACACATTCCGCCGCCGTCGAAGGGAACATACGCTTCCCTTTACTTTGATTAATCTATAATTCTATCTACATATTATTATGTTATTTATACATATTGTAAATGTATAAGTGACCTAACCCTAACGCAGTGAACCAAAATCGTAAATGTGAGGTTATTTTTGTAGGCTATATTATCCCGCGCCTGACGCCTGCCTTAGTTTTAAGCTTGTCATATTTTATATTTACATCCAATTTCAGAATAACTTCTTTTAGACTCAAAATGAAGACAAAGATTTATTTTCATTGATTTAAGTTGTGTAAAGTTCACACGAATAGTCAAGTGTGAAAGTTGTCTGATTCTTGAGCAACAGAACGAAAAAGGTTGGTGTTATTGGTACTACATATTATCACAAGAAATGTTTTAAATCGTCTAGTTTATGACTTGCTTAGGTGACTCGTAATTATTATCATATGAACCTGGAGACTCCTCAACATAGGATTCTGAATATTTTCTTTCCCAACTAACTAATGCCTCTCGTTAGTCCTACTGTCCCTAACCTAACCTAACTAATCTTGTGTCCCTCAATCTCAATTAATTCGTACCTATGCTCTTGCTACGAAGTACTGAGTAGTAAGTAGATACTGGTCTGATATATTAGAGTAGTTAAACCAATTGGCACAGCTCCAGTTAAACAATATAAGCTCAAAAGTCTGTGTTTACGACTTTTTCGCTCGCTCATACGATTATAAGATTTTACTAGTAGGTGCAAATAATTAGGGCAAAACGTACCAGTTAGCTGCAGTAAGATCATGAGAACTTTGACCTTGTAAAAACTTCTTATTTCCCAGCAAGTCAGAAACTACAGTTTTTCACGAGTCTAATAGCGTTAGGACCTGCGCCCTCATACCGCGCGTCTTCATCATGACAGTGAGCAATTTAAAGCATGATACTGGAGTCCGGAGACAACCGCTTGCTTCGCCAAACTGGGCAACCAGGGCGGTGGTTCAGCAAGTCATAAACTACAGCTTTCACGAGTCTTAATAGCCTTAAGACCTACGCCCTCGCTCATCGTTCTCCATCCTAACAGTGAGCATAATACTGGAGCCCGGAGACGACCCCCGCTTGCTCCGCCAGTCCTTACAAGTACCAGGGCGGTAGCAGGGACAGAAGGTTTCGGATAGAGGCCGTTGGCGGAGGAAGAGCGCGTAGGCGAGCGCGAAGAGCGCGTAGGGCGCGAGCACGGCAGCGGCGAGCCGCGCGTGCTGCGGGGCCGCGGCGGCGTCGCGCGCGAATCAGTTCTCTTCGTCCTCGTCGCGGAATAAGTAGGTTGACCTGAGGATATACATTCAATTAGAAAAAGTTATACCAGGTGCTGGGTCTACATATAAATGAATTAACTTTAGCCTTGGCAAGATGTTGGCAAGTAAAATAGTGACATCGAACTGTCGGAGAATCAACATACCAGTACAAGAGATTGTGGCAATACCGACCGACGCCATTGGTTTTGGTGTAGGCGCAGTGCTGTAGCAAGGTTCTGATAGCTAGTGTAAAAACTGTGAAACGACTTACCAGTAGGCCAGGTTGAAGAGGGCGAAGACCAGCGGGAAGGTGATCCTTGAGATGACGTCTATCCTCTTGGAGCGGGTGGGGAACTTGGACATCCACAGGCGACAGCAGTTCTTGCGCGCGGGGTTCATGTGGACCTCGCACTGCCGCATCTTCGGTTCGCCGCCGCGCAGCGGTTTCTGCAGTTGCAGACCAGTCAGGGAGGACGGACGGGGTGCATTTGGTACCGGTATGTTAGGAACTACTTATGACAGTAAGGGTCAGTTGCACCATACCGTTTGTCATCGTTATATGTTCGCAAAATTTTATTGTATTTTTATAGGAAGGTAAAAGTTGACTGCAGATTGGCGTTGAGGTCCATCAATTGTGTTTGGTGCAACTAGCCCAACACTTTTCTTGAGGTAAATTATTCGTTAGTTTTTGGGTGCCAATTAAAAGTGGGTTCATCGTTGATTAAGCACACAAGTATGAGATCATAATGAGTCTTTTAAGTGATAAGTGAAGTGAATGAGTGAGGAATGAGTGTTCTTTCTAAGATTTCTCGTCTAATAATTCATCAGTAATAAGTAATTGGAATCTTTGTGGCAAAGAGGAAAAAAATTGTCTACTTATTTTAGGATTGTAGTGTTTCATATAAAAACATATTATTACAAGGTGGTAGTTTTGGATCTATTGCGCAATGTTAGTCGTGCAGGTACTGAGAAATATAACATTAATGTGATATTTGAGTAAAAAAACCTTATCAGTAGGCATATGTGGAAAGTAAATAAATGAGATGTAACATGTCTCTAGTTGTGTCGATAACTAATTTGGATATGTATAGACTTAGATATATACTATAAAATAAGCTAGCCTGAGAGTCAAAATGCGCCAAAGTAAAGTTAAATCTGTTTAAAGAATAAGCATATTATATATTGCTGGAAGTTATACCTTAGAACGGGGTAAACGTTGTCGTATACGAACCATTCTGACTCTCAGTAGATATTAATTATGTGTCCAAATCAAATGCGATCTCACCATCGCGAAGGTGGCGTTGCTGTCAGTGTCCAGCAGGTCCGAGGCAGCGTCCAGGTTCGCTGTGGCCGCCTCCATCTCCCTGCGCGTCTTCTTCAGGTTCTCTCTGCACATAGTTAGTCAAACGTACTACGGGACCATAGGACCTATGATTGCAGCTAGCTAGTTCTATGGCAGAAGCATGCACTCCTTGAAAACTAGGGCGTAAGTTAAAAAAAAAACTCCTATTCTCAACTGTTTAGGACACGAGATTGGCAGCCTAATTGACTCTGATCTGAACTTGAAGTATTTGAATCTACATATATATAATTCAAGATATTAATTTAGCTTGTATAGAAATTGCGGGTATTTGCTCCTCATGTCCTTAACAATGAAAACGAAAGAAGACAAAGTAGAATCTTAAATCTGTATATGAATCACTAAAATTGCTAGAGGAAAAGTTTTGCGACCCATTATTCGGTTGCATCTAAAGGGCTTACGAAGGATTTTGAAAAAACGAACGAAATTAAAATTTGAACGTAAAATAAATCTAGCGAAACATATTTTAGCTAATATAACAAATTCCTGGTGTACTCGAATTCGGTAATAATCAGACTACCAAATTCAAGAAAAGATTAAAAATGTGAGATTCCGAAAACCAGATGGAATTATTATCACAAATTGTGCTTATGGTGTAAACATTTTCGGCATAGAAGTAGTTAAGGTTACATTGGGGCAACAGAAACATATGTAGGGAATCCTGACACTGTTCCTGTTGCCGCAAGCAAAATAAACTATGTTTCTTTTACCCCACATGACCTTAGGGTATTCATTATTGAGTTCGATGGCACCGAAAATAACTACAAAATAAATGATGATGAAATTCATCTACATAGCACTTTCATTATAGTATATTTGTAACTATAAGCTCTTAGGCCAAGAAACAGCGTTTTTATCTAGCGATACATTTTGAATTTACAAGCTTGCTGTTCATTCTACGGATGGCATTACTGTTCATGAACACTCAATTTTATTCTCATGAAAGGTGAGGCGCCAAGGCCTTGTTTCGACTGTTCATTAATTATTTCTCTTAGAACTTCAATGAACTCAGGAAATACTCATTTCTGAGTTATCGATTATTAGAGGTGTTTGCGAACGCCACTTGGAAACTTTTAATTTAGGGTACAAGTATAAAAAGCCATGTACAAGACTAGAGTCGAACCAACCTAACTCTGCAGTGCAGTTGCAATGTCATAGTGTCAAATTTCTATAGAGTATGACGTTTATAATACATCGATATGAATGACACTCCCTCACTTTGTTCTATTCAAATCGGTGCAAAGATAGTTTAGACGGACTCTATTTTATCATACAGTTTCGAAAATACGATTTTAACTAAAAGTAAAGAACTTACCTGCGAACTTAACTCTACAACGAAGCTTTACAGCATCATTTTATTTATCATTAGACTGTACGCAAACAAAAAATAATTAATATTCTTTTGAAGATTATAGTGTCTAAAAGGTGACATAAGGTATTTAAAAATCCTGAAAACACTACCGTTCCAAATTGAAAATGCAGTGTATACCAATACCATGACCAGCTTTAGCGATTACATGAGACTAAGTATTTACCAAAAGAACTTTTTACAAATGGAAGATTGCCCCATGAATTCATGAAATCTATGCTACTATTGTGGTATGATGAGAAACCAGTTTAAGGCACGCCATCTCTAGTCTAGTCATTCTCTTCTAAGTCTAAATCTATACCTAGATGTCTTTACCATCATGCATTGATTTTCAGCATAAATAATGAATCCTAATTCGCGTGTCGTTTTCGATGCAACAACTGATTGATAAAGGGACACGTAATAAAATGGGCATTTATTTATTTTTGTTTATTCTTGCCTTATCTAATCTCAAGTATCTCAACCATGCATCCCTTCATCCCTTCTTCAGGCCAGCTTTAGTTCAATGATTCCGAATAGTTCTAAATTTGCGAAAAGCTCCAGTCTAGACTAATGATAACTTGTCTTTGCCAATTGTCTTAGGGCCGAGAAAATTATCTTTATGGCTTTTGTCGGTATATCTATTGTCAATAACTACAGCCATACATTCGGATTATTCAGTTATCAAAAGGAATTTCATCAATTATTTTCTGCATTAGTCCAGACATCTATGGTTTTCTACGAGGGAAGGCTAATGCCGATGCCGTCTAACTGAGCCACTAAGGAGTGCAGTCACCCCCGTTTAGTGCACTATCATGTCATTTCATATGTACAAGCGATACCTGTGCTTGTTGGAGCGAGACGCATAGTTGACCAGAGCGAACTCCAGCAACGCTCCGAAGACGAATGTCAGACAGACGCCGGTCCAGACGTCGATGGCCTTGGTGTAGGAGACGGGCGGCAGGGACGCGTTGATGCCTGACGTCTGGGTGGCCATCGTCAGGAGCGTTGTTACTCCTGTTTGTACAATATATGTTCATTTTACATCCAAACCATACCTGTGCATATCGGAGCGGGACGCATAGTTCACTAGAGCGAATTCTAGCAACGCTCCGAAGACGAAGGTGAGACAGACGCCCGTCCACACGTCGATGGCCTTCGTGTAGGAGACGGGAGGCAGGGAGGCGTTGATGCCAGACGACTGGGTCGCCATCGTCAGGAGCGTTGTTACTCCTTATAGGTTAAATATTGTTATCATTTAATATGCAACTCAAATTTGCTAACGCGAATACTTTAGCGGCAAAGGAGAGGATTGTAGCGAGGAGAAATCATAAAGAGTCAGTAAATGCAGAATTTAAAATAAAAGAGATTTTTTCGTAAAAAAGGATTAGGAAGTGTTTATACTAGCAGAAGCTCCTTTCATTGGGCCGTTGTAGAGGGGCGGAAAACGGTTAACATCGAATGGGCAGCGCGGTTAGTAGGCCTGCTGTGACTTACCTAGCGACACCCTGGCTGGGACCGCGCCCTGGTCTAGCCAGAAGGACACCCAGGACACGATGACCAGCATACAGCAGGGGATATAGATCTGGATCAGGTAGTAACTGAACTCGCGCTTGAACAGCAAGTCTACCTTCAGGCAACTGTATTCACCTGGAATAGCGGACCAACATATGATGAAGCATAGGAAAACCCGTTTTAAAAGACACATTGTTATGGAAACGACATACCCGAAATCTGTAAATCTACAATTCTCTAGTTTATAAAAGTATAATTTATATACACTATGTAAAGCGAGATTCTAAATGCAGCTTTTAATCTAAGATGGCAAGGATGTAAAGGAAACCAAACCTTAACAAGATGTTTCGGAAATCCTGTAAAGTTTCTGCAGTAAATCGTTATTGGAAAAGAGTTAATTTTATTTCAGGGCCGATTTTTATTTTGTTGTTGAATTTTTGTTCGTCAGATTTCGATAAAATTTGGTGGATACATAGAGTTCCCTATTCTCTACATAGAACATAAGCGCAATACTCTATGTCTTAAAAATATTCTACTGAGTTACCAAAAAGTATGGTATTCTCGTAACTCAACGGAAAATTACATACATTTTACTCGGGACAAGTTGTGATTTCGTATTTATAGCACTTCAAACCAGCCAAATTGTATCCAAACGTAACGAAAAAGAAGTCGACAATAAAATAAAAATCGCCTCTTCAATAACATTAAAGTTAAAATGAATAACATTAGGGAAGACTATCGGTTAGAATGCTTACCAGTATTAGTTTTGCTGTTGCAGTAATCAGTGAGGAACTTCTCGAGTGTGAAGCGCGGTAGGTGTAGGTTTTTGACGACTTGCACTGGGTCACCTTCCTTCCATAGGAACACCAGGTCATCTGTCGTCCAGCCGTCTGGAATGAGATTACAAATTGTTTTTATAAAAGCGACTAATGTTGCTATAAGTGTTCCTAATTACTGGGCAGCTAGTTTTGTTTCCAACGAAAATAGTAATAGAGAGAATTGTGCGAGACAAGTAAAATTCAGGACAAGATTGATTACTTTTAAACCAACAATTATGTGTTGTCAACACGTACCTAGTGAATAGGGATAATAGGTTTTAGTCAGTAATACATTTATTTCGTACAAGACATTAATATAGCTACCTAAAAATAAAATAAAATATACCTAAAAGTCGAGGAATATAAAAAACGTTCATCGTTTACAC
This sequence comes from Cydia amplana, assembly GCF_948474715.1. Lineage (NCBI taxonomy): Eukaryota > Metazoa > Arthropoda > Insecta > Lepidoptera > Tortricidae > Cydia > Cydia amplana. Next base: position 1,697,569 of record NC_086069.1, on the reverse strand, counting down.
GTACAACGTAATTTTGACTGCATTATTTACGATTGTATAATTGTTATTTGTATGGCTACCGAACGCTGTACCCTAATGAACTCGTAAATCAAATGATGTAATGACTGGCTGGCACTGGCGCCTTATGGCATCAGGGAATTCACGGCATCAACGTCGTAAACGTTTTATTTTAAAATACGGCCGGTAAATTTGACAAATTCCTTCGTAAATCAGTTTACTGCGAATTATTTTCTGAATGAATCGACATTATCTTGTAACGTTTGCGATGAGTGAGATTTATAGAAAGAGGGTTCTGAGGTTTCGGGACTTTCGCGTATTAAGCATGTTCTTGTTCTGTGTTATAATACTTTGTAATATAACTAGTGTAATTTACCTAACTCATAATTGGTTGTTTGGTAGATTGTTTGTGTCAAATCTTGAAAGCAATATTTAAATTACCTATGACCGATTGAGATGGAAAAAAATGGGATCATTAAATCACGCCGGCAGATACTCACAACTGGCCATCCTGAGCGAGCAGGTCTGCTTGTCCAACGGGTACAACTTCAGGTTCATGGGACACGACAGCGTCAACGAGATTCGGATGCTGTACAGCACGTTCCCGTTGGGGAAGATCCGGATGTAGACGTTCGGCATGATGATGTTGTGGAAGTGGCCCTCCTTCTCGTTGGAGAAGAACAGGTCCGGCATCCACACGCGGTTGGCCTCCGTGAGGGTTAGGTATTTGAGCCGGCCTGTGGGAAACTCCGTTACATTATTTAGATAAACTTATGATAAGATGAGATAGCATGAAAACCATTGATCGTTAATTTTCCAGGAATTTTGGTGCAGCATTGTTGGTTAAAAGCATCTGTACTTATGCCCTACTCTAGGTGGAATAGATAATTAGATGATCAAACGAACTTACCTGAAGTGAAGTTCGATCTTAATTATCCCGGCTTCGTCGAAGAGATTTAAATTGACCATGTAGTAGCTCCGCTACACGCTATTCCACTCGCACTTTAGCTAAATAACGTTAGAGTAAGAAAGACAAAAAACTAGTTTTCCCACTCCAACACTACCCTGTACGGTAGGTCCACTCCGCCGCTCGCCTGGACCGTCATTATATTTAGAGTACATAGACAACATTGGTCAGATATATGGGTACTGGTTAATTGTCAACAATAGCCAGCACGGGAGGGTTGGGACTTTAAATCTCTTCGACGAAGCCGGGATAATTAAGATCGAACTTCACTTCAGGTAAGTTCGTTTGATCATCTAATTATCCCGGCTTCGTCTCGAGATTTAAATTGACCATGTAGATGTTTGGAGGTTATCAATGTTGTCGATGATAAGTAAAACAAATATATCAATCATAAACCAGGCATTTGTTTATTGTAAATGGAAACAAAAATACATTTATCCTTATAATCATTACATTATAATTCTTTGAACACCGATTCGGTAAAATTATTATGATTTATGATCGGCCTATTGTAAAAATTCGCAAATACTGCGGACTCGCCCGACCAGCCAGCAGTTTTCCGAATGATATCTACTGAGACACCAGCAAGGCTAGCTGCCGACGTGGCCGAGTGACGCGTGCTATGTGGGCGGAACATATCGACATCGACTCCGCTCTCTTCCATAGCCTGCTTTATCCACCGACCGATTGTTTGGGGCGATGCAGCATGGTAAGGTCTCTTATAAGTTAGTATAAGCTTTCTTTCATTTGGAGGTCGATTATTTCGAGTAATATTAATATAGGCTAGAAGTGTTTTCGCTGCACAAATACTACATTTTTCATCAAAAAATGGCAAATCAATTATAGGTTGAGATCTTCCAACGGCAGAGGTTTTAATTAAGTCGGTGATCTTAATAATAATTCTATCATTAAATCTTTGAATATTGTTTAAACGAATCAATGACAATGTTTGTGTTCTCTGGCCAGTTGCTAAAGCTAACAAAATAACAAGTTTCTTTGTAATATATTCAATCGGCAAGGATTCGTTTGGAAAAAAATTTGAAAAATAATTTAATACAATCATAGGATCCCATGTAACAGTGTATCTTGGGAAGGAAGGTTTTAATCTAAAAACTCCTCTGAAAAATCTTTTAAGGCAATCATCTTGACTAATACAATTAATTGAAATTAACGAAATAGCCGACCGGTGGTTATTTAACGTACCATAAGATGCACCATCTTGTAGGCAACGATTAAGAAAATCTAATAGGTTATTGATTTTTACATCATAGATATCATTGATGTCATTAATTTGGCAATATTGCCACCACAATTTTAAGCTGGATGAGTATTGCGATAAAGTATTTTTTGATAAGGATGATACCATCACTTGTACGGCCGAATGAGGAACTTGTCTTCTCAGGAACGCTTGCCTGACAATATAGTCACAGCCAGGGAAAGCTGGTGGTGTAAGGGATGAATTTGCCTGAAAACAGATGAAAGCAGATGCTTACTTGGCGAAAGTATAATAATTTCGCTAACTGAAAGCGATATTAATAACGGATACCACTCCTGAGATGGCCAGTTAGGAAAGACAAGTATGCCGGTGGCCTTATCGGTTATTATTTTTTGCAACGTTTTGAGTATAAGAGAAAACGGTGGGAACGCATAGAAGAAATACCTATTCCAGTTAACTGTGAACGCATCTACATTAAAGGCATACGGGTCTCTCTTCCATGAAATATATTTCTGGCATTTTGCGTTAACTCGGGAAGCAAAAAGATCTATTTCAGGCTGGCCAAATAATTTAACTATTTTGTCGAAGGCTCGAGAAGACAGTTCCCATTCTGTATCAATATTAACCTTCCTAGACTCAGAATCAGCATCAATATTACGTGTAGACTTTATATAGGAGGCATAAATAAAGATTTGATGCTGTTCACACCACTGCCATATATCACGTGTGATTTTGTTTAAATGCAGGAATTGGACACCGCCCATTCTATTAATATAAGAAATGGCAGTGGTGTTGTCGATACGTAATAGGATTTCACAATGATTATAGTCTTTTGCAAACGATTTCAAGCCGAAGTAAGCCGCTAAAAGTTCCAAGTAATTTATGTGTTGTTCTCTTTCTGTAGATGTCCAGAAACCCCCAATTTTCTCCCCTCCACAAGCGGCTCCCCAGCCAGTTGTGGATGCATCGGTGAATATCTCTAAAACATAATTAAATGTACGAATAGGGTTGTAAATATTAAGGATATTGTTCTCCCACCAGTTTAGATCCTCACATAAAAACCTTGGAACTTTCATGACACGATCATAATTGTCAAATTCTGAGAGAGCTAAATACTTGGCTCTTTTTAAAGATTTCGTATATACCCAGCCATATGAAACGGCTGGGCACGCTGCTGTTAGCGTACCTATGTACCGAGCAAAATCTCGAATCCGTATCTTATCTATTTTTTTTTTCAATTTCCTTGTAAGCTCTATAATAGACTGTCTTTTTTTTAAAGGCAATTCTAATGTCATATTTCGTGAGTTTAAAATAAAACCAAGAAATTGACAAGTTTGACTCGGGATCAAAACACTCTTTTTATAGTTAATAATAAATCCTAATTTGGTAAACAGTTTAATTGTTTCTGTTGCATTCTCTATGCACTCCTCGTATCTATCTCCGATACATAGAGTGTCGTCTAGATAGGATACGGATTTAAAACCCCTCGATCGCAAATGAGTCATTACAGGCTTCATAATTTTTGTGAATATGTACGGCGCCGAACAGAGTCCAAAAGGGAGGGCACAAAATTCATACAAAATACCATTAAACGAAAAGCGTAAATATTTACGATGTTCAACGGCAATCGGAACCGAAAAATATGCTTCTGTAAGGTCCAAATTAATCGTAAAACAATTAGACGTCATAAGTTTTACGGCCGTTCTCGAGTCTTCCATTTTAAAATGATCTGCGTGTACAAACTTATTTAACTTTTTAAGATTTAAAATAAATCTCATATCTCCACTACTTTTAGGCACGAGAAAAATACCAGATATAAATTGCCCATTAACCGGCCCACAACGTCTAATTGCTTGAATTTCTAGCAAATGTGATATTTCTTTTTCAATAGCCGAAGATTCGCTACTACTAAACGATTTTTAGGGTACAAAGCGGGATCTTGATGTGGTATTTCAATAAAGGGAATTTTGTAGCCCAAGATAATATCTAGGACGTTATTATCAGAAGTAATAGTACGCCAGGCATTAGAAAAAAATCTTAGTCGACCTGCCTGTACTTCTACGTCGCACGCCGGTATGGGGACCTGGCAGCCTAGCCAAGGTTACAATCGCTATCGCTTCGACAACGAAACGCTTTGTGTCTCTCTATCACTCTTCCATATTAGTGCGACAGTGACAGTTGCGTTTCGATCGCTACGAAGCGTAAGCGATTGGCATCTTGGCTACGCGGCCTGGACCGCGGCGCCGGCCGTCGGCTGGGTGCGGGCGGCGCTCGGCGCGGGGCGGGCGGGGGAGGGGCCGGCGCTCGGCGCGGCCGCGGCGGTGGCGGCGGGGCCGCCCTCGGTGCTCGCTGCCCGCCGCCGCGTTGTACTGGCGGTCGGTTGACGCGTTGCTGGCGCGGCGGGCCCGTCCAGTTTAAATTTGTGGTTGTCGTAGAGGGCGCCGTAGGCGCGATCAACTCTCCTGTCTTCTTTATTCCTCTTGATGACTTTATGAATTCCAAGTTCTCTCCGAAAAGGAAAGTATTGCGTTGCCGCTCTTTGAACAAGACGACATATGATTTATCTAATAACGGCATAATTAGAGACCGCCGTGTGTCTGTCTCTAAGAAGTGAGAGTCTGCGAGAAGTTTACCGGCGTCGTTAAGTATTTTAACAACCTCCGATCCCTTCATAGACTTTGTCAGTATGCCGGACATAGCTTTTTCTAAGGCTGCGATAGCGCGACCTATTTGATTCTGCTTGGAGGAAACGCGGGCATCTCTGCTCCGGCACGCTTCGGTTAGCATGGCAGACACCTCGGGGTTTAGCACTGGAGGCTTTGACAGGGGAACGTTTTTAGGAAAAAGATATTTCTTTAAAAGGTCTTCTTTGATCTCCTTTGCAAGACCCGTTTTAAAAATGGGCTCCCATCGCTGAGATATATCTTGCAAAATATCGTCTCCCCACTCAGGGGTATCTGTGACGGAATCCCCAAGTGCAAGAAGCAAATCAGGGTCTACAACCGGGTCATCTGGTACCGGGACGGCTGATGATGATGATGGGTCATTCATTTCCTCTTCTTGTGTAGCCAACTCGGTGCCAGGTTCTGCAACCACATCATGTTCATCCGTGTACAGCTCCGTCTGGACGACGTCGTTATTGAGATGTTCTGGAAACATCGAATTTAAATTGAATATATTAAAATAACCCTACTTCTGCGGAGAAGAAAAATAATTACAAATGAGGGTACGCTTGGTACAATTTTTAATAAAAGAGGGTACCATCTATAAATTCTTGTAAAAATGAAGGTAGGTTGCACTTAACTCGAGAGCAACGTATAAAACTTGGTTAATATCTCGTATTAACTCGAAATAAATATCACTGGTCAATATCTCGTATTAACTCGGGAATAAAAAGTCTACTGCCTAACATCTCGTGTTAGATCGGAGACAACAATAGCGACGAAATTTAAATCACGTAGGTACAAACCTTCTGGTTGTACATCTATCGCCTCGTCGTCACTCGAACTGGAGTAGATTACACGACGTCTTCGTTTTGTTGTCGCCGCCAGTTTAGCTTCATAGTCCTTTATTTTTCTTCTCCAACGGTCTTCATTGGTTTCTTGATGTGACCGTTTCGACATTTTATTTAAATCACTATTGAAGTATTTTTATAGCCAAGTGCGTAGCGCACGCGCGCAGGAAAAATAATGACGGTCCAGGCGAGCGGCGGAGTGGACCTACCGTACAGGGTAGTGTTGGAGTGGGAAAACTAGTTTTTTGTCTTTCTTACTCTAACGTTATTTAGCTAAAGTGCGAGTGGAATAGCGTGTAGCGGAGCTACTACATGGTCAATTTAAATCTCGAGACGAAGCCGGGATAATTAGGGTTAATAACAGTAATATTAACCTTAACCAATCCTCTCCCTAGAAAAAAATTTAAGAAAATCCTTTATTTTTACTATGCTGCACCAAAATTGCTGGAAAATTAACAATCACTGATGAAAACACTATGTACAATAGAAATATTCTTTACTGTACAACAAAACGAAATAAAATGACAAGAGCTAAATTAAACAAACAAACATCGTAAAATATATTCAACAGGCATAACCATGAAAAGGCTTAAATATATATCGAGATCTTATAGCCAACCTTTGGAAATAGAATATCGTAAACGATCCATCTATAATAAATATTAAGCTGGACAAAATGAATTACTTACCGCCCAAGTTGTTGAATTTCAACCGTTCGTCTAACCATTGTTCTCTGAACGTCAGCTGAACGGAGTATTCCTAAAACATTACAAAGAGATAAAGCAGTTGCTCTTTGTAAAATAAACAACAACATACCCTCAAGGCGAATAGCAAATGGACTTTTAAACGCTCCTTGAAGATATCTCGTTTCGTCTAAATCTATGTTGACCTACTTCTTACGTCATTCTTCTTTACTAAACGCTATTATCTCTCAGCTTTATTGTGCAAATGTCTAGAAGCTTTTATTTTTTTTATTCTTTTTATTGTTGTTTATGCAGAAAGCTATTACATACCAAATGTATGTCTACTATTGTACACTTTTCGCAAAGCTTTCACTGGTGATGTTATTTGTGCCAATAATATGCCTACTAAAACGTGTTGCCAATGAACAAGCTAAGTTATCTAAGATGAATTAATATGTGCAACTATTATGCGCGTTTCTCAAGAAATTTTAACAATTTACAATTTAATTTAGACACTCTAAAAAGTGTGTTATAAGAGCAACGCACTTAATAGCCAATGTACAATTTAGTGCGAGGCGCGTATTGACACAAATGTTACACAAACACATATTTTCAGACACTAGAATGGGAGGAGGGATGCCGGAGGTTCTCTCAACAATTTAGTCTGACGTCAAGGACGGGTCCCTCACGTCAGGAGCAAGTCAAATGAATTAGTTTTACAACGAAACGAAGCTTGCAAAATCAACGGCTATGACATGCATGCTCTACCCGAAACTTGAGTCACTTTTCGTTCATGAGAAAGAAAAGTTGGTCAAGCAGCGTAAACAAATGGAGGTAGATGATTATGCTTTCATATGAAGGAGGAGGCATGACGATGCTATCGTAGACATTGATGAATTTGGGATTATGAATGTATTAGTCAATTTGGCGCGCTGCCAGCGAGGCATTTACGTTCGCCTTTTCCTTCGTCTAATCTAAGGCTGGTCGAGGGCATTATACTGTCAATACACACACAAACACATGCTCATACCGTGCATTACGACGCTAGCGTTGACCACAAGGCTACAGCTGATGTCTGACACGGCTGTAGGTACCTGGCGCGTCATTATGCAGGTGGTGCTCCTTCATTCTGATTTTGCAGCACAAATCAATTCCCATATCGGTAATGCATACAAATACATATGAGCTAGAAAAGAGGGTTAAGACTTGACAAAATCGAATCAAGGATCACGAAAGAAGAATCGAAACGTTCGAATAGTTACTGCTTATATGTAGCAAAAAACTACTTTTACATCTTTAGTAATGCCCCGTTTACATTGGTCCATTTGCCAGATGCGACTGGGTAAATATTAATGACAATCTCAACACAAAATTTGCCCATTTGGAAATGGCAAACGCATCACTTAGTAAATGGCCTAATCAATCTAGTTTCGAATCTTAGCCAACGTTTAATTGACGAGGAAGGCAGTTCTCTAGTGCCATTAGCTCTACTGTTGGTGTTTCACAAAGTAATTGTGTTACGAGTGCATTGTGTTGTTTGTAAGTGCCACTCCGGATCAATTAAAGCTGCGGTGCTTGCTCTTAAACCGAACACACGGTTCTATCGCATCCCTTCCATACATTAAGGGAATAGATTGTGTAAAAAAGACAGATCACCCCGCGTGCTTTAGGTTAAGAGTTACCCTGTAGCACACTAAAAGATTAGTGTTTTTTAAAAGCATCTATCCTTTTTTAGTATGTTGATATTGATCCAGTGTAGTGTAGTTGTAGCGATCGTGAGCCAGAATAAACACTTTCCCTGGAAGACACTGGAAGTATTGAGCAGGCAAGAGAGTGTTTAGTGGCCTCACTTGTACAAGTGGCTGTAATAATCTAAATCGACCTCGCTAACGAGAAATGCTTGTAGTGTGCTAGAGGGTGGTAGTGCGACGAAGCGAAGCGCACCTACTCACCGTCTCGAGCACTCGTCAATGGAATGCTTGTCAATCGTGTTACCTGCATGCAGGTTATCTGCCAGCTTAACTAGAGCTACGATACGTCTAGCGGTCGTTGGGGGCGGGTCACATAGCGTCGGACGGTCGACACAAGCTGCCGAGTGCGGGCGCGGCGTACATCCCGATTTTACACAACACAAATTCACATGAACAAGACAATAGTAACAACGGCACGTACATATTATACGACCAAAATAGTTTTTATATCCTTTTCAAATGCATGACAACAGAAAGGTGTTAAATAAAGCATGATACGAAAATAATATAAGGGAAATAAAAGCATGAGATGAAAGGTGCGGGCCGCGTTGCTCCCGAAGCTGTGTATTGATTCGAGGGTCGCTTCCGGCGGAGGTCTCGCCTGCGGGTAAGTGCTGGTCGAGTAATGCCGCCCAGAGAGGGCGCGTGCGAGCAAGTGCCGTCTTCCGACTGGATGAACGTGAACTACATACTTTACTCCCTCTGCCCTCGGTGCGGTCCGGATTGGTCCTGCCAACCGGTAAGTGCGAAGTTGCGAACCTTAACTTACATAATTAAAATTTAATTATAAAAATTTAGCTCTCAGTGCTCACTACCTGTGCCAATTGTCCATCAGTTTGTGTTTTTACAAAATTTTGAATTGTTGTGTCTTTTCCTAAGTGACTTGGAAATAAATAAAAATAAGTCTAATAACAAATATAATCAAACTAAAATAGTTAAAACGGAGTTTGTATTGAAAGCCGATCGTGAGTTTAGAAAGAGTTTAAGTAATGTTTTGAAGGTAACTTGATATAAACAAAAGGGTGAACGGCACCGCACCGTGAAATCAAAATAAAATGTTGGTTATTTCAGAGTTCATATCAAGAAGGGTCTTAGGTGAGTCGGTAGAAAATTGGCCACTCCATCCTTCGCTTACAACTTTCAACGACTTTTATTTAATAAAAAACTGTAGGTAAGTGACAATGACAAAGTGGTCTTTTTCCAAACCACGACACGTACTTGTTACAGAAGGGGATCTTCAACACGACTTACGAAAGATTGGGGACTGAATCGCAAGGAAATCGTTAGCAGGTTCAATCAATGCGTCTTTGTTAAATACAGACAGTATGATAGTCTCAAACCAAAAAGACAGTGCAAAACTCAAAACATCCATGAAAACATAAGTAACCAAGAGAAAGTAAATAAATGAACAAAACACAATCACATATCCAAACACGGTAGCTTGATAATGTTCAGCAAAGTGCAATTGTCAAATATCCAAAGAACGTTACAGTTTTATTATAAACAAAGTTACAATATCGTCACCCATCCCTATCTTGGTACAACACCATTATTGTACACCTGGCCTATTTAGTTAGTAAGCAGTGTGATCATTTCTTTTTATTCTACAGCTCGGAGTTTCAGTCATAGATGACGAGTTTTCGTCGACTTTGTTTAATAATAAAAGTGTGAGTATTATAATCGTTTGGTTATGTGCAGTCACTCACCATTTTATAATCATCTATTTTGCTGATGGATCGGAGATACAGGTTGACTCGCACTAACGTGGGAGCTTCGCCTTTAGTGACAAAAAATATCAAACTTAGACTTTGTATGTCAGCCTAGCCCTAGCCATGATGCGACATATTATATGCCCCTAGGCGCCTACGCTACCAGTTAAGGAAAAATAGATTTTGAGGGGTGATGAGTTAATGTCGGATGCTGAAAAATTTGGGTGCAATCTTACCAGGTGGTTTCAGTCAAAGTTATGTATAATGCTTAGATTTTTTAGGAGCAAATATTAATATAGTACCTAAGTATTTACAAAAAATGTATTAGTAAGGTTTACTTCAAAACCAACTGCTACATTACACCTTCATAAAATGGACCCAACGTATTCTTCTAACTTCGAACATATTCAGTCCATTTCATCGAGCTAAATGCCTCTTGTATGAAACCATAAGGACAACCAGCCAATCTAAAATAAACAAAAAATCTATGTTCTAGAAGACAAAATCCCTTCCAATGCTCTCAAGGGTGAAAAGCGGACCGGTCGTTCGACCGAGTCCACGGAGCCGATCACGGAAACAGTTAACGCGTGTCAAAAAACGATTTTGGTCGTTAACACCAAACGGGATTGATTAGAAGAATAAAAATAATAAATATAAAAATGAACATTACACATAACGCGGGTAAGCCTCTCCTCAAGCGGAGAGAGTTGCCCATTCATTTGACTTGTAACCTCGCGACCCGGTAGCGCAATGTATGTACTTAGGCTAAATACGAGTACGAGTGTGCCCGCTCGGGAGACTTACCATCGTGACGTCATCGATCTTTGATATACTTCTGACAAATATATTCACGCTCACAACCGCAGGCCCATCTAAGTACCAAGCAAAATATATCGGTTGATAAATAATTATCAGACTAATGGAGCTAGCCCTAAACATAACGATAATGATTGTATGTGCCCTGCGTGATGTCGCTCTGAAAATAACATGTTAGCAACGACTCACCTGGACCCGCGCGTGCGGGAGAACTGATGGAAAATAAACATCGAAATGGAACTCAATCTGTGAATTTAAACAAAACGGGACGTGGACGGATGGATACCGGGATTAAAGAAGCCATCGACGGACTTTGCTTGTTTATAGGAATTTGTGTTAGTGTAATAAATAGAGCAGAAATTTAATCTTAAAATTGAAAAGAAAATGTCATCTAGCTGAGCGCTGTCGGAGGCATATTTACACAAGTTTAGCTGTGCGCGGCTTCAGATTTAAATTGTAGGGCTGTCTGTAGCTAATTTAAAACATCACGAAAAGCTTTTAAGGGATCAAAAAGCTGTACTCGCTAACCGAATCAATTCGCTATAATCCTGCTAAATAATTCTGAGGGTACAATAAGGCATCGGGTAAAATATCAGGCAAGGAAGCGCTACATTTAAAGTTACGTTTTCATCAAACACATTTCTGTTCCGGCTCCATTTCAGTAAACAAATACCTATGTTTGGTTGTTTCGTGTTATGTATCCGAAGCCTCGTGTCAAGAAAACTCCTCCACACGAAATCCGGATATGAACTATAGATTGACATGAAACGGAAATTACTGTTCCCGTACCGAGTGAGTACGAATAACCCGGCTCAGGCTGGATTAACCGACATTTTCCACGACTTAAGGGCAGAACCTCTGAATATTAATATCAACCCATGACACGACAGGGACCTACATATGAGTAGAACTTGATAATGATAACAGTCGCGTGTTTATAAGCTGACATCGATTTTTTAATAGCACTGCATTTTTTATCGTTTTGAGGCAGATAGTGTTTGGACATGGACATTTAATTGCAACAATCATTTTCAAACGTTTGCATAAAAAGAAATAAAGTATTTTGTAATAATAGACTATGAGAAAATGAATATTATGATATCGTTCACATTATTATGTACAAACGATGCACAATAAGTAAATATTAGTAGACCTTGAGGTAGATTCTAATATAATGTAACGGTTTCACAATAAAAACTAGTTATGGTTTTGATACGACCTCGACGATCAATTCGATCAGATTCATTTCGTATGTACCAATCAGCTCGTATCAAAACCAGTCCAAACCCATAACAACTTGTTACATCTGAATCAGGTTGCTTTGTTACAAGGTTTACAGATCGTCACTTATCGCGTGGCATCGTTGGTACAATAATTTGGCTGACTTAAATAAAAATGTTTAAACGGATTACATAAAACGCATTATTTAATTTTACGCTCGAGTAAGTACCTAACATTAAGACGAAACAGGAGCTGAGATTTAAATATTTTAGGTAAATATACCCGTCTCGCTAACGGAAGCGGATCCTAAAACTAGTGCGATAAGGAGAAGGTGAAAAATCCTGCGTAAAATTTGGAAATCTAAATGATTATGAAATTATCTGTGTCGGACCGTTTTGCTTTATTGGCTAATTGATATCAGTTTTGAATATCACGCCTCTCATTGCGGCATAGTCAATTAGGCCATTTTGGCCATTTTTGATGGGCTCTAGCGCCTTAAAAAACAAAAATATCAAAAAAAGCAAAACGGTCCGACACAGATATTGACAATATTAATCTGTGTTGAAAAAATCATTGCTCTAGCTTCAAAACCCACGGAGGAAACAGTCGAGTATACGTTTGTATGGAGAAATGACCGCTCCTGTTGGCTCTTAAGTCATTTACAGCGTCGGAGTGTCGGGGTTGATGAAAAATAAGTAAAAATAACTTGTTTTTCGTTTAAAGGCTGACTAATGGACCTAAAATGAACAATGAAGCGTATATTTATAAAAAAAAAGGTTATTTAAAGGCCACGGAAAAATCATAGGACCACTTTTTACAACGGCCTTATCTGTTTTTAACAAATCGAATTTGACAACCGCGGTTAGAAATGTGCAAATAACTGTGCAAAGAAAAATACCCATCGACTCGAACGAAACATAAAAGAAGCGATTGTTATCCGTTAAAATATTTTTATTTTTTTAACCGAGACGCCGCGTTCTAATGTAAATTCAATTTTGCTCTTTGGTGTTACAGGCTCGCCCGCACTCGAGCGGTTTGTAGCAACATAAAATATATAAAATACCTATTTATCTCTAATTACGAGTACAAGTAACAAGAGTTCTCACAGGCTGACTAAATGTGAAAACTAATGTTAATATCTGTAAAAAAACATAAAACAGACGCTCAAGATGACTTTAAATCATTCATCTTGAAAGTCCGTGTCACCTAGCACACAAAAATAGATGAAAAACACAGAAAATCGTAACCCGTACAACTAAATTCATTGTCAGTTGTGTTTGTCGTCGAGCGGCAACCACAACCGACGGCACGTCGCGAGAAATGCTCGAGTGGTTCAACCGCCCACCTAACTATCCCAATATTGACGAAAAACACAACTTATAACCTGTGTTCAACATGTATTCATACTTAGATCTAATTAGAAAATGTATTAAACAGTGTCTAGTTGTCTACATTTCGTCCGATAGAAAAATTTAACGCAGAATAGTTTTTTTGCGATTGAATAGCATGTCCGGCCTGTCCTTTCGTCAATATTTACTGAACAGTCCTTATTGGGTTGAATCACCCTGACATTCACCCGGAGCGGTGCGTAACTAAGGCACGAAAAACTCGAAAAATTTCAAAATAATATCACCTAAACATTAAATTTTCCTTACAAATCCTTTCCGAATGTACCACGTTTCAGTGATAATTTATCGAGTTCTCGTGAAGCGCTACCGACTACGAACAACGATTATGTCGTCTTACTAACCATCTTTATGTCGCTTATGGTAGTAATTGTTCGTACGAAGATATTTATGTTAACGACAGCGGGTCCATCTGGCGATAAACATAGTACAACAGCAAAATGTATTTTTTACAGTGCTCCTTATTAGTAGTACCTAGGACGGCGTCGCCCATTGTACTAGGATGGGGAGAGTTCGATGGTATGTCGCCAAAAATGGGTATAGCAGTATCCTTAGCGTGCGATCCACTCTCGCCACCCTAAGGGCGATCCGTCAGGTACTAAATATTGTCAACTCTAATACGCAAGCGTTGCACTTTTGCTATCAGACGAATTCTGTAAATTTAACGCTTGTTTAAACTCCAATAGCTAAACAAAGCTATATTGCAGAACTCTTTTTTTCGACATATTATAATTGTTTGGCAAAGGATATATGCAGTAGCAAGTAGTCAGTAAAATTACGTCTCAGTATCATCTATTCAGTATAGTAAGAAAATAGTCGAGACCTGCCAATTGCCAAGAATTGCAAAGCATACAAACCGTTTACAGGGAACCAAACCAAAACATACCTAATAATGTCTCGTCATAAATTCAGTAGTAAAAGGCTAGAGTAATCGATACGCACCAAACGCGAGTATTATGAAGACATCAACGTGACAAATGGTCCCAGACTGGCGTAAATGGTAAACGGCCACCTGAATCAATTTACATCAACCCATTTGTGATTAAATGGGTGAACTGAATTTAATCGGTAATTTCTTAAACACTGTTTCGTAACCACCTTGACCTACTTAGCAATAACTTATACTTATTACTCTTTTGCTGACTTCAAAACATAAACGACTCTGCAGACTGTCTTATGTTTTTGTTTTTTCTGCCAGGTTCATATTCCTGGCTGGCCAGTATGTCGTCGGTTATCAAAACATTGTGTAAACAATCACCATTTTCCATTCAAAATGTAAACCGCTGCGCCTAGTTAAAAAGTAACACCTACAAATCTTTTCAATTTATCCTGTCATCCTTTATTTAAGTAAAGTATAGGATTTCCTCTAATACTCTCATATTAATCTAAGAATAACCAGACGCCATGACTGGCGGTTCTGTCTAAAGAGCTCTTGCTTGAAGGAATGCTTTTGTCAGTACATGACGAGGCTGAAAATAAGTACTAAGTTATGAAAAGCGTTTCTGCCGTGAAAAGTTTCTTACAATCTTTTATGCGATATTATTAAAGTGACAAATTGTCTAGTGTTGTATTTTATCTTTTATACTGCACGGTGTTTATTATTTTGTATCTAAAGAGTAATAAATGGTCATCGACTAGTTGAATACGGTAGCAAAATAGTCGTTTGAATTGTTACTTTATTTATTTGGCTAATTTTGTATTAACAAGGTCGTGCGTGTGATTAAGATCTTAACGAACATATATTTCAATAAAAATATTAACTGTTCCAGGTCAGTAACGTCACGAATATGGTAAAATGACAAAAGGCTAAGTGTAAGGCCTGAGTGCACGCTCGAAGCGGAGCGTTCGGCGGGGCGTGCAGCGTGGCGTCGGGCTCGCAAGTAATTTGAGCAGCGTGTACTAAGGCCGCTCCTATACGCTTGCATTTGTTTAACATGCACGCCGCACGCCCCGCCCCGCTGCACGCCCAACTCGAGGGTCCACTCAGGTCTTAACTTAGATTTCGGATTAAAAGAAAATTCAAATCTGTGAATTTTTAATTTCACATTCGAAAGTCATGTAAGCTACAAAAAATAAAGTATTAGAAGCCTATTACTTTCTCATTTAAGTACCTATATCTACTGTATCAAAAGGGTCAATACCTACACGCATCTGAAAGCCGCACCTTCTAAAAATGAACGAGGAAGGCATTTTTCACCGCGTTCCTTCACGTAGGTACTTAAGGTAATGCCTTCCAGCGGCAGCTTCCTGTCGCTTCGACTAAAAGGTTATTGCGGAAGACACCTCTCAGCTTTGATTCTTGTGCCGATATGTTACGGAAGGTATTATGTACAGTAATGTACATAAATACGTATATTTAGAAAATTGTATTCATCAGAAGTGTCATGCTATAAGATTATTCTTTAATTATATTGTAACTTTGACTCGGATTAAAGGCAAATTCTTTTTCCTCATCGTTTCATGTTTAGATAACTAATATCTGGGAGACCGAGCTTTTCTCTTATATAAAACTCCAATATGCGCGTTCTCCCAGAGATAAGACCTAGCTAGATCGGGGTTTCGCCCCCGAAAACCCCCGTATAGCAAATATCATCGAGATCGTTAGAGCCGTTTCCAAGATCCCCGAAATATACCTATATATATATATAAATAAATATACAAGAATTGCTCGTTAAAAGGTACAATATACGATAATCGAGGTAATTATATATTTAGGCATTAGTTTCACTTTCATGCCCGTAAATAACTGTACTTAGTACCAAGCGTAATACTGTAGTAAGCAATTTACATAAAGGAAATTATTGCTGAATTCAATTTTAGTTATCGTAAAATATGCCTGAATTACTCTTACGACACTGAACCCGTACAAACAGTGACTGGCAACAGTTATTATTCCAGATGTTGGGCTATAGTAAAGTCTATAAATACACCTCTATAAGTTTCAAGGTAGTTGAAGGGAATAAATATTTATCAGTACCCAATATCAGCCGGTTTAAAGCCCTTTTAGTTTAGGTCTTTTGATATCAACAATAACAATTTCGAGATGTAATATCTATTTAAAGACTTAAAATATTGGAAAAAGTATTTATACACTCATTAATTATAGTTTATAAATAGTCGAGTGCAAAAAACGGGTACAAATTTCGAAATGACACCCGGTTGCATTAAGAACCATAGCCAAAATGACAATCGTTTATAATCAAATTCCAATCGATAGGTAAATTAAAAATTAAAATGTATCGTGATCATTTACATGTATAAGTTTCAATTGGCGTTTTGTATAAACGATTATACAGGCCCTCCATATTCGCGCATGAATCACGGCGTGAAGCCGAAAGTGTGGAGCTGGTCCCTTTTTTGGTAGGTACCTTTTATATCCCATGTCAAAGAAAGCAAACACTATACTATCACCGCTCTTTTCATTGGTTCACGATTCGGATTCGTGTTCATGCGAGGCTTTCCCCTGTGTTTCGCGCACGAAGATTGGAGCGAGCTTCACTTAGCTAGGTACCATACAGCTTAGGTTATCTTGTAAGTCAAGAAGACACCTACCAGTTCCGTTGATCCCGGAGGGCCGGATACGCGCGTCGTACCGCCCCGGCCCGAGGATCTGGTCCAGGATCTGTTTCTCCTTCTCCCTGAAGTTTATCTTCGCGTTCAGGCATCTGTGGGACAGAGAGGACTTTAATGATGTTAAAAACATACAGATACACAAGCTGAAATTAATGTCAACTTATGAAACTTGTAATAATAATCGGCTATGGTTTACGAGTATGAGACGGGCAAGGGCAGCATCCGCTCGGTGTACCCGATAAATAACATTTAATTAAAGTGACAAAAGGGGCTCTACGTGTTGGCTTCGGCTTCGCGCACGCCTCCCAAAGGTCCGGAACACCATTGTTCCGTGATGGGAAAGAAAGGCTATGGTTTAAGTTGTGGTTTTATATATTATTATTTTTCTGGTCTCTCAAAATAAAGGAAACAAATTAGTTGCACTACTGGTTGCACTGATTTATGATCAGGGGTCGGACAAAAAGTGCGGATGACGTAAAAATGACGTAATCTTGCACACAGGATGATGTTTGAGTTTGTATTTAAACTTCCGTGTGACATGTAGTAACAAAGTAGTATTAATGAAGTAACAAAATAATCGTAAATAAATCCATGGAATTAATAATACAGGTGGTAGGGTGATGTAGTGAATAAAATAAATTATTTGAAATTAGTTAGAACACTTAGAACAAGTCTGTGGGATCCTCAGATAAATAGGTTTAATAGTCAAAAGTGGGAACAGTAGGTAAGATTAGTAAAAATAAAAAAAGGTAATTTGATGTTATTATACTATTATAGCTAAATTTTAGCTAAATATAATCGTGAAGATACAATAGCTAAAAAATAACGAAGTCAATTTATTGTTCATCTGATTGACAATGTGTCAGTCAAAAACGTACTTACTCATTTCAAGTGGCGATATCGTTTAATAAAGAGGTTGATAAATGATAAGTGATAATTGTTTATGAAAATCAAAAATACTATTTGAAATCATCCTATAAGTGGTTTGACGTCATCCGCACTTTTTGTCCGACCCCTGTTTATGATCTATTAGTCTCATTGGATTCGACACAGAACCAAAAAAAGGAACTTCTGGAGCTTATTAATTTAAATTGTTTTTAACTTAATTAAAAAAAGAACCATATTAAAGTTCTAAATTTAGTGGAGCCTATGTATGCTACGAGTATTCTCTATTCGAGTGTTACTCTGGCTGTTGTTACCTACATATTTTTATATCTCTTATTTATAATCTCGCAAAAATTTCGTTGTTTCCCTATGCCTTTACAAAAAAACACGTTAAATCATGAAATATCAGTCTTCTTCCTCGCGTTGTCCCGGCATTTTGGCCACGGCTCATGGGAGCCTGGGGTCCGCTTGGCAACTAATCCCAGGAATTGGCGTAGGCACTAGTTTTTACGAAAGTGACTGCCATCTGACCTTCCGGCCCAGAGGGTAAACTAGCCCTTATTGGGATTAGTCCGGTTTCCTCACGATGTTTTCCTTCACCGAAAAGCGACTGGTATATATCAAATGATATTTCGTACATAAGTTCCGAAAAACTCATTGGTACGAGCCGTGGTTTGAACCCGCGACCTCCGGATTGCAAGTCGCACGCTCTTACCGCTAGGCCACCAGCGCTTTTTTAAATCATGAAATATCAGTAACAAATAGAAATAACTCTGTTTGAAATGGGAGCCGATCGTGGGCGCCGTGACGACTGATAAATGACTACAAATATTTTTGAAGTGAAAACTTCTTTAGCGGCGCTGTGCACTTTTTGAGGTAGGGAAAAAATGTTAAACTCGAGACAGCGTAAGACGATCACGTGACCGTAAGATTTAGATGGCCACTCATTTAGATGGCATTTAAATCAATAATGAAAAACTCAATGACATTACATGAAAAACTGTTACACGTAATGTCATTGAGTTTTTCTTTATTGATTTAAATGGCATCTAGTGAGTTTCGCTCTAACTGGTATTAATATAACTCGAGTACTAACAGTGATGTGCTTAGGGGTTTCAAGTAATTAACGCTAACGCTAGATGGCGTTAACCTCAATTATACATAGTGCATTTTGCACTAGTCATTGAGTTTTCACTTCTGCCGGCACTCCCTGAGTGCAACCCGTTGTTTTTTATTTTTTCTAATTTACTCCTCATTCAATATCTAATGTCTCCAGGTTTAACTAGGCGAGATATTTGTGAGGAATAGCATGGAAAACTACGCATGCACTTTTGTTGTCTGTTATGAAATATATTTTAACCGACTTCAAAAACAGAGGAGGAGGTTATCAATTCGACTGTATTGTTTTTTGTTACCTCAGTACGGATATGATGGTCGTTCTTGTCTACGTGACAGCGTGATAAAACGGTGTCCGTCACTTTCTTTCCCACGGTGTTAAACAGTGACAGTTATTTTATCACGTGGATAAAGATGGATAAAGCTATCCATAATAGGCTGGCAGAACTCCGTCATTCGAGAATCGATGTTATTTTTATAAAAAAGGTGTGTAATTTAAGTATACCAAAAAACCGCCCAAGTGCGAATCGGACTCGTGCACGAAGGGTTCCGTACCATTACGCAAAAAAACACGATTGCTGTATGGGAGCCCCACTTAAATATTTATTTTATTTTGTTTTTAGTATTTGTTGTTATAGCGGCAATAGAAATACGTCGTCTGTGAAAATTTCAACTGAGTTCATGAGTTACAGCCCGGTGACAGACAAACAGACGGACGGACGGACAGCGGAGTCGTAGTAATAGGGTCCCTTTTTGTACCCTTTGGGTACGGAACCCTAAAAACTAAATAGGTATATAGCATAATTTTTTATAACTGGCTGGATTAATGAACTTTTTTCATCAAATCTGTACCTACTGTACGTAATTATGTTACAAGCGAACAACAAAACGATGAACCAATAAATTGTGTGTAATATGTATAGTTAGAAATGTTTTGGCATATTGTCTAGTTCGGTTCGGCCACTGAAACGCGGTACAAGTGTTAACTACGCGGACAGAAATAACCGAACTAGTAATTACTGTTGTAGGACCGTATCTGTTTCTCAAGAAACCACTCGTATTTTATTTGACTATTTATTAACCATTATAGATATATGTATCTAGTACATTAAATGGTAAATAGATATATGTGTGGGTCAATCAACTATTTCTTGTTGTTATTCTGTCCCATTGTTAGAAGAACTGCTGTACCATGCATGTTCTACTAACATGCTCAGTAGATGTCCCATTATGGAAACGTCTTATAACTACCATAAAATGCAAGTTTGGTTCATTTAAATACGAAAAACCTAGAATTTTAAGAGTCCGTCCTCAGGAGACCGTAACCATAGCAACGTGTGACAAGAAAAAGTTGATTAACCCATGTTACGTATACGCGTTTTACATTTACGAATATACTCACTATATTTATTTTACTAACAATACTTTTCACTCCGGTTTCCTACTTTTTTTGGAAGAATAAGATGTAATGTAAGTAGGTATTCAGTAGAATTTGAAAGTCATATCAACGACCTAGTCATTAAATCAGCGGTCGGCAACCTTTTAGCAGCCAAGGGCCACATAGTAGTTAACGAAGTTGACGCGGGCCGTACTTTGTTAATATTTATGACTTTATCAGACATTGTCGTTTGTCAATATTACGTACAAAATAGCCAGGGAGGCTCGCGGGCCGCAAGTGACAGGTTCACGGGCCGCATACGGTCCGCGGGCCGCAGGTTGCCGACCGCTGCATTAAATGGTAATTAGGTTGCTTAACATTAAAGTCGTAATGATAATACAAATCTTGTTGTGTCACAAAACTAACCACAGATATATCTTCATTACTTTTAAACAACATCACATTACTACGTCCACTAGGTATAACCAGTATAAATTCAAAGATAACACAATATATCCGGCGTTTAGTGGTCGAATTCCGTCGCGTCCTCATTCGACATTGACATTGTCTGTTATTTTTTATTAAAATACTAAACAGTTCTGTATAGCCAGGTCCCTAGTGCACTAGAATAATGACAGTTCTATCTTCTCACGTAGATTATCGATATTAAACTTTCGTGAGACATATTTTAAACTGTTTATACGACAACGGTCGAGGCTCGAGCCTGAGGATGGACCCCCGAAGGGCCCGAAACATGTCGCCAATAGCGACTAAAAATTCAAGTGAGTGAAACCGTTGTCGTATAAACAGTACACGTAGATTTTTCAAAAATACATATCAAATAGTGAATATTTAAAGCTTGTAATTGTAAAAATAAAATAGAACGACTGCCCTATTTAAATAATATTTGTTTAAATTATCTTGTTTCCGAATTCTAATAAGATTAAAAATAGTTATAGTAGTACAAATGAATTCCCAGAGTCCCAGAGATTAGATTTGGGACAAATCTATAAAATACGACTTTCGTTATTACTAGTAACTATATAAAATCGGCCTTCTTATTAGAAACATATCATATCACCTATCAAATCCACAAGGGATGAAACTTGGGAAAGCTTCCCCCGCTTCGAGTGTTTTAAATAAAAAACGGCTTTCAGGAACTTTAATTGTATTAATAAGTAATAACTACAAATACCACCAGTTAAATATTGTTCACCTCGTTCGGGACGGAAACATCAACGAAAGGAAACCCGATTATTCATGTTTAACAATCGGGTTGTTTCATGTAACAAGTCAAATGGGGTTCAAGTCATGTAACAAAGTAAAATGAAGGGTTGATTGTGCCCCAAATTAACCTAAATTGTCGATGGTATCGCACCCATTACTGGTGTTTGTAATAAAAATATCCGTATCAGCGAATTTCTCAAGGTTTTATGAAATCAATACGATTTTATTCGCGAACTCCGGCGTTGGGACGAAACGGAATTTGCAGACAAAAGGATGGCTCACGGGGTTGGCCGGGGCGGGGCGTCCGACACTTCAATTTTCTATAAAAAGCATCACGTGATCACCGATCACCTGTCAAATAAAACGAAACGTCGGACACCTCGGCCCGACCCGGACCGTTTTAACGTGACAACGTGAGTCATCCTTAACTCGTCACGGCAGCTACAAAAAAATTTTACGTAGTCACGTTCAAATGCATTTTTGAATCGATTTCTATAAATTCAGATCAAAGCAAGTCGTTATGTTTGTAACTGCACTGCACCTATTAAAAGTCCCAAACCTCTATTCAAGGCGATTTTGCAGTGGGGTAGTGGGGAATTGGGGATAGGTGGCTTTTACCAGTAAATATCTGAGCGCTGAATATGCCGTTTTTGTGCATCATTCTTGTCAAGTACACGTGGAAGTCTATTAGTTAATATGTTTACAAATCTATCGCGCCATATAATCCAGCAACTGATTTTTCGGGCGATATATAAGGAAGTTGTATTAGGTACCTATATTGAAACTTCGTGCAAGATATCTGCCGTATCGTTTGGTGGGGGTGGGTTGAGGAACGGCGCCCACGCAAACACGTAAAAATAAGTTTTTTGTCATTTCTTGACGACTGAGATTGTATTAGGTATATTAAAGTGCTAATAATTGTATCTCAATGAAGGTACTTACTCTGCAAATTGTGTGAAGCACAGGAGTAGCAGGCAGAAGAAGGCGGCGCATGATGGCCGCGACACGTCCATCCTCCGTCTGGAACAAGCCAAACACTATGACTCAAATACTAAGGGTTAACGAAAAATAGAACGCGGACGCGTGCGACGTATTTTACCGGGGTTTTTACCTACTTACAATTGCACCCGCGCCAGCTAGCGGACGCTCTAAGGAATGCAGTTCATTGGTTCTCTTCTCTCGCTTAATTCTCCGTAGCCCAAGAGTAAAACTGTGAGTAAAACGCTTCACACTCCTTACTTGATTCAGTCGTCTTAACTGCATGGTATCCTAACTAGGTAGGCACTTAAAAAAAGTGTACCTAATAGTTAGAGCAGCAGTCAGACTCTTACTAACACCTTTAGGATTTAGGATTCTGAATTAAGATGTGTGAAGCGATTTGAGACCCCTGATATGTAGGACCGTGTGCACGAGTATAAGAAATTAAAGAGCTCATTTCAATAAAAACTCGCATTTTTATATTTACACAAATAAATTAACGACAAAACAAAACGGGGGTTTCGTTGCAGAGATTTTCTCAAGACTAGGTAGGTTCAAGTTCAAGTTTTAAGTTCAAAATATACTTTATTCACGTAGGCCAACAACACTTATGATCGCAAAAAAAGCCTGTACCTATCTGTATACAGGTAAAACTTTGAAATATCATGCGAGCAAATCATTGTTGACCGATAATTTCGGAAATTAAATTAAATTTCCTTACGTCTCGTAAAAAGTTTTCAGTTTTCAGACAAATCCCACGTGTTTTTCTCTCGTAGACAACACGTCCATGGCGCCCGTCCAAGAACCAAGTTCAGAAACGAAATTTTAATACCAATATCATTCCAATTCATAACATATCAGTGTCACGCTAACACATGATCATTATTCAGAGGGAACAAGCGCTCGCAATCAATACGATTTCTTGATCATTCTGATACATAGATGTAGAATAAGGCCAAAGCTGACCGAGTGTCGATACCCGCTGCACTTTATTTATAATGTAGCGAGTTTCGACCGGCTTGCTGATGAGGGTACCGAGAATTAGGGTTAACAGGTAATTGGAGGTGAAAGGTTCAAGTAATAATGGCAAAGAAAAAATCATTTGACCTTTCAAGTGGCTATAACGTAACCCTTTTCTGATTTACTTATGTTGGGTGTTATTTTCACTTTTGGCGGGTTACCCCTGCGAAGTGATTGTATAGTTTTTACTTATGGGGTTTAAGAACTACGGCGCCACAGACCCACACACAAACACCGGTGAATGTTTAACTTATTATAACATCTCTCTTTTTGCGTCGGGGTTATAAAAAATTCTGTCCTGTAGAAAACAATTGACATCGAATCCTGGAAAATGTATGCAATAGTCAAATTAGTTTTGCGATTTTAAAGTTGACCGGATTTGAAAACTTGTTCACCCTGTCGTATGAATTAATTTATTCCGAATTATACGTTAAAAGGGTAGGTACTAAATGTGTCCTAGAGTTATACTGATGATAAACAGCACGTCCGCAACAATTATGCAACTGCCAAGAATAATTAAAGCGACATCTATATGTCAGAGCGGCCATTACTCACTGCCTCGACCACCTGCCATCATTTACAAATTGGTGTAAATTACAATATTATTCCACCTTGTTTACAATACGCTATATGATGTACCTTTAATCAAGAAAAACGAGGGGCAGGGTGATCGCTCAATTCCATTTTAATCGCGAATTTGCACCGTAATTACACTTGTATAAGGTTGTGTTTGTGCCATCAAACAAATGTGTGTTCCTTGTTACTTAAATTTATGTCATATCAAGGGCGAAGGCATTAATTGCAGAGTTGCGTCGTTAAAACTTAAGAGTGTTATTAAAGGTATAGTAACGATACGATCGTACCCGTGTCTAAGCTTTTCCTTTTATGCCGTTGATATAAGGGAACAGTACATTAATACGATAAAAGTGCGAAAAGTAGTAAATTTAAACGAGTTGCGAATTACCTATTCCCACGTGCATCGTAAGAGTGCAGGTGGACGTGATATTCACAGATTTCAGAAAGGCCTTTGACAAGGTGGATCATATACTGCTTTTGGAAAAACTGGCGTACAACGGCATTCGGGGAAACCTCCTACGCTGGTTTATCTCGTACCTCTCTAACAGAACCCAAGTCATTGCCCTGAATGGGTTTAAGTCTGACCTCACAACTGTATCTTCAGGGGTATTACAGGGTTCTATTTTGGGTCCCTTGTTGTACATTATTTTTATAAACGAGATTAAGGAGTGTTTTAAGAACTGTAGTTTTCTTATGTTTGCGGACGACTTAAAAATATTCAAATCAGTAAAATCACGTGATGACATTCACTTAATTCAAGACGATATCAACAACTTTACCTCGTACTGCCATAAAAATAAACTTCAATTAGCGGGTGATAAATCTTTGCACATGTGTTTTACTAAAAATAAAAAAAGGGCAATTGACTCTGAATTTAGGATTGGCAACACGACCATTACAAAAGTATCATCTGTACGAGACTTAGGTATATTATTTGACAACAAACTTGATTTTAACAGTCACATTGAACGAATTATCTCAAAGGCTTACCAAATGTTGGGATTTGTTTTAAGAACAGCAAAAGTTTTCAAAAAACCGTCCACGTACATATTATTATACAAAGCTCTTGTTAGACCGCATTTGGAATATGCATCAATCGTGTGGAACCCGTTTTATTCCAAATATTCGAATTCAATTGAAATGGTCCAAAAAAAGTTTTTGCGGGCTACACATAGACGCCTAACTGGCAAACATATGTCCTACTGTAATTTATTGAAACATTATAAGCTACCTTCCCTCGCTTCAAGGCGCACGTGTTCAGATATGATGGTTCTCCACAACATCTGCCATGACAGGTACGACTGCTCAGAGCTGCTTGACAACATCCGCTTTAGGGTCCCCTCGCGAAGTACTGCCCGCTCTAATGCCTTGTTCGCCGTCCCGACTTGCTCAACCAACGCTGGAGTCCGCGCATCTTTGCGCCGACTGTGCAATACTTACAATAAGCTATTCACGGCCGTAGACATTTTCAGCACAAACAGAGTATGTTTCCAAAAACAAATCTTTGAAAGTCTAGCTGAGACAACTTAATTTCTTTGTATAGCTTTGTTCCTTGCTATCTAGTCGCTAGTGTGCGTTAAATTTAGTTAAGTTTACTGTAGCATTACCTTACCTATATTATGCATAGTTCTTAGTGAGAGCGTTTTAGGAGGTAAGTGCACATCTTCTGAACTGTATATCTTATCATTAACTTACTGTACTTACTTCTGTTGTTTCTCCAAAAAAAAAAAAGTACAACAATTTACAGTACATACGGCCCTTTAAATGTTCGGACATAGGCACGTAAAGTGCTAATTACAAAGCCACGAGCGTAGCCGTTAACATGGGAAAAACGTATGTTGCGAAGGACGCTTACGAACGGAGAACCAGCCTAGCGGATCGCTGGCAATGAATGTGTTAAAGTTGTGATAAATAAAAAATACAAGTGTCGCAAACATGTTCAGAACCAGACATTGAGACGAGGCCCTATCCTATCTATCGCAAACATAGAAAATCTAAACTTCGATATCTCTCTTTATCGCTACCATGAATTGACACTTGATGCACTGGTATATTGGTGCGATCGAGAGGGAATGCGATAGAGGTCACGCAGTCGCTAGCGTAGTTTAGCTCATGGTAGGCGTGCGTAGTTCAGTTTCGTCGGTGGTAGCCATTGACGTATAATATCTAAGGACGGGCTAATGGGGCACTAAACATCGTACTAGTTCAGCGGTGCTACCCACGAATTCCAGCCAATCGTGCAGTTTAACGCGACTAGTTGCGACCAATAGCGCGCGTAATGCGAACTCGTCAAACAGTCGCGCGCGTGATGCGAACTCATCAACCAATCGGATTGTAGCTTGGTGGATATAATCAAATGGAGACGCCATGTCTGTAATTATCTGTACAAAACAGTCTGCCGATTTTTGCGGGGGAGGGGAACGTCAAATGTATGCGTAACGTAAAAATAGCCATGTCAGATAAACGTCAGTCCATACATTGTGTATGACCGTTGGCCGCCTATTTTCGACAGAGGGGAAAGCCTGTTAATGGCTACTCCGTTTAGTTGTATCCTCCAAGGATTGTAGCGATTTCACACCGCTGTACTGGCCCCTGTCATGCCTCATTATTATTGCCCGTAAAGCCAGTCCCTACCTAGATATCTATGTCAATGGTGGTAGCCCTAACAGGGGACATAGGGACTGACATACTGAAACAATCATACCCCACTTGGGGATTAATCGTGATCACAGAATGTCACGACATGTATTATGAAGAGAATTGCATGGACAGCCGCCATTTAAAGCAAAGGCTGAAACTGTTACTAATTGTTGGCTCGCCTGTTTTTTCAGCTAATTGCTTTGTTGAACAACTAGCAGACATACCTAGGTATATGTAGAAAGATTACAAAATATGAATACGCTGAACAGTATAGAACACAAAGTTTTTTTTTAAATTAAACTATAATACCTTACGTAAGCTTTCTCAAACAATACTGCCTTATACGTTAACTACCGTCATATACCTATCTACTAACTAGCCTACCTATAACTAGTCAAAATGTTTTTTTGTAACTTTTTTAGATTTTTTTTCAAAAAAGTTAATCTGAGCATGCCCAGCGCCTATAAACTCTCGTCTTATATAATGTTTTCTTAAAAGCCTTTTGTTATGAAACCCCCTCTTATTTCCCCCCATCGCAAATAAACGCACCGTTTAGTTTTGATGAAGTTGCACAAATTAGAGCGCGGGCTGCGGTGGCTGAACACGCGATACGGCTGTATGACACAATTTTACTTTTAAAATGTTACGACTTTTAAACACGGTTATTACTTATTATAAGAGCATTTTCACATTGTCCAAACCGATATCGGATGTCGGAGGACGACTACAAAAATGCAAAAAAGTGCCTTTACAGTACATATGGGGCTACTTTTCTGCACTAGTGCGTAAAATAGCACTTTTCGTGCGTATGTCGAAACTTTATAGTGCCATATGTACTGTAAAACGTTGTTCGATACACGTGCGAATAGGTAATTCGCAACTCGTGTCGATTTAAAACACTCCCTTCGGTCGTGATTTAATTTATCGCCACTCGTTTCGAATTTCCTCTTTTTCGCACTTGTATCGAAAATAACTACATTTAGAGAACAGTAAAGTAGGTCTATACCTACTCTATAGTATAGAGCGTTTATTCGTGGCAAAAAAGAACAAAACAACACGTAACACTTAACAATAAGCCACGAAATGGTGCCGACTCAGCATGGTGCTAGCCTGGCTGGGCTAGCGCTGGTCTTCTAATTTTTTAAAATATTTAATTATTGTTTGTTGTTCAAACCATCACCATCACCAAACCACCAAAATTAGAACTCCATTTTAATGTAAAATTATAACCAAATTTTTAAATCTTGCTATCCTATTAAAGCAAATGACTCCAAAATAATCATTGTAAACCCAAAAATAGTAAATGACCACCAAAATTGTAACCACATTTTAATTAAAAATGTGGAAATACTTAATATATCATTATCTTATTAAATTAATTGATCCACTTCGTTTCTGTAAGGGTCGCTGTTCAAACCTAACCTAACCCACTTTTCTAGTAGCATTTCTTTTCTGTAAGGGTCGCAGTTCAAACCTAACCTAACCCACTTTTCTAGTAGCATTTCTTTTCTGTAAGGGTAGCAGTTCAAACCTAACCTAACCCACTTTTCTAGTAGCATTTCTTTTCTGTAAGGGTAGCAGTTCAAACCTAACCTAACCCACTTTTCTAGTATCATTTCTTTTCTGTAAGGGTCGCAGTTCAAACCTAACCTAACCCACTTTTCTAGTAGCATTTCGTTTCTGTAAAGGTCACAGTTCAAACCTAACCTCACCCACTTTTCTGACAGCAGTTTGGTTCTGTAAGGGTCGCAGTTCAAACCTAACCTAACCCACTTTTCTAGTAGCATTTAGTTTCTGTAAAGGTCGCAGTTCAAACCTAACCTAACCTACTTTTCTAGTAGCATTTCGTTTCTGTAAGGGTCGCAGTTCAAACCTAACTTGACCCACTTTTTTGATAGCAGTTTGGTTCTGCAAGAGTCGCAGTTCAAACCTAACCTAACCCACTTTTCTAGTATCATTTCTTTTCTGTAAGGGTCGCAGTTCAAACCTAACCTAACCCACTTTTCTAGTAGCATTTCGTTTCTGTAAAGGTCGTAGTTCAAACCTAACCTCACCCACTTTTCTGATAGCAGTTTGGTTCTGTAAGGGTCGCAGTTCAAACCTAACCTAACCCACTTTTCTAGTAGCATTTCGTTTCTGTAAAGGTCGCAGTTCAAACCTAACCTACCCTGCTTTTCTAGTAGCATTTCTTTTCTGTAAGGGTCGCAGTTCAAACCTAACCTAACCAACTTTTCTAGTAGCACTTCGTTTCTGTAAGGGTCGCAGTTCAAACCTAACCTAACCCACTTTTCTAGTAGCGTTTCGTTTCTGTAAGGGTCGCAGTTCAAACCTAACCTAACCCACTATTTTAGCAGCATTTCGTTTCTGTAAGGGTCGCAGTTCAAACCTAACCTAACCCACTATTTTAGCAGCATTTCGTTTCTGTAAGGGTCGCAGTTCTAACCTAACCTAACCCACTTATCTGAGGAAATAATACGCCGAATAGAATAGTTAATTAATGGTTTTAATGTAAGATAGAAAGTTAACAACAATGATAAGAGCAATTTTCGATTTCGCATTGACAGTAGCGACACCAAGTGGCAATGTTAGTACACTAAAAGACGTTTGTTCGTTCAGAAACTGTAATTATGTTTACACATCTTCAACATCCTCCCTTAAACATAATCCCATCTTGGAAGAACAATATGCCAGTTTCCTGTGCGACGTTGCTTTAGTAAGAGCGTCAGCAATCATCTTGTCTGTCTGTACGTAGCGCACCTCAATGGCTCCTTCAAGTACCTTATCACGGACAAAATGGTGCCTCACATCGATGTGCTTCGTTCTGGAATGATATCCGTCAGAACGTGAAAGTTTTATAGAGCTTTGATTATCGCTATAAATTACTAAGGCTTCATTCTTCAGTTGTGGCCACATATTTTCTTGAAATTGTTTAAGCCACAAAGCCTCTTGTACGCATGACGATAGAGACATGTATTCCGCTTCTGTTGTAGAAAGCGCAACGGTAGGCTGACGTCTAGAGTTCCAACTGATCGTTCCTCCCTGGAACAGAAAAGTATAGCCGGTACAGGAACGCCTGTCATCTCCGGAACTTGCCCAGTCTGCATCGCAGTATCCATGAGCCATGGTTTCCTGACAATCTTGCTTGTAGCTCAGCCTGTAATCAAGAGTGCCTTTTAAATAGCGCATAACACGCTTCAGCGCAACCCAGTGCTGCATCTCCGGTTTTTTGTTATATTTGCTCAACATATTTATGACAAAACCTATGTCCGGTCTAGTAACTTGTGAGATGTACAACAAACAACCAATTATCTCCTGATAAGGAACATTATCTAAAATCTCGGCATTCTCAGTAGTTCCAATTAGCTTAGTATTCAAATCCATTGGTGTTTGTACACTTTTGCAGTCAGACATGCCAAATTTGTTTAATACTTCTTGTATATATTTTCTTTGGTCTAAGTACAAGATGCCCTTGGTCCTATCTCTCTCCACATGTACGCCAAGACAATACTTAATGTCTCCTAAATCTTTAATTTTAAATTTTTTATGTAGCTCTTCCTTAAAGTAGTGTTTTGTCTCCTGATTATTGGTAAATAACACAAGGTCATCAACATAAATGGCCAAAAAAAACATATTACTACTATCTACTATTTTATAATAGATACAAGGATCTAACTTTGAACGTGAGAGTCCCATTTCTCTCAATGTCATATCAATCTTCTTGTTCCACTGCCGGCTGGCCTGTTTTAAACCGTACAGTGATTTATTTAACCGGCATACTTGCTCACCGTTGTTGCCATACATTGGCGGTTGCTTCATGTAAATCTCCTCCTCTATGTCACCTTGAAGAAAGGCTGACACGGCATCCATCTGACATATATCTAGGTCATATTTAACCGCTAAGGCAAATAAATATCTTAAAGAAGCGTACCTGACAACTGGTGAGTATACTTCTGTGTAGTCTATGCCTGGTTTTTGAGAACATCCTTTGACAACGAGCCGTGCCTTGTACTTCACTATTGCTCCATTTTCATTCGTCTTGGTTTTGAAGACCCACTTACATGGTATGGGACGCTTGCCTGGTGGTAGAGTAGTAATTTCCCATGTATTATTCTCCATTAAGGACCGATACTCCTCTTCCATAGCATCTTTCCAGTGTTGAGCGTTAGAACTTGACAACGCTTCTTCAACAGTCAGCGGATCTGAAATCTGAACACACATGAAATTATTACCTGGTGCAAAATGTTTCTGATGAGACCTCAGAGTGATTTGTCTTTCAAAACTTTCATTGCTGTCACTACCACTGGGGTAATATGTCTCATCATTAGTATTGATTACACAGCTGTCAAAGGATGTTTCAGAATCTGATGATGTAGCTCCATCCTGTAATGTCTCTACGTTACTATCATCTGTATTTGTTATATCTTCATTCTCCTGTATCTGTTCATCTGAACTAAGAGGGACTGTGGCCGACTGTGGCCCTGAGATGGGTTTCTGTGTCATATTTTCAGTGCTTTTACCATCTTCAATAAATATAACATCCCTGCTAATCACCATCTTTCCATTAATAGGATTTAACAACCTGTAGCCCTTTGTATTGTCACAATAACCTACAAAAATTAATTCTTGTGATTTACGGTCCCATTTTAGACGTTTTTCTTTTGGAATGTGTACCATAGCCTTAGTTCCAAATATCTTAAGGTGTGAAATGTTAGGTTTCTTACCTGTCCATTTCTCGTATGGTGTTACCTCATCCAAAACTCGTGACGGTGATCTGTTAATGACATAAGCAGCACAGGCAACTGCTTCAGCCCATAGATTTTTCTTCAGCTTTGCCTCAAAAAGCATGCACCTTGCACGCTCTACCAGACTTCTCATCATCCTCTCTGCCAATCCGTTCTGCTCGTGCGTGTACGGAGCACTGGTCTGGTGTCTGATGCCGGAAGCCACTAGAAATCCAGAAAAATCTTTGTTACAATATTCTGTCCCTCTGTCGCTCCTAAATACCTTTATCTTTCTTCCCAACTCATTTTCCACCTCTTCTTTAAATGTCTTGAAAATCATTGTAATATCCATTTTGTTCTTAAGAAAATATACATATACTTTGCGGGAATAGTCATCTATGAAAGTTATGAAGTATCTAGCACCACCGGCTGATGGTACCTCCATCGGACCACATAGATCTGAATGCACTATTTCTAGCAATGCAGTAGTTCTAGAACCAGATTGCGGAAATGGTAATCGAGTTTGTTTTGCTTCACAACAGGGTTTGCATACAGTATTAATCTGCTTATTATTAGTAATATTCATGCCTTCAGCACACACCTGTAACTTTTTAACATCAGCCATATTCAGATGAGCCATTCTTTTATGCCAGGTGACAATATCTGCTTTACTTGCACATAAAATAGCACATGCATTACCAGTTACAGTGTTAAGCTTATACAAGTCATTGATTGCTTGTCCAGTTGCTATGAGATTCTTGTTGGCATCAAAAATATTACAGCCTTGTTTCGTAAACTCCACTGTGCAGTCATTTTTTGTTAACTGGCTGACCGATAGCAAGTTTGCACCCAATTCAGGAATAAACAAAACTTTTCTCACCTGGATAGGACAACCATCTTTACATGTGTCTGTTTGAATATTTATTTTACCCATATTCTCTACCTTGACATAAGCTTTATTTGCCACCATTATCTTCTCGACCGGAGGTGGTTGTAAATCATACATCCATTCTGAACGTCTGGTCATATGCATTGTCGCACCCGAGTCGACATACCAATCATCTTTATCTATTAACGAATTGCATGCTGAAAAAACTGCTGAAAAACTATGCTGAACATTACTAGTTTTCTGCGCTGGACACTGAGTCTTGAAATGTCCATATTGATTACAGCCAAAGCAACGTGGTCCTTTTCCTTTGGGCTTTGTGTTTGTATTTTGGTGTGAAGTACCCTTCCCTTTAGTCAAGAACGCAGACGACTCTGAACTTTTCACTTCTTGTAACAGTTTAGTCTTTATAAAATCTGATGATATCTTGACACCGTAGCCCTCGAGACCCATGATCATTGGTTTGTAATTCTCAGGTAAACCCGCCAGCATGAGTGTACCTAACCACTCATCTCCCACTTCGAAGCCTATATTTCTTAACTTGTATGCAGTGCTCATAATTTTATTCACATAATCTTCAATATTTGAGGAGTTATCGAGCGAAGTGTTGATTAAATCACGTAACAATCCCACTTTTCTTGACAGCCCGGAGTCTTCAAATGCTTTTTGTAGATTTAACCACACCTCTCGTGATGTTTTTGCGTTTTCAATATGAACATAGTTGATTGGTTCCACTAACAAAATAATCTTGGACTTGGCCTTAATGTCTTTCTTGGAATCCACTTCTTCTCCCGGATCAACACATTCCCATAAATCTTCGTGCTCCAAATACGATTTGACTGCGAACCTCCACGTCGAGTAGTTTTCACGACCGGCTAATTTTTCAATTTGCAGGTTAGACGACGTAGCCATTGTTACCGGGTCAAATTATTTCGCGAATTACTTGTTGTACTGACTTTACTACGATTAAAATAATTAACCTCAGTTCTATATTGCGTTTATGGGACGGCCCATAACCTGAGGAAATAATACGCCGAATAGAATAGTTAATTAATGGTTTTAATGTAAGATAGAAAGTTAACAACAATGATAAGAGCAATTTTCGATTTCGCATTGACAGTAGCGACACCAAGTGGCAATGTTAGTACACTAAAAGACGTTTGTTCGTTCAGAAACTGTAATTATGTTTACACATCTTCAACAAGTTCGGTTCTGTGAGGATCGCAGTTCTAACCTAACCCACTTTTATAGTAGGGTCAATTTTCAAATAGGCATTTTTTGCTGTCCCACGGCTAAAACTCGAAGTCCATAGGACTTAAAGACTAGATATGTATATATTTTCATTCAGTGTATTATAAACTTTAAAAATAATGTACAACTGTACCTTCAATATTATTTGTTTCTGACAAAATCGCATTTGAAGGTCTAAAAATGGCGAAATTTGCCGTTTTTCGCGTGTCCCAGTGGCGGCATTGCCCAATTTAAAAAATCATAACTTTGGATGTAGGCAACGTATTATGAATACCTTTATATTTTTATAAAGAGCATTTTCTAGAGAATTTATTTAGTCATTTCGATAATTTAATGCGTTATTTAATAAAACAAGAATAGCCTTTGTATCGCTGTCCCGCGCGGCACTTGTTTTGTTATGACTTAAAGATACCCCCCAAAATCTTCTTTGTCTATTGAATAACGATTAAATTAACTTTACGACGCAATAGTGCGGTTAGTTGGGTGTCTTTGACCATTAAGTATGCACGCGGAAACAGTTTTATTTATGTAATAATCTCTTTCGATATATTTTGGTACGACTACAATGACATTTGTATGGACGCTTCATATGTTGGTACACAGTCGAAATGAAAATGTGTATTTCATAATAATAGTTGCAAATATAGTGTTAAAATATATAGTCAAATAAATAAGTGAATCGGTTATATGGTGTAAGAAATTTCGCCAAAAAATATTATTGGCGACATTTGTATGGCGACATTTGTACGGTTATTTTGACCGTACAGATGTCGATTGTGGCATACAAATGTCGACATAGTGCCATACAAATGTCGAAAAGGCGTCATACAAATGTCGTCAGGTTTTACAAATGCCACAAAATTAATAAATAGTGACATAAACATTTTGATACTGCCATACAATGTCGAAAAAATGCCATATACATGTCTAAAGTGCCTTAAAAATTGCTAAATAGTGCAATAGTGCAATGTTGATCTTCAGACATCCATATCTAGCAAACTATAAAAAGTAGAGTGGTGCCTCGTACAGTATATTTTTTGTTGTTAAGAATCCTTCCTAAATCGATGATTATAAATCAAATTTTCCAAAAATATAAAATTGCCATACAAATGTCGAAAAAACACCCTCTTCAAAAATTTACCCACTAGCATTTCGTTTCTGTAAACGTCGCAGTTCAAACCTAACCTACTTTTCTAGTACCATTTCGTTTTTTTTAAGAGGGGAAATGCTTTACGCATACCACCCGGCGCGGGGACGGGCCGGGATGGTTATTTGGGACTCCCTGTTGTGGGCTAATGAGACCCCAGGTTTACCCACTAAAACCCCTCTGTTGCCGCCTCGCTGCTATACGGCGAGGTCCCAGGAACGCCGAAGTACTCTTCCGCAACCTCGCCAGCGGCCGTCCGTACTCGGACCCGACTCTTGGGGAAATCACCCCTTCACCTCAGTGGGCGCGTTGGCTACACATCGCGCCCGCCCACGCAGGGACCTTTGTGTAGGCGACAGACGTCCCCGGGCCTGCCGCCCACAAGTGCCCTTATGGGGGTAGCCGACGGTCGTAAGCCAGCCGCCGCCGCCCCACGCGTTTGCGGCGCATTGGCTGGGAGGCCGGATCCTCCTCCCTACCGCGCTCGGCTGCCTCCTTCTGCGTCATCACAACCTCGCAGAAGGAGGCTACCGCCTTCCACGATCTCTCACCACCCACCATGGCTTCCACTATAGCTGGCAGGGAGAGGTCATTTCCGACTACGGCCACGAGTGCGGCCCGCGCAGTGCTAACCTAACCTAACCCACTTAACTGACTGATAGCAGTTTAACCTACTTTTCTAGTAGCATAACGAAATGCTACTAGAAATTAGGTTAGGTTAGGTAGGTATGCGGTGCGGTGTATGGGGGGTTAAGCGGGAGGGGCTAGTAATTTTGGCATTATTTTACTTTATTAGGTAATATGTATACATTTATTGGTAACAAAGAAAACCGGCACTGGATCAAAGCAATACTGTTGTGATAAGAACATCGCTTGGGTGAGGTATATTTCATCAATTATTTATCGAAAACTGAATTCGGAAATCGACGGTTACACTGGAACTCACTCACACATGGATATGTTTTTAAATTAACTGATATTTATTCTGAAAAATATAAAAAATAAATGCGGTAATTTACCAGCTGATAGCGAAAATCTGTCAACTCTGCGCAAGAGTTCTGACAGTTGACAGTGACACCTATGACGTTTATGGTTGCGTTCGGAAACTGTGCGTTCAAGTAGACTACTATTAAACAACATGTCGAAAAAATTGAACGTAAAAGTCTTAGGCACTGACGACAAAGCAAATGTTGAATGCTTTAAATGCAAAACAAACGTCGAAATAAGAGACACAATATTATGCACGTCTTGCAACAATAGGTTTGAATTTCATTGCGCTGGCTACTCAGAAAAACTTTATCGTATGAGGAGCCAAAGGGAATCCAAAAATAAGTGGAAATGCAAAGCATGCGTAGAAAACCACACTGACGCTAAAGTCTCAAAGGAAAAAAATCTTAAAGCTAAGAAAATGATCCAGCCTTCTAAAGGGACGCCACAATCTGTCACAAAATTAAAATCAACACCGAATGCTGAATCTTTATCTTTATCTGAGGCTAAACAAAAATCACCAGGTGTCCCTCATGTTGAAAAACCCGTAATGCCATCTTCATCAGAGAACCCTCAACTAAAAGAACCAGAAACTGAGTTAAAATCTGCAGTCCTAATACAATCACAGTCAACTGAAATTGTATCTCAAACTAGTCCTGACACGCAATTACCTCAAAAACCCGTAGTGCCATCTTCATCCGATAACCCACAACTTAAAGAACCAGAAACTGAGTTAAAATCTCCAGTCCTAATACAATCACATTCAACTGAAATTGTATCTCAAATTAGTCCTGACGCGCAATTACCTGAAAAATCTATTTTACCAGTACCGTCCGCCATAGATGAAATAACTCCTAATAAAGATAATGCTCAAAAAGAAACTAAAGACACCATCAATCTAGTATCACAAGTATATATGGCTTCCTGTTTTCTATCGTCTTCACCCTTACAACGCACATCAGGAAATGATCCCGATCCAAATGAGGACTTACACTCTACAGAGCCCAGTATATCCAACAACTCAAGTATAATGAACTCAATCAATTTCAGAGACAGCGATGTCTCGGAGTCTCTGAATGATTCTTTACCCGCTTCTGATGTCCTGTCAAGAAGCGTAGACGGCGTACATCGCGGCTTACCATATTCAAATGAACACAATGAACTGCATGGAAGAATAAACGAACTTGAGTTGGTACTAGCCAGCACGCAAGAGGAATTAGACCTAAAAATACTAGAAAACAATGAATTTCAAAGGAGAATACAGCAATTGACTTTAGAGATAAAAGTACTCCAATCATTGTGCTACTCTTCATCTTTTGAAACTAAAAACAGATGCACTGCTAAGAAAAAGACGAGAAACTCTTTGATTCCCGGCTGTCCATCAACACCAGCTTCGCCAACGGCCGATTTGCATCAAGATCTGACTTTAGATAGTGATAAAAAGATATCAAGCTTAGAAATAAAGATAATTAATTTCGAAAAACTACTCAAAAATATTGAAAGCCAGATCATTTTACTCAATAAACAAGTGGAAACTATGGCACAAAATTTTCACACATCTGAATTTGAAACAAATGCTACTGCAAATAATATTAAGAGCAAGTCCCTGATTAACCCCGATGCGCAAACTTATTGTCAAGTTTCAATTACTCCGAGGAAAATTGCAATAGAACCTACTCTTTCACAGTCAAAAGTGTGCGTTATTAGTAACTATACAAATCACATGCTAAAACTGCTGAAACGAGATTTCTCAAGTGAGAATACATGTTTTTACCTGAAGCCTGGAGCGCCAACACGGGAACTTTTTGTCGGTCTTCGGAACAAGCTTCAAGACTTCACTATGAACGACTTTTGTGTTATTTATATTGGTGATAAGGACTTCAAGACTAGTAATAACTATGATAGTGTAGTCAAATTCATTCAGGACCAATCAAGTTTTGTGCAGCACACGAATATAATAATCTGTTTGCCTACATTCAAAATTAATCAATTTTCAAATTTATTTACAAGCCGTGTCGAACTTTTTAATAACTTACTCTGGAAAAGTAACTTGGAATATAATTATTGTTATATTTTGGACTCTAATTTAAATTTGCAATATGATAGCCTTATGTTTTCTCGGTCTGGTAATGTAAACCAGCAGGGTTTCATCACAATTTATAACGACTTGACTTTTGACATCGCTTTCTGTACCTGATGATGTGATAGATATAGGGGAAACTAACACTCATGAAACAGTTATAACAGAAGACTATAAGAGTTTTTTAGACATAGCACACAATCCATTAGTGAAAAGATAAACAAGTCAGATTGTCAAGCCTCCGTCCACGAGAATCCTTCTCCAAACATTAATAAGTACCTGTCTGTGCTACACCTTAATATTAACCGTCTTCAAAATAAAATACTTTATCTGGAGTCTTTTGTGGAGCTGGAACTTGAATTTCGACCATGTTTTATATGTATAACAGAATCGTGGCTAAGGCAGGACGAAGACAGTAGCATTAGGTTACCTGGATATCGAATTGTAACCAATTGTTCGAGATCCATTAGTCGTGGAGGTGGCTGTATTATTTTTGCTAGAGACGACATATTTAAAAGTTGCAAAATATATAATGTTGAAAGATACTATAAGGAAAAAGTTTTTGAAGTATGCTGTCTGACAATTGAACTTCAAAACATGCCCAAAATATATCTTAGTACAGTATACCGAAGTCCGAGTAGTGACATTAAAACATTTTTGACACAGTTAGACCTATTTCTAAGTAATAATAAAAATAATTGCTCCATCCTGTGTGGGGATTTCAACATCGATTTAAAAGGCAAAACAAATGTAACTAAAGATTTTTTGCAAGTTTTTCTAGAGCATAATATGAGGCCTACGATAAGAAACTACACTCGCGTTACAGAGACATCTCAAACTTTAGTTGACAATATCTTTACAGATATGGATGATAAATATAAAGGCCAAGTTGTCCCTTGCAGTTTTTCAGATCACGACGCTCAAACGGTAGTTTTCTACGATCAATTAATACTGCCAGTCCAGCAAATTAAGGTTCAAGAGAAACGAATATACTCCCAAAGTGCTTTAAAGAATTTTAAAACAGACTTAGAAACAACTTCTTGGAGCGACTTGTACAATGAAAACACATGTGAAGGAAAAGTACAAGCGTTCTATAATATAATGTATAGCTTAATTGACAAGCACTTTCCTCTTAAACATGTAAAACTACGGAATCACCAAAAATCCTGGATAACACGAGGAATCAAGGTATCATGCAGAAGAAAAAGGTCGTTACTGTTAGCAATGCGTAAATTTAGAAACGATAGCAATCTTAGGCAGCTTTACAAGTCTTACAACGGCATCCTAAAGAAACTGATTTTTACAGCAAAAAACATACACATTAAAAATGCTATAAAAAGGGCAAAGTCAAAAAGTAAGGTAATATGGAGAATAGTGAATGAAAATACTGCCAAGAAGTCAATCACTGATAAAAGTACAATCAAACTCCGCGTTAATAATGATATAATCGATGATCCTACAAGAGTAAGTAACATTTTTAACGAATACTTTGTTAACGTGGGTAAAGTCTCCGATATCAAATATCAAAAACAGATCATGGTAGTGAACATATGAATCTTTTACATAACAGTCACATTAATAACACTAAATCTGTTTTCATGTCACCCGTTGACGAGTTTGAAGTCATAAGAATCGTCAAGTTACTGAAAAACACAAGCTCATGCGGCCCGGATGATATAAGTACGACGTTGATCAAACATAACGTAGAAGCTATTTGTGCAGCGCTGTGTGACATTTTCAATACGTGTATTTGTGATGGGATTTTTCCAATTCAATTTAAAACTGCAAAAGTGATTCCATTGCATAAAAAGGATAGTAAAGAGGAGATATCGAATTATCGCCCTATTTCTTTGTTGACTGTACTTTCCAAAATTTTCGAAAAGGCAATTGCGAATAGAATTATTAATCACTTTGAAAAATGCAATTACTTTTGTTCTCAACAGTTTGGCTTTAGACAGAATCGAAATACAGTAGCAGCTATTACTGAATTGGTCCTAGACGTTATGAACAATCTTAATCAAAATTATAAATGTGCGGGTATCTTTTGCGATCTAAGTAAAGCTTTCGACTGTGTAAACCATAAAATATTAATTGATAAGTTGCAATATTACGGAATCCGTGGACCGACTCTAAAATTACTGACATCGTACCTAACGGATAGAACACAATTTGTTCAAATAGTTAATGTAGATAATTCCGGGTGTGTTAGTTATGTTAATTCTACTAAGCAAGTAATTGACTGTGGAGTTCCCCAAGGGTCTGTCTTAGGACCTTTACTATTTATTATTTTTATGAATGACTTGCAATCCAATATAACTCATGGTACACCTTATCTTTACGCAGATGACACAAGCATAATAATAGGTAATGAAAATATAAATTTACTTGAAACTCAAATAGGTGAAACTTGGGAGGAAATATCTTACTGGTTTAAGTGCAATGGTCTTAAAATAAATTTGGACAAAACGGTATATTTTCCTTTTCTCAGACACTCAAATAGCATACCGTATGATCTGCCTCTACCTGTAGCAAAAGCAGATGATGTTAAGTTCTTAGGTATACATTTAGATACACAATTGCGCTGGTCCAGTCATATAGAACTTCTAAGAAAAAAATTAGCCTCCGCCTGTTACACACTGAAAAGCCTCTCTAAAATATTTAGCTCGTCTGCGCTTAAAACAGTCTATTTTGCATATTTTGAAAGCCTAATGAGATATGGCCTTGAGGTCTGGGGTAACAGTGTCCATGTGAAATGTGTTTTACTTTTACAAAAAAAGGCTGTGAGGTATGTTGATAAGGCAAAGCGACTTGAACATTGTCGTCCTCTGTTTGTGAAGCATAACATATTGACAGTGACATCACTTTACATATACTTAGTCTGTATTTTTGTTTATAAAAATAAGACCCGATTTGCATGTAAAAACAAAAATAGACATCCTAGATTAAGACATAAATTTGACATACAATTACCAGAATCTAAAAATTATATACTTTTCAAAAGAAGTCTGGAATACATGGGAATTAAAATTTATAATTTTTTGAATGAGGACATTAGACAATGTGATAATATTATTGACTTTTCCAAAAAATTAAAATCATTTCTACTAATAAGACCATATTATAATCTGAAGGAATATTTTGATAACTTGTCATTTTAATTGTAATTAGATTATTATTTTAATTTAAGTTAATCTAAGATTTTGCATGCCATATTGTGGTAGACCATACATGCATGTACACAATAGCTACAATAAGTACCTATAACACCCCTATGACATGTAACCATGACAACTGTGTATGTTCAAGCAAATAAATAAATTGAAATTGAATCATAGTGGTTTATTTAGGTGAAAATATCGCATTAATTTGGTCTTCAAGATTTGGTGATCATTAATGATTTTTGGTGATCATTCAATATATTTGGTATTTGAATACAATTTGAAGTGCAGTCGTTATTAAATCGGTGGTACTTTTGTATTTTTAGGCCTTATTTTTTTGGTGTTCAGTAATTTTTTTTGGTAAGCATGATTTTTTTATTTAGGGTACCAAAGTATTTTTTGGTGGTCATTATATTTGTAGCCTATAAAAATTATTATTATTATTATAGAAATATCATGGTTGGATATAATAAACGATAAGTCATTTTTTTTAAATTGGAGCATAGTTACTCACCAAAGAGCAAAGTAGGCACATTTTACGGAAGTTATTTTCTGTAGTACAGTAAATCCTCCGGGAATGAGTGGTGCGCGTGCCAAGCGTCAAGTGCCAAGTGGTAAGTGCCAACTGTCTAGTGGTGTTAGTGACAGCAAGCGCCACAAGGGATAAAATGCTAAAGAACAACAGGTTTCGACCTTTCGATTCTTTTTAGTCCATTTAGTATTAGGGAATATTGGTGTATACACCTGCCACTCGAGCTGTCTACTGGTCTGTCGTTTTATGAGTTTTATGACATACATATATAGTTATAAAGAAGAAGATTAAAATGTTTACGAAATGCGTTAACATACGTTACTTTTAAGGTTTTTCGTAGAAAAATATATAGCTAAATGTTCATAATCTGAAATATTTTCTTAAAGGATAAAGAAAAGCCCTGTGTCGCCGTTAAACACAAAAAAATGTAAGTCCTGCATTAATTTGTTGAACAGTCAGATAAGTCTATGCATAGTTTAGGTACAATTATCATCACTACATAGTATAAAACAAAGTCGCTTCCTGCTGTCTGTCTGTCTGTATGTATGCTTAGATCTTTAAAAATACGCAACGGATTTTGATGCTGTTTTTTTTAATAGATAGAGTGATTCAAGAGTAAGGAGTATGTATAATTTGTTAACCCGTGCGAAGCCGGGGCGGGTTGCTAGTATGTAATAAATAAAGGAATGAACATAATTCATTAATGACTTAACCAATTAGGTCAAGTGTGTTAATTTGGGTTGGGTTAAGTAGACTGTACAGAATATATTACTACCCCAAATGAGGGTACCAAGCGTCGGACAGAAGTCGGATATTTACTAATGAGCCACTTTAATTGCCTCTGGCTCAAAATACTCTAATTAATGCGGAGGCCTAAGAAACAAACAGTTTAATTTTAAGTTTAACCAGGAACTCGATTCTAATTAATCAACTTGGTATAGTTTTACAACAGGTTTTGATATGACAATCGTCTTGGTGAATGGCGCGCATCTCACGCACAACTTCCACTTCGCGTGAGTAAAAAGTTATCAAATCTGAATCGGGCTCCTGGTTTACGAAATTAGTTATTTTTACTAGTCTATAATTTAGGCCCGTTTATTTCTATCTGTAATTAATTTCATTTGGACAATGAGTCTAAAAATAACTCCTTTCATTTCTCCACATCTAAAACCTTTTTAGAAGGGCTAATATGGCCGGCTCTTTATCATTTGTCACCATGCCTGTCACGTTCTAACAAGTAGGTGTGCGAAAGTGACGCATGACATGACAGGTGATAAAAATGCGACCATGATAGCGGTACAGGTCTAAACGACTCTGAATTTTTTAACAAGCACTAAACATACATACTAAACAACAACGCGTAAATATTTGTACGTTTAAGTCACCGAAGCACGCGAAAATTGAATCAGGGGCGCCATGCCAGCGGAAATAGCGGCGGAAGTGAGCGCATTAGCGCCGCCTGCCGGGAAACTGCGCAAACAACGAGGAGCTTTTAAAAGTTCCTGCAGTTGCTGGGTTTTTGGTAACGGTGCTGGAATGTTTTAGTTATGTGCTCTATCGAATGAAAACACTAGGGGTTCTGTTGTCAGTAGGCATTATTTAATCTTCTTCATCTTCCCTACTGCGCATAACAGCCGCAAGCCATTAGGACATTCGAGATCAGTTTGAATTTGTAATTTATCACGCGAAAATACAATTGTAATGTCCGTCCAAATGTCTGGTGTCTACGTTCTTTCGTACCTATTATTACAGTTGAACCTCGATAACTCGAACCTCAATTAGGCTAAATCCTCGTTAACTCGAAATATAATGCTATTCCGTTCCCTTCAAAGCCCAAAAGTCAATAATTCACATGAAACGAAGTAACCTACGATTCCCTTTACGGCTATCCAGTATCCAGTACATAAATTTTTGGCACCATAACTCGAAAAATGAAATTAGACCTCTTTAACTCTAAAAATTAATGTATTGTTTTATTACCTTTGTAATACGAAGTTTTCATTCGTTTTACCCCTAAAACCCCTTTAAAGAAAAAACTTATAACAAAAACTCCAGTCCATACCCTCTATAAGACGAAACCTCGTTAACTCAAACTTTTTGGCGTTTCCCTTAAGATTTGTGTTATCGAGGTTCCACTGAATATTGTTCACTTATGGACCCCGGCACTTAAAGTATTGAACCAATTGTTGCCACTCAATGCAAAGTACTATACTATTATGAAACGCATAGGTACAAAATACTGCCTTTTATTCCCGAAGGCGGATTGGCGCTCGCCTACTACACTTAACTCCCAACGAGTTGTTTCCTAGAAAGTGTAATTTATACATGTCTAAGTAATTGTAATACGTTAGTTTGATTTGGTAGTTGTATTTTATAATTGTAGATGTATTGTTATTATTTTTATGCTTGTATGTAAATTCAATGTTGACGTGTAAAAAAAAGTGCCCTTGTGGCCTATTTGCTGAATAAATGTTGAAGTTGAAGTTGAGGTAGATGCAGCTTAATCCTAAACTGTTACAGTGGAAATCGGCGTGTTACAAAATCACAGAATCGTCTTAGCGACCCTATTCGACCTGTGTTTCAACTCTTTGATCAAATTAGTATCATAAACTTATTTTTAAAGTTCAAATGGGCGTTCCTGTCATCAGTAAGCATTGGGAATCAGGACACCAATGTTTTCTGTGTTGGTTTCGCACCATCGCACGTAACTACGTCCTGTGGCAATCATGGGCCATTTGGCTATGACATATGTGACGGTCACCTACTTTCCATCCTCGTTATGATATTTTAGTGGATCCCTTAAATATAATACTTGGGACTGTCCTATAGAGCTGACTATTATAGTATGGCTCTTCTGAGGTGAACTTTTCGCTTCGGACCTTAATCTTTCAAACAAAGGCCATTGTCTCTATTATCGCAAACCCGAGCGCTCGAGCGTTAGCACGTGCCAGTACAACATTCATATTGAAAAACAACCGGTATTGTCATAGTATTAAGGTTCAAATTTAATGTCACTGATATTCTAGATATTACGTTTTGGTAGTGTAGGATCATAGACCGCCCCGAAGCGATACGGCACTCATATTATTTTGATACTTAGTGTGGTGTTAAAAATGAAACGTGGTTAAATATTTATTATATTGCTTTATTTAAATTATTAGCTTACGGTGGTAAATGTAATAATTTACAAAGGTGCAGCTGCAAGCATTGTTATTTTTTCTTATCTTTAAAATAACGATACCTACTGTGAAATTAGCACCTCTGATGTGATGCCGACGCATAGTGACAATAAAAACACTGATAAGGATTTGCGACCTGACCACTATTGTTTTGCATAGGTAAATACAATAGGTTTATGAGAAGAGCGGTGTGCAAGATCCGTGTGCATGAGTAGTGGGGCACATTATTTTATCATTTACCGACCCTACATCAGGCTTAAGTCGGTTTCTAATATCCTAACCGTGTGCTTCGTGTTATTTATATAAGTACTCTG
Organism: Cydia amplana; assembly: GCF_948474715.1. Taxonomy (NCBI): domain Eukaryota; kingdom Metazoa; phylum Arthropoda; class Insecta; order Lepidoptera; family Tortricidae; genus Cydia; species Cydia amplana. Next base: position 1,652,641 of record NC_086069.1, on the reverse strand, counting down.
CCCGATATTAATTTTAGAAGAAAGCATGTACCGTGTTAAAAACTTGACGACCTGCTTACGTGACCCTGGATTTTGATTGCAAGAAATTTATTATATCTGATTTTTTATGACACGATTTTATCTAGTACTTAGTAAATAACTGTTTATAGACCTACACGGAAAAATGTTGATTATACCTATGTTAAACTTATTAATCTTAAATTTACATTGTAACCTTAGATTTTGTTATATAACAAATATACAACGCTTTATCATAAAATATCTGGGTAACCGAGCTTCGCTCGGAAAACATATAAAAACTCGAATATGCGCGTTTTTCCAGAGATAAGACCTAGCTAGATCGATTTTTCGCCCCCGAAAACCCCCATATAGCAAATTTCATCGAAATCGTTAGAGCCGTTTCCGAGATCCCCGACATATACTATGACTATGACTATGACTATATATATATATATATATATAAATAAATAAACAAACAAGAATTGCGCGTTTAAAGGTATTAGATTAGATAATCACGTTTCATTTTTAACACCACACTAAGTATCAAAATAATATGAGTGCCGTATCGCTTCGGGGCGGTCTATCGTCCTACACTACCAAAACGTAATATCTAGAATATCAGTGACATTAAATTTGAACCTTAATACTATGACGATACCGGTTGTTTTTCAATATGAATGTTGTACTGGCACGTGCTAACGCTCGAGCGCTCGGGTTTGCGATAATAGAGACAATGGACTTTGTTTGAAAGATTATGGTTCGTAGCGAAAAGTTCACCTCAGAAGAGCCATACTATACCCCATTTCCCACTATGATACGGAAGGTGGGGGCCATTTTGTGGTTTGTTGTTTTTTGTTCATAATAACTCTCTCATTTTCGTAGTATATTATTTTATAATTGTTATTTGATTGGGACACCAAAGTAGGCTAACAAAAAAACTGTGTGATACGTTATTGTTATTAACTAATTATCGTAAGTTATTTAAATAATGTTTGGACGATGAATTATGCTTCTATTTCCGATATAAATGCAAATATAGCGTCCTGTTAGTTACACATCATGGAGAACATGAAAGCATAATAGACAATAAAACAAAATACCAGCGAACAACTTTACACAAATCAACAACAACAATCAGATCTATACAATGTATGTATGTATAAAGTTACTTACAAATTGCTATAAGTGTAATATTATAGGACATGCAGGTAAATAAAGTTACTTCTGAGCACTCTGAGGTACTGCGTTAAAAAGTCAAGTCAAATAGGGAATATTACGCGAAAGTCTGCGTAGGGGGCGCCACATCACCGCAAACGAGAGAGTCGACATTTTGTTATCTAACCTCTCTATCACTCTTGCATATTCGAGCGATAAAGAGGCGGATACCCGAGTTTCGATTTCGCGTTTTCCGGTAGGCCCTTTGTAAGCAAACCGCCTTGATATATCAATGTCATATTTGATTGTCTGTGAAAACTTGTCAAAAAACAGTTTAAGGTAGGTACAGTATGTATAAGTTACTCTATGGTATACTTAAGTTCTATTAGTGGCGCACTCTGGCGGCAAAACATTGCAGTTATACTCCCTATTGTTTTAACATGGAACATCGGATGTGTCAATAAGTACCTATACATAATTAAAAGAGCCAATTAACTACTCCAAATACCTTAAATTTAACTAGATTGTGATTATATTCAGCAATGAATGCTGGTTTTGTAACTACCAGCAGAAGATACAGATATTTACCGTTACTATATTGGTTATTTACCGTACACTCTGATGTTAACATCAATAACGTAGGCCCATTTGTCATACGTCAGCGCGGACAGTGCCTTAATGGACTTCATAGTTTAATAATATCGAAAATATTGTATGAAATATTTGTGTTACATTAAAGATATATTATTATGGCCGATTTATGATCTTATTAAAAATTGGTTTCTGGGCTCGATTTCTAATGCTCGTTCTGCCCTAGTTATAAGATAAATTATGATTTTAAACTCTATGAGAAATAGCTAAAAACGGAATTCATGGGTCAAAATTGTATGGATATTTTTGATTAGTTTTATCATTATATTTTACAGTAGTACATAGAGTGAGTAAAAATACGTTACTTAAGTATAACATTTCTAAAAACTGTATAGGTACTCTAAAGCTTACATTTGGGCTGAAAGTAGGTACAATTCGGATCAGTAATTTGATTATCTATTCAAGTACTTAGTCTTTCTGGCTTTGTAAAGATTATCCTCAAATGTATTTTTTGTCTAAAAGATTTAAAAAAAGAAACAAAATTCCAAAATAATCATTGAAATGAAGTTCGCAATCTGTTTAACCATCTTTTTTCTGCACCTTAAATCGAATGAAAATTGTAATACGAGTAAAACAGCGAAATATAACGAAACATTTTTTTTTAATAGCTACAATAGCTAACATTCATGACTAAATAGTTGAAGTAGCTACATTGGAAATCGGCCAGAGTAAAAGTCTATTTTTTTATTCGATAGACTGAAATGACATTTCATAGTATGAACATCATCTGTCATTTCATACTATGAAATGTCATTTTAGTCTACCGAATAAAAAAATAGACTTTAGATAATTATCGGCCTAGAGTCTGCCTAGAGTTAACTGTCTGGTAGTCACCACGCTGTCTATTCTGACGTTAGAATTAGCAACAGTGTAAAAAATGGTTCGCGTAATTTTAGAAGAAAGCATGTACCTATTTATAACTTTAAAAATGTTCAGTTCATTTACCCATACAATTTTGTTTGAGTTGAATATGTATGTAAAATAAATGAATAATGGTACCTAAATACCTCAACGATAATAACTATAGTTCGTTTTTTTTAGCATTAGAAAGAACTTGCAAGAAGGTAAGCGATCTTGACATGTCTTTTAATTGAAAGACGCTATTTAAAAATCAAAAACTATTACTTATGAAAGCAGAAAAATATGTAATGATCGTATTAGATTTATAATTGTTACATATTTGCCGTAACTTATTTTTAAAATGTGTTTTTCAATTAAAAGACAGATCAAGATATTTATAATGCTAAAAAAACGATCTATAAGTGCACGTAGCACTGAATAACATAAAACAAAAATTTTACTTTGTAATTCATAAAAGCAAAACATACCTTTTATTTTACCGTAACTCCAAAACTATTTAACACACGTGAAATATCTTCAAAACTGCACTAAACCAGACTACATTTATAAATAAACGAAATGCAAGAGCGTGCCAAATGCACTCGTATAAATAGCTCAAATAACTCCACTGCAGGTATTTAAAAACATAAGTTCTGTCTATGGTATTTAGTTTTCGTAAAGTTTGAAATTGGAACGGCAGCGGCGACCCACCTCGGTGGCATCTGGTCGGTTACTGGCCGGTTGGAGCGTCCGTGGCAAAATGGGACCAACATTTGCTTTGCCCGATGCAGGAAGAAAATTCTCGCGCATCCGCAATGTAAATTTTGTACTTTTTTGAAACTATACTTGGTCAAGCAGATCTTGTCAGTAGAAAAAGGCGGCGAATTTGAAAAATGTAGGCGCGAAGGGATTTCGTCCCATAGAAAATTTGAATTTCGCGCCTTTACTACTGACAAAGAAACCGGACAAGTGCGGGTCGGACTCGCCCACCCGAGGGTTCCGTACTTTATAGTATTTGTTGTTATAGCGACATCAGAAAAATACATCATCTGTGAAAATTTCAACTATGTAGGTATCACGGTTCATGAGATACAGCCTGGTGACAGACAGACGGACAGACAGACAGTGGAGTCTTAGTAATAGGGTTCGTCCGTACCCAAAGGGTAAAAACGGGACCCTAAAAAAAAGAAAGTATCGATATCGGAGTTATTGGCACAATCCTTCACGAGTCAAGTTTGGTCAAGTCAAGTCAGATGTCTCAAAGTATGTAGGTAGTCAACTTGATAGTTGATACACATACTTACACATATATTATATAATATGTTTTTAATCATACTTATGGTATATGGAATGTATAGCTTCATGGTATATGGTATGGAGCTATATTATATTAATTTAGAATTGGGTAGTAGGTTCCCCTAATTAAAATAAATTATTTCACACTGCCCGAAATAAAACACCAGATAATTATTAGAAAAACATAGATAGCAGTTATTTTTAAACACAATTTATATTTAATAAATCGGATTGAAATATAAAAAGTAGGTGATTTGATCGTGACGTCACTACACATGTTTTCATATAAATTCCACATTAGCAAATCGTTATGGCAGTTCTAAAAAAGAAGCTGATTTGACTAGTAGGAAAGTAGCCAATTATGTCGTGCGTAGACTCGTAGAGGGGGTTAACTTCAGACCCTTCTGACACCTCGTAGACTTTCGTAGCCGCTACGCGTTTCGTAGCAGTGCCTTTATGAACTTTAGTTTTGTCTTTTTATGAAATTAATAAATTATTAAGTAATGTATTAATGTTACTTATGTCTTTTTTATTTACGTAACGTGAACAATTCAAATTATTTTCGGTGAAATAAGTTAAGCAGTTTGAAGGCTTTTCCCTTATAATTATATCGGGTGGAACTAGGGTTGCCAGATGGTCGGGATTCGGCGGGATTCTCCCGATTTTTAGCATGTGTTCCCGATTCCCGACAAAGTGAAAAGTGTCCCGAAAAACAGCATCACGTTATAAAACAATAATTTCAAGTTCTGAACTGTCGTCGAGCGAACCAGCGACCCGCGTCGAGCCCGTCAGCGCGCGCGCGGGGCGCGCGTGGCTAGATTGGGCAGAGCAGCTGACGTAGTGCCAATAATGTAAAATATTGTTGTTTTTAATACAATTAATTTAATTTGAATGGTTCATTTTCCCGACTTGAGGCCCAAAATCCCGAAAAATTGATATTTTTTCCCGATAATAGCGCCTTTCGATCTGGCAACCCTAGGTGGAACAGAACGAAGGACTTTTATGCAAACAGGGAATTTCTTAGGCTACGTACTTTATTTTTCACTTTAATCTCGTTAATATTTCTAACCGTTTATGAGATATAGTTTGTTAAACATTAGTGAAAAAATCTGCATGTTTCAACCCTAGCAAGTAGATCCTAGCATCGAATTCGAATGTAAAGAATATAGGGCTCTAACTAACTCAGGAACCTACGCTCTAACTTACATTATTTTATATCACGGCGGTGGTAAACAATAAGCGTACTGACTTACGTGATGGTACACGAACCTACCGCCAAAAAGCCGCTCCCATACAATCTAAGTTGCGGGATGCACCATCAACGACCTGGGGCCCGTTTCTCAAAAGCTTGTAACTTGTAATACAAGCGTCACTTTTTGACAGCTTTTGTTAGAAAGGGACTTCCACTTGTATTGCAAGGTACAAGCTTTTGAGAAACGGGCCCCTAATCAACATTAAATATGGAGTCAGCTGTTAATCCTAAACAGTCTAAATTTTTTGTAAAAACATAGTTTACCCAACGTTGACGCTGGTGGAGATGGTCTAGTCGTGGTAAACAAGATAAAGCATTCATCTCTGTCTTGCATACTTGATAGAAAGAGACAGATGATCGACTAGAACCGTCTGACACACCCATTAAAAACTAATACAACAGTCAACGGCTTTCAAACCATCATGCCATAGGTCAGGACGGGGGCCGAAGCTTTAGGGCGTTGTATAGACTTCCAACATTCGTACCATCATCTAGTAAGACACAAATTTACTTGATGTGTAGGCGATTTTGGGATGTTAAAGTTTTAACAATTATAAGAAAAATTGCGAGTAAAATGTAGATATTGGACGTTTCATATTATGTTTACGCTAAATAATAAATTCACTCAACGAGTATTGTTAATATTACGTTAGTTAAAGTCATTTTGACATTTGAAATAAATCTACAGAAAAACCTAAATAAAGTAGGCAGTTAAAATGTCGCCCCATTGAACGTTTCTTATCTTGAGAAAGGAATTGTTTTTTAGCCTGCTTTCATGTAAAACATTATAAAGAACCTGTTTTCATTCAGAAATTCATAATCCTTTTATTACCTTTATAATCAATTATTTTACTAAGTCACACATAACATTGTTGAATGCCAAATCTCATTTAAACGCTAAACCATTAAAATTAACTAAAGACAATATCATTAATATTAACTTAAATTGGTGTTTATTTTAATATTTCTTATTTATATTATTTATTGTAATTTTTTCAATAATTGGTACCTGTTCGATAAATAAAAAAGTCAGGACCAAAATCCTTCGTCCTTCCTCAAAACACATTTTTAATCACAATTACCCTCTCTTTTTTATCATTCCACACCAAACATTAAACATGGAATATAATTTAAGTTAAAAAATATCCAAAAAAGGTTTTATTCAAGTTAAAAACTCACCTTATCCCAGTCCCATGTTCTGTGTCGTGCCGCTCGCTCGGGCCCGGGCGCGGTACTGGATGGATGGGGTATTGATCCGCGCAGCCTCTGGCTGGACCCGTCTATAAATAGACCTATCAAACGATCATATGGACCACTGAGGCTTTCAGGCGTGTACCATTTTTAATCGGGAAATAATTAAAAAATATACGAGGTTTGAAAACGGCACTTAAACTCACTTGTTGGTACTTGATATGAACTAAGATGCACTGCGCAGACTCTTTGAACTCGTTTGTGCACATCATTAGGCATTGACTAGACAGACAACAATGAAACAAAAGAGTTTCTTAAAAAGTAAAATTAATTATGTTTGTTTTCGAGTGAATTTAGTCAATTCAAGTCATACAACATCTAATGACGTAATGACTTCATGCTAGCATTTCTTTCTCATTTAATTACCTTTGCCGTCGAGATAGGTCGGTCGGTCGGATCGGTCGGTACGTGAAAAGCGTTACACTTTAATTATGTTACCAGCCCCAGATATAAGGCCACGAAATTTAAGTAGAGGCGTATAAAACGAATGCTGATTGAATAAATTAAACACGCAGTTTAAAAGTTTAAAGATAAATAATTCTAAATTTTGTATCCATACACAATATGTTCTTGTGTGTCTGGCCTCTTATTACGATGCGATATTTAATTTACCCTATGTAAATTCTATGTACCTGAATATTTAGATGGATGTAACTGATTCTATAAAAAAATCCTAAACGAATTTAAACTGTCGTAAGTCATACAAAAAAAAAATGCGCGAGTTACGAGTAAACCGTAAAGTAAGCTTAATATTGTGAAGATTTGGGGTCATTCACAGCGAAAAACGTTCAATGTCGTTAAAAAATTAATACGTAATATTAAGTGTAGGTATTTAGTGAAATCTTTTAATAATTAGGAAAATTTTCCCGCCAGTTACATTTGACACTAAAATAGAGACAATATAAATTTGCATCATAAATGCAGACTTGCCCAAAATTCCTGCGTAAGACTGATGACAGTCCAGCCGCCGAGACTCCTTTTGATGGATGGCACTATACTATAAATAGCTCATTAAACAATGTTAAAGCTGACTTCTTTTATATCCTGCATGACATAAATATTAAGCAATTTTATATTTTAAGCGGTGGTGGCCGAGTGGATATGACGTCCGACTTTCAATCTGGAGGTCGCGGGTTCAAATCCTGGCTCGTACCAATGAGTTTTTCGGAACTTATGTACGAAATATCATTTGATATTTACCACTAGCTTTTCGGTGAAGGAAAACATCGTGAGGAAACCTGCATACATCTGCGAAGAAATTCTAAGGTGTAAGTGAAGTCCCCAATCCGCATTGGGCTAGCGTGGGGACTATAGCCCAAGCCCTCTCGCGCATGAGAGGAGGCCTGTGCCCAGCAGTGGGACGCATATAGGCTCACATTATTATATTATTATTATTTATATTTTAATAAAGTAATATTTATTTGTTTAAATGTTACGTACATAGGAATAAACTTATTGCTACGAGCCGAGGTTCGAAGTTCGAACCCGCGACCTATAAGCTTGATAGCTATATTAAGCGTCATACTGGCGTCATATTGATTAAAGTGCTGTTTCAAAATTATTCCCGGGAGGCCGATTCGAACTTTCATTTAGACGTCATTTATTATAGGTACCGTCCAAGCGTCTCGCTCGCGCCAATACATGTTCGAACAGGTAGATACGAATGAAATGCATGTAAGAATGTTAACAACATGATATTCTACTTAAATGTAAGTTCAAACTAGCTTCCAGTTTGGCTTAGTTTGCTGTTTCCCGACCACTAATAACATAAGTACATATCGCGGTCGAAACGAAAATATTAAATTGTAATAAAGAGCATTTTGCCCGGAGAAGTAGGTCAAAATTAACTTGCAAAGCCTGATCCAGACAGAACCCGTAGAGAAAAGTAATCAAATAAATTGAATTTGATGCTGAATGCTAAGCGTGGTACGGGATGAGAAAAATATAAAACAATTTCATTTTTCAGCGCCTACCTGGATAATTTAGAAATGTAAAGGTGTTAGTGAGGCGGTAAGGGGCCCGCAGATTACCAGTTCGCCAGACGATATCAGCCTGTCAGTTGTTTGGAGCTTCAAATTCTGCTTTTAACTGACAGGCCGATATCGTCTGGCGGACTGGTAATCAGTGGACCTTAGCCCGCGGACTTTCAAACCGATGGTCAAAGGTTCGTACTCAAGGCTTTTGCACGCGACTTCGTCTGCGTGGGATGGTGATGATTGACAAAACTTACCGATGTCCTTCCTCGGGCCTCAAACTATGTCCATACCAAATTTTATCTAAATCGGTTAAGGCCCAGTGAGTTTGTCTTCTTCGCTCACTCTCACTGAGCGTAAGCGTTAGCGCGATGGAACTTGGAAGTGCGTGCCCGGGAGCGCGGAGTAAAGGGTCTAGCCGCAATCCTATAGTGAAACTGTCCCTGGCTGAAGTGTATACCTTTCTTAGGTGCGTTTATTTATCTTATTATAAGATATCGTTTTACCAAATTTCAAGGCTAGAATCCCCTTGGTTTGGCTACGTACGTAAACCCTAAAGTACGTAAGAAGGACGGCCTGTATGGATTAGTAAGACATTTTTACCTTGCTGCTCCAAATGGATTTTTTTACAAAAAATATATTTTATGCAATAGTATATTCTGCATTAAATAACAAAAAATTGAGGTTGTCGCTATCTCACAAGTATAAAAAAAAGTTAAAACAATTAAAAAAAATTTTTTTAAGCCTTTATAGTGCCTTTATACACAAGTTAACCTTGATTTTTTTTTAAATATACTAATATTAGATGCAATTAACATCCAAATTTCAAAACAATCGAACCACTAGTTTAGCTACAAAAAAATAAAAACGTATTAAAAAAATTTTTTTTTTTAGCCAAACCAAGGGGATTCTAGCCTTGAAATTTGGTAAAACGATATCTTATAATAAGACCAATAAACGCACCTAAGAAAGGTATACACTTTAGCCAGGGGCAGTTTCACTATAGGATTGCGGCTAGACCTTTTCCAAACAAAGGTAACACGAGTAGGAACAGTACAATAGTGTAGGTATGTTGTATAATCAATTATATCAGGATCCCCATCTCTCTGTGACCTTTACACGTAAATGCCAAATGTGCACGTGTTATCTATCTCGTGCAATGTTCGAGAACTAATATATCAAAAGCCTGACCTACAACCTTTATTTAATAATTGCAGGTTTGTTACTCCCATACAACACTGTGCAAATGTAAGGAAAATCCAGATGCAAAGCGTCTTGTCGGAGGGTTCCCGTACTAAACAGATTTGTCGATAAATATCTTCATATCACATTACATTCGTTTCATACATTATATTCGTTTTTTTGAAGAACCCCATACGGCCCATACCTTCTGCAGTCAAAATGTTCGCTGCAGGAAATTTCTTAAGACCGTTCTTGGTTTACGACCCCGATTAACGATTGTCAGGAGCAGTTACGTGACTCAAGGCTCTTGACGGAAACTTAAACTGCCACCAGTTGATCGTTTCGCTATGTTACTAGTGGCTCTGTGAGCGAGCTCGTGAGCATAACTACCGAAAAAATGTATGGCTTCACCATTTTGAAAAGTTTACAAAAACTGAATCGATAAAAAAAATAATCATAGAACCTGGTCATAGCGGTCACAAAATTTCGCTCGCTCTAAAAAGGGAAGTGCGCTGACAATGCAATTTCTTATTAAATATTCTAGGAATGGTGGCGCCACCTATTTAAAGTTTTTTGACGGACACTTTTTCCTACACAGAGAGTCTTACCTAACCTCTACCCTCCATAATCTGAGTACATTCAGAACAGACGTTTTTAAGAATATGGATATTTGAGTGGTTAGGAATCTTAGGAATCTCCTACATATTATTAACCCGATCTAATTTAAGAGGAGATGAGGAGGTTTTCTCTTTTGGAGGAGGATTGCTCCGAAACTATTCATTTTCGCTGAACATAGGGGACAAATGTCGTAATTAACACCCTGTATTGCGCGTTTCGTCGTATAAGTTATCGTTGCAGGTACACGATATATTTTATTTATCTTTCCGAACGTGACCCGTGGCATTTAGAGCATTGAGACCATTAAGTGGGTTTGAGTGGGGCATTAAAGTGAACATATCGAATTTCCTGTGAGTGTGCCGCTTGTAACCAATTTGTGTCAGGTCTGGTAAATGTCATCCATGTGTCATAAACCGTGCTACTGGAAATATCTAAATTAAATAGGGTTTCGTTTTATAGTTTGGCCAATAAGAATACAAAAGCAATTGTTAGGTTTACCGCAAAACACGGAAATTACCACGTAATAAAAGGTCGTAAGAATAGGGTATTTGACTGTATTTAAACTAAATTATTTTACACCATGCAAGAAATAAAGCACCAGAATATTAATAGAGAAACGTAGACAGCAGTTATTTTTAGACACTATTTTTATTTAAAAACCCGTATAAAAGTATAAAGAGTAGGTAATTGGATCGTGACGTCACATGCTAGTGTTTCATATGAATTCCAATAGTAACAAAGCGTTTTGACAGTTCGAAAAAAGAAACTGATTTGACTGGTAGTAAAATACCCTAAAATAAGAAGCCACCCCTGTTGTATATGCAAATATGATGGTGTGAGCAACTGGCGCCGACCAAACGCGTGTGACCAACATAAGCAAGTAGACACCTTTACACGTGTGCTGAGCCTGAGAATCGGTCAAGATGGCGGTTTTCCATTATCTAGGGAATGACCTGTCAGGGCAAAGTCAATATAGGAACGGTAGCGCTAATTGAAGAAGGATAGACACGTATAGGTATTATCGTAACTAAAATCTAAGGGACAGGTTCACTCAGTAGTATCAAGAGTAGCGTATCCTTTTTTCTGACCAATTGATTCTTAATATTGCTAACTTCTACTTCATTTTAATTATAGGTACCTATATATATACCTAATAACGGCAGACTAAGAAACTTTACTTTCTTTACTAAAACTCTCAGGTTCTGGCCCAGTATCACAATTAAAACTTCAATAAATCCCTAATAATTAAAACGGAAGCCATCTCAGTAATCTATTAGCCTAGTTATTTTTATTACATTATCCCGGAAAGGCATTTAACCACTTAAAACTTCCTAATCGCTTCACGAGTCTTTAATCATGCTGTAATTGGTGTTAGAGTAGGTGGTCGGTTCCAATTTAACAATTTCTTATAGTTTCGATTTGACCAAGGCTCGGAAAAATGCCTTTCCTTTTGTTCCATACAACAGAGGGTAACATGTCGCAACTTCGAAATATGTTTGCCCGGTCTTTCTTTTGCCGAATTTTCATTTTACGGAAGGTTTTTTTTAAAAACCGTTAAATATTTCAACCTTTTGAATAAGGCCTGTAGAAGCTAGTGGGTTAGGTTAGGTTAGATTGGTTTAGGTACCCTCTAGAATTCAACGGTTAAAAAAAACGCGTTGGGTCAAATGAAAATTTCGGGGTTTTAATAATCGGCCTTAAAGATTTCGGAGATGAGATTGGGAAATACAACAGAGACTTCCTTATACATACCAATGTCAATGATTAAAATAAATATGCCTCAATGATGTCCGTAGACTGTGAACGAACATTTTCGACTCATAAATGGGTCCTAAATTAATGTTTTCAGAATGACGGGCTTTTCCGAGCCATGGATATTAAAAATCGTCTCGGTGATTGGCGCGCATCTCACACACGACTTTCACTTCATTTCGCATGCACCAATCAGAGAGGCTACCGCGAAAACCAAAATTCGCAAATTGCGGGGACCTTTCTCTTTTACTCTAATGAAGGCGTAATTAAAGTGACAGAGAAAAATGCCCGCAATTTGCGAACTTCGATTCGCGGTTATAGCCTAGCGCAAGCAATCGTCAAAGTCGTATCAAAATATGATTAAAACCGTAACAAGTTCTAAATGTGAATCGGGCTTCTCGTTACGGTAGGTACTTTACTAATTGAAAAAGTTGCATTTTTCGTATGACAGTGACGAGAGACATTTATTAACCGGCTTTAAAAATATGAGGGTGATTATTTAACCCCTCATTACGTAAAACTTCACTTTTAACGCTTTTGACCCTCTTTATGAGTTTTTCTTTAAAATACATTATCATGAGAATCATTAGGACAATTGGCCTGATAGTGCATTAAAGCCGGTTAATAAATTTCTCTCGTCACTGTCATAGAAAAAATGCAACTTTTTCAATTAGTAAAGTACCTACCGTAACGAGAAGCCCGATTCACATTTAGAACTTGTTACGGTTTTAATCATATTTTGATACGATACGATGACGATTGCTTGCGCTGGGCTATAACCGCGAATCGAAGTTCGCAAATTGCGGGCATTTTTATCTGTCACTTTAATTACGCCTTCATTAGAGTAAAAGAAAAAGAATTGAGCATCAAGGAAGGTTTAAAACCCTAGCTATTTTGTGCATTTTAAAGGAGTGGGCCTGCATTCGATGTTACAGTGTAATTTCATATCATTCAAAATATCTATCTTAAATGGTTTTGGCTTAAAATGAGAAATAAAAAATAAATGAGAAAGTAACTCTGTAAGTCTGTCTGTCTGTTACCTCTTCATGTAAACCTTGAAACCACTTTACTTAATCGTATGGCATTATATTATATTTACAGATACAGAGAAATCATAAATCTAACTCCAGAGAATTAATCCACTTGATAGCTTCGTCATTCAGTTTTATCAGGTCTTCCGGGGGGCCTCCAGTAAATTGAGTAGATGGGCACTCTTGGAAAATATGTCCGATACTCTGTTCCTCGGCACCACAGTGACAGGCAGTAGGGGACTCCATCCAGCCGCAACGGTACTTATATAAGGCACAGCGACCGTGGCCGGTGCGCAATCTATTGAGGTTACACCATATGCGCCTCGGTAGTTCAAACCCATCTATTTTCTTACCCGAGATAATCCCCGATCCAAACTTTCCATCCATAGTAGTAGTCCATAGTTGCGTCCACTCCCGGTTAGCGTTATAGTTTCCTTGTGAAAGAGTTGACGCTATACTGTAGGGGGGGTTCCTGGACTTCAGGCGACTATTTACGGGGTGCGTGAATTCGTTGTGTATTGGTAGGTTTGGATTTTCCCTAATTTTGCGAGACTCTAAACTGAAACCACTGAACAGATTGAGATGAAATCTGGCATGGAGAAGGCAGGTCATGCATGAGGCAGGGGAAGGGCATGGGATAGTATTCACCAATCACCATTATCATCTTCATTCCACGCAGACGAAGTTGCGGGCAGAAGCTAGTATTTTCATAAAAAGGACGAAGGGACGAACTTTGAACTCGTGACCTTTTACAACTAGTTCAAAGGCTCTAACGACGAGAAAACTACGTCGTTGATAAAACAGTTGGACAGATGTTCCAAAGATTACTAGTGGGAGTCTCGCTGTCTGGTGATTTTTAGGGTTCCGTAGCCAAATGGCAAAAAACGGAACCCTTATAGATTCGTCATGTCTGTCTGTCTGTCTGTCTGTCTGTCTGTCTGTCCGTCTGTCCGTGTATGTCACAGTCACTTTTCTCCGAAACTATAAGAACTATACTGTTGAAACTTGGTAAGTAGATGTATTCTGTGAACCGCATTAAGATTTTCACACAAAAATAGAAAAAAAAACAATAAATTTTTGGGGTTCCCTATACTTAGAACTGAAACTCAAAATTTTTTTTTCATCAAACCTATACTTGTGGGGTATCTATGGATAGGTCTTCAAAAATGATATTGAGGTTTCTAATATCATTTTTTTCTAAACTGAATAGTTTGCGCGAGAGACACTTCCAAAGTGGTAAAATGTGTCCCCCCCCCCCCCTGTAACTTCTAAAATAACAGAATGATAAAACTAAAAAAAATATATGATGTACATTACCGTGTAAACTTCCACCGAAAATTGGTTTGAACGAGATCTAGTAAGTAGTTTTTTTTAATACGTCATAAATCGCCTAAATACGGAACCCTTCATGGGCGAGTCCGACTCGCACTTGGCCGCTTTTTTAGTTTCCTTTAACTGTAAAAGGTAAAATGTTATCAGATGCACGTGTGTGTAGGATATTATAAAGTCTGTGTAGCACGGTATGTAAGAGGCGGTGTGGCGTGGTAACGAGTTCGACACAAACTCGCCTGTACGGTGCAAGAAACAGCCGCAAGCGGAGACAACTTATACTAGTTAGACCAGGATCTCTATCATTAGAGTTCAGAAATGACCCCACGGGAATTGTACCGCGAGTGCTTCAACTATTTCAACTACACAGCGCGCGTGTCGATAACGTCCAATATTGTAATGCCGCGTAAGAGGTTTGACATGTAGAATTCTAATTAAAACCAAAATATTACTTTGCTAATCCGCAAAATAATATTTTGGTTTTTGTTTATTTTATCCAATCAAAACTTTTTTTTTTCTAGAGGGAAATGGTGCATTGTTAATATTGAAAACTGCCGGCGGGGTATATTTACTGAGAAGGGATAACTTTCAGTACAATAGACCGTTTTTCGGTGCCAAAAATGTATTGAAAGCTATATATAGTATATACATTTGTACGGGTCGTACATCTGAGTTAATATGATTCTTGATGGTTGATTGCAATCTTGATGAAAACACTGATTTCGGTATATGTATTTATTGATAATCAAGGTATATAAGTACTAGCTAGGAACAGGTATAAACGTAAACTAATTCATAACTCGATGTATGGCGTAATCGCAAATACAGCAATTATTATAAAGTCATTGTATTTAATGCTGACGCGAGAAATGTGCGATGCTTGCATTGTACACATTATATTACATCGCTGATTTGAATTACTCTGTATAATCAAAAAATACATAGAGTGCTCACTCCATACATCAGTTTTAGTACCAAAAAGACTATTAGCGTCTAGCATCGAGTAGCGGAACTTCAGTACTGCTACTTGACAATAGATGTAGCCACCGACCGGAAAGTCTTATGCTGTTGAGATAAGACTTTCCGGTCGGTGCTACATCTATTGTCTAGTAGCAGTACTGATAGTTCCGCTACTCGATGCTAGATGTAGACACTGAAATTAATAGTCTGAACTGATGTATGGAGTGAGCACTCTATGTATTTTTTTCTCTATGGTATAATAGAATATTTGACAGTATTTAAATAAATTATTTTACATGATGCATGAAGTAAAGCACCAGAAGATTAATAGAGAATCGTAGATAGCACTTATTTTTAGACACAATTTCTATTTTTAAACCCGTGTATTTAAAACTATAAAGAGTAGGTAATTTGATTGTGACGTCACATGCTTGTGTTTCATATAAATTCCATAGTAGCAAAATCGTTTTGACAGTTTGAAAAAAGAAACTGATTTGACTTACTAGTCAGTGACTACTGTCAAATGCCCTATTTTGAAAAACCGTTTAAGTTTGTCACTTATATCCCCCTAGTTCCCGCACTCGGCAGCCGTGCTCAATTACAAAAAGTTGCCACGTGTCGACGTCAGTCGGCGCCGGCGGCAAATTGAGTTGCCTTGCCTCTGCCCGGCTAAGGATTATTAAGGCAGATTAACCACCTAAAACTGAAATTGGAATGCTGAAATATGATGTTTGGATTCGAGAGAAAAATTTGACGCGAAAGAAATATGTTGATACAAGTTCCAACTTTAATAGTTCTCGTAGCGATGCTAAAAAATTAATCTGTCCATAATTGAGGTGGTTACTACAGGTACTACTACTCTATTATTTGGCCAAAGTAATAAAAAAGTTTACCGTAATTTATTCATTAGGTTAAAGTCATCGTACCAATAGTAGTTTAGGTTCAGGTTATGCATGCATGGATAAATCATTAAGTTACATTTCAAACATTTGTAATGATGTTAGGTAATTAAAAAGAAAAATAATTTAGGTAGGTCTATAAGTACTAACTACGAAATGAACATCGTGCGAAGTATTATTTAAAGTGAAATAACATTTAATAAAACAACAAGAGTATGCTTTGTTTATTACCCTAAAAATCGCTAAAAGCGCGAAATCAAATTTGACCTTTCCATTCCGAATACATTTCAACTGTTAACCGCATTTCATAAAGATGGCATTAAAAACAGAGTTGGCAGCAAACAGTACTTGAGAAGCCCTCCACGCCTTTTATATTAAGATCGAAATCAAGTAAATACCGAAGCAATTTGAATAAAAATGTAAATGGGTGCTTCACTCATATTGCCTGCCTCGTTCCTCTTCAACCTTTCATATCGTATTCATATTTCGACGCCTGCACAAAAGATTGTAAGGTGCTGAATAGCAGTATTGCTCGCATAAAATTTTTAGGCGCTTTGCGGATGAAACGTGATTGTGTTGCAAACATTTAAAGAGGCGTGACGTTCGTACAAATCGAGGGTGTTAGCGAAAATACTATTAATTTTTAATTTCGCTGGTTAATCAGTCGTTATTTTGTCTAAAAGACTTCTAGAAATCTATTTTCGCTCAAGTCATCTCGGACATGGGTATTTTTGGTATCAATGCATTCAGTATGATGCAGATGTCCTGAACACAAATAGGTGTATGAGATGACAAGCGCTAAAATGGTGGGGGTCTAGCTGTGACATCATAAAGACGGCGGTACAAATTTTTTTTTTCCTTTAAAGAGTTTAAAGATACCATTATGTAATTGTTTAGAACAAAATGGGAAAATGTAGAGATATTGGGTAACTAGTCGAGGAAGGAAAACTCGCACCATTAGTTACATTATCGCGTTAATAATGAAATAAATAAATAATTGTTTTATTTTACGTATAGCTAATTAACAGAAGAAATGTACGTAAATCATTTGAATTACGTACCGTATGCACTCTAATTATAGGCAGCAAAACACAAGTCAGTTCAGTGCAGTCAACAGTTTGCATCTGTTTGTATATCTTGGCAGCCGCTCTTTAGTTAAGTCACGTTTTTTCTTAAACCAAAATAAAATATCATCTTGATTTTGAAATTAGACTATAAAAAGCGGTCAAGTGCGAGTCGGACTCGCCCATGAACGGTTTCGTAGCAGCAAGTAATTGAATGAAAGGTAAATTGCGGTTTACGATTTATGACGTATTAAAAAAAACTACTTACTAGATCTTTTTCAAATCAATTTTCGGTGGAAGTTTGCATGATAATGTACATCATATATTTTTTTTAGTTTTATCATTCTCTTATTTTAGGAGTTACAGCGGGGCGGGGGGGGGGGACATTTTACCACTTTGGAAGTGTCTCTCGCGCAAACTATTCAGTTTAGAAAAAAATGATATTATAAACCTCAATATCATTTTTGAAGACCTATCCATAGATACCCCACACGTATGGGTTTGATGAAAAAAAAAATGTTTGAGTTTCAGTTCTAAGTATGGGGAACCCCCAAAATTTATTGTTTTTTTTTTCTATTTTTGTGTGAAAATCTTAATGCGGTTCACAGAATACATCTACTTACCAAGTTTCAACAGTATAGTTATTATAGTTTCGAAAAAAAGTGGCTGTGATATACGGACGGACAGACAGACAGACAGACATGACGAATCCATAAGGTTTCCATTTTTTGCCATTTGGCTACGGAACCCTAAAAATAGTCTATTTTGTTCGGCAAACTTCATTCGATTCGAGTATAGATTTGCCTTCGTTGCACGAGTACGAGTTATAATTTTTTTAATACTGCGTTTGTGGCAAACAAGCATACGGCCCGCCTGATGGTAAGCGGTCATCGAAGCCTTATGGATGCCTGCAACTCCAGAGACATGCGCGTTGCCGACCCTAACACCCCGCACCCTTGTTGAGATCTGGCAACCTTACCTAGTCACCGGCAAAAATTTAAAAATATCGAGGTCAAGGTTTAGGGAAAATATTAAAAGTTCGTTATGGCCAACACAAGATGTAAAACCCCACAGCTGTGTTGCACAAAATGTCCGTTTCTTGAAAACGTTACGAAACTACGGACAGAACGTTAGGTACCGGAGGTGTTTCATAATTTTGGTTTGTCCTCTGACTAAATGCAGTGTTCTGCTGAGTACATAAATTAATTTAGCCTTTCATATGTGGTGGTCAAAAATCGTGGGTTCAAACCTCGGTTGTGATACTTGTGATGTATAGAGCAGAAAAATCCTTCTCGAAAACATGCAAATAGATGACTAAAAATTCGGACATGATCCTTATAAACAGACAGGAGTTTAAGGCAGATGCACTTGGCATACCTTACTTTTGAGGTAAACCCCTATAATGGCAATCAGGAACAATGTAATCAGAAGCCTAACTTATTGAACTTACCTATATGTAAAACCTATTTTAAATCTAATACCTTTAAACGAGCAATTCTTGTTTATTTATATATATACTAGCTGTTGCCCGCGACTTCGTACGCGTGGATTTGTATATTGGTGGTTATACATTCTACATTCGCTTAGAACATTACGCAGCAAAAGATAGCAGTAGGGACGGTTAATCATTTGTTAATTATTATACAACGCATGAGATTTGTCTTTCACAACCTGGCTACGAAGTTTCAAGCCCCTAACTGAATAAAATTGTTCTCGATAATCTCGATATAATCTCTCTCAACCCCCAGAAGATTTTCAAGTCCACTATTTAATAAAACCTACTACCTAACTCAACCCATGTTTAAACTTTTAGGGGATGAATTTTTAAAAACGCTGAAATTACTTTTCTTGTATTTTAATAATATGCCTTTATACAACGATTCAAGTCCCGCACTCCGATAAATATTTGGGTTCCATACAAATTTTCGACCCCCTTCACCACCTTGGGGGATGAATTATCAAAAACTCTGAAATTAGTTTTCTTTTCTCTTAATAAAATACCTTTTTACGAAGCTTCAAGTTCCTAGCTTTAAATAAAATTATAACCTATACAATCTTTCAACCCCTTTTTAACCCTGTTATGGGATGAACTTTTAAAAACGCTGAAATAAGTTTTCTTGTGTTCTAATACTATGGCTTTATACAAAGATTTAAGTCTCGCACTCTCAAAAATATTTGATCTCCATACAAACTTTCAACCCCTTTTTCACCTCCTCGGGGGATGAATTTTTAAAAACGCTGAATAGGTTTTTTTGTTTTTTAATAAAATACCTTTTTACGAAGTTTCAAGTTCCTAGCTTTAAATAAAATTTGAACCCTATACAAACTTTCAACCCCTTTTTGGACCCTTATAGGGTATGAATTTTTAAAAACGCTGAAATTACTTTTCTCGTATTCTAATAATATGTCATTATACAAAGATTCAAGTCCCGTACTTACAAAAAATATTGACCTCCATACAAATTTTCAACCCCTTTTTCACCACCTTAAATGTTGAATTTTGAAAAACGCTAACAATAGTTTTCTTCTCTTTTAATGAAATAACTTTTTACGAAGTTACAAATTCGTAGGTTAAAATAAAATATAAACCCTATACAATATTTCAACCCCTTTTTAACCCTTTTAATTCTTGAGAATTAATAATATGGCTTTATACAAAGATTCAAGTCCCGCAATCTAAAAAATATTTGATCTCCGTACAAACTTTTAACCCCTTTTTCACCAACTCGGGGGATGAATTTTTAAAAACACTGAAATATGTTTTGTTGTTTTTTAATTTAATACCTTTTTGCGAAGTTTCAAGGTCTTAGCTTAAAATAAAATTTGCACCCCAAGACAAAGTTTCGTCCCCTTTTTTACCCCCTTAGGGGTTGAATTTCCTAACACGTCGCAATTCCTTTTTTTTTGCAATCGGCTATTATGCCTTTCTAAAAAGTTTCAAAGCATTTGTAATGGATTCAAACCTTTAACCCCTTTTTAACCCTGTTAGGGGATGAATTTTTAAAAACGCTGAAATTACTTTTCCTGTCTTATAATAATTTACCCATATACAAAGTTTAAAGCCACATACTCACAAAAATATTTGATCTCCATACAAACTTTCAACCCCTTTTTCACCACCTTGGGGGATGAATTTTCGAAAACTCTGAAATTAGTTTTCTTATTTTTTAATATAATACATTTTTACAGAGTTTCAAATTCCTAGCTTAAAATAAATCTTGAACCCCATACAACCTTTCATCCCCTTTTTAACCCTTTTAAGGGATGAATTTTTTAAAACGCTGATATTGCTTTTCTTGAGTTTTAATAATATGGCATTATACAAAGACTCAAGTCCCGCACTCTCAATAATATTTGATCTCCGTACAAACTTTCAACCCCTTTTTCACCAGCTCGGGGGATGAATTTTTAAAAACGCTGAAATTAGTTTTCTTGTTTTATAATTTAATACCTTTTTGCAAAGTTTCAAGGTCCTAGTTTAAAATAAAATATGCACCCCAAGACAAAGTTTCATCCCCTTTTTTACCCCCTTAGGGGTTGAATTTCCTAAAACGTCGCAATTACTTTTTTTGTAATCGGCTATTATGCCTTTCTAAGAAGTTTCAAAGCTTTTGTAATGGATTCAAACTTTCAACCCCTTTTTAACCCTGTTAGGGGATGAATTTTCAAAAACGCTGAAATTACTTTTCCTGTCCTATAATAATATACCCATATACAAAGTTTAAAGTCACACACTCACAAAAATATTTGATCTCCATACAAACTTTCAACCCCTTTTTCACCACCTTGGGGGATGAATTTTCGAAAACGCTGAAATTAGTTTTCTTGTTTTTTAATGTAATACATTTTCACAAAGTTTCAAATTTCTAGCTTAAACTAAAACTTGAACCCCATACAACCTTTCATCCCCTTTTTAACCCCCTTAGGGGTTGAATTTTTCAAAATCGCTTCTTATCTCTTGTACACTTTACAAATGCAACCTAGTGTGCAAATTTCAACTTTCTAGCTTTTGTAGTTTCGGCTCTGCGTTGATGAATCAGTCAGTCAGTCAGTCAGTCAGTCAGTCAGGACACTTGCATTTATATATATAGATTTCGGGGATCTCGGAAACGGCTCTAACGATTTCGATGAAATTTGCTATATGGGGGTTTTCGGGGGCGAAAAATCGATCTAGCTAGGTCTTATCTCTGTGAAAACGCGCATTTTCGAGTTTTTATATGTTTTCCGAGCGAAGCTCGGTTACCCAGATATTATTTAATTTAAACAAGCAAAATGAGAGACTAAGTGCAGATTTTTTTTAAAAATAATCAGTGCGGATCATCGATCCTAATGGCAGATCTCAAAGGAGCTCTTACACCAAATCCGTAATCCCCACTGGCTCAGGAAAGTAAAAGCATTTGGCTGAACGACGCACGCTCACAACAGCCCACGAAAGTGAGCGCGCCACACGTATTTAAAAAAGTTAAATGTCAATCTCCCGCCAAAAACCATAGACAGCCAACTTTTAAAAAAGATTTTTGAACTTATTTTTAAACAGCGTTGAACCTTTATGTGGAGTGCGGCGTTTCATAATTGTGGGTGTTATAGTATGTTGTGGTGAAAGTGGTGTGACGCAACGTTACGGTCGGAGCAGACATGACGGAAATCAGTTTTGGAACGCAGTGTCTTACTGTCATCGGTGAGTTCATCGGTTGTTATTTTATGTAATTTTATGGTCGATGGTTTTATAATAAGATATGCAATTAAATAAAATTACTCTATAATGTTTTTTAGCAGCATAATTTTAATTTGCAGCGTTAATTATAAACTAATAATAATAAGTTGCTTATGTAATGCACATTATTAGAGCGTGCTTGTGTTTTTATTAATACATTTTTCAAATTTGGAGTTTCAAGAGGCAAATTGTTGTTATATCATAATTGTTGTTGTGTCTTTTAGCATAGTTTTTCATGTAAAAGAAAAGTCTAGTTTTAGAGGAAACCCCAAAATTTTATGTTTTTAGTAATTCTGTAGAGCGGTCACCACGATACAGGCCTAGCCTAGTGTGGGACCACTGAGCTAGTTATGTTATTTTATGTTTTCTCTTTTAATAAACGATTTTTTTTTAATAAAGAATGTATAAATTTAAATAAACCGACACACTCAATTCACTGAAATCTGCTCATTGCTCATGTTCAATCGTTTTGGAGATACCATAGCATATCAATACACACGTCAAAATTAGAACATCCCTCTATAAAAATTGCCTCCTTCATTCTTGAAGTTCGTATAATTATTGTAAATTTAAACTATATTTGTTATTTATATAATGTATGTATGTTACATATTGTATTATATGCTCCAATGCCAAAAATATTAAAGGAACCATTCCTATTCATATATTCGATTGAATTCCCGCCATCTACATGTGGGCTCACATTGTTTCCAATTGGCGTAGAATCGAATCGAGTTACATTTTATTCACACTCCTACAATTCTTTTTTTCTATTTTTACAGTCTAGTATATTTTACGACAATTTGTGTTACAATTTTGAGCGTTCACAATATTGTAATCAAACGTATTACGGTAGCGTTTCCCAAAAAGACAGACATCAGAGGACCTACCGCGAACTCCGAAGTTCGCAAATTGGCATCTTTATATTTTAGCACAACTAAGGCGTAATTAGTGACAGAGATAGGTACTTGCTCGAAATTTACGTACTTATATTTTCGCGGTTATAGCCCAGGGGCCCGTTTCTCAAAAGCTTGTAACTTGTAATACAAGCGGATGTCACTATTTGACAGCATTTGTTAGAAAGGGACTTCCACTTGTATTACAAGTTATAAGCTTTTGAGAAACGGGCCCCAGGCCTAATAACATGCTCTACCAACCCCTAACGATACAGCCTATTAACTTTAACGTAAAATTACTACCTGTTTACACTATTTTATCTAAACCAATAAACAACCCACGTAACTCGTGAGCATTAAACTATGTTACGCGTTATTAGGTAACGTAATACCATTATCACAAAAAGTTTTACGTTCGTCATCGATGGTACACTTGCGTGCAACGTTGGTGATACACAAATAACTTTTTATAATTTTTTATCACACCAGCTATTTTTATATATTTTTAAGTATCATTTTTCCTCTATATATGTTGTATATTAGGACCGAGGTTCGAATCGACGATTTTAATAGGCGGAAACAGAGTGAAGTTTTTTTATGAATTTGTAGCAAAAGCGATATATCTAACGATTGCTTACCGACGGGTACAGTTACGTTTAGTGAGGATTTATTTATTTTTCTCAACTGTATTGGCGGTGTAAAATCCTTTATAACCTGTCAAAACTAAGAATCACTAAACACGAACGACCATATGCCACTGCGGTATCGGCTTTCCGTGCGCTTGTTAGCCACCGTCAATGTAAAAAAAGATTTGCATTTAAGTGCACACGAGATTTGCACACGCGCCAACGCATCCCGCTGATTCACGACATTGCGAGCAACGGCCGTTCAACCAACGTATTCTTTGAAAATCAATTTAAATTTAGAATTTTTTGGAAATTGAAAAGTAAGACCCTTTATATTTTATTGGAAGTCAATCTCCATTACCTTGTGTGGGTGTACATACGCGCACGCATCACCTCGCTCTGATTTATGTTGTCGCGACGGCCGTTGAACCAGCCTTTCTTGCGGGAAGCGATCATGTTTACGTTAGAGAGTGAAGCACATTATGTTGTCTAATCAGACGCATGCGCACACTTTAAATAAATGAAAAAGGGTCAATTTGTATGGAAATTTACATTGCGCTAAAAATGAGGGAGATCGGAGTGACTAGGTAACTAGCAGCTAAAGGAGGCTGTTTCATATTTATGTTATTTCATTGACTCAAACCTAATAACTATTAATCTTTAATTATGTTCACGTCAATATCAATAATATAAGTGCGAGCGAGGGTTAGGTACCGATATTGATATCAGTTTAATATCAAATAGGTATTACTCGTATTAGTTAGTTACTTAAGAATTGAATGTTGTTAAGTGGTGTGTGTAATGTGTGTTGTAAGTTGCAGTGCCCATGGGTAATACACATTTTATTATACGCATTCGCGTCTTTCCTGTAGACATCGCAAAGTTAAGCCAATTCTTACGCTGTACCCGTAAGGACGTAAAGGCCGCATATACTCGTATAAAGGCGAGGTATATTTTTTCAGTACTTGAGACTCAAATAAGATAATCTTTAATAGAAAAAAACCGACTTCTCTAACTACTAGCCTCGACCCACTTAACGGCGCTTATACTTTATTTGGTAATATGTATACCTACATTTTATGGTAATCATAGTGGTATATTTAGTTTAGGTACCATAGTGATTTTCCGGGTCAAGGTCCGGGTCCGTGTCCGGATCCGAGTCCGGGTCCGAGTCCGAGTACGGGTCCGAGTCCGGAGTCCGGGGCCCAGTCCAAGTCAAAATCGAAATTCAAAATCACAAAACGTGTACTATGCGTCGTTGAAGAGTTCTGTTCTGATCATCATCAGCAGTTCCACTTCATCAAATGCCACAGTTTGTAATGTAAATGCTTGATTTTCTGATGAAAATATATAAAATTCTATACGTATGCCTTTAAGATTTTAGAAATTCCCTCTATTCCTCATGGATCCCATGTTCAGGACTTGATTGACATAAATGTGCCTAAAAACCTAACTTGCTTAACAAACATAACAAAAAGGACAAATCGCCAAATGCGAGCTATGCGTCGTTGAAGAGTTCCGTTATGATCATCATCAGCAGTTCCACTTCATCAAATGCGACAGTTTTTAATGAAAATGCTCGATTTTCTGATGAAAATACAAAAATCTCTATACGCATGCCTTTAAGATTGGAGGAGTTCCCTCGATTCCTCGTGGCCACATGATGGGAATCATCAGAACTCGAGCTTGACAAAAATGTGGCTTAAAAACTTAACTTGCTTAACAAACATAACGAAGAGGACAAATCGCCAAACGTGAACTATGCGTCGTTGAAGAGTTCTGTTCTGATCATCATCAGCAGTTCCACTGCATCAAATGCGACAGTTTTTAATCAAAATGCTCGATTTTCTGATGAAAATACAAAAATCTCTATATGCATGCCTTTAAGATTTGAGGAGTTCCCTCGATTCCTCATGGATCCCATCATCAGAACTCGAGCTTGACAAAAATGTGGCTTAAAAACTTAACTTGCTTAACAAACATAACGAAGAGGACAAATCGTCAAACGTGTACTATGCGTCGTTGAAGAGTTCCGTTCTGATCATCATCAGCAGTTCCACTTCATCAAATGTCACTTTTTTGAATGTATATGCTTGATTTGTTGATGAAAATATAAAAATCACTATATGTATGCCTTTAAGATTTGAGGAGTTCCCTCGATTCCTCATGGATCCCATCATCAGAACTGGGTTTTGACAAAAACGGGACCAATCTGTAAGCATATACATGCAATCAAAAAAAAAATTTTCAGAATCGGTCCAGCAATGACGGAGATATGGAGTAACAAACATAAAAAAAAAAAAAAAAAAAACATACAACCGAATTGATAACCTCCTCCTTTTAGATTTGGAAGTCGGTTAAAAAACGATATACCTGTGAACGAAATACCTGGCCGGGTTAAAACTTTAATGTTTTGTCTACAGATCTGACCTTTTCCTGAAATGTGTTTCACCCACTTACAGGATTCATAGCCGTTCGTTATACAAATGCGTTTATATATATTACATTTTACAGCATTAATTATCCTATATGTATTAGTTGTATCTTAACCTATGAATCCAATGAATAACTCAATACTGAAATCAATTTATTATTGAAGTCAAAACTTCTTTAGCGGCGCTGTGCACTTTTTGTGATGGGGAAAAAATGTTAAACTCGCGAGAGGTAAGATTCGTAAGACGTAAGACGGACACGTGACCTGGGGGCCGATTTTTGAATTTCGACCACTCGATTTCGTGTATTTCGTTAAATAATATCTGCACTACTAGGCATTTAAATTCTACTAATAGAATTGAAATCGAGTGGTCAATACCATATAGATTCCAAATTTCGATCGCTCGTATTTCAAATCAAAGATTATAGCATTTCGCCGTTTTCCATCGATTTTCGAGTGACGAAATCGAGCGATCGAAATTCAAAAATCGGCCCCCTGATCGAAAAACTGTTACAATGTCATTGAGTTTTTCTTTATTGATTTTAATGCCATCTAGTGAGTTTCCCTCTAACTGGTAATAATATAACTCGAGTACTAACAGTGATGTGCTTAGGGGTTTCAAGTAATGCGACGAAATAACGCTAGATGGCGTTAACCTCAATTATACATACATAGTGCTGCAGACATTTTGCACTAGTCATTGAGTTTTCACTTCTGCCGGCACTCCCGGAGTGCAACCCGTTGTTTTTTTATAAAGTCTGGATACACCTCTAACTATAGAGTTACTGGTATAGAGTTTGCACGGATTGCAAAGCCGGCCTCTAACCCCCAGAGACATGATCTATTTACGAATTGTAGCTCTGAGACTGAATAGAATCGATAAAAACCCACTTACCTCCGACCTTTGGAGTCTTTCCTTTGAAATCAGTTTAAGTAGTTCCGTCGGCTGTCATATTGGATTCCCGTAATTACGTTTTATATGGTGCCTAATCTTTTTATTGCGTAGACCGTAGAGTACCTATAATAATTTATTAGGTATGGAGACAGTTATACATTTACTGCGTTACAATGTAAAACTATATTTACGACACTTTTTTCGCATGTTATTTTAATAGTCATTGGACCCGTTCAAAAGTTAGAGGGGGATACATTTGTTTTTTTTTTCGGAGTGATATTCAGTTTATCGAAAAATGGTCGCTGAAGAGAAGCCATATTCGTTTTGAAACTTTTGAAAGACTTCCCATACCGCATTAGGGTTGAAGTGAAAAAAAAATCTCACCCCCACTTTACCTGTAGGAGCGTACCCTAAATTGTTTTCTTTTTTGCTTTGCCACTTTGTATAATTTACATTTTAATTATCAAGGCTTTGCGGATTTGTAGCACTAACGATGACGGAGCAAATCCGTAGATGGACAGACAGATGGACAATGCGCAACTATAAGGGTTTCTAGTTGACTACGGAATCCTAAAAACTGATTAGTAATATTATTATTTTAATAATTACCAACAACAACCCCATTACATACAATAACATTACAATTTTATTCTAATTTATTTATTTATTTATTTTTATTTTATTTTAACTGAATGTTTTATTCTGATTTTCGATATGGTTGTTTTCTTTTTATAAATATCAGGAGTGCTCAAAATGTTCAAATATTACAAAATTAATGAATTTTCAATTCTGCTGATGTAATGTGATTGTGTTAGACTTAAGTTGTCTTAAAATGAACGGAATATTTAACGCCTCGAACTCGTGTAAAAAACGTTGAAAACAAATGCCTCCTAAAAGGTTTCATTCCACAGTGCGTTTGAAACGCTTTCCATCCTTTCTTTCTTGCTCTTCCATTGTATAGGCGCGGCGCACTGCGAGCGGTTGTGTTTTGTTTTTAAAGGGCTTTGTCAAGTACAACGGCGGCGATAAACTTTCTTTCGTTGGCGACGATGATGTTTTGTTTTTGTTACCACTTATAACTATAGTTTAGTCAGAAAGATATAACCATAGACATTGTAGACAAGTTAAATTGAGCTGAAGAACCGACGTGTTTTAACAAGCCAAGCTGAGTACCGAGTACCAATTACAGTGAAACCTGGTTAAGTGGGACCTGGATAAGTGAGAAACCTCTATAGCTGGGACTCATGGTGCGGTCCCGACACTTTAGCACTGAATTACCTCTGTTAGTGAGATAAAACGAACCTCTATAACTGGCATTAGCTGTTGTGATTTTATAGTCACATTTACCTCTATAAGTGAGACAGAGAGTGTATTTTACCTCTTTTACTGATACTATATTTATAAGATTACATTTTCCTAATTGTTTTTTTAGAATTGTATAGGAATTGACCTCTGTATCTGAGATAACGTCAATCTATGACCTCTCTAACTTGGACTTTATTGATCAATTTCCGTATTCTTACTAACTCTTAGTCTATGCACAAATTCCGCATTTGCTTAATTGTGTCTAAACGACTTCAAGTTTCATTTGGTTACTTTATGTAGTTAAAACTATCGAAACGAAAGCTGAAATTTTGATAAGTAACACGAATAAACAGATTTTCATTTAATACATTTCTAAGACGCAATGAAGTCCGTATCAAATTTAATTGAAAATATCTTACCTTTGGACAATCATTCAAAATAAATTCAAAGAAATATTTAAACAGACTTAAAAATACTTAGGGACAAGAATTATTTTACCTTATTTATTTTTAAAGATAATTACAAAATACCTTATTAACCACCTCTATAACTGAAATATATCCTCTATTCTCACCTCTATTAATGGGACCCTCTGTAAATGAGACAGACATTTATTTGTACCTGGCTAACTGAGAGCCTGGGTAAGTGAAAAACCTCTTTAAGTGAGACAAATCTTCTCGTCCATTGAAGTCTCACTTATCCAGGTTTCACTGTACCTATATTAGTATGTCTATCCCTACTAATATAAAAATTGCGAATGTAACTCTGTCCGTTTGTTTGCCTCTTCACGCTCAAACCGCTGAACCGATTTAGATGAAATTTCGTATGATAGTAGTTTGAGGCCCAAGGAATGACATAGGAGATTTTATCAATCATCGTCATCATTTCACGTAGACGAAGTAGGTAATATTTGAAGAAAAATTGACAATAGGTATATGATGTTCAATTCAGTTCAGAAGGTCGAATAACCCGATTTCTCTAGAATCCCATCATCGCAACCCACACCCACACTCACACTACCTAATAAAGGTTCTCTGGAAGAGATCGCTCTTTAGCGATAAGACCGCCTGTTGTTACCTCTGTCCTCAGGTTGTGCAATAAAGAGGAGTTGTATTGTATTGTATCGCAAACTTGACAAAAAGAATTTACCAAAACGGTCATCTCGTCTTTATAAAAGTACCTATTATTTGCACATTTTCCCCGCTCCAAGTAACACCACGTTTTTGTCGCGCGCGGTGAAACTTAATTGTAATTAAACAACAGGTTTCTAAGAGAAAAATCTGAGGACCATTGTGACTAGCAATAGTTGTTACTGTTAGGTAACTGGTTGACATCTCACAGATAACGAACGGTCGCACGGAGTTTAAGTATCTAGGGATTTTTAAATTGTGGTATTCTCACAAATCTGTAGGTATATCACGCTTTCTGATCTTAGATTTATGTTGTCTGCGATAGAGTTTTTAATATTTTTTTGGGTAATGTAGACTTTTAAATATGAATCGTTCGAGAAGTAGAGGACTTCATGCTTACGAAGCAGGAGGGCCAGGAGGTTCCGTGTTCGAATCCCGGTAAGGGCATTTATTTCTGTGTTTATCTACAGAACACTAAAAACAAATCATGAGAAAAAATACAAGGCAGACTGAAGTTTATACGTAGGATGACAATGGCGGAAACATCCTAAAAACAAATACTTAAACCAATATTATGGTACTTTTACAGATAATGTTACATTGGCGAAACTTGGTACCACTGACAATCCAACCTCTAGACTGAGCTTAGGCCAAATCTTTCATGAAACCGATGCTGCCAAAACTACGGGGGTGCGGGGGGACGAGGTGAGCGAATCCCGTGCCGTGATTGGTCCGTTCAAAGACACGGACCAATCACGGCACGGGATTGACTCGAAGATGGAGTAACGCTACCGTATGTGTGGCAGAGGGGGTAGCGCGACTAATATGCTATGTCTAGAGGTTGGATTGTCTGTGCTTGGTACACACTACTTTCCATAGACAAACCTTACGAGCAAAGAGAGAAACTAGAGAACAGGGTTAGGACAACAAACACTGACAGACAAACGCACGTAACTCACTTAATTGTGGATTAGCTTTCGCGGGGCACGTGGTGGCAAAATAGCTTAAGGA
Source organism: Cydia amplana (assembly GCF_948474715.1). Lineage (NCBI taxonomy): Eukaryota > Metazoa > Arthropoda > Insecta > Lepidoptera > Tortricidae > Cydia > Cydia amplana. The sequence goes on along the minus strand of NC_086069.1, from coordinate 1,622,377 downwards.
ACATTTGGGTCGTACACATTTTATACGAGTAGTATCAGGGCCGGATCTAGGGTAGAGCGAGTGGAGCGGCCGCTCTAGGCGCCGGATGGCAAGGGGGCGCCAAAATGGCAAATGGGGCGCCAAAATGACGCGAATGTGGCGAGGGAGGGGGGGGGGGGGTGGAAAATACTCGTGGAAAATACTCTTAAAAACTTCAAGGAAGGGCGCCAAAACCCGATTTCGCTCTACCCTGATCAAGGGCTCGGGCCGGCACTGAGTAGTATGGTTAACTCGACGTGTTTCCTGTAGCCATCGCAAAGAGAATCAAAAACAATTTTTTACGCCCCACCCAGGATAATTTACAGACAGGGTAATTTTTTCAGTAAGTACTTGAGACGTACGAAAAACGTGATATATTTAGAAAGGATTTTTTTTCGAAAATGTGTTTGGTCCATTACTATTTCCATACTTACTCCTCCATTTATCGTCAGTTAATAATCGTAAAAATATACTGTATACTGTACTGTATAATTATGTCAGCATAATAAGATAAAAATGCTTAATAGTCGATATACAACTATAGTTATTTGTTTTAAAAGGGGGCAAAGTTGTTGTTTAACCGCTCGTGCTAATATTGATACCCGAGCAAGCGAAAGATTCGAAAAATCGAATCTTGAGCGTTGCGAGGGTTTCAAAGCACGAGGTCTGTCTGGCTAGAGCAGTAAAACACAGGGAACGAATTTTCATTATCGGCCTCTCTGTCGCTCTTGCAAATTGAGTGACAGAGAGGCTTATTGTGAATAGGAAACTCTATCTATCTACCAAATTTTATCAAAAGTTTGAAAACTGACGAAAAAAACGTCCCATTTAAAGCAGAGACGCTTTCCATATAGATTCTTGTACATTGACCGATCTGTTGCTATCTCTATCGCATAATTGCTGTCCTGCCCATAATGCCGGTTGTCAATGTCACTGCGCAAGCTTGACAACAATATAATCATGCGCGTGCAATAGAGATAGCAACAGGCGAGTCAAAGTACAAAAATCTATATGGAAAGCGTCTCTTCTTTACCAACATTGATGTCGCTTACACCATTCTTCCCTCCAAGTAGCTACGCTTTCGACGCCCGTGCTTGGCAGACTATGCTTCCCAGTTAAGAGATTTAGCATTGCTATAATGCTCACCCATATTACGTGGTTTACGGCCTTTTGACGACTATTATTATTACTGAATCGCGATTAGAAAGGGATTGAGATAGCTGTCAATCCATATTGATTTTGACGTAAGTGTATGGAAATCTGTTATTTCTAATCCCTTTCTGATCGCGATTCAGTAATATGACAGGTGGTTAGTGTTTACGACGGTTAGCTTTGATGGTGGATAGTGATAGTCATCCTACACAGTAGGTGCACCTAAATCTTCAAAGACCTAAGATTACATTTCGCTTTACGCTCAGTTGTTTTATTTTTGCAATAAACCTACAGAAACTTAGTGAACTTGGCTTCTACCTTACAGCACAGCTCGTGACAGCTCCAAGAAGGAGATCGATTCACATGTAACAATTTTTTATGGTTTTAAACCGGTTTTGATACGTCGACCATGACAATCGTCTTGGCGATTGGGGCGCATCTCACGCAAAACATTCACTTTATTTTGCATGCACCTGTCACGGTCGCCATGTGGTGGGGCGACGATTAAATGAAACATGTGTATTTCCACTCGAGTCTATATTATAACTGTTTTCACGAAGCAAGCCTTATATCTAAACGTAGTAATAATGCCACACACCAATCAGCGTGAGTAATCTTCAATGTCGTGTCAAAATAAGATCAAAACCGTAACAAAATATCAAATAAAAAACGGGCTCCTGATCAAAATGGTAGCCGCCTCAATATATTTAAACCCCTGTACCTCACGCCTCTTGCATGAGTAACTTGCACTCGCAACGCTGCCCAAAATGCATAAAGCCGGTTCAACGGTCATCAAACTTTAGCGGCTATTCCCAAAACTTACCCGACATAGCTTGCTATACGTCGTCCAATATAACTTTGAGCTCTTTGAATTTTTGAATCCAAACCATTTTATAAATGGGATATCAATACGGAGATACATTGGAATTTGTGCTCCTACTGATAACCGATAAGGCTTTCGCAAGTGCAGCCGAACAATCGGTATTGGAAATGGTCATATCACTATAGCGCAGCAAGGACTGACAGATGAGCAACGCCGTAATGGCGGCGTCTTAAAATATTACATACCTAATTCATCTTAGAACACCCCAATCTACGTAGGTGTTGAGAACTATTCACTATGGGTAATATTTACAACACAAATCCGGAAAATGAGATATAGTTGGTCAAACCAATTCGTCAATCATAAACTATGTCAAAAGACTCTCATTTCAAACATAGACAGAGAGAATCATACTATCTTTGTTTTAAACTAGTACTAGCAGCCAAAAGAAAAGGATGAGCATATATTTTTTTTCTTATTTACTGACAAATTGGTTTGACCAACTATAATATTAAAATTGTAGCACCCGTATAATAAAAGGATAGGTTAATGAGCAGACTTGAGCTGCCTAGTTAAACATCACATTTTACAACGTTAGTCAGTGAGTTTAGGACGTATAATTAGGCTGGCAACATTTATCGCGCTGTAAACATGTGCACACATCCTAAGTGGCCAGTACATTGTAAGTTATCTCCGGGAAGAAGCAATCGCCCAATCAATCAATCTTTGGGTAATATGGCTCCATCGATACTGTCGATGATTTCGCCAACGTCGAAGTGGATCCCTCGTGGGATCGAATTAATATTATTTGTAATAAATAAACTTCAGCCAGTGTACGGTATATAAAATTATAAAATTATGGCCTCTAGGGCTCTAGCCAGCCACGGTTAGAGGTAGAAATACCAAATGCTCGTAGAGCACGACGTTGTTCGGTTGTATTATGAGCTCTTGTAAGGCGATAGCTGGACTTTACAAGGGCCACGTGGGGCTACCTGGCGTTGACGCCAGAATGGCGATTAAACTCGTATCAAGATTAATTCTTCATTATCCGCACACTTCCATATTAGTTTACTGTATAATAAGCTATCAGTATTACACTTTAAACAACATTAATGGGCAAAAACAAAGAAATTAATCACGACCCGATGTGACCAAGATGGCGGTCGACAAGAAGCCCAATCGCCCATATTAGTCTAATAAAACATGGTCTTCTCTTCCCAGAGTGACACAAGCCTACGTCACAATAACATCGCCACTTTATATAGCGCTATCGCATATTATCATATAGCGCTGTCGCATGATGACGTAGGCTTGTGTCAGTCACGTGGTCAAGGTCAAGTCGGAAGAGAGTACCAGGCGGAGTATATTATTATACCATGCAATCGCCCGAGTATTATACTTGGTTACGACAGTTGTCAGGGTTACCAGTGATCTGTTCAGTGCTCTAACTCCTACCGCGTGAAACGTGAATCAAAATTTTGTTATCTTCAATTCTTCATCTCTCGCACGAATACCTATGAAAGAGCGATAGGGGCACATAACGAAATTTTCTCTCGGTACTTTGTGACTGGAGTTAGTAAGAACTTAACACTTAAAAGTCTAAATGTAAAGAACTCAACCCAAAAAAAGCGGCCAAGTGCGAGTCGGACTCGCCCATGAAGGGTCCCGTATTTAGGCGATTTATGACGTATAAAAAAAACTACTTACTAGATCTCGTTCAAACCAATTTTCGGTGGAAGTTTACATGGTAATGTACATCATATATTTTTTTTAGTTTTATCATTCCCTTATTTTAGAAGTTACAGGGGGGGGGACACACATTTTACCACTTTGGAAGTGTCTCTCGCGCAAACTATTCAGTTTAGAAAAAAATTATATTAGAAACCTCAATATCATTTTTGAAGACCTATCCATAGATACCCCACACGTATGGGTTTGATGAAAAAAAAATTTTGGGTTTCAGTTCGAAGGAACCCCAAAAATTTATTGTTTTTTTTCTATTTTTGTGTGAAAATCTTAATGCGGTTTACAGAATACATCTACTTACCAAGTTTCAACAGTATAGTTCTTATAGTTTCGGAGAAAAGTGGCTGTGACATACAGACGGACAGACAGACGGACAGACAGACAGACAGACATGACGAATCTATAAGGGTTCCGTTTTTTGCCATTTGGCTACGGAACCCTAAAAAGTCACCTTGTACTTCTTTGGTATGTTTTCTACAGAAGACTGTCAATTCAGAAAGCGGAACATAACACTAAGATCCGACTATTTAATTACTAATAGAATCTAATGGTCCTATTCATAAACGTGCTACAAGTCTCCATGAGCTAGGTACTAATAGTTTGTCTTAATTTGTCATACAGACTTTCCTATAGATTTGTAAGAAAGGGACAATTCTTAAACTAATTTAGGTTTATGAAAAAGGGGGTAAAACAGTCGAGTTTTAAAGCTAGCGACTCCGAGAACTAAAGTATTTACCTACCAATATTATCAGTAACAAATTGCTTAGGTACTCGTAAATGGCAGAATGACATTTACATATATTCCCGTACCTTGGTCTCGGTAAGCGTTCGGAACAGCACCCCAGACATTATCGCAAATAAAATAAGACTAAGCTGCATGAGCGGGAATTATGTTTTAAATTCTTAAAGCAGTATTTCGTGAGCCGAAACAACTGCGTAATTGGAGTCAGGGAACTTTAACGAAAAATCGAAATAAATAATACGACGGCGGATAAAAAAGTTGCGCATTTTACCCGACGCAAGCCAAAAGAAGGGTTGTGATTTTAGAAATACCAACTTATATGTACGATTATGCATGGTTATGTTTTAATCGAGTTGGGTTTGATGATAACTTCCCTCTATATTGTACGGATCGAGTGATGCAAATAGGCTACCTTTTATGAACTTCAAAAAAAACACATAAACAGTTATAGTTATTTGTTTTACAAGGGGGCAAAGTTGTTGTTTAACAGCTCGTGCTAATATCGATACCCGAGCAAGCGAAAGATTCCAAAATTGAACCACGAGCATAGCGAGTGGTTTGAAAAATGGAATCTTGAGCGTTGCGAGGGTATCAAAGCACGAGGGCTAAACAAAATTTGCCCCCGAGTGAAACACAAAATTTTTCACCACACCAACCCGAAGCAAATATTAAATGTAAAATATCAAACAAAACCAAATCAAATCCAAATGAATGTTATTAAATATTTATCATCCAAAATCATCATTTAAAAGTCAATTCTACCAGTAAACATAAGAAAACAACTCAAAATTTGCATTTGATTACTTTGCCTCACATGTGAATAAAATGCAACTTTGCTATCAGTTCTTGAAGTGCAAAGTCAGCTTTTCCGAGCTGGTGTGGTGAAAAAACTTAGACACGTCTTCAGATTTTATTCGTACAGGACCACCTTTTATGGAATTCTGCTCGGTTTCGGTAAATTATACAAGCATAATTAGACCTCCATATAATTATGCACAAACCTTTACATAACCTTTCCTATTGATATTCGTAATCAAGTAAAAAAGAATTTACCTACTGCCATAGAGAAATATAGTATAACAAGAGTGCTCACTCCATACATCAGTTCAGACTGTTAATTTCAGTGTCTACATCTAGCATCAAGTAGCGGAACTATCAGTACTGATAGTTCCGCTACTCAATGCTAGATGCTAATAGTCTTTTTGGTACTAAAACCGATGTATGGAGTGAGCACTCTATGTATTTTTTTCTCTATGCTACTGCAAAATCTAAACCGCATCTAATTGAAGAAAACCCCAACTTACATAACTGCTTACCTACTAGCAACAATAACACAAGTTACCTCATATAGGCTAATGTAATTCAGCGGTTGTCACAGCAAGTGTGTCACATTACGGTTGTGACTCCGGTTGTGACACTGTGACATCCGTCAGTGTATCCTTTATTTTGTAATTTGTTTACAACCCTCCCACATGTCCTGGGGTCGAAATATATGGTTTAAGCTATGTACAGTCACCTGCAATAATATGTTACACAACGAATGCCGCAAAAATATCTGACACGATCTTATTTGTAGAGCCATTAAAGTGTGTCACATATTTTTGAGGCCTTCGAAGAGTAACATATTATTGCAAATACTGTACAAAGTTCAGCCTAAAAGCGACAATCGTGGTCATGACAAAAATATGAACTTTTACAGCTACTTTTTGATATGTATCAAACTTAACAAATGTAATGTGTTAAAATGTGAAGTCGAGTTATGAAATAATTGAAAAACTAAGTATCGCCCAAATGAAGTGTGCGGTTAATGGTTCATCGTCCGTTGATGTCTTTTATTTATTCTAAGGTTTGGTTTACATTTAGCCTTGGTGCCCGCGGAACACGTTATTGGTAAAACTCATAATTATTAGTTTACAAAAGCGTTTATGTGTCATATTACTCATATTAGTTGACTCGGGGGGCTTCATATATACAACTATGTGATTGGTCTATAAAGTCTTAATAGGTACCTACATACATTCAAATCGACGAGTAGAAAAAAATGTACCTACTTACACTTTTACGCCTCTATAAAATAAGAATAAGTGTGTGAAGTATTTTTAAGCGTATTGTTGTGCATGATATTTTAGCAAGTTACTGCACTAGTTAAGTAATAAATATGAATTATCCGAGCACCTTATCAATTGTTAAGACTTCACTTAAGAAATGGAGCTGTATCTCACGAAAATGTTGCAATTTTCGTCCGAGTCATATGGGATTATCCACTTGCACAATACAGAGGTAACAAGACAATATTTATGCTCTGTAAGGAGACAATCTGCCGTATTCGAACTTCAAGATATTCACGACGACACGATCCATTCTAGATACGTTATAATTTAGATTTCAACTACTTAGTTCTCTTTTGTAGCTCAATTCGGGCAACCAATGTCACTTTTACGTTAGATTGTGTTAGATATCTATTAGAAGTGAATTAGATCTCTAAGTAATATCTTGTGGAAATCGTTCAAGAGTATCTCCAGAATCGCGGAAATGTCAAATTTGACAGGTTAGATCTTAAACATATCGTTATCGTATCTTGGCGATGTCTAAAAGATATTTAATAGATGTCTATTACAAAATCCGAATCGGGCCCAATAACAACTTATCTTGTCAGAAACAGTGAGACTGTGCTAGGTTGGATAACTTAACAACATATTATATAATACGGTTTATTGCCTCTATGAGCAAGCCATATAATGCAAAATAGTGCTCAAGCATCTTTGATATTTTAAATATATTTAAATTCAACTTATATTATTAATACGAAAGTTCGCATGTTTATATGTATGTTTGTTGTTGAATTACGCAAAAACGGTAGAACGGATTTCACGGATTTGGATAAAATAGTTATGCTTTGGCACGGTAATACAGTTTATAAGCTGGAATAAAAACAAACAATACTTTTATCCTGAATTACTACGTTTCTACGAGAGCTTTCTACTTTTACGCGATCAAAATCGTAGGCAGGGGCAAATATTACAAGTACAAAAACATTTTTCGTATACGACGCGACGAACAAGGTCGTAATACATAAAACCGTGCAAAAAACGTGACGTCACACAGTCAAATTCGAACCATGACATATAAATGGATCTGACCGCGATCGGCTGACTCATTGACCGGCAAACGTCGAGTGAAAGCGATGTGATGTCACTCTTGCGCAACGGTGAATGTCAGCTGTTCGCGATTGTTACTCGTACTGATGTTCCTTTGATTGTTCTTTGTATTGGATTGTGTTAAAGGTCAGGACGGGTCATTTGTGTACATGATTAAACAACGTTTTGGATACGTTTAAATCAGGGATGTTGCGAATATCCGCATCCGCATCCGCATCCGCATAAAATCGATGCGGATTTAATGCGGATGCGGATGTGGAACAGGTCGGTACAGGAACGTCTTAGCATCGGCGTAAGTGCTAGACTGCTAGGTATTTAGCAGGGATGTTGCGAACATCCGCATCCGCAACCGCGGAACTTCCGCATTATTTTCAACATCCGCATCTGCATCCGCGTCCGCATAAAATTGATGCGGAGCTTATGCGGATGCGGATGTCGAACAAGTCGGTACAGGAACGTCTTAATAGCGGCGTAAGTGCTAGGTAATTTCGTCATTAGGTATACCTATAACGAAATCGTCTAGATTCAGAAAAGTCGGCCAAGTTACTGTTTATTAAATATAACGCACCTATAGGTATTCTTGCTCAAATACTAAACGTTTCGTTTTTTTAATAAAAAAATACTAAAAATTTAATATTTCACGTTTTCTAAGTACCTGAATCTTGACATCCGCATCCGCATCCGCGGATGTGAGCCTTTAAATATCTGCATCCGCATCCGCATCCGCGGATGTCAAAAAAATCTGCATCCGCAACATCCCTGGTATTTAGTCATTAACCAAAAAACCTATTAGAAATGAGCAGTCAAGTGTGAGTGGGACTTAATGTACGGAACCCTTGGAACGCGAGTCCGACTCGCACCTGGCCGGTTATTTGAAATAAAAATTACTAAAATGTAATATTTGACGTTTTTTATGGTACTATCTTGATATCCGCATCCGCATCTGCATCCGCGGATGTGAGCCTTTAAAAATCCGCATCCGCATCCGCATCCGCGGATGTCAAAAAATCGGCATCCGCAACATCCCTGGTTTAAATAAAAAAAAAAAAATTTTCCGGCCAACATAATCCATAGGAATGTTAGTAAAGACTTAGCTAAGACTTTTATCATACAACTTTAAAGAAATAAAACCCCTCAAAACGTGCCATTAAGGATAATGTGAGGATAACGAAGTAAGAAAATTATATGTACAGTACATACTTAAAATCCGTAAATTTTTTGATGTCCGCAGGAATGTCGTGTAACCTTAAAGTAGTGGTTAGGTTAGGTTAGGGAACCTAATTTTACCCCCCTCCTCCCAATGGTAATAAATAATAAAACGTGTACGTTTGTTGTATTGTTATATTAGGTTAGCTTATTACCCCCGTAAAATACCAGTTTTACCCCCACGGGGGTAATTACCCCCAGGTTAGGAACCACTGCCTTAAAGGTTCCGTCACACAGGCGCGTTTTCCGGGCGGGTCGTGAGCGGGGCGCGCCGCTTTTACATATAAAATGCTCACGCCCCGCCCGGAAAACGCGCCTGTGTGACGGAACTTACCTTAACTAACTTAACTCATACTAAAAAGTTTACCTTACCGGAACTAACTTAACTCATACTAAAAAGTTTTAGACCCATAATAGATATACTTATATATGAATGATTTAAAAAGAGGTACATAAGCACAATGTACCTAATTGATTCCTAAGTACACTCTGTCCGCATACATTTTTTATGTACCTAAGTAATTATGTATGAAAGTAGAAAACGTATTATAAGCGTATTACAGAACTTCTAGTTATTAGTTTATTACCAATATCACTCCATTGGCAAACTGTATCTATTTAGTTCAAATATGTAGGCTAACTGGGCTAATTACGAGTATTATTGATTCTGTTGAAACTGCGTTCCTTTTAGGGTTATAAGTATTTGAGTATTTTAGAGTGATTATAAGTATTTTGTATAATAATTACACCAAAACAAGATAGTCCTAAGAACCACAACAAAAGGAAAACCTACCCACAAATCATTAAGAAAATATACCGGAAGCAAGAGTATCTATAGTTGGTCAAACCAATTTGTCAGTAAATAACAACAAAAAAAACTATACTCCTCCTTTTCTTTTGGGTGTCAGTACTAGTGTAAGACAAAGATAGTATGATTCTCTCTGTCTATGTTTGAAATGATAAAGTCCTTTGACAAACTATACTTGACATCCGACAGAGGCTTAACCCTGAGGTAATCCCAACTTCCCATCAGCCCCAAGCCTAAAAGAGTTCATTGCCATCCTCAAACCAATAAAAACAACGTGATTAATGGTTACCAACACTGAATCAGTAATGAGGCGTTTTCCAATGCTCACTGACACTGAAGTGTATGGTAATGGCGTATTTTCCGAACATATCTGGGTCACTTGGCATTATGCAACGCGTAGGTATTCGGCGAAGCGGGAAAGAATTAGAACGTTATCGTTATTCTTATTGATAAAAGTGGTAAAGACTTTGGGTTAGGGTGCATAATTTGTAGAAGTTATTATTACTTATTTTCATGGCCTTGAAAGAATTTTCGGTTTATTTAAGCTTTAATGGAACTTTCAATGTTTGCTTTCTTTTGACATATTTTATGATTTGAACCGGTTTCCGCGGAAAGGAATTTAAATTCAGACATTTACTGGTCTATTATCAGACTGGTCTAGTGTGGGTCTAGTGTCAACACCGTAGAAGGTATCGTTACAACTTCATTGTATTTGCGTTCGTTCGTTCGTTCGGTCGTCTTGAGCACGTCTACGATAAAAAGTATCGAATTTTTTTGTCATGTCAATATGTTTTTCTTTGTTTTTTTTTAATTATCATGGGTAATGTGTCGTAACAATAGGTAATAAAAAGCTAACGAATGAATTCTCTAAAGTTACGATTGCACATAACATGGACATACAAATATGCAAGCAAGCAGAGCAACCAAAAAAGTTTAACAATTGACACACAATCCCGAATCCGATAACACTAAGGTCCACTTGCACAGTTCACTAACCCGGGGTTAATCAGTTACACAGTTAACCCACTGTCATATTGTACTGTTAACTATGGTAACTCCAGGTTTAACCGGTTAACCCCGGGTTAATGAATGCTGCAAGTGGGCCTAAGTGTAAGTGTAAGGCCTGAGTGGACGCTCGAAGCGGAGCGTTCGGCGGGGCGTTCAGCGTGGCGTCGGGATCGCAAGTGATTTGAGCAGCGTGCACTAAGGCCGCTCCTATACGCTTGTATTTGTTTAACAACACGCACGCACGAGTTGGGCGTGCAGCGGGCCGGGGCGTGCAGCGTGCATGTTAAACAAATGCAAACGTATAGGAGCGGCCTTAGTGCACGCTGCTCAAATTACTCCTCCTGACCCCGACGCCACGCTGCACGCCCCCCCGAACGCTCCGCTTCGAGCGTCCACTCAGGCCTTACACTAAGTTGTAAATAACTGGAAAGCACGTAATAATTGTAAGATTGAGTGAGTCAACAGTGAGAGCGATGCGCGAGTTACACAAGACCGGACCTTGCTATTACTTCACTCAGGAATGTTGTCGTGTTTTTGTTTGATTTGAGGCTTTAATAGATATTTGTTTTACAAGGGGGCAAAGTTATTGTTTAACCGCTCGTGCTAATATTGATACCCGAGCAAGCGAAAGACTCGAAAAATGGAATCTTGAGCGTTGCGAGGGTTTCAAAGCACGAGGGTTAAACAAAATTTGCCCCCGAGTGAAACACAAAATTTTTCACCACACCAACCCGAAGCAAATATTAAATGTAAAATATCAAACCAAATCAAATCAAAATGAATGTTATTAAATATGTATCATCCAAAATCATCATTTAAGTCAATTATACCAGCAAATATAAGAAAACAACTCAAAATTTGCATTTGATAACTTTGCCTCACGTGTGAATATGCATGCAACTTTGCTATCAGTTTTTGAAGTGCAAAGTAAGCCTTTCCGAGCTGGTGTGGTGAAAATTCTTTTTTTGACAAGTTTGAGTTAATGCTTGATTAATCAAGACACACGAAAATAGTTATTTGTACAACAAGAGATCAAAGTTTGATATTTCTTCGAGTGCTTATTTTGAGTCCCGTGCTAGCGAAAGATTCTATACTAGTAGTACTAATTTAGAATCTTGAACGTAGTAAGGGACTCAAAAGCGCACGAGATGTAAATAACTTTGATCTCGTGTAGTTCACAAAACTTTTCACCTCAGCAGTGAGAACATATTAGAAAACCCGAAAAATGTATTCCTTCTTCATCACTTATGTTATTCACTCATGGTTTCTTAAGATATACCAACAATTAAGTTTTCACCTCAGCAGCTCGAACAAGGGTACTTTGCTACTTAAAAACAGTGAGCAAAATCGCATTTTGTTCACTGAGTGAGCAAAACCGCATTTTGCTCATTGTGTCTCACTCAGTGAGCAAAATGCGATTTTGCTCACTGTTTTTAAGTAGCAAAGTACCCTTGTTCGAGCTTCTGAGGTGAAAAATAAATAAATCAACGGCTTTAGAGACAAGTAGGTACCTACCTAAATAGAGATAATTGATGCATGTGTATTAATTTAGTCACAACACCTCGGAGTAATCCGAGCACAACACTCACAACGTGAAACGCACATATCTTTACTATATAGGGGGCAAACAAGCAGACGAATCGCCTAATGGTAAGCAATTAATGACTGTCGTTTATGGACACCTGAGGGGCTACCGCGAAAACCGTTTTTCGCAAATTGCGGGGATCTTTCTCTTTTACTCCAATGAAGGCGTAATTAGAGTGACAGAGAAAAATGCCCGCAATTTGCGAACTTCGATTTTCGCGGTTATAGCCCTGCACCACCAAAGGGGTTGCACGTTGCCGGCATTCAAGATGGGAGTGCCCTGCAGTTTAGCTGTGAGGGGCAGGAAATTTCTAACAATTAACCCCTCACTTTACTTCGTTTTTTAGCATTCGAAAGAACTCATCAGAAAGAATATAATGAGGTTTTTTTCGGGCAACTGCGGTATACCTGCTTAGTAATGAAATAATTTTGAGCTTTTACGATTTTTACCTACTCGTTCGTCGTATCGTGGAGTTTTTTTCTAAGAATATCCTGGCATAACAGTGTTATGCGCATAACGCGCCTTTTTACACTGACAAAGTGTTATGATAACACTTTGTCAGTGTAAAAAGGCGCGTAATTCTAAATCTGTTTAGGAGATCGACCCTTCGTGCCTACATTTTTTAAATTTAACGCCCTTTTTCTTACAAAATTGGTTTGCCATACTAATACTAGGTAGCTTAAAAAAAAGAAGTAGGTACTTTTGTAACGGATACCGTCTCCGTTCCGGAGCGGGTAAAATATCATTTTACTTTCTTTTGCTGTTTATGTCCAGAACGTAAAAAACACTTTAGGTATAATATATTAGGAGGCGTGTGGGACGCAGCATGACTTGGGGTTTCTAATTTCGGCAAACGATCTCCGGATAAGGAGAAATTTCTCTCAGAGGATCCTTTATGGGTATGATGTCGAAAAAGTATATGGGCTGTTGCGAAAACTGAGTAATTGGTCAAAAATAAGGTTATTGACTACGTAAATCCTATGAAAATTATGGTTATTAGATGGATATTGAATGTAAAATTAATTAAGGTAATGTAATGTAGGTAAATATTGTGAATAATTATATGTATAGGAACATCGGTCATTCGCAAAAATATGTCTGAGGTCTAATTGCCGCAACCCATACAAAATGTATGAAAAAGGTGTCGTGGTAATTAGAGGCAACCGCAGACATATTCTCAGAGAATTACCCACATCGTGTATAACTGTATTTGCAGCTGGTTCGGCTGGATGTAGGTACTTGTCTTGTAGGTAATGCAAATAAATAATCTGAATCTGAATATTGTCCTTGATTGATTACTAAAGTGCACCACAGACTTTAGAACTTAATAATGTTTTGGCCTTTGTTCTTTGAGGTCCCGAACCGTGAAATTATCGATATGTGTGTTAATTTTTTTCAAGACTGCTAATAATGAGTATCTTTCTGTTGTTTCAGGTTTCCTAAATGTCATAGCCCAAATAAGATGCCAGTATCCAGCTCTTCACCCGGGTAGGTATGCATCAATGCTTCAAGTTTTACATAATAATACAGCATATCGTCAGGTGACAAGCAAAAGTCACTAATTACTATAAAATATTTAAACAAAAATCAACCTTCTATTTGTACTAATATCTTCACTATGGCTATGAACTTGTGGTGGTATTTAGTGACTTTTGCTTGTCACCTGACGATATAGGTAAATAAAAATCGTACAGGCAATAGCTAATTATGGACCGTAATAGAGTCTGTGCGGAAAGAGAAGAGTCGTGGAATGTATGGGGCCCAATACATTCCACGACTCTTCTCTTTCCGCACAGGTCTATAACAACGAAAATCGAAGTTCGCAAATTGTGGGCATTTTTCTCTGTCACTCTAATAACGCTTTAGAAAAATAGCCTCTCCAAACTCTACCTGTAATATGCGCGGGACAGATATTGGGCCAACGTAAGCCAACAAAGGGAACACATCTATGCATCAGATCGAAATGGCAATATCGCTTGTTTCCTCTAACTTATTAGGACACATTCTGCTGAGAGGAGAAGAGCAGGTAGATAGCAGATAGACAACAGAAAGTGTCCATGGACTTTTACCAACTTTGCAAGGGGCCAAACATTGATGTTTACATTGTTTACCCAGCATCAATGTACCTACCAACATACCCAGGGCCCAAAAACATATTCGCTCTAGCTATGCATGGCTCACTAAAACTAAACCTATTAAATTGCAACTAATACCCTGAAACTTTGGCGCCCCTGCCAACCCCTTGCTTATCGGAAACTACTGATGGCAAAATTATGCTCCCTACAGGCTGGTATCATGTCAAAGTGCTAACTAAACTAATGAATAACACTTCATCTTCACGTCAAAACGAGATAGAGACAAACCAAAGAAAGTCTGCAGCGCTAGATTAAAAGTAGTTTTTAAAAATCAGTATGCGACAACACCACAGAAAATGGATTAAATAGTCTTGATACTTGTGAAATTTCTACCATATTTACCGTCTATGAAAAAATTAAGCTGTATGCACAGCTTAATTTTTATGGTAAAATAAATTTCATTCCAACAATAGATGTCACTATTAATATGTAGACATATACTAATATTGATAAATAATATTGGAAGAATGTGACATTTGGCTTCATCAAAATTAATAAGCTTTTGTAATATCCGCGACGGCGGTAAATAGGTACAGAGGGCCTACCGCGAACACCGAAGTTCTCAATATGCGAGCATCTTTCTCTTTTACTCCCATTAAGGCGTAATTAGATTGACAGAGAAATTGCCCGCAATTTGCGAACTAAAGTTTTCGGAAAAACGAAATAAACCATTAAAACAATAAACATATATTAAAAATTAATTTTAGCTTTAACTAGTAGGTACCCATGCCGTGAGCATAAGCATGGAGGTTGTGGGTTCGAGCTCAAAACACGGCTAGTACCAATGAGTTTCTCGAAATGTTAGAGGAAGTTCATAAGTATGCCTATACCTATTAGGTGTGTTCAATTTGCTGTGAAACCTTTGTCTAAACCAATATTATATTATCTAAGTAGGTACATATGGTGAAGTATTAAGATGTTTCATTCCACTTACCCGTCATCAACTCCAAATTTTGTAAACATTGTCGTTTTTCAGCTTGAATCGCCTCGTGCTGACTTTTTACAAGTGTAAAATTATTCGTCACGCGGAAAAGTAACTCCCGCACGCCGGTTTTGTAAGGTTTCACCATGTTTATTCCGTTCATCACAAAACACAATGAATATTTAAACGATTTTGACAAACACATACCATAGTGCATGACGTTTACTGACTGCTTAAAAAACATTGCCATATGTAGTTTTTTAATTCGATGTCAAATTATTGCGCTGCAGACTTTCTTTGGTTTGTCTCTATGATCTTTGGAAGATGATGTATGGATCAAACATGTGTTTATCTAGGCTGGAATTTCTATTTAATACGTCTCTCTTGTTGCTAAAATAAGGATACCTTTCTAAATATGTCTAATTCAGACTCAGATTTTTTTTTCCTGTATTGCCCTTTTGTACGAACTAAGAATATTTTTACTTTAAACTGTATGTTTTAAAAATGTTACTTAAAACTCTTTTATTTTATTATAGGATTTATATTATTTAGCCGTGCTTTAAATATAAACGTACAATATCCTTATCTACGGGTCCATAAATATTTTATTTTTCAGTGTCGTTCGCGCAGACCCCGGCTGAGTGGCACAATCCACACCAACCCAGAAATCCACCCTGGCAGTTCTCAACACCAAGAAAAAGGTCCCCCGACTCCATGCAAATATACTACAACACGCAAACCACCCACAACCATGGCCCATTTGGTAACGCACCAAACTTTCAACCAAACTACCAAAGTTACCAGAACCATGGCCCTCAGAATTATCAAAGCAGAAGTTCCTTTGACCTTATTAATTCAGAAACCAGAGACAACCCAAGCGATCCACGTTTGCTCTCTGATTCTGCATTCACCAGGATATCAGAGACTTTAGGTGCCATAAACACAGTAGGCCATTACCTCGTTGACATGGTCAATGAGGAAGAGAAAGACGAAAGCGATCCCAATCTGAAACAACTTCCACAAGCTTTATACACCATAAGTAAAAACGTCCTAGGCAGAAACGTAACAGACAAAATAGCTCCTATAGTTAAAAAGGCGCTACCGAGAGTCTTGCCTGATGCACCAATCACTAAAGTAGCTACAGGAGATACGCAGGACTCAAAATACTGTACGACGCCTGAAGGAGAAGCAGGAATATGTGAGGACTTGAGCAACTGTCCTCAATTACTTTTAAACTTAATTAGTCTTCGTGAATCCCTCTGCTTCAAAGACCTATTTGTCCCTGGAGTCTGCTGTCCTAAAAACGCTATAGTGACAACGCCAGCAGTAGAAAAGCCGGTGGTAGCGACAACTAGCAAGCCGACTTACCTAGTCCCAGTGACTACTCCTCGGCCTTCCAAACCGACGACGACTAGGCCATCGGCAGTGCTTGTGTTGACGACGAAACGGCCGCGGCCTGCGACGACGCACAGGCCTTCGAGCGTGACGACTGCTAGACCGCCTTCGACTACGTTCGCAACAGTACCGCCTCCTGTTATCGCTAACTTCTCAAACATTGTTGATATAAGCGGTAAGTTACATTTCATTCAATTTAAAGGATTTTACAAATGGTTTAGAAATTTTTGTTGTTTAGAAAAAATATATAGATTACTAGCTGTTGCCCGCGACTTCGTACGCGTGGATTTGTATATTGGTGGTTATATATTCTACATTAGCTTAGAACATTATGCAGCAAAAGATCGCAGTAGGACGGTTAATCATTTGTTAATTATTAATA
The DNA here is from genome assembly GCF_948474715.1 of Cydia amplana. Taxonomy (NCBI): domain Eukaryota; kingdom Metazoa; phylum Arthropoda; class Insecta; order Lepidoptera; family Tortricidae; genus Cydia; species Cydia amplana. The sequence goes on along the minus strand of NC_086069.1, from coordinate 1,605,297 downwards.
TTATACAACGCATGAGACTTGTCTTACACAACCTACGAAATTTTGAAACTTCGCCCCTTGAATAAAATTGCTCGCTTGACCCCCTATCTGAATGAAATTGTTCTCGATATAATCACTGCAACCCCCTTAGAAGATTTTCATTTAGAAAATTTTGTTGTTTAAAAAAAATATATAGATTATATAGATGACTGGCGACGTAAGAAAGGTTAACGTTGATACCTCCGTAAGGATCCTTAGGTGCAATATCTTTACTAAGTGTTGTTTTCGTAATCTTAAGTAGGTATTTTAACCACTTAAATTTTAAATGTACCTAGTCCCAAATAGAAAATTAGTCATTTTAGTGCCATTGTGCCATGACCTGCTATTTACCTATGTTGTTGAGCTCTGAGGTAATTAAGTACACACTTACTTAATGTATTTTTCTTAGTATTGTAATTTTTGGTCAATTTATTATGTTCTTAAAGGAAAAAAATAAAATTAGGTAGCGGTAAGAGCGTGTGACTTGCAATCCGGAGGTCTCGGGTTCAAACCCCGGTTCGTACCAATGAGTTATACATATATTTTGATATTTACCAGTCGCTTTTCGGTGAAGGAAAACATCGTCAGGAAACCGGACTTACCCCAATAAGGCCTAGTTTACCCTCTGGGTTGGAAGGTCAGATGTCAGTCGCTTTCGTAAAAACTAGTGCCCACGCCAATTCCTGGGATTAGTTGCCAAGCGGACCCCAGGCTCCCATGAGCCGTGGCAAAATGCCGGGACAACGCGAGGGAGATGATGAGGTATCAGAAAAGAAGAACGTGACGATGTGGCCTAGGGGTTCTTTGCGTTAGCCGCGATAGAGGCTGGTTTGAATCCGGCCCCCACCACCTGGAGGGCTTTATCACTTTGTCTTTAGTACAATATGACATCTATTTCAATTTATAATTTATATATGTAGTAGTATGACTACTTTAAAAACACAAATCAAAATTGGTGTAGACTTATCGTAGACGGACTCTACTGATAATGATAAACTACATAAACAATCTGCTCGTAATCCCGCACGTCTAAGTTCAAATAAACCTTCCTAATCCCAACACAACGTCCATTTCAGAGTGCGGGCAGCGCGAAGACGAAGGCGGCCGCATAGTGGGCGGCACGGAGTCTGCGCCCGGCGCGTGGCCGTGGATGGTCGCCATCTACCTTCACGGGAATAAGAGGAGAGAGTTCTGGTGCGGAGGCACTTTGGTGGGCACGAGGCATGTGCTTACAGCCGCTCATTGCACCAGGGACTCTAAGCAAAGACCGTAAGTGTTCTTCTTCCTTGTCGTAGCCTCATGGCTGAGGGACATGACGATTGTGGGCACTCTTCGCCAGTGCTCTCCAGGCCGCTCTGTCCTGCGCCCAGTGCATGCTAGCCTGCAGTGTGGCAGTGACGTTATTCTGTCCGCCCAACGTGTGGCCATACGTCCATCCCTACGCTTCCCGTAAGTGTTACCTTACCATCCTTTATAAGTGTTACTATCGGGAGTATCAGGTTGCTCCAACCACAAATTGATGAACTGATCAACGCCACTCAGCGTTTTAATAGTGACAAACAGTTTTGTGCAACCGACCATAAATCTCAGTAATCGCAGTAAGGAGCTTAGGCGTGAGTGGTCGGACCATACCTTCGGCATTAAAAGTAGTGTACCTACTTATAGCTGTGTATTTTACTAGACTTGTTAGCAGAAGCCGTAATTCTCACTTTCCTGAACCATCAATAATCACCACTGCTTATCCTGGGTAGTTTCGCAGACAGCGAAATCGATTCCACACTCGCGTTCGCGGCTTCGCCCGCGATTGACGCACATAGTCTGGAGGGGGCTTTATAATATGAGTCCGTACATCATTAGGCCTTGGATAGATAATAAAAGACTTCCTTTGTCACACGAACACTGAAAAGCCACAGAAGGTTGTGCCGTACTCTGGACACCAACTATAATTTTGCCAGCAAACTAACATGACCAGCAGGCCTATTATGGATGCCGGCTTTATCCACGTGACAAAATAATTAACCGACACTGTTTAACTCGGCGGGATTGAAAGTGACGTATAACGTTTTATCACGCTGTCATGTAGACAATAACGACCATCATATGGTTTAAAAGTGCCAATATCGTTTGCAGATTCCCACCACGTCAATTCAGCGTGCGCCTGGGAGACGTGGACTTGTCCCGCAATGATGAGCCATCTAGGCCGGCGACGCTGCGTGTCGTGGCTGTGAAGGCTCACGAGCAGTTCTCTAGAGTGGGATACTACAATGACATTGCTGTGCTGGTTCTCGGTGGTAAGTTCATGATGTAACTGCCCGTCAGTTCAGCGTGCGCCTGGGAGACGTGGACCTGTCCCGCGATGACGAGCCTTCCAGGCCGACGACGCTGCGTGTCGTGGCTGTGAAGGCTCACGAGCAGTTCTCCAGAGTGGGATACTACAATGACATAGCTGTGCTGGTTTTCGGTGGTAAGTTCATGATGTAACTACACGTCAGCAGTTCAGCGTGCGCCTGGGACTGAGATATTTTTGGACATTATCACTTCTGAAACATGATTTATACATTGTAGTTTAGATTACATAATTTACTAATATGCTATCAATCATATTATGTATTTCTCATTTCCAGAAAACGTCCAAAAATCGAAATACGTCATCCCCATCTGCCTGCCCACGGCCGACCTATACCGGCATCAGTTCGATGGTTCAGTGGCAACCGTCGTCGGTTGGGGCACCACTCGCTACGGAGGAACTGAGAGCTCGAGACAGTTAGAAGCGAAGCTTCCTGTGTGGAGGAACGAAGATTGCGACAAGGCGTACTTTCAGCCAATCACTGAGGCGTTCTTGTGCGCCGGGTACGCGAGAGGCGGCGTGGATGCGTGTCAGGTGAGGTCTTATTTTAAAATATCGGTCAGTTCAACTTAGTAGCAACAGTATTCGATCGGAACACCACATAGTTAGCTGGGGGCGCTACATATCTTATATAGCGCCGTCCTTTAGCGATTCAGTTTAGGTCCTAAATTAAACAGAATCGCAGTAAGGACATCATGGTAAGGCCCCTGAACACAGAGTTCGAGGCCGCGATACAGGCCTGGCTTAGTGCCCCCTGTAGAGACCCCTGCCATTTCCATGTTTGATCTGATATGCGCAATATGCGCATTACAATCAAATAATGAATATATATCTAAGTACTCTTAACTTAAAATAAGTGATTTCTGTTTTCTTTTTAATGTGAAATAAGGAGATTTTTTATATTTATATTTATTTATCCATTCCAGGGTGACTCAGGCGGCCCGCTGATGCTGCAAGTGAACGGTCGCTGGACACAGATAGGCGTCGTGTCGTTCGGCAACAAGTGCGGCGAGCCGGGATATCCCGGGGTCTACACCCGGCTCACGCATTACGCTGGCTGGTTGAATCAGCATCTAGTTTAGTAACCTTTATCATGTTTTTGTCATCTATGATAATACTGGATTCCCTATCCCTTCCAAATGTCCACCTATACATCATATACCATCAGACGCTGGACGCAGATAGGCGTCGTGTCGTTCGGCAACAAGTGCGGCGAGCCGGGGTATCCCGGGGTCTACACCCGGCTCACGCATTATGCTGGCTGGTTGAATCAGCATCTAATTTTTCCTTCCTTTCAGATGTCCAGCTAACTATCGCGGTCCCATACGACAGATGAGACGTTTTGTGGAATCTTTTTAGGTATCCTTGGCCAGACCTTGAGTTTTCGTGACTTAATTATGACTACATACCAGTGTAAAATGATCAATCTCAAGTTTATTTAGTCTTTTTCATCCAACCGTATCGGAATGATCTTCATCCAAGGCAAAAATTGCATAGGTAGGCATACAGCTTGATACATCGATATCCAGCAATTAAGTAAAAATATGATGAGAAAATTCCCTCTTTTTCTAAGAAGTTAAGAGAGACGCTAACTTTATATAACCCAGTTACCAACTTACAGAAAATATTTAGTCACTAAGATAATTTTGCCATAAACAACGAAAATATGTGGCATTCATATTTATTCAATAACTTCTGGCTTTCTATTTATTGTGCTTTTATCGATATAAACCCGACCGATGGTACTGGATAATGTTTTGTGATAAAACTAAATTGACTGTTAATTATAGAACTTTATTGTAAGTAGATAAGTAATTAGTAATATTAGCGTATTTTAGATAATAAGACCAATAAATAATGTAAATAAAATAAATGGTTGTTTTTATTTTATTACCCTTTTACCATGACCTATTAGGCAGTTAGTTAATAGTTATTCGTTTTACTAGGAGGCAAAGTTGTTGTTTAACCGCTCTTACTAATATTGATACCCCAGCAAGCGAAATATTCCAAAATCGAAAAATTGAGCGTTGCGAGGGTTTCAAAGCACGAGGGTTAAACAAAATTTGCTCCCGAGTGAAACATAGGGCATACTGCACTCTGTAGGCCTATATTGATTGTAGTGATTATATTCTCTTTGGGCCTAGCACATGATTGGCGCGACGAGATAGACTACCCGTCTTTTTCTAATTATGTAAATAAAAAAGGGACGGGTAGTCTATCTCGCCGCGAGATACTATCGCGCCAACGCCAATCATGTGCTAGCCCGGCTGGTATTGTAGGTATACGTACTAGGGCTCCCGATATCCGTGCTACCCGCCAACCCGTGCGCCCGTGTTCTTAACCCCGGCGGTGCTAAGCGTCCGAACTACCCGAACCCGTCGAAGTCCGTTCCCGTGTAGTCCGTTCCCCCGTGTAGTCCGTTCCCCCGTGTAGTCCGTTCCCCCGTGTAGTCCGTTCCCCCGTGTAGTCCGTTCCCCCGTGTAGTCCGTTCCCCCGTGTAGTCCGTTCCCCCGTGTAGTCCGTTCCCCCGTGTAGTCCGTTCCCCCGTGTGGTGCGTTCGGATCCGAATCTCGGCTCCGTTCGGGTATTGAATACACAGCGCCGACGGACCGAGTGGACCGACCCACGCGGGCCGGTTTGAGTTTTGTTAAATCATTGTAAAATGTTAAAAATTATGTTATATTGCGTACGAATAGGGGTTAGGTACTTAAATATATTTGAATCAATGTCGAGTTACATTTTTTGCATCGGTTATATTTATAATGATTATATTCGAGTAAGGGCGTTATTGAATACAAAACTAGTACCTACAGTATTCTTGTATTGTAAGACCATAATTCGGCACACTACTAGTTTTATAAAAATAAAATAAACAGTTTATTTTAAGAAAACTAAGAAAAATATGTACAACTTTATGGCTTACAACTTAGAAAACTCATGTACAGATTTTTATTGTTATTTAATATATATAGATTACCTAAGAGAATAATATAAAAATTTTACCTTCCAATAAAATTATTATTATGTTTCCTTCCACGTCTGAGATCTTCATTGAGAGCGTAACGCCTCCGGTGACCGATAGATGCCGCTAGCGTCTATGTAGTCGCTCCGCCGCCTCGCCGTGACGTAGTTCCGCTTCCCTTTCCTGCAAACAGACGCCCGCCCCCCGCCACTCGCCGCCGCTATGTCATTGTTGAGGAGAAGTACCGTCGGTATAAAAGTAGCCTAGTAGCCTGCCAGGAAGGCATTACTCAGATCTCAGACGTGGAAGGAAACATAATAATAATTTTATTGGAAGGTAAAATTTTTATATTATGTGTTCCGTTCCACGTCTGAGATCTTCATTGAGACCTGTTTATTATCTCCTGGTGGCGAGTCAGCGGGCGCGCAAGCGTTAGGGCTACACCTACTGTCATATAACTCAGAGAAAGAATAAATATATACGCCTTATTGCAACCCATGAAATCACAATAACTCGTTATAATGATGCATTACAGGAAATTGAGAATTTAAACTGTAATCCCAGGTTCGAATCTGACGCTAAACTGGTTTGAGAGATTTCTCATTCGAAATCGCATCCGATCCGCAGAATCTCGGCGATAGGATCGTCTAAAGAAAGAGTCATGTTCCCAATTAACTTAAGCCAAAATATCGCTAAGTAATTGGATAGTTTTCCAGCTAATTTAGTGATTAAGTACATCATGGATCGAAAGCAATCGTAGGCGAGGCCGGATTGGATGAGACTACTGTGTCTGAAGGAAATAAGCGCAGTGTCCCCTAACATTTTGTGTAATTCTCACAAGTTGACGTACCCAGACTACCTACTGGGTCTATACTTTATTCCGAAGCTTCTAAGAGAGTCCAGTCGGTGAGACACGTTATCTGGTTTAGAACCGAATTTCGGACACAAAATAATAGCGTCAAAGTTATCTGTGTAATTGCCTGGGCTACAGTGTAGTAGGGTAAGGTCATTGACCCTGCGGCCTGATGCTAACAGTAAAGGTGTGGCAGCTCTTCTATATAGGTACGTTGTAGGATTATTCAAGTTAGGGCAAGTAATTTGAATAAGATTTCTCGCGTCCCAAGCTGGTGGTTTGGGAGGCGCTGGTCTCGCTATTAATGACGATGGAAGAAGACATAGTGTCCGATAGTGGTTCACATACAGCACTTGTTACAGGCTTCTGAACAAGTATCATTCTGAAAGCTAACATGGAGAATAGAAATAGATGTCTGAGATAGCTCGCTACTTCACTGGGTATTAGAGGTACCTGGCAGTCGATCTCATTTTTGATGCACCATGAAGATCATTTCTACATTGTGGGCGTACAGCGACCTCGACAAGGGGACGATCTAGGGAATGCTCCCCGGTACTGGTTTTCTAGACAACCAGTACCGGAACCGGAAATACCCGGTTATCGCCGGCTCGGTGTTGGAGCGTCCTATCTGACAGGAGCTACGCCTCGATTCTTAAGGTCGTTGACTCGTAAGGGATGGTGGTCTGACGTTGTGTTCACTAGGACCGCCAGTAAATTGCAAGCTTACCACAGCTGCGAGAAAGCTCTCCTCATCACGCCGTCACAGTAAACAGACTAGCCTGGGAGGTGGAGATATCCATGCCAAGTCGTATCACCGGCAGCTGCCAAACGCGTCGTGGTAGCACTTCAAAGAGTCGACTAAGACATACCGTGGTACAGTGCGAGGGCTCTCGAAAGCGGAGAGGCCGACCAACAAGGTGCCTATCAGGCGAAGATAGTCTCGGCGGCTTCTCGGCGCAGCTGCCAGTCGGGGGACGCAGTGACTTTTTGATAAACCGTCGCCTTTGGGGGTTATACCGACCTGGTAAGTAGCAAGGAACCAGCGCGAACTATAGACGATCTACTGGCATCAGCAGTTTTTTCGACAACCGTAGTAACGGTTGTATGTTTGTAGTACACTCCTGTCGTCAGCGCTGCAGGTGCGGCCCGTTAACGATTACTCTCCACTTGAAGGGCCTCACTTGGTACATTGTCTACCATTATTAACGGACTACAGGTATAAGGTGAGGACTACGACGGTGCAATCTCCATAAACTAACGTTTGCGAATTTGAGACTGAACAGGAGGCATCGAGTATAGTTTCTGTGAGAAACTCAGCAGCAAGGCTCTGTATGTTGAGAAAACGAAAAACCTTCAGTCAAACTTGTACAGGAGCATGGTAGCATGCTTTTAAGGAAATCGCACTGATGAAATCAAGTCTAAAATCGATTTTGGCGCTTTGCTGAACAAAACTGTTTCGATAAAGTCGAAGACAGACAGATGGAAACTGCTGGAGTCCTCCTGGCCCCTTTCTCTTGGCACCGGAAACACAAGCTCGTTCAGGCGCAGCGGGTTTATTTGTCCCATTTTGTTTATTAGGGGCTTGGCGAACGAGTTCGTCTTTGTAAGACGGAACTTGAGCTGGAGAGCGCGGGCAAGCAGAGATATAATTATGTGAACACTGCAAACCTTTTAAATGCCTTCAACCTCGGTTTTGAGCGGAGCACACGGGACCTTGTCTGCCGTCGCCTTGGCGACGGAGGAATCCTTAACCGAAAGCAAGAGTTTAGCGGTCTGCTCGTGCTGTTGCACCATAGCTATAGGCGCCTGCGTACCTCAATGGGGCCATGTGGACAGGGAAAACTGGTACCGTTGTACACGTGGCGCCGGACGGCAGCGGCGTGGCGCCCGGCCGGCGTCGGCTTGGCGGGCTGCATCGACACGGCCGCTGGCGATACCATTGGGAACGGCAACAGGTAAGTTTTCTTACGAACAGAACATGGGTGCCATTGCAAAGGACGACAGCGTCGTACTTGCAGCATCGACGTAATTGCCGGCGCTATCATGGCAACCGCCGCCGCTCGGAAGGTGCCGGTGCGTGAGGTGGGCGGCGCCATCGTGGCGGCAGCCACCGCCAGCTCGGGAGGCGCCGGCGCGTGACGCGAGAGGCGCCATCGTGGCGGCAGCCACCGCCAGCTCGGGTGGCGCCGGCGCGTGACGCGAGGCGCCATCGTGGCGGCAGCCACCGACAGCTCGGGTGGCGCCATCGTGGCGGCAGCCACCAACAGCTCGGGAGGCGCCGGCGCGTGACGCGAGAAGCGCCATCGTGGCGGCAGCCACCGCCAGCTCAGGAGGCGCCGGCGCGTGACGCGAGAGGCGCCATCGTGGCGGCAGCCACCGACATCTCGGGAGGCGCCAGCGCGTGACGCGAGAAGCGCCATCGTGGCGGCAGAGGCGCCGGCGCGTGACGCGAGAGGCGCCATCGTGGCGGCAGCCACCAACAGCTCGTGAGGCACCGGCGCGTGACGCGAGAAGCGCCATCGTGGCGGCAGCCACCGCCAGCTCAGGAGGCGCCGGCGCGTGACGCGAGAGGCGCCATCGTGGCGGCAGCCACCGCCAGCTCGGGTGGCGCCGGCGCGTGACGCGAGGCGCCATCGTGGCGGCAGCCACCGACAGCTCGGGTGGCGCCATCGTGGCGGCAGCCACCAACAGCTCGGGAGGCGCCGGCGCGTGACGTGAGAAGCGCCATCGTGGCGGCAGCCACCGCCAGCTCGGGTGGCGCCGGCGCGCGACGTGAGAGGCGCCATCGTGGCGGCAGCCACCGACAGCTTGGGAGGCGCCGGCGCGTGACGCGAGAGGCGCCATCGTGGCGGCAGCCACCGCCAGCTCGGGTGGCGCCGGTGTGTGACGCGAGAGGCGCCATCGTGGCGGCAGCCACCGACAGCTTGGGAGGCGCCGGCGCGTGACGCGAGAAGCGCCATCGTGGCGGCAGCCACCTCCAGCTCCGGAGGCGCCGGCGCGGGACGCGAGAGGCGCCATCGTGGCGGCAGCCACCGACATCTCGGGAGGCGCCAGCGCGTGACGCGAGAAGCGCCATCGTGGCGGCAGAGGCGCCGGCGCGTGACGCGAGAGGCGCCATCGTGGCGGCAGCCACCAACAGCTTGGGAGGCGCCGGCGCGTGACGCGAGAAGCGCCATCGTGGCGGCAGCCACCGCCAGCTCGGGAGGCGCCGGCGCGTGACGCGAGAGGCGCCATCGTGGCGGCAGCCACCGACAGCTTGGGAGGCGCCGGCGCGTGACGCGAGAAGCGCCATCGTGGCGGCAGCCACCGCCAGCTCGGGAGGCGCCGGCGCGTGATGCGAGAGGTGCCATCGTGGCGGCCAGCTCGAGAGGCGCCGGTGCGCGAGGCGGGCGGCACCCTTGTGGCGGCCCGACACCGGCTCGCAGGTGCATGAGGCGAGAGGCGCCATCGTGGCGGCCGGCTCGGGTGGCACCGGAGCGTGAGGTGGGCGGCGCCATCGTGGCGGCCGCCACTGGCTCAGGGGGCGCTGGTGAGGCGAGAGGCGCCATCGTGGCGGCCAGCTCGAGAGGCGCCGACGCGTGAGGCGGGTGCTGCCATCGTGGCGGCCCGCCACTGTTTCACTGGCAGCGCCACCGTAGCGTCTTTCGCCGGCACAGGGGGGGAGGCGTGCGCGTGGCGACTGGCGCCACCATGGTGGCGTAGTTGCACGCAACATCACGGCGACACTGTTGCCCGACGCCTTGATAGATGGCAACCGGCGCGGCGAACGGCCCCGCCGCTGTACTCGTAGTGTTTCCACAGAGTGGCTTCCACGTAACTTACCTCCTTCCACTTTGAGCAGTCGAGATCCAGTAGCGTACTCCCCGTGGTCCGGTCCGCCTTCACCTTGGCGCCAGGACGGGACCGAGAGGTCCGCGATCCACCCGCGCCGCGACCGCAGCAACAGGAGCGGGCGCGTGACGTCTCTCGGAGTCCCGCGGACCGGAAGCGCCTGCGCCGCGACACTTCGGGCACCGGCCCGCAGCGTCTCGGAGTCACCTCGGACGACAAGAGAAAGTCGACGGCGCCGACGCGGCGAACGACACGAACTGTCGCGTCGGAAACTAACAACACGAGGTAATACTCCCGGGCTCCGAGCACGGGCACCGACCTCGGCCGACACCTGCGGTAATCAGACGAGAACCGGGGCTTTAGCGTCCAAGTAGGCATTCGCAATGCGCTTCCGAACGCCAAATACAGCTAGAATATCATTAAACTGCCTTACCAGATGGTTTGAGACAATCCAAACCTATCCTATTGCAGCGCGGCCCCGGCACCCCACCGCGCCGGGCCGGCACCGCTCCCCGCGGCAGGCACGATGACGCACGTTCCTCTCCGATGCGGAGCGACTTACGTTACCACGCGTTGTAACAAACGCTTGAAACCACTTGTTGACGCACTTCCTACTTCACTCTCGAAAATGCGAGTTAACGGTAACGATTTTAGCAGCATGGCATGTAAAAGATAATTTAGCAAGAAAAAAGTGGGTAGAATCGAAAAGCACCGTTGGAAGATCGATCCCGAGACCGCCAAAAGACTAGTAGTGGCGATCTCTGGCTATATCTCGCTATTTAATCGAACAAACTTTGGATCGGAAATTTCTAAAGCGCCATGCTGCAAAAATGTTCGCAAAAAAATTTGCGGACCATCGGTCAGGACGGTCGACGAAACAATGACATAGCGGCGGCGAGTGGCGGGGGGCGGGCGTCTGTTTGCAGGAAAGGGAAGCGGAACTACGTCACGGCGAGGCGGCGGAGCGACTACATAGACGCTAGCGGCATCTATCGGTCACCGGAGGCGTTACGCTCTCAATGAAGATCTCAGACGTGGAACGGAACACATAATAAAGGTTTTTTTTAATTATGTTACAGCTTTAACGCCTATTATTTATGTACAGTGTTTTTTGTATAAGTTTAATCATATGAGGTTTCCTCTCTAGGTTGTCTACTACCAAGTTTAAGAAGGCTCAGTATATTATGTTGCAAATAGCCAGACTACTACTATTATAATCAGGATTAGGCAGACAGATGCAACTGGATATCGTCTTCATAATTATTTTTATGGTATTTAGTATTTAGGTACCTAACTAAATATTGATAGAGATAGGTACTTAAAATAAATAAAACGTCTTTGAAGTCATGTTAAGTGAAAGAACTATTGAGTTATTCGTTATCTACATATTAGGGCAGCAGCCTTTTGTTTTGTAGTAAAGAAGTAAGTAGGATTAACGTCGCACGTGCAGATAAAGAGAATAATGGTTCCCCGTGGCAATTTTTACTAATAATATTGACACTGACACCCTGATTCCCTTTGACACTGGTATTTTACCAGGCATACCTTTTGTTTGGAAAGTTGAAGAATTAGCCGTGCTGTTTTACAAACAAGGTAAGAGTGGTATTTATTCAGTTATTTTAGAGGGGGCAGCTTTTGAACTCACAAGTACTCATTAGAGTCATTAGTCATTAATAAGGTTTGAGTTTGCCACACTGCCGGTCAACGTTTTTAATCTGAATTGCATTTATAGTTTTACCTAGTTGTTGATGTTCTGTTTTTTTTTTTCGTTTTGCTTGTTATTGTTCATTATAAACTGTGAAAAATGAAATATTTATTTCTTTCCACTCATGGAAAAATTTAGAGGAACGCAAAAAAACGTTTAATTAAGTACTAATTTTGAAATTAGGTCCATTAGCGGCATTAAGTCAGCCTGTTGTACCTACTTTACTACTAAAAAGAAGAAGACTGCTATCTTTTGCTGCATAATGCTCTATTCTCATGTAAAATATATTACCACCTACATACAAATCCACGCGAACGAAGTCGCGGGCAACAGCGGGCAGTATTAAATATTTATCTTTCGTTCTTGAGACTAATTTTCGTTCTTCGCTCTTAAAAAGAACGCGTCCGATCGTCACTGTACGTCGAGAACGGGCCGGACCCGCGTGTAATTAATATCCGTGGATCCGGACACACGGGTAACACGGGTACCCGGACTTTAATTACACGGACCCTAATTACCCGTTCCGAACGGGCCACAAATCCGGTTTCGTGTAGCACGAGAACGGGGCCCCGGCAACGGGTGCACGAAATCCGGACGCGACCGCGAGCCCTAATACGTACGTCGCTTAGACACAGTCAAAGAGGAAGAACATCGCTCCCTCTTCTCTACCGACCTTCTGTTAGTGGAGTAGGTATAGAAGCGACAAAAGAGCATCTTGACCAAATATTGACGGTAATACCTAATAGACGGTCTTACCTACATGTAGGCTACATCATTGATCAGATTGATCTTAACCTAACTATAATCTAATCACTATGCACAAGTTTTAATCATCCTCATAAAAAATAAATCATATGCACACGCCATATGTAGCTACATACCCAGTCCAGCTGGGCTGAAGCTGAAGCTAGTAAAGGCTCTGGCTAATTGCACAATAATTATGCGCAATTTATGAATTTACTTGTACTAGTCCTCATCTTTACTATTTCAGTAGCGCGGGTGCAAAGAATATAATACTCACTAGGTACTACTGATGTGCCTAAGGAAACTTTCCAAAATTGCGAAATGTTTCGAAAATTTAACGTAGGAAAATTTCTTACATTTTTGTATGAGAATTGAAACTTTCCAATTTTAAATTTAAATTTCCCATATTTCCTAGTGAAAGTTTCATGAAATTTCCGATAATTTATAGAATTTTATGGAAACTTTCCGCAACTTGCACATTTGTACTCATTACGCGGGTGGCGATCGATCGATGGTACTTGCTTAAGCGCACAGGAAACATGCTCCGTGTGCAATTACATATTAAGTGCCACCAATTTAATCGATATCTAGTCGTCAGTTCCTTCTAAATTGTATTAATCGAAGCCTTTTAATTAATAATGCCAGTTATAGAAACTAGAGAATATGGCGAAGTCATAAGATAAGGGTTCCGTAGGCTACGGAACCTTACGTTTTATTTATTTATTTTCTATTATGGCAGCACTTGCTATCTGCCACCTGTCAGGCTGTCACACGTCAACTGTCACTTACGTCAGTTCGGAGGTCTCGATGCCTGACTAATCCCCTATTTCCAATGAAAATAAACAAGTAATTTAATAAACGCGACCACCAATGCGCTCTAAAACACCCTCCGTTACTATCCATTGATACACAGATCGCCTCAACTGATTACTATTGGGAATAGTTTGTGAATTACAGTTGAAAATGAAGTACTCAACATCGCCAACCCCAAGCACATCTTCTACGTATAATTTCCCTCGCAGTACTTCTCCTCTGCCCGCTCCAGCTAACTACCAGCCCACGACGGCCAGCGCAGCGGTCAAGCGGTACAAATACTTGCGGAGACTGTTCAAATTCAATCAGATGGACTTCGAATTCGCGGCGTGGCAAATGGTGTACTTGTTCGTGTCGCCACAGAAAGTTTTCCGGAACTTTAATTATAGGAAACGTAAGTAAATTGTACCTCTTGTTTGTTTTAATTGGACAAGAGAGTAGTAATGATATTTGTTCACTAAAAGAACATTGAAATTGCCAGATGGAAAATATGATGTAGAAGTTATTGTTCAATCACTTTGTCATTTTATGAGTGGGTGTTCTGACATGGTCTAATATGAGTTGGGAACTTCATACAAGTGTTTCAATGTTTCTGTTTGTGTTATATTTACAATATTTACAAAGGTATTATACATCAAATTTTATACGAAACCTAATGTCACCTGGGGCATAGTTCCCCGCTGTATGGTTAAACTTAGCCTTTGGGCAAAATATGACCCTGCTCGTAGGTCGCCAGACACCCCAACAAGTTTTCGGGAAATATCCTTTATTAATGTTTGTGTATGTTAGTTTAAAAAAGTTATCTTGAGGTGTTCGGATCAGCAAGTCAAATCAAATACTGTTCAAAATGTCAAATCAATCAGTCCTTATGAAGTTTGTAGGCATAATCTACATAGCAAATCATCACAAGCGTAAAAAAGTCATGGAAATGCCTTTAAACTTTAAAGACACTAAAAATTCCATCTTAAGATAAAAAAATAACAGTGTAAACATCAAAAAACATTATTAATTACTGTGGTAATTGTATTATTATATTCATTATTTTAAGACCATCTGTAATACCATGGTTTGCAACAAATAAATGATTATGATTAATGTTTACAGATACCAGATCACAGTTTGCCAGAGATGACCCAGCATTCCTTGTATTACTTAGTGTTTGGTTATTTTGTAAGTATTTTTATATGGATTCATTTTCCTCTTTTATCTTAATATTATTATTTATGTCTGATAAACTTCTACAATTAAAAGATGTGCAATATTGGCCAGCAGTGAGAATCCAAATTCAATTCTAAATGTAAATCTGCAAGGTCCTATTTTCCCTGGCAATGCCCTTTTATTTTTATTTGTTTTATTGAATCCTATTTCTGTCTGTTGAATTTATCAATTTTATTATTCGTGATTTGATGTATGTACAAATGTAACCACTTTATTGTACATAAGACAGGTGGGAATTACGATAAAAACAAAATATATGCAATGTACAAAGGCAAACTTATCCCTACAAGGGATTTCCATTGTTTCAGTATCCTCTATCTGTTTCGGGCTGGGCATGGGCCTGGACTGGGGGCAACTGGTGTTGTTCATCATATTTGTAGTCTTTGTGGATTTCATCGGAGCTGGCTTGTTGGTGTCCACTTTCTTTTGGTAACTATCATTTTGCTACAGTACAAAGTTTACTTCTGTGTTTATATTGAGCCCCCAATATTATTTTGGAAGTTAAACCTTCATTATTAATTAAACCCGGAGTTAGCAATAGAAAAAATTGTGACGTTATCTATAAAAATGGGCCTTATTGTCGAAGACGGTTACGCCATTATTAACGATGCTCCGATATAAATACAATGCCGCGCGACGATGTGCAGCGTAAGCGACATCGACAATAAGGTCCCTTTTCATAGATAATGCCCCAATTTAACAAAGAGCTTGCAGCGTGTTCGCCTCGCTTTCAACTCGTTTGCAAATCGCAAAATGCGTGGATAGTCGCGGCGTATTCGCTAGTTGTGGACCTTAAGTGTGCAACCTGAATGCAAGCACTTTATTCCATATGCGTGCGGGCTCAGACACGCCCCGTTGGACGCTCGCTACTGTGACTGTACACTAAGATTTATATGTTTCCAGGTATATAAGTAACAAGTACTTACGACGCGACGCGGCGGCGCCCGACGTGGAGTGGGGCTACGCCTTCGACGTGCACATCAACGCGTTCTTCCCGCCGCTGTCGCTGCTCCACTGTTTGCAGATCGTGCTGTTCAACAGTAAGTTTCGTTTTACGTATCGCTAAGAAACTCAACTCACATAAACCTATAGTGTGTCAAAGGACTGTCTCATTTCAAACATAGACAGAGAGAATCCTACTATCTTTGTCTTAAACTAGTACTAGCACCCAAAAGAAAAGGATGAGTATAGTTTTCCTGCTTCTTACTGACTGACAAATTGGTTTGACAAACTATAATTCTCGTGCGATCCGAAAGGGCGTAGATCGACATGGTAATAGAAATCCTCATTTCCACCTATTATAGGCCTAAAAAAAAACCGGCCAAGTGCGAGTCGGACTCGCGCACGGAGCACCATCAACAAAAATAAAGCAAAAAACGGGCACCCATCCAAATACTGACCCCGCCCGACGTTGCTTAACTTCGGTCAAAAATCACGTTTGTTGTATG
This sequence comes from Cydia amplana, assembly GCF_948474715.1. Taxonomy (NCBI): domain Eukaryota; kingdom Metazoa; phylum Arthropoda; class Insecta; order Lepidoptera; family Tortricidae; genus Cydia; species Cydia amplana. Next base: position 1,589,358 of record NC_086069.1, on the reverse strand, counting down.
GGAGCCCCACTTAAATCTTTATTTTATTCTGTTTTTAGTATTTGTTGTTATAGCGACAACAGAAATACATCATCTGTGAAAATTTCAACTGTCTAGCTATCACGGTTCATGAGATACAGCCTGGTGACAGACAGACGGACGGACGGACAGCGGAGTCTTAGTAATAGGGTCCCGTTTTTACTCTTTGGGTACGGAACCCAAATTACCCTTCGGCCGCCAGTACGTAACCGGGGCTTCGTAACCTGGTTTTGATCTAAGCTTTTTTTTACTTCTACGTAACTGGCTTCGGTCGGCATTCGAGAAATGAGCGCCAAAAGAATTGCTTGTTGTTTCCAGGTCTATTGAGCCACGACGGCATCCTACCTTGCTTCGTGTCCAACACTTTCTGGCTCGCGTCCATCATCTACTACCTCTACATCACTTTCTTGGGATACAGCAGTAAGTGATCAATCATCCTATTCTGTCCTACCTCGAACGGTTTCAGTTCAATTTAGACCCTTTTGCCATTTAAATATAATCTACAATTCATTTAAGTAGCTAAGCTAATGCCTTTTAGGCAATTTATTGTTTCGTCTTGGGGTATCTACTGTTTTCGTGACCATAGACATCGTGACAGAGCCTATCGCCAACGTCGAAAAATCAAAAATCTTTATCTGCCACTCTATTGCTCTTGCATATTCGACCGACAGAGAGGCATATAACGGTTTTCGATGTTGGCGATAGGCCCTCAGATATGAATTTATCAGACATACATAAAGTAATCTGAAAGTCGAACAGTTTAAAGAATTATTAAAAAGGTTACTTAAAATACTTTCAGATTATGGGAAAGTAGTTGACAGTGGTAAGTCCAGAGACAAAGTTAGGGGTTAACTTTTTAATTGTTTAATGGCCTATACTTTCCAACTGTGATCATTGTGACTTGTGACTAACATTAGTTATTACTATGATTTACTTACTATTATAAGTTTTAAAATGGGTTTTATAGATAAACAGATACCTAGAGACAAAGATTTGTTTACTGCACCGTGCACCGCTCAAATCGAATAGAATTCGCTACCAATACTCGATTATCGATATAACTATAGCTAGACCGAGGTAAGTCTGCAACGATTTTGATAGCACACGCAGTGCAAGTGTTATTTATACGTCATAATTTCATAGAAGTTTGACGTTTAAAATAACACTTGTACTGCGTGTGCTATGAAAATAGTTTCAGACTTATCTCGGTCTGACTTTAGCAACCAGCTCTTACACATTTAGTAAGGGTCACCTCAACTCAGATACCTCTGAATTTAGAGCCCGATTATCTATGGTAACCACTCTGATAAATTCATATCTGATGTCACGGAAATCTGTTTACAATTGACAGTTTGATCTGAATTTATTCAGAACCAATCTGGCTCTAACTTCAGACATGACTGTTGCACCTTCAAGTCGATATTACCGAAGCAAATATATAACCCCCTGAAGACAAGCTTTTTCTAAATCCTGATCTTATGACTTATATCCCTACTAAAATGCCAGTTCAGGCAATAGAACAGAACTTTACTGTTACGAGACACACACTTTGAGACTTATTCATGATTAAAACAAATTTTAATCATGAATAAATCTCAAAGTGTGTGGCAGTCTGTAAAATACTGACTTTTCATTCAATTTCTTCAGAATCAGGACCAATGGCCGACTGGGGACAATTTTCCAAATTCAAATAAATAGTCTACGGATCATTTACTTTTTCCAGATCTCCCAATGTTGAGCAACACGCGCTTGTTCCTGCTGCCCCTGCCCGCGCTCTGTATCGCGTACATCGCCTCCCTACTCATGGGGTTCAACTTCAGCCATATGCTTAAAGACTTCTACTTGTATAGAGTTCTGTAATAACCGAGTTGTTAGTTGAAAACTAAGCAACAGAAAGTGAAGAGGTCTTCACATGAAGCTACAATATGAATACTTAATTCAAATTATTATTACCTATTATAAGTAGGCGCCTGTAAGAGTATTGTCAGCTGTGACAATAAAACGGGGCGTTGGATAAGGAAATGCATCTTTGTAAATTAACCACTGAATGAAAATTGTTGCATGGGACTGCATAAAAATATGTTAATTATTAAAATATCATTGTACATAGTCAATAATTATGATAAGTACTTGTATTTAAACTATTACTTTCTGTAATTAATAAATTTTGTAAATATTATTTGCATTATTTCTTTTTAGGTATTCACTTTACCCGTACGTGAAGATTGAAGATTCTAAATAAAAGACAATCGTACTTTATCAAATAATCTTTATAAAAGCAGTACTTGGGGTTACATTCGATAAATAGGTACTTAAGACTAATAAAATAAGCACAATCTCAATCATCATCCAACACGATAACTTCATCTGAGGATATAGTAGGTTTAGGTCGAGTTTCTGTCTCATTAAATGAAAGTGACTTCTTAGCCTCTGGCTTTTTGCCTTGTATAACTGTCTGTGGCGCCTGCTTTGACACCCCAGTCTTAGTAATCGTTAAAGATGACGGCAATCTACTTATTGAAGCATTAATTTCCTGGGAGCTAACGTTTTGGGTAGATTTACTCATTGCGGGCATATTTTTCTGACGTTCCGCTAGTTTCTCCTGTAGAGTTTTTCCTGGACTGACCTGCTGGTGAGGTTGTGGTGGCTTTGCGTGAATTGCCGTATTTACAGTAGACGCCGTAGACATGTGCGCTTGTGTGGGCACAGAGTGCGAGGAAATAGGGGGCGGATTGTAGTTGCTTAATCCAGCAGTCATCGATGCTGGAAGACTGGCCAATACCGTCCCCATGCTTGGAGCTAACGGAGCTGACGTTGACTTCTGCAGATTGCTTGATGATTTTGGCAAATTACTGGGTGTAGGCTTATGCAAGCTGCTGACAGGTTTCGGTATACTGCTAGTTGTATTCGTACTGACTGATTTGGATAACGAAGTCGTGAAGACACTAAGAGATTTTGAAGTGTGAGAAGTCTTCAAAGGATTACTCAATGGATTCGGTTTGGGTTTTGGACCACGTTTTTGTTTCTTAACGGGCGGTGGCACATTGTACGGAGAAAAGCTCTGCCCGAGGAACTGTCGGTAGAATTCGGCTTGGAAGGAATTCTGCAGCGAATTTTGGAGGGAGTTCTGCAAAGTGTTTTGCAGGGTAGTGTAGCCCGCTAAGGCGTTGCTTAAGTAAGAGAGGGATAGTGCAGCCGCTGTTTGTTGGGAGAGCATTGGATCGTTCAACATGGGCAAATAATTTTGGAAGGCTGCTGCCATCTCGTGTTGTGACATCTTCGGAAGCCCACTCCCCGCCGCTGGTAGCGGCATCGACACAGACGTCGTAACTTTTGGCTCTGATCTACTTTGATTAGTCGCTTCTTTCGCCTTTGATGTTTCGGCAGCAGCTGCCATCTTAGCTGCTTGCTTCTTCTGTGCGTTCTGAGTTTTCTCTAAATTATCAAGGTTGTTCAACTGTTTCAACGACGAACGAGCGATAGATTGGCAATATTTAAGACTGACGTCTACGAGATTAGTGTTTTCTGTAATAGGAATTGTCGTGATAAGTTTGTAAGCGTCAATGATTAAATTGACGAACTGCTTGGAATTTGACTGTTTCTGCGTTCTTTGGTAGGATCTGTAAATGTCGAGCATGAGGCTTTTCAGCGCCTGCTGTTCGATGTCGTTGCTCTTCAAGTCTGGCTGCTGACTGAACTTGAGAACTTGTCCTTTCAAAGATTGTACCGACAGAGAGAACGCTTGCTGTGCTAGTTCTTCCCTATCAGTATCACGCAAGTACCTTTTGTCCGGTTCAGGGATCCTCTGCAGTTGCAAGCTCAAGTCAAGTAATGTTTTATGGTCGTCTATCTCTTTTAATATTTCCATCGTGAGCAGGACACACCGGTTCATATGGAACGCGAAACCCCCAGCTCTCTCAACTTCTATCACTGGAATCTTCCAAATATTGTTGAAGAAATTCGTCATTCTCCTCTCACTAAACAGCCCTCCGATCGATAAACCAAAGCTCGACGTAAAAGTAGATAGCATTAGATCTCGACATCTCTCAATATTTTTCCCTTTCTTAAAATAGAAATGATAATGCGCCAATCGATAAATTGCTTTATAGTGCGGAGGAAATCTGCTCGCGCAGTCTTCTAGTGCGTATAAGCATGCATTAATGATTTTCATAGTTTCTTCTTCTGTTAGCGGCTTCGACTCATTGGCAGATTTACTAGATGATTCACTATCTCTACTTGAATTACTGCTACTGCTATCTGACGTGGAGTCACTTGAGCTGGAATCAGACGACGAAGATGATGAACTACTAGTTTCTTCCTTCTTGTCAGGGTCTACTTTTTCTTTTTCTTCTTCTGTATGTTCTACTACCGGTGGTACTTCTGATTTGTCTTGAGGTTTCTGAACCTCGGATACTTTCTCCTGTTCTGAAGTTATATTAACCGATTCATCTTTTTTCTCTGTCATTTGCACATCTTCTTCAACAGTTTTTGTTGTTTCAGTCGCTACATTCGATGTTGTTTCAGCATTTTGAGTTGGGGTAAGTTCTTTACTAGCATTAAGTCTTTCAGTATCATAAGAAGCAGAACGTCTAACTTTTGCCGCCGCAGCCTCTAACTTAAGCCGTTTTGCTTCCAGGTTATCTTCTTCGCCCGCGTCACTTACAGAACGTTTGAGTATATTAGCCGCAAGAACCGGTTCGTTTTGTTTTGCTTCAGCTTTTTCTGATTCTTTAGCCGCATCCTCTCGATCCTTTGCAGATTTTCTTGAGAACGGTCCCTTCCTCCATTCGTCTATACATGCCTGAAATACTTTTCCAACTGAAGACGGAATGGGTTTGTTCTCGTGTTGTTCGATATATTTTAAAATTGAGGCGTGTATTCTGTAGTGCAATTCTAAAACTTCAATGCAGAGATGCACGGGCGCATTATAGTTGATTTTGAGAGGGTATATAGCATCCGTCTTTTGTAGCATTGTTACAGCTTTCGAATAATAATCCAAATAGACAGCCGGTGGTTTGTTCCGTTTTTCGGCTACTTTACCCAACATATAAAAGTAAAGCCATGAATCCTCATCCGATTTATCCTCGTTAGTGGCACTATTGAGATCATCTACAGTAGTAAAACATTTTTGCGTAGTGTCCAACATGTCTTCTTTTTGCTTTTCAAGAGACGCAAAATCATCCATGCTCAGAGACTCGCTGGCTTGTTTCAAAGCACGAGAGCAAAATGAATGGATAATGTATACGAACATTCCGTATTCAATCCACAAGTTGCAATGTTCGGGGTCTAATTGCAAAGAACGCTTGAAGCATCTTATCGTCGATCGCGCTGGATTCAAAAATTCCTTTTCATTGTTCAGATTCTTACAGGAGTTTAATAGCCTTTCCAAGTTCATGGCTTTTGCCAGAGCTATTTGCGCCCAAGACTCCAAACGGTCGTTATTGACTATAACGTCGAGTATGTTGAACTTAACTGCCATTTTGGCTTCTTCTCGTTTAAAGTAATGGTCACCCAACAAAAAGTAAATATCTTTCATCTTGTACGGTAAGAGAGAGGGTACGGTTGGCAGTTTCGTTTCAACGCCTTTTATGTATTTTTCGATTTCGGGGACGTACTTATGTGGATCGCACTCTGAAGGCAGCAGTGCCAATATACGATGGAAGAGTTGCTCTGTGTCAGCTGTTATGGCTGAAACCTTACCCTCGAGTTCGGGAAGTGTGGGAGGCCTAAATATTTCGTAAAGTTGCTGAGCTCTATGCCAATCTAATGAATGTGGGGTTACGTTATGGTCTGCCAAATATTTAATCTTACTCTTTCTACTTGGATGGCCGAATAAGCAAAAGACACATTGTTCCATGTACTGCAATAGTTGTTCTGCTGATTTTGCTAAAGCTGGTGATCGTATTCGCGGTACCACTGTATCTAAAATAAAGTACAGCAGTTTCCTATCCGAACTGCAGCACCAGCCTCTGTCGCCAAGTTGTTGATGTGCAATAAATAATACCATTAAAGGATTTGGAACATCATCATCATTTTTATCACCATCATTGGGCACTGCTACTCGTCCCTGATCTTCTTCTCTTTGTAAAATATAATGCAGTATAATCCAAGGAATGATTGTTCCAAAAGGCATCTCTGTTGCATTGGTTTCAACCTGATGCCCAATTATTCTGATAAGGTCTTCGAATCCTTGACTTATCTCTTTCTGACTGACTGTATCTAGGCATACCAATCCCTCTGTAGTCAGAATATGCTCCATACAGCAGAGTATTTTGACTACAGCAAGGGTCCACTTATTATAGTCTTCTGAACCTGATGTATACCGAAAATAGTGTTTTAAGGCCTCATGTAAGCATGTTAAAGACCATTTAAAACAATCATTTACTTTTTCTAGTGCCCAGTATGTGTCCAAAATAAGAGATAGTTGCACAGCAAAATCTAAAGACATCTCTTCTTCTTGTTTCCTTGCTATAGTCTTGCAATGTTCAAATGAATCTATGATAATCGACAATACTTCTTCATAGTGACCTTGGTCATATAACTCCATAACTGTTGATAGTTTTTTATTTCTTTCTAAAAATTTTATATATTCTGCTGTTTCATCATTGTTCATGATTGGTTTAAAGGTAAAGTTGATAATTTGAAGACTATATTTCTCACTGCTTTCCCCCATTGCTTCAAATTCAAAGGATAGTTGATACAATGCATCCAAAGCTAATTCATCACACTTATTCAATAAATTAATATGCACTCTGACCCAAAGATAGCGCAACATGTATTCCAGACAATCAATTCCTGAAAAAATATGTGGATTCATAGTAAGAATCATGCCGATAGACTCAATCACATCTAGAGCATGTGTGTCTTTACTGTCATTTATATTCAACTTTTCATTAACTAGAAATTCCTCAACCAAGATATTAACTGCAGTATAGTGTCTCAAGTCATCATGGTTATCTCCAGTACAAGCTGGCACATCAATATGATTGTTGTAGCATTTATTACATTCAACAAATATAGTTGAAAGACCTTCAGGCCATTTTACTTTCCATTGTCCTGCTAAAATCTGTAGAAAGTCATTTAAAATATCAATTATATCTTTCTTATTCTCAAGGTACTTGTTAATGAATTGTTGCACATCATTATTTTCAATCTCAGTGCCAAAATAATCACTGTCTTTTTTCTCAGGCTGATTTTTTTCATCACACAGCTTGTCTAGGTCTGTAACATCTGGAGAAGGGTCCCTTGTTTCTTTTTTCTCAGTATTGTCAGAAGTCAGGCAGGGTGGCACCATTCTTCTTAATGTATCATAGATATTATCACTGAGTTTGTCCACTTTGTTGGTTGTCTTCTTTCTGCCAGAGCGCCGTTTAGTACGCGCGCACCACTCCCATTGTTGCAAGAAGCTAAGAGCACTCCCTCGTCTTCTCACAGGCTGTTTCTTCTGAGTTTTAGCTTCAGGCTGTGTTTCAGTAGGCGGATCTGTAGCAGCATTCTCTATGTCACTCTCAACTTTCTCTGTATCAGTAGCAGCCTTGTCTTTATCTGACATTTCATTGTCATTCTCAGACACAATCTCATTGTTTTTATCGCTTTCTGCATTTTCCTCAGATTTGTCAGGAGCTTCATCTTTCTTTGGTTCCTCACATACTTCCATAGGTTCCTGTTTATCTTCTTTTTTAAATATAACATCTATAAAACAGGCATGACTGTAGAAATTGTCTGAGATATATTGATGCATGTGAATCAGAGATTCTCCAACTGATTTCCATGTTAAATTATTAATTGGCTTTTGCAATTTTAAGTGGGGTAATACATATTTGTGCTTCTGTTTTCTTTGCTGCTCTATGAATATCTCATGTATCTCCTCTGCTTCCTTTAAGAGTTTCTTCGCTTCATCTTCATCTATTGGGTCATCATCTTTTTCATTCCATTTGTACATAGGGTTAAGATATTCCATAAAATCTTTTATGTATGGGTAGGTAGTGAATATGTGTTTTCTGTAGGCTAAACCCCTGAGATAGCCCGGGTCCAGTTGTAGGGCATCATAGATAGCTGATATACATTCTTCATGAAAGTCGAGGCCCATCAGAAGAGTAACAATTTTGTCGAGGCAAGGCCAGTGGCGTGGATTGCGGTCGGCGCCGCGTTGGAAAGCATGGAGGGCCAGTTCGTATCGCTTCCCACGCATACACAGTTGCCCAAGACGGTGCCACAATGTAACGTCTGTATCGTCAAGTTCCGAGGCCGCACAATAACAATCAATGGCGGCGTCTACATCCGAACTACTCAAGATTGTTGCAAGATTTTTATAACATAAATACTTTAAATTAAGCAAGGGACCTGATATTTTCTCACCTTGTGCTGGTTTCTTAACATCATATAGTAGCTCCGTGTCCAGGAGATCCTTGAGTAGTTGGGTAGCGTCCTTCAAATTGCCTTTTCTTTGTAACTCGAGAGCCTTTGCGTATTGTTGCAATGCTATTTGTTCTAGGGCTTCTTTTGTGACTTCTTCTTCTGATCCACTTTCTTCCTCAGACTCATCGTTTAATGCTGCTATTTTAATCATGATTTAGAATGATTTTTGCTCAATTTTCATAATAATTATGCACCCAGCAATGGAATCATAAAATGACAACAATAATAGCCACAGATTAAATATGCTAGATTGTCATTCTTTTCGCTGCCAACTGTCAGAATATTTCAGTACTTTCTAAAGTTGGTCGCGTTTATATTTATCTCAAATAGTTATTACACAGTTCTTTATGATCCGAACAATCTGTCTGTCAAGTCAAGTAGTGCCGTGCAAATTCCGTCGCTTGTGTCATCCGTGACCGTCAGCGAAGGATCAATCGGACCATATTTGTGTTAAAATACTTGTTTTTTAATAATTTTACACAATGTCTCGGCCAGGAGATAGACCTAATCAAGCGCAGACGTATAAACTAGTCGTCGTGGGGGGTGGTGGTGTTGGAAAAAGTGCTATCACTATACAATTTATCCAGGTAAAACCCGTAATAGGTTAATCAAGGTCTCCAAACAAGATATTTACTATTCTTAGAATCTACATTGCAACTTTGACTCATGAAGCTTGGTTTAAGCCGCTGAGAGTCCTGATTTTGCTCCAATTCCTTCAGTTATGACACAAAGTGTGTGTCAAGGTCCAATCTCAAAGACGCCGCCCACTATTACAAGTGGTCTTAAAAAGTGCCCTGTTTTTTTTTCTAGAGCTATTTCGTGACCGACTACGACCCCACGATTGAAGACAGCTACACGAAGCAATGCGTGATAGACGATATTCCCGCGAAATTGGACAGTGAGTAGAATAAGTATACTTTTTATTGTTTTTGGATCATTGGCCTGACGATATATGTTTGGGCGGCACACGGCAGTGTGTCATGGCTGTTGTCAATGTATGCAGTTATTTTGTGGGCAGAACCCAAGTACTTTTTATGGCTAAGTTTCCTTATTCGAATTTGTACCTATCATTACAGAATAGGTATAATATTTTGTAACATGTATGTCTATGGTGACATCTGTTGTATTTTAAAATTGATAAAGTTAACCCTTAAATGCATGATTTTTTCTTTTTGGCCGAAATTAATATATGTATCACATAATTGTTTGCCGTTTCTAGGAAAAATAGTAAAAAAAATTATATCATCGATTTTCACTGCGAAATCAGTGTTAAAAGTTGCATAGGCTAAATCATATTTTTGGAAATATATAGGTATTTGTAAAGGGTATAGGAAAAATCTTAACTGCCATCAGAAAGGTACACTATTTATGATGTTCCTATGATAAAGTTTGTAAATATAAAATAATTACAAACCCTGAAAAATCTGCCCAAAATCACATACTAAAAATCATCAACTTCCAGGTTTTTCCAAATTTTCCGACATTTCGTCTATAAACAAATGTAATTTTTATGAATTAAAAAAAATTTATTAGTCTTACTATTGAAATAATATACAAGAACAAATAGAATCTGTTTAATAATGCATAACATTTGATGTTTATGTTGTGTGTATAAATGCATCACTATGCATTTAAGGGTTAACACAAGTAAAACCTTGTAAAAATTTAAAAATCCTTCTCAAGTTATCCCTTTAATATCTGGGTGACCGAGCTTTGCTCGGAAAATATATAATAACCCGGAAATGCGCGTTTTCCTAGAGATAAGACCTAGCTAGATCGATTTTTCGCCCCTGAAAACTCCCATATAGCAAATTTCATCGCAATCGTTAGAGCCGTTTCCGAGATCCCCGAAATATATATATAAATAAATAAATAAATATATAAATAAACAAGAATTGCTCGTTTAAAGGTATTAGATTATTATCCCTTTATTATCCCATTTAACAATAATTCAGTCAACTTATTAATTATAATATTATTATAAGTATGTATTATGGAACACATTGAAATGCACTATTTCATTTATAAACTAATGATTTAATACTACTTATGACTGAACTCATCAAACTCATAATTTATTATTTGTAATTATTATATTTGACGACCCGTCTGGCCATGACTCTGCCTATGAAGCTAATGGTCCTGGGTTCGAATCCTGGTGACGGCATTTATTTGTGTGATGAGCACGGATATTTGTTCTGGGTCTTTGAATCATGGGGTTTGTACCCACAACAGAGGCCTTATAGAGCTTACTGTAAGGCCTAGTCAATAAAAAAACAAGCAACAATGGTTGCACTCCGGGAGTGCCGATAGAAGTGAAAACACACCTCACTATGTTACCGACGCCCGGTAACACGATACATACGTTTAGCGGAGGTATTCTATTTATTTGTTATATATTATTATCATTCTCTAATAAGATCACACTTTTTCATTGACATGATTATTTACATACTGCCATGACAACGTCAAATTATTTGAACATAGGTAAAGAGTCTTGAAAGGAGTCTGCAACATAAATGTCAAATAACATTGCGTTTTTCTTTATTGATTTAAATGCCATCTAAAGTATGAGCGGGGCTTACGGTCACGTGATCGCCTTACGCCCCTTACGGTCACGTGATCGCCTTACGCTGTCTCGAGTTTATCATTTATTCCCCACCTCAAAAAGTGCCCAGCGCCGATAAAGAAGTTTTCACTTCAAAAATACCATCCATAATCTGAATCTGACATAGTATTGTATGATATAACTGGAGCTCATAAAACAGTGAGATGTCCAATTGAATAAGAGTATTTATAGATGTTATCTCAGACAGTTGATAATGATAAGGTATCGGGTTATATTAGTTGAGATGTTGAGATGACATTATAACTGATAACAAAATGCTCCTTGATTGTTATCTTACTTGAATAAATAGATTTTTCTGTGACATTGTGTATTCTAAAGTAGCCTCCACCATTAACTTTGTCCATCAAGTAGTTAAGAGTGCTATTACATTTCGGGGATGAGCGAGTTTAGGTATTTTACGCGCTGCGGCAGGCCCCGCGATCTCAGGTCGCCGAACCCTTCCACCGCATTTTCCCTCGGTCGCACTACAATGATGGATTAAACATTTTTGATCCGATCGTGAAGCACATTGAAATCAATCATAACAACACTAACTGTACTTTAATATCAAAGTCCTAAAAATGTTATTTGGTACGAAAATACTAAATCCAGTGCAAATATACATACTTATGTAGGTCATTATTACTAGAAAGAAATTATACGTACTTACTTAGGTACTCGCTTATTTTCATTTTCCGTCATTGCATATGGTATAGGTTGTATAGTGAAACTATTTTAGCTATATAATAAAACCTTTAATTTGTATCTTAAGTTTAGAAACGAGCTGATACTAAGCATCTGATGATGAAGCCTGATGATGATGATGAAGGTGGTCACGGATACCAATCAACCATGTAGTAACATGATTAGGCTCGTTTGATTCGTCTCAACAAGATCTTTGGCACTAGGTGACACTCAGGGTCTGATAATGGAGCTGGAAGGTGGCCACTGGTACCAGTCAACTATGCAATTAAACCACTTCGTGTTTGAGCTCGTTTGATTCGTCTCAACAAGATCTTTGGCACTAGGTGATACTCAGGGTCTGATGATGGAGCTGGAAGGTGGTCACCGGTACCATTCAACCATGCAACTAAACCACTTCGTGTTTGGGCCCGTTTCATTCATTTCAACAAGATCTTGGACACTAGGTGATATTCAGGGTCTAATGATGGAGCTGGAAGGTGGTCACCGGTACCAGTAAACTTATGAAACTAAACCACTTCGTGTTTGGGCTCGTTTGATTCGTCTCAACAAGATCTTTGACACAAGATAGGACTCAGGGTCTGATGATGAAGCTGGAAGGTGGTCACCGGTACCAGTCAACCATGCAACTAAACCACTTCGTGTTTGAGCTCGTTTGATTCGTCTCAACAAGATCTTTGACACTAGGTGATACTCAGGGTCTGATGATGGAGCTGGAAGGTGGTCACCGGTACCTGTCAACCATGAAACTAAACCACTTCGTGTTTATGCTCGTTTGATTCGTCTCAACAAGATCTTGGACACTAGGTGATACTCAGGGTCTGATGATGGAGCTGGAAGGTGGTCACCGGTACCTGTCAACCATGAAACTAAACCACTTCGTGTTTATGCTCGTTTGATTCGTCTCAACAAGATCTTGGACACTAGGTGATACTCAGGGTCTGATGATGGAGCTGAATGGTGGTCACCGGTACCAGTCAACCATGCAACTAAACCACTTCGTGTCTGGGATGACAACCTTCCAGCTGCACATCAGACCCTGAGTATCACCTAGTGTCCAAGATCTTGTTGAGACAAATCAAACGAGCCCAAACACGAAGTGGTTTAGTTGCATGGTTGACTGGTACTGGTGACCACCGTCCAGCTCCATCATCAGACCCTGAGTCCTATCTTGTGACAAAGATCTCGTTGAGAGGAATCAAACGAGCCGAAACACGAAGTGGTTTAGTTGCATGGTTGACTGGTACCGTTGACCACCTTCCAGCTCCATCATCAGACCCTCAGTACTATCTTGTGTCAAAGATCTCGTTGAGAGGAATCAAACGAGCCCAAACACGAAGTGGTTTAGTTGCATGGTTGACTGGTACTGGTGACCACCGTCCAGCTCCATCATCAGACCCTCAGTAATATCTTGTGTCAAAGATCTTGTTGAGACGAATCAAACGAGCCCAAACACGAAGTGGTTTAGGTGCATGGTTGACTGGTACCGTTGACCACGTTCCAGCTTCATCGTCAGACCCTGAGTTCTATCTTGTGTCAAAGATCTCGTTGAGAGGAATAAAACGACCCCAAACACGAAGTGGTTTAGTTGCGTGGTTGACTGGTACCGGTGCCAACCTTCCAGCTCCATCATCAGACCCTCAGTACTATCTTGTGTCAAAGATCTTGTTGAGACGAATCAAACGAGCCGAAACACGAAGTGGTTTAGTTGCATGGTTGACTGGTACCATTGACCACCTTCCAGCTCCATCATCAGACCCTGAGTCCTATCTTGTGACAAAGATCTTGTTGAGACGAATCAAACGAGCCGAAACACGAAGTGGCTTAGTTGCATGGTTGACTGGTACCGTTGACCACCTTCCAGCTTCATCATCAGACCCTGAGTTCTATCTTGTGTCAAAGATCTCGTTGAGAGGAATCAAACGAGCCCAAACACGAAGTGGTTTAGTTGCGTGGTTGACTGGTACCGGTGACCACCTTCCAGCTCCATCATCAGACCCTGAGTCCTATCTTGTGTCAAAGATCTTGTTGAGACGAATCAAACGAGCCGAAACACGAAGTGGTTTAGTTGCATGGTTGACTGGTACCGTTGACCACCTTCCAGCTTCATCATCAGACCCTGAGTTCTATCTTGTGTCAAAGATCTCGTTGAGAGGAATCAAACGAGCCCAAACACGAAGTGGTTTAGTTGCGTGGTTGACTGGTACCGGTGACCACCTTCCAGCTCCATCATCAGACCCTGAGTCCTATCTTGTGTCAAAGATCTTGTTGAGACGAATCAAACGAGCCCAAACACGAAGTGGTTTAGTTGCGTGGTTGACTGGTACCGGTGACCACCTTCCAGCTCCATCATCAGACCCTGAGTCCTATCTTGTGTCAAAGATCTTGTTGAGACGAATCAAACGAGCCGAAACACGAAGTGGTTTAGTTGCATGGTTGATTGGTACCGGTGACGACCTCCCAGCTCCATCATCAGACCTATATATTCTGATTCTGACATGTCATCAAAAGCATTTGTATTCAGCCATTTTTAGGGTTCCGTACCCAAATGGCAAAAAACGGAACTCTTATAGATTCGTCATGTCTGTCTGTCTGTCTGTCTGTCCGTCTGTCCGTCTGTCTGTCCGTCCGTATGTCACAACCACTTTTCTCCGAAACTATAAGAACTATACTGTTGAAACTTGGTAAGTAGATGTATTCTGTGAACCGCATTAAGATTTTCACACAAAAATAGAAAAAAAAAACAATAAATTTTTGGGGTTCCCCATACTTCGAACTGAAACTCAAAAATGTTTTTTTCATCAAACCCATACGTGTGGGGTATCTATGGATAGGTCTTCAAAAATGATATTGAGGTTTCTAATATCATTTTTTTCTAAACTGAATAGTTTGCGCGAGAGACACTTCCAAAGTGGTAAAATGTGTGTCCCCCCCCCCCCCCCATGCCATGTAACTTCTAAAATAAGAGAATGATAAAACTAAAAAAAATATATGATGTAATTACCATGCAAACTTTCACCGAAAATTGGTTTGAACGAGATCTAGTAAGTTGTAAGTAGTTTTTTTTATACGTCTTAAATCGCCTAAATACGGAACCCTTCATGGGCGAGTCCGACTCGCACTTGGCCGCTTTTTTAATTACCTATAAAATATCAGATCATTTCAAATATCTTTAATGCTGTCCGGTAGTTACATACTATACTATAAAACCAAATACACAGTACTAGGATCAAAGTTTCTCAGTCGCCGTATACACGCACTGTCACGCACACAGTATAGCATTTTACACGGCGCCTGCCGCACACAATGATAAAAAACCTCGTCGTCGCCGTTGAAAACGTGCGGAGCCGACCGACACACGTCCTACCTCTACAAGCTCTGCCGCGGCACTGAGCTCACGACCGCGCGTCATCGGTAATATTAGAGTCGTTTTCAAAAAATTGCCAAAAAATTATAGTAGAATTTCATAAACACTAATGTATACCATCAGTATAAGCAAACGCTGTAGATTGCTTGAGTATGAAAATGACTTCGATATTAAGTAGAATTTCGTAGGAATTGACACTTGTTTCGGAGAGAAAATTGAGTTTGTTTTTCTTCGATTTTCTCTTTCTCAAAGGTATTTAGGAAAAATGTCAAAAGTAATTCCTAATGTACAGGGTATTAGTAATACAAAATAGCCAGCTTTACGAGAGTAAACTTCTCAACATTTACAAATACGAGCTCACAATTTAGTGCTTCACGTGGTTTTTCGGAAACAACCATCAGAAAAAAAATCATTACTAATTTAATAAGCCCTTTTTCCAATATTTAAAAAGTAATTCCTAAAGATAAGAAGACGCTTTTACCGTAACAAGTACTCATTGTTTCTAATAATGACCCTAAAGTACTGAATGTCATCGAGGAATATCATCAATTTTGCATTATTTTGACTTTTCTTGTTGGAGCGCTCTTAAAGATTTTTACTACTTCTAATTTCTATCTTCAATGGTTTAGTTACGCTGTTCTCTATTAGTATCTATATATATAACATAACTAAGCTAGTTACGATATGGTTTATGCTATAGTCTATACTATACCATAAACAGTACCTAGCTAGTCACAAAATTTCACGAGAATCGTTTGAGAAAAAAGACCTGCAGAGGAGAATAGTCGGGCAGACGAAACACGACGCTTCCCGCTCACTCGGTCAATAAAATTGATAACTTTGATTATAGTTCTGGACACGGCGGGTCAGGAGGAGTTCTCCGCCATGCGCGAACAATACATGCGCTCGGGCGAGGGGTTCCTCCTCGTGTTCTCAGTGGCCGAACACTCCAGCTTCGACGAGCTCTACAAGTTCCACAAGCAGATCCTCCGGGTCAAGGACCGGGACGAGTTCCCCATGCTCATGGTGGGGAATAAAGCTGATTTGGAGGCGCAGAGAGTGGTAAGAAACTAAGCACCCTTTAATAAAAAGTTTAATATTGCTATGGACTTTTGATGAAAAAAGTTACGTCATTGTGGACTAGTTCGTCAAAAATTTTTTGGTGCCTTTGTGTACCGAAAATTAATCGAGCTATTATTTCGTTACATACAGGTATCAATTAAATATGAACACATAAAGACTAATTTTTGGCTGTTACTAGGTAATTATTCCACCATTTTTGGTGGAATTATAGGTTCAATTATAGCCTTTATTACTTATGTTCTAAAAAATTAAAATTAATCCTTGCATATAGCAAAGGGGAAAGAGCTAAAATATGGTGGTAAGGATTGTATAAACATCGCAAAGTAGGCACAACCGTCAAAACTGCCGGCTGCAATTTCAATTTCAAATTTAGATAGTCCTAGCACTAAATAAATACCCATTAAGTTATAAAACTTATAAATGGGTATCAAATCCCTTACTTTAACCAGGGAATCCCCGAATAATGTAATACGTAATTGTTTGGCTTGCCGAGTAGGTCATCGAAACATGAACATATGGGTGAATAATGTATTTGTTTTCCTTCAAGTTTTGTCCTATACGTCATGTGTTCCCCGATATGACGCAGTATGACTCATCTTAGGCCTGCCCTGCCATTGTCTAATATACATTGGGAGAGTCGTTTAAGCCCTTTGGCAATTGGTTAGATATTGAAACTATACCTCAGGGGTCACCAAATCGCGGACCGCGGTCCGGATCCGGACCGTCGACCTATTATTATTTTTTTGCTTATTTAATAAACTCTAGGAGAAACGGACCGCGATAGCCATTTTATTTTAAGAACCGGATCCCTGAAGAAACTAATTGGTGACCCTTGCTATACCTCTTAGTTCTTAGTACTAAAGTTTCTTAGGTAAAAAACCTACATACAAATTGCTTCGAATAATAGAGTCCTAATTTCCAGTGAAGCTTAGAATTTTATTTCCAAGTTAGACATGTTTTGTGGCCAATTGACTACATTTTATGACATCGTTTTATAAACAAACAAATGTAAACCGTAGCCCGAAGCAGCAGAGTTAAATATTAATTTTGTTGTGTATTTATGTTTAGAACGTCTCGAGAATGCTGGAGGTGCCGTAAATGTTTTATGAGTCGTAAATGTAGATGTCACGAATACGATTAATGTGAGAATGTGACCTAACACAAAATTGCTGTAATAAAGTTGTATTTTTGCTATGTTCTTAGAGAAAATAATATTAAAGTTGTACACAACCCTTTTATGGATATTTTACGTTATTTCTATTTACAGTCAAGAGCTCTTTTGATACTAATCTTAGGAAAATAAAATCTCCCCAGATTTTTATTTACATTCAATTTAGTAGGTACCATTTTTCATAGATGTCATATTTAGACGACGTCGTGACGGTAACAGAATGGTAGGGCCGAAGGGCGTATGGAAATTTATAACATTATAACTTGTTTGCACAATATACATATGGCGGAATTAACTGCATTCTCTACCAGGCAAACATCGGACTAAGCAGAGACATTACAAAAATGGTGCAAGGAGAAATGCAACAAGATATACACTGGCAAACCGACTTTGTTAGTAGAAAAGAGCGGCAAATTTGAAAAATGCAAATTGAATTTTGCGCCTTTTTCTACTGACAAAGTTGATAAAGATAAGATAAAAGATAGTTTATTCAAGTAGGCATATTACAATGCGCTCATGAACGTCAAATAAAGCTCCACCGGCTCCAAACCCTACACCTCTGCCTCGAGAAGATTTAAATCCCCCCTCAATTGGGGGAGGGTATCCGCAACAAACGGTTGTTTTGACAGAGTATATTTATGATTCTAGACCAACTATAATTAATGGTCTCTCTTTCAGGTATCACTAGAGGAGGCCCAAGCCCTCTCCCGCCAGCTCAAAGTCCCATACATCGAGTGCAGCGCCAAGGCCCGCATGAACGTCGACCAGGCCTTCCATGAGCTCGTGCGCCTCGTCCGCCGGTTCCAGGAGGCCGAGAGAGTCCACATCAAGGCCGAACACGGCAGAAAGAGCAGAAAGTGCGCGATTTTGTAACGTACGTAAGGTTTTGTGTTCAGATGCTGTTAAGTCTTTGCTGTAAGTCAAGGTTGGAACACCAGGAGAGTATCGGAACATTTAAGATTTAAGGTAATTTTTGCAAGTTAATGCAGCCAAGTCCGTCTGCAGGATTTTTTTGTTTTCTTTTTTTTTACCGTAGGGAATAGAGCACATCTGCTTTATTCTGACTGCTGAAACTACTTAAAAGCAATCGTTGCTTTGTCGATGAATTTAACAATCGTGTTTGTCTATTATTTGATAGAAGGGTTCGTGTAGGGAATGTACCGCAGACGGATTTGGCGGCATTGACCTTATGTACATGTTTAAATTGTTTCATTTGTGTAACGAAATTAGTCATCCATATGGCTAGATTTCGTTATACAAAGGATACAATTAAATTTTGATGAAAACCTTTAACTATGTACAATATAAAGCAATAGCTCCATGATTTTAGCAATGTTGAGGCTCGGTATTATACAGAAGATCAGTTCGAAATTAAAACTTATTTACTACTAATTAATCTTATATAAGATTTAACATAACACAATTTAAATCAATCTAACTGTTAAATAAACGATGAGAGAAAGATCATTATTAATTTAATTAACAGCAATGCTAAGACTTAACAGTAGATTAGGAATAAATGAAACTCTATAGTTCGTTTTTTTAGTACCTATTAGAAAAAGACTAAGCGATCTTGCCGTGTCTTTTAATTGAAAAAGCTTTTTAAAATCAGTAACTATTACTCATGCAAGCAAAATAATCGTATATGATTCGTAATTGTTACATATATTTGCCGTGACTTATTTTTCAAAAGTGTTTTTCAATAAAAAAAACGAACTATTGCTAGCTGTCATGTTTGCCCTTAAATCCTTTGTTCAGGTTTATGGAGTCACATCTATGACTGTCCAGTCAGTGAATATCAAAATTAGCGAATCAGACTACGCGTCAAAAGTATCTACCATTCTCTCATAACTTAACAAAAAGAGATATGTTTCTTCTCTATATGTAGAACATATAGCATAATACAAATACGTGAACGCGAACCGTCGTGATATACCTCTATTTGGAAAAATAATCGGGGGTAGCAGATACTTTTGACTCGTTGTTTCATACGTTACTATTGATGCCGACTGTACACTATATCTAGCTAAACAGAGCTGTCACCATCAGATATATCGGAGCGGCCAAGGTGTTCACAATATCTAACGCACTCTAACGCCCTGACAATAGAGGCGTGGCGTGTTCAGATATTTGTGAGCGCCTTAGCCGTTCCGATATATCTGATGGCGACTGTACCTTCCATAATCTGAACATCTAAAACATATTTTTATATCACAATATTTAATATTTATTTTTTTGTTCGGTGAGATTCGTTTTTCTACTTCTTTACATTTTTTAAAAGCATAGACTATTTAAGTCTAGGTATTTATTCTTATTTTTTTAGGTTGTTCTTAAGCTTTATTACAAGATAGTTATGATTTGTTGGTGGATGCATTTATTGTTTCAAATATGAGGAGTAAAAAAATAATTACAATGCATCTGATTTTTGTTGTTATTTTTCCATATATTATTTTAGCGGTGCTATATATCTTACTAGTGCCATACTTCAAATTTCTACTGAGAGAAAGGACACCAAATATCGCTTTAAAATTAAGGCTTTAATTTAAACAGTTATTTTGCTGTAATGTTAATGTATACGGCCATTTCGATACTTAAATGACACTTCGATACTTGAGTTTCAGATTACCTATGAGTAATCAAACTATAGTCTGTCAAGCTGGATATGTCGGTAGCAATGTAAAGCAAACTAAAGTATGGTATCCCTAAGAAACGAACAAAAAGCAGCAATGTACATCGAACAAGGATGAAATGTAAACAAAATAGTTCCACAAATAAGATATAAATGACACGCGATTTTCGAACAATTCAAACGTAGTGTTGCTAACCCGCGATTTTTCAATTTTGCCGTCTTTTTCTACTGACCTGATTTGCTTGACCAACTATATTTTAGATCATAAAATGCCGGATATTAACTACCGAATTACAGATTGATCAAAGCTTATGATCGTCAAAAAAAATATTGCTATTGTGTAGCAATAATTATACATACAATTTCTGTTACAAACTTTCGTTACACAATGGAACGTATAAAATTTTAAACTAAGAAGTAATTAATTGATATATATAATAGTGGTTGTTTTTTTTAATTTCCATCTTTTACTAACATTTAACAATTTAACTTGTATAATGGTCGTATACATATAGCGCTATTTGAATACGGTGCTAACATTATCAACTTAGCTTAGCAGTATATCGTTATACATTTTTGAGTCATTTTGTCAGTGGGATTTGATCCCAATTAATCACTGAAGAAGGGTAAAATTAGAAAAAGGTTGAAAAATTGTTTATACTGACTGCAAAAATATGGGTGGATAGAGTTATTTGTATTTGTTTCATGTCAACCTGGTCCATTTGTATAATAAAGAAGAATTTCGATCACGTATCAAGAATCTAAGGTATTCTTTACTTTTACCTCCTTTGATGAATGTAAATAACTATTCTCTCCCATTATTAAGTCGTATTTAATACTAAGAGAAACGGTAACAAAACTAGGACGTCCCCGAACGTTTGTGAACCAAATACTAATGTTTATGTATTTTGTTATTAACAGTTTTTCGGTATTTTAATATTAGCTAGCTGTAGTCTTGTAATTCGATGTTTAACGGCTGAAATGGACACTGTTTTTTTACTGTCTGAACAGAATAATGGAATTATTTTCAAAATACAGAAAATATTTTAATATTCATGAGAACATGAAATGTGTTTGACGCGAACGACACAGATCTATTTTATTTGTTTAAAAATACAAACGTGATTTGGGGAATTCCACGAGAATGTCGCTTACGTAACGCCATTATTCAATACTTCTGAAAATGCCTCGAAAGGTGATATTGGGTCTGGTAACATTTTATGACTTGGTTAATAAATTGGCAGTATATTTTCGAGCTTTAAGGATTTCATCGAGGTAGCTGCTATACAAAGCAACAGCGTTACATAAGTGTAATTCTCGTGGAATGGCCCAATTGTGTTTATTTACTCAAAAATATGTATAGTTTGTCAAAGGACTGTCTCATTTAAAACATAGAGATAATCATACTATCTTTGTCTTATAGTACTAGCAGACTAGCACCCAAGAGAAAAGGATGAGTATAGTTTTTTGTTGTTGTTATTTACTGACAAATTGGTTTGACCAACTATATGTTACAATCATGGAAATACTATTAAAAGATCAGTGTCAGTTTTGAGCTAACGCAACAATAATTACATAATATAGGATGCACATTTTGTAGTTGTTTTATAAAGAGATATACAATGCATATATTTTTGTAACGTTGTATTTATTGGTTCGGGCTTTTGCTGCGGTTTGTGGTGCATAAGTTTTGATACGGTTTTACAATCATTTTAACGTTTGTAATAAGTAGTTTTTACAGTAACAAACTTGGATATTTTAACTACAAGCTTGTATATATTGTAGGTATGTGCATAGAGAAATATAAGTAAAGAAAGAGTGGGAACTCCATAACATCAGTTTTCTTACCAAAACGCGAGTTATTTCGAAGTCGACATCTAACGTTAAGTAGTGGAACTATCAGTACCGCTACTTGACACCAGATGTCACAAGTGATGCTATTGACAAAAAATGTAGTACCAAAACAATTTATAACTAATATTATATGCAGAAACACACAGACAGTTCAAAATAGACTTCCGGTTATAATATTAGCTGAAAATTGTTGAGCATTAGAGTTTTCGTTCGCCGGGACATCTATTGTCAACTAGCAGTACTGATAATGTCCGCTACTTGATGCTAGATGTCGACTACGAAATAACTCGCGATTTGGTAAGAAAACTGATGTATGGAGTTACCACTCTATATTTACTTATATGTATTTCTCTATGGTATGTGTAAACATAAACAATGTTAGGGAACTATATGTTTGATGTGAAAGGTTCCAAAATATTTATTCTAATCGGTAAAATATTGAGAATAGGTATAAGAAAAACCTAACCTAGTAACGGATTTCGTCCGTCAATAATTCTGATTCCATTATGTAACGCAAATTAATCGTATTGTTAATATTTCGTTACGCAATGTAATCATTATTATTTTTGGCGAATTGAAGTCTACTAGATAATTTTACATGTTTTGAATGTGACCGTACATAATTAGCTGAATTAAATTACCTATTTAACCAAATTGTATGTAAACATGTCTAATCTGTTTGATGATATCCTAGTAATAGGTAGGTGAGCTATAACACTGCCAATGGTGCCGAACTGCATAGTTTTTCTACAATAGTTTAACAAAAATAATTTTATACTAACTACAGTGTAATAGTCTAACTTTTGAAACCCGCTATAGTTCGTTTTTTTAGCATTAGAAAGAACTTCCAAGAAGGTAAGCGATCTTGACATGTCTTTTAATTGAAAAACGCTTTTTAAAAATCAAAAACTATTACTTATTAAAGCAGAAGATTATAAATGATCGTATTAAATTAGATTCATAATTGTTACATATTTGCCGTAACTTATTTTTAAAATGTGTTTTTCAATTAAAAGACACATCAAGATTGTTTACCTTATCTCTAATGCTAAAAAAAC
Source organism: Cydia amplana (assembly GCF_948474715.1). Lineage (NCBI taxonomy): Eukaryota > Metazoa > Arthropoda > Insecta > Lepidoptera > Tortricidae > Cydia > Cydia amplana. The sequence goes on along the minus strand of NC_086069.1, from coordinate 1,566,450 downwards.
GAACTATAGGAGAAAAATATTCTAAGTATTTGATTATATTTCTCCGAAACGATGTTTTTAAATCGTATGGAGTGACAGTGACACTATTTGAGTGCGATATTTTCTTTGTTATATTTATGAATACGTATCAATAATGCCTCTTATTAAACCAGTATTGTTTTATGTTGTGATTTACGCAATACTATTACGTTTACTCAAGTACAAGACACGTTAGTGTCAGATCAAATGCAATTCTGAAACATTCGCATAATACTTGTTAGTGCATGTTTCTTATCTATTGTTATTATAATTGTCAATAAACAAATAATATAAAAATTTTACCTTCCAATAAAATTATTATTATGTTTCCTTCCACGTCTGAGATCTTCATTGAGAGCGTAACGCCTCCGGTGACCGATAGATGCCGCTAGCGTCTATGTAGTCGCTCCGCCGCCTCGCCGTGACGTAGTTCCGCTTCCCTTTCCTGCAAACAGACGCCCGCCCCCCGCCACTCGCCGCCGCCATGTCATTGTTGAGGAGAAGTACCGTCGGTATAAAAGTAGCCTAGTAGCCTGCCAGGAAGGCATTACTCAGATCTCAGACGTGGAAGGAAACATAATAATAATTTTATTGGAAGGTAAAATTTTTATATTATGTGTTCCGTTCCACGTCTGAGATCTTCATTGAGACCTGTTTATTATCTCCTGGTGGCGAGTCAGCGGGCGCGCAAGCGTTAGGGCTACACCTACTGTCATATAACTCAGAGAAAGAATAAATATATACGCCTTATTGCAACCCATGAAATCACAATAACTCGTTATAATGATGCATTACAGGAAATTGAGAATTTAAACTGTAATCCCAGGTTCGAATCTGACGTTAAACTGGTTTGAGAGATTTCTCATTCGAAATCGCATCCGATCCGCAGAATCTCGGCGATAGGATCGTCTAAAGAAAGAGTCATGTTCCCAATTAACTTAAGCCAAAATATCGCTAAGTAATTGGATAGTTTTCCAGCCAATTTAGTGATTAAGTACATCATGGATCGAAAGCAATCGTAGGCGAGGCCGGATTGGATGAGACTACTGTGTCTGAAGGAAATAAGCGCAGTGTCCCTAACATTTTGTGTAATTCTCACAAGTTGACGTACCCAGACTACCTACTGGGTCTATACTTTATTCCGAAGCTTCTAGAGTCCAGTCGGTGAGACACGTTATCTGGTTTAGAACCGAATTTCGGACACAAAATAATAGCGTCAAAGTTATCTGTGTAATTGCCTGGGCTACAGTGTAGTAGGGTAAGGTCATTGACCCTGCGGCCTGATGCTAACAGTAAAGGTGCGGCAGCTCTTCTATATAGGTACGTTGTAGGATTATTCGAGTTAGGGCAAGTAATTTGAATAAGATTTCTCGCGTCCCAAGCTGGTGGTTTGGGAGGCGCTGGTCTCGCTATTAATGACGATGGAAGAAGGCATAGTGTCCGATAGTGGTTCACATACAGCACTTGTTACAGGCTTCTGAACAAGTACCATTCTGAAAGCTAACATGGAGAATAGAAATAGATGTCTGAGATAGCTTGCTACTTCACTGGGTATTAGAGGTACCTGGCAGTCGATCTCATTTTTGATGCACCATGAAGATCATTTCTACATTGTGGGCGTACAGCGACCTCGACAAGGGGACGATCTAGGGAGTGCTCCCCGGTACTGGTTTTCTAGACAACCAGTACCGGAACCGGAAATACCCGGTTATCGCCGGCTCGGTGTTGGAGCGTCCTATCTGACAGGAGCTACGCCTCGATTCTTAAGGTCGTTGACTTGTAAGGGATGGTGGTCTGACGTTGTGTTCACTAGGACCGCCAGTAAATTGCAAGCTTACCACAGCTGCGAGAAAGCTCTCCTCATCACGCCGTCACAGTAAACAGACTAGCCTGGGAGGTGGAGATATCCATGCCAAGTCGTATCACCGGCAGCTGCCAAACGCGTCGTGGTAGCACTTCAAAGAGTCGGTTAAGACATACCGTGGTACAGTGCGAGGGCTCTCGAAAGCGGAGAGGCCGGCCAACAAGGCGCCTATCGGGCGAAGATAGTCTCGGCGGCTTCTGGGCGCAGCTGCCACTCGGGGGACGCAGTGACTTTTTGATAAACCGTCGCCTCTTATACCGACCTGGTAAGTAGCAAGGAACCAGCGCGAACTATAGACGATCTGCTGGCATCAGCAGTTTTTTCGACAACCGTAGTAACGGTTGTATGTTTGTAGTACACTCCTGTCGTCAGCGCTGCAGGTGCGGCCCGTTAACGATTACTCTCCACTTGAAGGGCCTCACTTCGTACATTGTCTACCATTATTAACGGACTACAGGTATACGGTGAGGACTACGACGGTGCAATCTCCATAAACTAACGTTTGCGAATTTGAGACTGAACAGGAGGCATCGAGTATAGTTTCTGTGAGAAACTCGGCAGCAAGGCAGGTCTGTATGTTGAGAAAACGAAAAACCTTCAGTCAAACTTGTATAGGAGCATGGTAGCATGCTTTTAAGGAAATCGCACTGATGAAATCAAGTCTAAAATCGATTTTGGCGCTTTGCTTAACAAAACTGTTTCGATAAAGTCGAAGACAGACAGATGGAAACTGCTGGAGTCCTCCTGGCCCCTTTCTCTTGGCACCGGAAACACAAGCTCGTTCAGGCGCAGCGGGTTTATTTGTCCCATTTTGTTTATTAGGGGCTTGGCGAACGAGTTCGTCTTTGTAAGACGGAACTTAAGCTGGAGAGCGCGGGCAAGCAGAGAGATAATTATGTGAACACTGCAAACCTTTTCAATGCCTTCAACCTCGGTTTTGAGCGGAGCACACGGGACCTTGTCTGCCGTCGCCTTGGCGACGGAGGAATCCTCAACCGAAAGCAAGAGTTTAGCGGTCTGCTCGTCAGCACGACAACAGCTTGCACCATAGCTATAAGCGCCTGCGTACCTCAATGGGGCCATGTGGACAGGGAAAACTGGTACCGTGGTACACGTGGCGCCGGACGGCAGCGGCGTGGCGCCCGGCCGGCGTCGGCTTGGCGGGCTGCATCGACACGGCCGCTGGCACATACACATGGCAACAGGTAAGTTTTCTTACGAACAGAACATGGGTGCCATTGCAAAGGACGACAGCGTCGTACTTGCAACATCGACGTAATTGCCGGCGCTATCATGGCAACCGCCGCCGCTCGGAAGGTGCCGGTGCGTGAGGTGGGCGGCGCCATCGTGGCGGCAGCCACCGCCAGCTCGGGAGGCGCCGGCGCGTGACGCGAGAGGCGCCATCGTGGCGGCAGCCATCGCCAGCTCGGGAGGCGCCGGCGCGTGACGCGAGAGGCGCCATCGTGGCGGCAGCCATCGCCAGCTCGGGAGGCGCCGGCGCGTGACGCGAGAGGCGCCATCGTGGCGGCAGCCACCGCCAGCTCGGGTGGCGCCGGCGCGTGACGCGAGGCGCCATCGTGGCGGCAGCCACTGACAGCTCGGGTGGCGCCGGCGCGTGACGCGAGAGGCGCCATCGTGGCGGCAGCCACCAACAGCTCGGGAGGCGCCGGCGCGTGACGCGAGAAGCGCCATCGTGGCGACAGCCACCGCCAGCTCAGGAGGCGCCGGCTCGTGACGCGAGAGGCGCCATCGTGGCGGCAGCCACCGACATCTCGGGAGGCGCCGGCGCGTGACGCGAGAAGCGCCATCGTGGCGGCAGCCACCGCCAGCTCGGGTGGCGCCGGCGCGCGACGCGAGAGGCGCCATCATGGCGGCAGCCACCGACAGCTTGGGAGGCGCCGGCGCGTGACGCGAGAAGCGCCATCGTGGCGGCAGCCACCAACAGCTCGGGAGGCGCCGGCGCGTGACGCGAGAAGCGCCATCGTGGCGACAGCCACCGCCAGCTCAGGAGGCGCCGGCTCGTGACGCGAGAGGCGCCATCGTGGCGGCAGCCACCGACATCTCGGGAGGCGCCGGCGCGTGACGCGAGAAGCGCCATCGTGGCGGCAGAGGCGCCGGCGCGTGACGCAGGAGGCGCCATCGTGGCGGCAGCCACCAACAGCTCGGGAGGCGCCGGCCCGTGACGCGAGAAGCGCCATCGTGGCGGCAGCCACCAACAGCTCGGGAGGCGCCGGCGCGTGACGCGAGAAGCGCCATCGTGGCGGCAGCCACCGCCAGCTCGGGTGGCGCCGGCGCGCGACGCGAGAGGCGCCATCATGGCGGCAGCCACCGACAGCTTGGGAGGCGCCGGCGCGTGACGCGAGAAGCGCCATCGTGGCGGCAGCCACCGCCAGCTCGGGAGGCGCCGGTGCGTGACGCGAGAGGCGCCATCGTGGCGGCAGCCACCGACAGCTTGGGAGGCGCCGGTGCGTGACGCGAGAAGCGCCATCGTGGCGGCAGCCACCGCCAGCTCGGGAGGCGCCGGCGCGTGATGCGAGAGGTGCCATCGTGGCGGCCAGCTCGGAAGGCGCCGGTGCACGAGGCGGGCGGCACCCTTGTGGCGGCCCGCCACCGGCTCGCAGGTGCGTGAGGCGAGAGGCGCCATCGTGGCGGCCGGCTCGGGTGGCACCGGAGCGTGAGGTGGGCGGCGCCATCGTGGCGGCAGCCACTGGCTCAGGGGGCGCTGGTGAGGCGAGAGGCGCCATCGTGGCGGCCAGCTCGAGAGGCGCCGACGCGTGAGGCGGGTGCCGCCATCGTGGCGGCCCGCCACTGTTTCGCTGGTGCGTGAGGCGCCATGGTGGCGGCCAGCTCAAGAGGCGCCGATGCGTGAGGTGGGCGGCGCCAATCGTGGCGGCAGCCACCGCCAGCTCGGGAGGCGCCGGTGCGTGACGCGCCATCGCGCCGATGCGCGTGATGGACGTTGCCGGCTCAGGACGCCTTGATAGATGGCAACCGGCGCGGCGAACGGCCCCGCCGCTGTACTCGTAGTGTTTCCACAGAGTGGCTTCCACGTAACTTACCTTCCTTCCACTTTGAGCAGTCGAGATGCAGTAGCGTGCTCCCCTTGGTCCGGTCCGCCTTCACCTTGGCGCCAGGACGGGACCGACAGGTCCGCGATCCACCCGCGCCGCGACCGCAGCAACAGGAGCGGGCGTGTGACGTCTCTCGGAGTCCCGCGGACCGGAAGCGCCTGCGCCGCGACACTTCGGGCGCCGGCCCGCAGCGTCGCGGCGTCTCGGAGTCACCTCGGACGACAAGAGAAAGTCGACGGCCCCAACGCGGCGAACGACACGAACTGTCGCGTCGGAAACTAGCAACACGAGGTAATACTCCCGGGCTCCGAGCACGAGCACCGACCTCGGCCGACACCCGCGGTAATCGGACGAGAACCGGGGCTTTAGCGTCCAAGTAGGCATTCGCAATGCGCTTCCGAACGCCAAATACAGCTAGAATATCATTAAACTGCCTTACCAGATGGTTTGAGACAATCCAAACCTATCCTATTGCAGCGCGGCCCCGGCACCCCACCGCGCGGGGCGCCGGGCCGGCCCCGCTCCCCGCGGCAGGCACGATGACGCACGTTCCTCTCCGATGCGGAGCGACTTACGTTACCACGCGTTGTAACAAACGACACTTGAAACCACTTGTTGACGAACTTCCTACTTCACTCTCGAAAATGCGAGTTAACGGTAACGATTTTAGCAGCATGGCATGTTTGCAAGAAAAAAGTGGGTAGAAGCGAAAAGCACCGTTGGAAGATCGATCCCGAGACCGCCAAAAGACTAGTAGTGGCGATCTCTGGCTATATCTCGCTATCGGAAATTTTTAAAGCGCCATGCTGCAAAAATGTTCGCAAAAAAATTTGCGGACCATCGGTCAGGACGGTCGACGAAACAATGACATGGCGGCGGCGAGTGGCGGGGGGCGGGCGTCTGTTTGCAGGAAAGGGAAGCGGAACTACATCACGGCGAGGCGGCGGAGCGACTACATAGACGCTAGCGGCATCTATCGGTCACCGGAGGCGTTACGCTCTCAATGAAGATCTCAGACGTGGAACGGAACACATAATTTCAATTGTTTTTGAAAGGTGGATTCACTGCAATTTGAATAACTGAATTTAAAAAAATACTTCATTGATTCCATTATGTAACGGACGGTTATGTCTGTCTGTTACACATGTGTATGATTAATTTTCGTAACACAATGGAATCATTTAAATTGTGGGCGAATTTAGACTAACTGTTCTACTTTACGTAGTTCTATAAAAACATCTAGGTTCAGCCTTATGCCTAGTTAGTTCTATATTTTTTAATGTAAAAAAAATGGAGATAGTTTTGCTAACTTTTTTAACTTAACGATAGGTAATTCGCCAGTAACTGGCCACCCTAAACTAAAAATGATTTTATACAACTATAAACAGAATGGTAGGAATGTCTAAAATTGTATTGTCAATCCTCCTTTTATTATTGATTAATTTGAGCAATTGTTTCCTTAAAAGGAAATAGTAAATGGAATGTATTGTTATTACTAATAACGTTTGTAAGCTAGCATCGATTGTAAGTGAAACATCCCTTATTCTGTAACTTTTTCGACTTTGTACATTTGTCCCTCTCATTTATACGGTGTTAAAAAGAGACCAATGATTTATGTCGATAAACGTTACAGTACTAACAACAGCCAACTGACCTTTTGGGCATTTCGTCTTAAGCCTTTGACCGCCACGCCTATCGTGTACGGCGCGTCATTGTGAACCTTGTCGGAATGCACGAAGGTTGATATTGGCCTGTAGGCGCGCGCGTCAGACGACGTCTTTGGCGGTCAAAGGGTTAAACATTTAAGGTTCAGGTACAATGGGTCAGTAGAGTATGTTTTTGTATAACCTGCAATAATATCTTGTACAACGAAGGTTAGGTATTTTTGCGCGCTTCGTTGTGTCAGATAATATTGAAGGTATTAGGGTAAACCGTTAATGTTGTCCAGCTAATGTATTGTACCTAATAAACACGGCAATAACAATATGTTTTATTATTTATCCTCTACCCTATGTATGTATCATATTGCCCAGTGGTTCCCAAAGCTACACTGGGATCCGACTCACCTAACAAAAACTGCCGAGTTCGGGGCAATATTTAAAAGGGGTCAATAAAATATGAACCTCTTGGGGTTCAATATCCTAATACTAACATGCAAATTACCGCCAATGAAAAAGAACAGGGGGCCGATTTTTGAATTTCGACCGCTCGATTTCATGTATTTCGTTAAATAATATCTCCACTGCTAGGCATCTAAATTCTACTAATAGAATTGAACTCGAGTGGTCAATACCACTAGATTCCCAATTTCTATGGCTCGTATTTCAAAAATTATCATTTCACCGTTGTCACCGAATTTCGAGTGGCGAAATCGAGCGATCGAAATTCAAAAGCGGCCAAGTGCGAGTCGGACTCGCCCATGAAGGGTTCCGTATTTAGGGGATTTATGACGTATTAAAAGAAACTACTTACTAGATCTCGTTCAAACCAATTTTCGGTGGAAGTTTGCATGGTAATGTACATCATATATTTTTTTTAGTTTTATCATTCTCTTATTTTAGAAGTTACAGGGGGGGACACATTTTACCACTTTGGAAGGGTCTCTCGCGCAAAGTATTCAGTTTAGACAAAAACGATATTAGAAACCTCAATATCATTTTTGAAGACCTATCCATAGACCCCACACGTATGGGTATGATGAAAAAAAAATTTTGAGTTTCAGTTCTAAGTATGGGGAACCCCCAGGGGGCCGATTTTTGAATTTCGATCGCTCGATTTCGTCACTCTAAAATCGGTGGAAAACGGCAAAATGCTGATTTCTGAAATACGACCGACAGAAATTGGGAATCTAGTGGTATTGACCACTCGTTTTCAATTCTATTAGTAGAATTTACATGCCTAGTAGTGGAGATATTACTGAACGAAATACACGAAATCGAGCGGTCGAATTTCAAAAATCGGCCCCCAGAATGTATTGTTTTTTTTCTATTGTTGTGTAAAAATCTTAATGCGGTTTACAGAATACATATACTTACCAAGTTTCAACAGTATAGTTCTTATAGTTTCGGAAAAAAGTGGCTGTGACATACTGACGGACAGACAGACAGTCCAGACAGACATGACGAATCCATAAGGGTTCCGTTTTTTGCCATTTGGCTACGGAACCCTAAAAATCGGCCTTAGTTGCTTTTATTTTGTTTTGTTCGATTTTAAAACAAAACACTTTCATCTCTATTTTCTAATACTGTTGATTCAAATTCGATTGCCAAATCGGTGGGCGGCTAATAGAGATTGGTAACGTTCAGATTCCCTAGTAGTTTCAGGGTCCACTCAGTATTTGCTCGCGACCCATAGTTTGGGAAATTCTGATATTGGCAAAGTGCGAAGTCGGTGAAGGGGGAAGTGGCGCTGATCGTCACAAACACAGGTAATCTTATGGAATAGCCGCCATTAGTACTAGCGGCAGCCGCTTGAACTAATTTTACTCCATAAGATTTAACGTAGAAAGTCTGCCAAAATGAGGGCAGCACCAGTCGTGCACCTAGCGAATAGTATAGACCCAGGGCCCGTTATCCCTCGGCCACATCAACTGCTTGCCAATAAGGTATGAAAGGATTGTCTGGTTCAAAATAAAATGTCACCATAATAACTGATCTCTTTATTCAATACATCCTCATTAAATTAATGTACACGCTTGTTCTAAGTTTACTTGCGGGCGGCGAGCGCGGCCAGGTCGGCGATGCAGCGGTCCAGAGTCGCTTTCTCTTGGTCGGGGGTGATGGCCTGCCAGGTAACATTTGGATTATATTAGTACATTATTGTCGAGGCTCGGAAGTAGCTACTTGCAGGCTGAGGATTCGTTTTAAACGGACGACCTTGGGAGTCCGTTTAATTGAATCCGAATCCAGCAAGTAGCCTTCCAACCGAGTCATATATAGTGCTTTTCTCAAAAATGGTGCAAGAAATACAAATATTTTACAGAAGCAACGTTCTACTTTTCACAGAAAAAAGTAAAACCATTAAAAAGATTTGCTTGCCGCCTTTAAAAAAAAACACGAAGTGTATTTTTCTGCTGAAAATACGCCAACGTATTTGAGACACCTAAATAGTCGCGGTACCAACATTATAATAATAAGTGCTGATCATCTATTTGACTGTTTAATGGACCTATGCCTTCATTTGATATGGCCATTTAAAGTTTTAAAAAGTTTGGAACCCGTTAAATAATGGAATTTGTATGCAACATTGCAGTCCCGAAATCGAGACTGCAATGTTTTTAACTTTTTAATTTTTTGAATGACCATAAACTACGCACTTCGCGACCTATTTTTTAACCGGCAACATCGACTTTGCCGTCCATTTTTGAGAAAAGGTTATTTTTAAGCCAGGGGCTATATTTTTATTATCAAAGAGCGTCATTGTACGTTTCTAAGGCTGGTTTTAGTGCCACGCGGACCGTCCGTGCGGATTGCCAAATTGTATGAGAAAGTTGTCCCTGAACTTAATAGGCTGGTTTTAGTGTCACACGGACCGTCCGTGCGGATTGCCAAATTGTATGAGAACGGTCGTCCGCGCGGACCACTCTAAAATGCTCCCTGAACTTAATACATATTGGTCCGGTGCGGAGCGATCCGCACGGACGGTCCGCGTGACACTAAAACCAAGCCTAATACCACAGAATAAGTAATAGTAACTTATTATCATACAGAACGGACACACACCGCCCCGCCCCGACTCTGATACCTCGCCCCGCGACTGGCCGCGACATGAATGTGTGCGTAAGTCGCTCTACTGAGAGCATGCCAGAAGTCCGTCAGATACACAATGACGCGTGTACAGACGTGCCGCGCACACATAAACGCAAATCATTTTTGATGTATGGCGTATCCGCCCTGTGCTAATACTTATATGATCGTAAGTCGCAAAAGTAAGGCACATAATCAAAAATGCTCTAATTACTCAGGTTATGGCCTCTACCAGCGTCACTGATAACCGCATGCGATTTGCGATACAATGCGTCATTTGACTATCGATTAGACTCGTTGCTCCTAATTAGCCGGCAATTATCTAAAATCGCATGGCAATAGGCTACATGACTAATTTTTTTTTATGGTATCAATCGATCGGGTTTGTTTTTAGGATCAAATGTCTATATGGGACCCATTGCATTAAAGTAACACAAAAGTCAGAAATTGTAGTCAAAGGCCGACAGTCGCACTTCACTCGCGAAACGCCCTATACAAAACGGCCAGGGGCCGTGACGTCATCGCCCATCTTGTAGTATGGACAAAACAAGAAAATTGCGTTTTTGTCGGTGAAATATTGCGTTTATGTATATAGTTGCTATACAATATTTTTTTGGATGAAATGTAAGAAATCGAATGGGGTACCATTCGATTTATATTACTTTTATCGTTTTTGGAAGTTAAAAAAAACTTAAATTTTGAAACTTTCAGGTCCTGTAATTTTGTAATTTTTCAATATTTTATTTTAATATCCACATTATTGTGATAAATTGCTCGTTTGCTATCTATTTTACTAGATTTTGTTATAAAATTCAACATGTGTCATCATCCCTATTGTCGCAACGTAGAAGCCTCCAGGGATCGGAACCGGTTTTTTGCAAAAACTTAGAAATAACCATATTTTTCGAATTATTTTATACTCGAAATGTAGGACTCAGTTGTGTTTTTAGGTTACGACTTCGTATTATTAGATTGCCCAATTAGAACTGAAGTAATTAGCAAAGAACGAAAAAATACCGTTTCTGTTCCCATACAAAAAATACCGGTATCCGATCCCTGGAAGCCTCCGTGATTATATAATTACCTTGGTAACGTTGTTCACGATCCAGTCAACCATGTGTTTCTGCGCCAGGCGCCTCTCCACGTTGGTCTTCTCCAGCTGGTAGTCCAGGCGGCGCTTCACCTGGAATATTTCATATTATGTTACTTATAAACTGTACACGTCATATTTGAAAGAAGTGCCCAAGTCTTGAATAATAATCTAAATCTATATAGGGTGGATATCTCAAAAAGAGCACTGAGGGCAGCTTCCATGCAGAGTGAGAATGGTCTTAGGAGACCGTCCATAATTTAAAATTAATATTGAAAAATTTGTCTTTAACTATACAGGGTGCTTCCTGTAACAGGAGCAATAAATTAAACTGTAGGATGTACTCCTCAAACTGACCAACATTAGTTCAGCAACTTTTGAAAATAACTCATGTTTTGATTTTAATTACACTTTAAAGTTTATTCTAAGACGCAATGTATAGCAAATTTTGTTATGTTTAAAGCGTGACAAGCAACGTCAAACACACTGATGTCAGCGTACATTGAAGGCAATATTTATTTTGTATGAAAAAGAGGAAGTCTAAAGGATTTATAATTTTTAAAAGTTGCTGAACAAATGTTGGTCAGTTTGAGGAGTACAGCCTTTAGTTTAATTTATTGCTCCTGTTACAGGAAGCACCCTGTATACAATAAGTCCATCTCTTATGCTCAACCTTATTCTCCTCGGCGATAGCCTTCTATACTCTCAATGATGAACTCAGGGATGAGGAACTGTAGGTCACTGATGCCTTAGCCGTCGGTGCCCTATGGCCTTGAATATAGTCGCTGATACTAGTGCAAAAGCGTTGGTAGAGTAGCGGTAAAGGCGTGCGACTTTCATTCTTGAGGGTTCAAACCCCAGCTTGTACCAATGAGTTTTTCGGAAGTTATCGTCGTCAGGAAACCGGACTAATTCCAATAAGGCAACATCCACTCTGGATTGGAAGGTCAGAAGACAGTCGCTTCCGTAAAAAGGGCTTACGCCAATTTTTTAGGGTTCCGTACCCAAAGGGTAAAAACGGGACCCTATTACTAAGACTCCGCTGTCCGTCCGTCCGTCCGTCCGTCCGTCTGTCACCAGGCTGTATCTCACGAACCGTGATAGCTAGACAGTTGAAATTTTCACAGATGATGTATTTCTGTTGCCGCTATAACAACAAATACTAAAAACAGAATAAAATAAAGATTTAAGTGGGGCTTGCATACAACAAACGTGATTTTTGACCGAAGTTAAGCAACGTCGGGCGGGGTCAGTACATGGATGGGTGACCGTTTTTTTGCTTGTTTTTTGTTGATGGTCCGGAACCCTCCGTGCGCGAGGCCGACTCGCACTTGGCCGGTTTTTTCTGGATTAGATGCCAAGCAGACCCCCAAGTTCCACCAGTCGTGACAAGAAGGTGGAACAGCGCTAGGAAGATGATGATACTAGTTTATTTAATCGTATGGCATGCATGATTAGGCAATCAGAGTACAGCTTTGAGGTTGCTAAGCCAGGCAACTACGTCGGGTGTCAGGGCATCCAGATCCTCAGCTGGGCCAGGATAGGAGTGAAGAGGGCAGCGCCGTAATATGTGCTCAGTGGTTTGTTCTTCTTGCCGCACTCGCAGAGGGGAGATTCCTTCCAACCCCACTTATATTGGAAATAATTACAGCGGCCGTGACCTGTTCTCATCCTATTTAGACGGCACCAGATCTTACGAGGTAGGTGAAACCCTTTTGGTTTTCTCGTCGGGTCTGAAAGATAGGATGATACTAGTGATACTGTACCTCGGAGTAGGTCTTCATGAGGCGCTCCCTGTAGGCCGCCTCGAGTTGTAGCAGCACATTCTCCTTCTTGGCCTGCACGAGCAGCTCCTGGCCCTCTGCGCGCCACTGGGCCTTCTTCTCCTCGGCGATGGCCTTCTCTAGGGACTCGATGGTCTGTGCTCGGCCTTCGTTCCAGCTTGACTCTATCGACTGGAAAAATTGTTTATGGTTACACATGTCTTTGTGATAAGGTTCGCGAATCGTCAGGTCAGTGTGGATAATTGAGATGGTATACTGTATAGACTGTACAACTTAAAACTAAGAGATATTTAATTATTAGTAATTCCAATAAGTCTCTAGAGGAAAAACGTCAACACAAAATATTGAAACTGAACATTCCATCTTGATGAAAAATATACCCATACGCGACTTTATTGTTAAGAGAATAAGAGCGTGTCGAGGTAATTTTGAACACCTCGCCAGCTTAGCAACTTCTGCTGCTGACTGTACATAAAAAAATCTGTCGCAATTGACGTTTTGTAAAAAGTTTCGTGCGATGCTACTTCCATATTGTCATAAATAGAAATATCTCAATAGCAGTTATTAAAATTATGCTATTGTAGGACCACATTACTGGTCCATCATATAACTGTACACCTTGGTCCTTTTGGTTAAAGAACTATCTACTTACATCAACTTCCTTGTCCAAGTAAGCTCCAATAGAGGGTCCGAACTTCTTGGCAGCGACATAGACCATGACCAGCAGAGATAGACCACTGTAGTACTCGTGTTCCATGACGTAGATCTCCTTGCTGCAGAGGTATGTGGCCAGGCCGACGCCGAAGGTGTAGGGGCCAGTCACGCCAGTCTTTGAGTGGAAGAGCTGGAACCTGGAATGGTAGATGAGATTTAGTTGCAGTTTAGTTTTCGAGTCATAGGGATAGATGTTCTCTACCATTGAGCTGAAGGTGACCCCAAGAATAAGGATAACTACAGTAGTAAACACTTTATCTTTCACAAATAAAAGGAAAAGAAAAGTAAAAAGGAAGTCAATATTGCCAATAAAAATTATATACATTATATCAAAACTTGAATATGGCATTATACTTTGGGGCCATAGCTATTGTAGTATATATGTACCATTTCGGCTCTTTAGAAAACTGAGGGGCTACGGCGAAAAGCGAAGTTCGCAAATTCCGGGTATTTTTCTCTGTGATTCGAATTTGCGAAAGTCGGTAGGCCCTCTGAACAGAAATAGAGAAACTGATAATATTGACCACTTTTAGTTATTTTATTTGACTCCTTTTTTAAGAATAATAATGGTGCAAATAAAGAGCACGGTTATTTTAGACTATTGGGCCGAGAACGAATACTAACCATTCCTCAGGGATGAATCCAAGGCGCACCTTGCCGGGCTCTCCGCGGACCGGCCTAGGGAAGTTCTTCTCATCGCGCACGCCGGAGACGTCGGTGGCTGCGCTGCGGGCCACCAGCGCGGTGGACGCGGACTGTCGGGACGCCGCTGCAAGAAAAACATACATTAAATTATTGAAACTTTGTTGAATCACCCACTGTTACAACCTCCCTGACATCCACAAAATAATCAATAAGAGAACTGTCAGCCGCGAGACCCGAGGTCACAGCCTACGAATTGTTCGCACTCCCACTACTACTAAAGCTGCATATCATTCCTTGTCGAACCGTGTCGTGGCGGCTTGGAGTCGTTTACCGGATAGTGTTGTGACTGCCCCCTCGGTCAATGTGTTTAAAAACAGATTGGACGATTGGCTTTTAAGCAATAAGTTAGACTGATGATTACTAGTGAAGTGATATGACTATACAAACTTTGAACTATATAACACTGGACACTGTGTGACATAGGCTCATCAGCTCAATAGCTGCTCGCCTATAATTATATAATAATAATAATAATAACCCCCCTGTGGGGCCACCTTGTCGTGGTGGGGGGGCTTACGGGTAGAAGATCTATAAATTGGTCTACAACACCTTGGCCACACCCGTTTTTCTACGGCTGAACTAATACATTTAGCATAACATCCAGCTAAAACACTTCCCAAACTAACGGTCCCAACCTTCAATGTTTATCATGGAAACAGGTAAGAAATGTAGGTACAATTTACGGTCGCTGCCCGGGGGTCGCCGGGGCGCATCTGGAGCCGGTACTGGATGCCTCAGTATGCGAACTGCCGGTGGCGCGGAGTTGAGCAGGCGGGCCCGCGTCATACAAGATACTACAGCCGGTCATCGGGAGCTGAGCAGGCGGGCTGCCGATGTCGAAGTTACAGCCGATTCGGGCGACGACACAGAGTCACTGTTTTCCTCCATCCCATCAACTCGCCCTTCATATATGACAAGATCTAAAACCACCTTGTCTAGTAGTGCCCCCGAGGATGTTGTGCAGGATGACCTCTTAAACGAGATCAATGATACTGCACCCACCGCGGGTAAAACATGCAAGCGTAATAGATGGACATATGAAATGAATGAGTTCATACTACGCACTTATCTACAGCTTACATCTTTAGATACGGATAGGAGAAATTACCTGGAAGCGTTACACTTAAAGTTCATAGAAAAATACCCCCACATGAAAGTTAGCCGACAGAGAGTAGGTGACCAGAGACGAGCAATAGAACGTTTGAAAATGATACCCCAATCTACAATAGATAAAATTTACACAGAAGTCAAAGAAGAGCTACAAAGGCTACACATAGATATTCAAATCAACACACAAACGTCATTAACAGACCGAATAGAAAATGAAATATATAACACACAAACTTTGCAAACAGCTGGAAATACAGGTACTCAAAGAATCACACAATCCCGAAAGAGATGGTCAAATGAACAAAATGAGGCGATAATAAGATTGTACTTGCAAATAACACAATTGGATACAAATAGGACGGCTTACCGAAAACCACTACATCAGCAGTTTATAGAAAAATTCCCATCACTTGCTCATGTTAGTGAACAGAGAGTAGCTGACCAGAGGAGGACTATAATATATAATAAGTATATAACCGATCAAAGGCTTGCTGAAATTCGACAAGAAGTTGAAGAAGAACTGAATATAACGCGACAGACAGACAGACAAACTGAACAAAGCGTTATCCCAGACACTCTAACATCAAACACTGAAGTACTGACCGATATTCAATTCCTTAGTGACTATGATTTTAACTCAAATTCACAATCAACCAACCAAGTACAACAGACACAACCCGACGTAGACAGTAATACGGAAATAGATGCAATATTCTATGAAGCGCTAGGACACTTTGCAAATACAGATCCCACTAACCGACCCTTTATACCCAAACAGAAACCTTCCAGACATTTGTCTAATATAATTACATACATAAATAGTAAAATCCTTGAAGATAATATCAATAAAGATACTGACTTTCTGACATTACAAACTGTAACGTATTGCGCAGCATGGACCGCCGCAAAAGCTAATGGAACAAAACTCAACCTGATACAACCCGATCCACCACGCCAACCACGCAAGAAAAAGATACCGAACTGGGAGCACAGATTGCTAAAACGGATAAAAGACCTGAGAATTAAAATAGGCAGACTGACGCAATATATTAATGGCAATAGAAGCAATAGTCTTAGTTTACATGTAGAGAGAATTAAAGAACAGTATGAGATACACTCCACACATGAGGGAATTAATACAAACCTGGTACACTTTTTGGACACGTTGAAACAAAAACTTGCTGTTACCTCTAGTCGTCTCCAAAGATACAAAGCTTGCACACTTCGTAAAGACCAAAACTCACAGTTCATTAATAACGAGAAGCAATTTTACAGAGAACTCAAAGCCGCTTGTACCAATAGCCACGAAAATAGTCAAAATAACTCGAATCAAAACCAAGCTCCAGACACAGAAACTTTACACCAATTCTGGGCAAACATCTGGCAAAACCCTGTTGAGCACAACACCGAAGCTGAATGGATTAAGAGGGAGGAGACAGCTTACTCTGAAGCACATACTATGGAATTTGAATTCATCCCAGTAGAGACATTTCGCGAAGTGATACAAAAGTTACACAATTGGAAAGCGCCAGGATCCGACCACATCCACAGCTATTGGTATAAAAAATTCACCACAATCCATCCTTACCTTCACAACCACATTAATAATTTTATTCTTATTCCAGGTACAATGCCGATATACATCACCGCTGGAACGACATATATGCTCCCAAAAGACCCTAGTGACCTTAAAGACCCAGCCAAATATAGACCTATCACATGCTTACAGACTGTTTATAAAATAATCACCAGCTGCATTTCAGAATTAATTTACAAACACATCCACAACCTCGATATCCTTGCCGAACAACAAAAAGGCTGCAGAAAACTAAGCCAGGGCTGCAAAGAGCAATTAGTGATAGATTCCGTTATACTAAATGCAGTCAACAAATCCAAATCTGATTTACATACAATGTATATTGATTATAAAAAGGCATATGATTCAGTACCACATTCATGGTTAATTAAAGTACTAGAGCTGTATAAAATTCACCCTCAAATCATTCAATTTTTACAGGCTACGATGCAAAACTGGACTACTCGACTTACACTCAATACACCGACTGGAAGAATGGAAACAGATCAAATCAACATACAACGAGGCATTTTCCAGGGAGACGCTCTCAGCCCTCTCTGGTTCTGCCTCGCGCTTAATCCCTTATCTAATACACTTAACAACACACACAAAGGACACCCACTTAAAATTGAAACTTACATGAATGACAGACCCAACAGACAGACGGAAAACGACAAAATATATCTGAACCACCTACTTTACATGGACGACATAAAGTTGTATGCTTCTAACGAAACAGACCTGGAACAACTGGCAAATTTAACAGAAGAATTCTCACATGACATTCAAATGCAATTTGGAATTGACAAATGTAAAATCAACTCAGTTAAAGCAGGAAGGGTCTACAAACACAGTTATACTTTAGAGTCAGGAGAAATAATAGATCCACTAGATGAAAACACAGGGTACAAGTATTTAGGATATTTTCAATCACAACAGATACATCACAGGGAAACTAAGAATAAATTAAAGGTGCAATTCAGGCATAGACTTCACTCCATATTCAAAACCCAGTTGAATTCAAGAAACACCGTTAAAGCAGTAAATACATATGCAATACCAGTTTTGACATACTCGTTTGGCATAATTAAATGGAGTAAATCTGATCTTAAGAATCTTCAGCGAACAATAAACACTTCATTGACTAAGTTTAGAAAACACCATCCAAGATCTTGTATTCAAAGATTAAGCCTACCGAGAAAAGAAGGCGGCAGAGGTATAACGGACATAATTAACCTACACAATAAACAAATCACAACATTGAGAACATACTTTCACCAAAAATCTAATACATCTATTATCCATAAAGCCATAGAACAGAGTGATAACCAGTTTACACCATTAAACCTGAAAGACCGAGCTATCCAGAAAACAGCAACAATCACCGACTACAAAACCAAAATAGCCGAATGGAGTTCAAAGTCTCTACACGGTAGGCACCGCCATGATCTGGGCCAACCCAATGTCGACATAGTGGCGTCGAACGCATGGCTGAATCGTGGCGAGCTCTTCCCGGAGACTGAGGGCTTCATAATGGCTATTCAAGACCAAGTAATCGAGACCAGAAATTACCAAAAATTTATCATGAAAAATAGAACCGCAGATTTATGTAGAAAATGCAATAGCCCAGGAGAAACCATTCAGCACATCACAGGAGCATGCAGAGCAATAGTCCAGACCGATTACAAGCACAGACATGATCAGGTAGCCAATATTGTACACCAGAAACTAGCAATGAAATACAAATTGATTCCCCAACCAGCCACCCCCTACTATAAATATACGCCAAACAGTGTTTTAGAAAACCAGACGCATAGAATGTATTTTGACAGAGCCATTTTAACTGACCGCACAACACATTTCAATAGACCGGATATCACTGTAGTGGACAAAATTAATAAAACTGCCCTCTTAATTGACATTGCAATCCCAAACACACATAATCTTCAAAGTACAATAGCAGAAAAGTTAACTAAATATATTGACCTTAAGGATGAAATAGCCAGGATGTGGAAACTCAGAACCGTTACCATAGTTCCTATCGTTTTGTCCACTACAGGTGTTATCCCACAACAGCTACATGCCTCCATAAAAACCCTGTCTTTGCCGCCGTCTTCATATGTAGTAATGCAAAAAGCAGTCATTTTGAACACATGCCGAATAGTTAGGAAATTTCTTCAGAATGATCTACAGCTCCCTAATACACAGAATCAACGTCCATCTGTCACATAAACTCTACCCGGATCAAACCAAACCCAAAACGACCAACACCTAGAAGATTAATATGAGATGCACTTGGCTTTGGCCCGTGCATCCCATTACACCAGTATTTTATGAAATGCTGAGAAAATAAAAGAAATAAAAATAATAATAATTATTTTTAATACAAGTTGTACGATTTAATAAAAAAAACCATATTGTTATAGTGTGTCAAAGGACTGTTCCATTTCAAACATAGACAGAGAGATTCATACTATCTTTGTCTTACACTAGTACTAGCACCCAAAAGAAAAGGATGAGTATAGTTTTTTTGGTTCCTGTTTACTGACAAGATTTGGTTGACCAGCTATATTTTTTGTAATGTCCGTTAACGTTATATTTTACTTTCAGTGCGCCGCTTTTTGCTAATAAAAAAATTAGTTCTTATAAAAGTTAAGATATATAAGGATCCAAAAAAAAATATAAGCTAATTTTTTTACGAGTCATACTGAGAACCTGCTTTTTTTAAAGATGGTTAATAAAATAAAACCTAAAATGTATACTCTTGAGATACTGTACTATATGCCTAAGTTAACATATTAACAGTAACTATAAGTTACTGCTTGCGACATAAATATGCGACGCACGTAATTGTATAAATAGCATGTAAGCAATAATAGCCTATAAATATGTTACGTTTAGATTTACTTGCTCTCTCTATACTTGGATGCCGAGAATACAACACATCTTCGGTAATGTTTGGTTTTACTTAATCTTCATTCGACCCTCCGACTACCAACTCATCTCATGACGACCCGTACCAGAAGAGGACCAGGAAAAAATGAAGAGTACTACGGCGCATCGCATACGAGAATGAAGATAGAAATCAAGGCAAGAAGATCACCCTAATGAAGATTTAATTCAAGAAAGAAACCTCCGCGCATTCTCAAGAAATAACCTTTCCACGCATTTTCGAGAAAGGACCTTCCCGCATATCAAAAAGAAGAAAGGAAAGATGACCACAAAACAAAAATCAAATTAAGAAGAAACGAAAGATAGAAGAGCGTTGTTCAGGGTTATCCCGGCTCGCAAATCAAGAGGTGTCCAGGTAGGTATTTTAACACAATGAATTAAAAAGAAAAATGGTAAATGAGCTCACTATATTAGCATGTCTTGAATATGACTTGAATTGTTTTATTTTTATTAAAGCACTGACATTTTATTATTTTTGTTTTATGTTTGTGACATCCACTATCTATTAACATTATTTAATGGCAAGTCAACTGTTTAATCTGACAATAATTAATTTATTAATTTCAAGACTTCTACCAAATGTGTGTGGATTCTAGTAGGTATTGTGGGTAATTGTTTAATGGTGTCCATTACGATTACATTAATTTTTATATAAAGCAGTAAAAGCCTTTTTGAGCGCGAGTACGTTATTTTATTTTGTATGAGGTTAAATCCCAATTGAAGGAGACTAATAAGAATAAAACCCTCGGTGGAACACTTAAGTAAGGTTATAACCTATACTTATAATAAAATTGTACTTAATTAAACATGCCCAAAACATTATCAATGAAATAACTACTATATAATGACGCATAAATAAGCAAAGTGACTTTAAAACCTTAAAAAAAAAACAATTAAAATAAGATTAAACAGGTAAAACCGATCGTCAATTGTCAAATCGGTGATTACATAAACTTAGGGTTAAGGTTAAAATCATATTTCCCTTTTATTACAAGACGTGTCCATAAATATATAATCGAAATGTACATACCTGAACGCAAAGCTACGCGTGATAGCATATTTAATAGCGTATTAATTAATTAATTTATAATTTTCGACAGTCCACCACGAAAATGTACTTTGCGCTAGTGTTGCGAATTCATCGACATTAACGACATATCAAGTGGACGAGACGAAAAAGACAAGTGACAGGTCAAAAAAATGTTGGGTATCGATCTCTTTGGTATCGATAGAACTATGTTTGGATTAAAGATTAAAGTATCAATTTATCTTTTATAATATCAATAATTTACTTTTGAGAATAAGAAGAGTTTTTCTTTCATTGAAACATTTGAAACCTAAAAAAAAGTATAAATTTTATTCCATCTTTAGTATCGATTACTTTGATAATCGAATCGAAACGATTAATCGAGATAACATGAACCACGAGATATTCAAATTTGTTATAGGACTTATAGGGGATGGTTGAATTTTTATTTTATTTTATTTGTACTTGGTATTTCTCATCATTGTATAGCTGAAAATCTTATCAACACGTCTCATCGGAGAACTAAGAATTGAATTGGTGTTATTCACAATTCGCAACCCAGTGACCTACTTTCAATATTTTGTTTGTTGGTCATATTTAGCTTTTATTGATCTATTAGTTAGCTTATCATCTGTATGTTCGCAATTCGCTTTTCATGCGAATTATTTATTTCAAACGCTTGATAGGCTTAGTCGCGACAACTTCGAAGCATAAAGTAACTTAGCATATCAGTGAAATGGCCAATGTTCAGTCTATTTGGAAAAAGATGGTTAGTTTAGTTTTTATGAAGTTTTGAGAATTAAGATCCCAGAATAAAAATATTGACATCGTTATCATTTTATTTATATGAACTGATTTTGTTAACGATCTCATACCTATTGTTTGATTGAATTACGAATATAATTATTATTGTCGATTCGTGTTTTCGATTCTATTTCAATTAAGTATGTAATTCTGTTTTTAAAATGCTCTAGAAAACAAATATTTCCACGATATTAGGACATGATTCAAAGTTTTACAAACTTTTTGTGTTTTGTTACTGTAAGGTTAATTGGAAATAATACATGCTTAATCCCAATGTGTCTATGTGTTAAGAATTTAGGATGTACGTGTAGAGTCAGACCAAGAAAAGTCTGCAGCGGATTTGACAGCCCTCGCAGTGCCAGTGTTATTTTAAACGTCACACTACTATGAAATTATGATGTGTAAATAACACTTGCACTGCGTGGGCTATCAAATCCGCTGCAGACTTTTCTTGGTCTGACTTTATGTACATGCTCGTAATTATATCATCAATATTATTACCGAAGATTAATCATTAAGTATACCTAATCTTAATTAAAAGTACAACAAAAATATTTTATTTCTTTGAAATAGAACACAAAATTCGGCAACTTTATGTTTATTGCGTTAGGTCATTGGAAATCGGTTTCAGCAAAACCACGCAAATCATGGGTCATTAAATTAAGTTCGAAGAATAAAGGACGAATATGGGACGAATGTTTGATTTAAATTTCTGAACGCAATCTATCAATGTCATCTAGTTTCTAAACGAGTCACTAACGTCAAGTCAAGTTAATATTTGTTGACGTTTTCTGATAAGGAGAATTTGGATTATCTTGTTGCTATTTTCCAACTAAATGCAGTATATTGATCCCGAAAATGGGAATATTTACATCCTGCTGTAAGCCTCAAGCGGCAGACGTCCTGACTCCAGATGCAGTAAGTTGTCTGCGCTTTTACTGTGTACTTTCTAGACTATGCGATCGATTGCAAAACATTTGTGGGTTCAATAACTTTGGCCTGGCTAAACATTCCAAACAAGTTCCGAATACCTACTATTATCTCATTATAATAGTTTATCGGGTAATAAAATAAGTTTTTACATTATAAGCAGAAGGCTACAGACATTTATTTGTTGGAATAATAATGAGTTTAAGTGTCACCATATACATCGTATCGTCATTCGGGCTTCTAATGTGTCATTAAGATTCATCATAATTGGATTATAATTACACTACAGGTTTCGCACTTTATTACTCAACGGAGTAAAGATACTCTCAAATTAATTTGATCACGGTTTATTATCTCTAATTTCTACACAATATTATCTATCAGTTGTATCTTTTTTTTTTCTCTCTCATTTTATCTGTAACCGGCTGTTTTAGCCATAGTCAGATGTTCTGTCTTTTCTGAGATCTCAATCTATTGTACTAGGATACCAGACGCCGACAGCTGGTGGAGGCGGCCGAGAAGCGACGACAGGAGGAGGCCTCCCGCGGCGTCAAGGACCCTGAGAAGGTGAAGCGCAAGCAGCAGCGGTCCGAGGAGATGGAGAGGCGAGAGGCTGAACTGGCTAAGGAGGGAGGATCCAACCTCAAGGTTTGCTAATTCCTATGTGAATGAATGAATGATGCATTTATTTTTTCACAATTACAAGTAACATAATCCTAATTATAATAATCCTATGTGACCTATTTTAAAATTTTTTAAAGACATTGAATGTGTATGTTGTGTGTTGGGATTAAAAATAATATTTATTAACTAACACAAATAGTCACTTCTGTATAAATGAAATCCCAATATTACCCATAGTCTCTTGTTATGACCCTGGCAAACTTGGAACTACTCTCCCATTTTTCACAATTACAAGTGTGGCACATAGGATATAAAAAATCAACTGTCTCTTTACGTCATAAAATGTCACTATGTCCCTGGACATTTTATTGACTCCAACATTTTCCTACAGTGGACGACAGGGTGAGGTCCGGAGCCAGGCGGAAGTAGTCAGAGCAGTCAGCCCGATCCGCCCGCACCCATTTCCAAAGAAGAGAAATACCGATACAAGAACTAAGGTCCCGCTGTATGTTACATTATCTCTGTGGACTAAAGATAAGTGTGATGTTGCTAATTTATTTTTGTAATACTGTCACAGTTGGCGCCCAACGTTTTTTTTTATGTCATTATAACGAAGTTTGTTATTTGCGCCTAAATGAATAAGCTGCACGAACAATGTTTTTAAATAATATAAAGGATTAATTTTGATTTGAATTTACACAAAAGTGCTATTGTATTGTAATGATGGTGTTTACTTGTATTATTTACCCATGTATTATTGTATTATTTAGTATAGTTGCTTTATGATTAATGTGAAAAGTAATTGTATATACAATGAGTGAGTTTTAATTGACTGAAACGTTTAAATTCAACAGGTATACAGTACTGTTTGGAAAGTTTTCGTAACTCGCACAGTGCACAGTTGCACACATGACACACACAGTTGTTATACAAGCAGTGTTGCAAACTCGGATTTTGAAAAAATGCTAGACTAATGTCCAGATCTGGCATATTTTATGCCAAGTCGGCAACACTGTATACAAGGTTTAACAAAAATAGTGGAGATCCGTTTGGCGCAAAACAATTTTGGCATTTTTATGAAGGAATTTTTTTCGTCAAAAATTTTTTTCTTCCACCTTTCCTAATCCGAACACGATACCGAATATGCCCGTATAAACGGATCCTCACTATTTTTATTACCTACACCGGTCTTGTATTTAAAGTGCAAATAATTAGGAATTTGCGTAGTTTTTGCCATTTACAATAAATTGCAGCCTGTTTGTTAAGTATTTTTTTGCATGTAGCAATATTACTTAGTGTGTTGCTGTTGTTATTTGTAAAGTAAGATGATTGTATGTAAATGTGCTATTAAATTATCTTTGTATATCTTTGTACATGAATGTATTTTTGTAACCCACTTACATAACCATTATAATAAATGTTATATTATAATATTCTAGTCTTATCAGATTTGTAGTACCTATAGCTACTTATTTATTTAAACTTAATTGCGCAAACAAACAAAATACTCCACCACACCATAGGGTTAAGCGAAAATAAGTTTTTGGCAAAAATTTCATTTTTGGAACAAGCTTTTATCGCTGACTGTACTTTTCTTACGACAGACAACTAATACTCATCGAGACAATTCTAAAAACCCCTAACACAATTAGGTTGCGTTGTTTCATCACAGAGTTACTATGGCCACCTCCTGTCTCCATCATCAGATCAGCTCGATGGTACCATGATATTGCATTGTCACCCGACTTACATCTGTATGCAAAATTTCAGCTCAATCGGAAACCGGGAAGTGGATCAAATTTAACTTGCTAGATTCCATTACATAGTTAGTTAAGTACATACAGGTCGACCTAATAAAAGCTTGTTAAAAAAAACATCCCCACTTTACGTGTCGGGGAGGTACTACCCTACATAAAAAAATATTTTACCATTTTGTCGTCATAATTAATTTAATCATCCATGCTAAATTGCAGCTTTCTAGCACTAACAATCGGTGCAAAGCTTCGGACGGACAGACAGACAGACGGACATGGTGAAACTACATATAAGGGTTCCTATTCCTAGTTGACTACGGAATCCTAAAAATGTACAAATATCAGACTTAATGCCTAAAAAAGGTTTTCTCTACCTGTCAACCTTTGGGTCAAACAGCCCCGTGGCTCAATATGCATATTACTATGATTTTTTTCTTTACTTTTTCCACAATCTATACAACCATATCCCAACCCATCTATTTCAATTTATTAGGAAATTATACAAAAAAATCATGCATTTAAGGGTTAAGAGTCACACGAACCCGTCGCCAATAAGCCGCTCGCATACAATCGAAACGCTCTCATTTTAAAACGACATGTTAAATTACATGTAACATGGCATGAACATTAACGGAACAGAGCAAAGTTCCATTGTATGGGGGCGGCATTTTTAATCGAATAATTTATCCTGGGTCATTTGTTCTGTGGATGGCTGGGTACTTCGCATAACGTCCAATTCATATAAAAGCCAGTAAAATACACATATCTAATGGAGTTGGCATATGACAATAACGGGTTTTGACTGTCTTATCTATCCATCCAAGTTATGGTCTTGACAGAGATTTGGCAAGTGCTGAGGACATTATCTTTCATTCAGTTCGGTGCCAGCTTTGGGACCTGAATTGGCTTTTATTTTAGTAGGAATAATACATTTTAAATTACAGTGGAATCTGTGGTCACTTATCCATACTATCCATACTAATATTATAAATGCGAAAGTGTGTCTGTCTGTCTGTTACCTACCGATTTTGTTGAAATTTTGTATAGAGATAGTTTGAGTCCCGGGGAAGGACATATACTTAGGGAAGTTTTTATCCCAGAAGACATCCTTTAAGGGGGTGAAAAGGGGGGGTGGAAATTTGTACGGGGAATCGATAAAAAGCAGATTGGATAAAAAATAAGCTACCCAAATTACTAAATCCACGCAACGAAGTCGGGGCCAAAAGCTAGTAATACTATATTTTTTATAAAGCTACAACCAATTTTACCAATAGAAGGTATTACCTACTGCAATATATGTTCTACCGCCAGAGTGCAGTGCAGCACTAGCACATATCGTAAACCATAGATTGATTGATTTATTGGTAAAATCATTGTTTAACAGGCCAAGCTTACATTACATATATTTACATAGCGAGATTAAAATACTGATAATTTTTACTATTTATAGAGCGAGTCATACCATAGAGAAAAAAATACATAGATTGCTCACTCCATACATCAGTTTTAGTAGCAAAAAGACTAATATTAGCATCGAGTAGCGGAACTATCAGTACTCCTACTTGATAATAGATGTAGCACCGACCGGAAAGTCTTATACTGTTGAGATAAGACTTTCCGGTCGGTGCTACATCTATTGTCAAGTAGCAGTACTGATAGTTCCGCTACTCGATGCTAGATGTAGACACTGAAATTAATAGTCTAACTGATGTATGGAGTGAGCACTCTTGTCTTACTATATTTTTCTATGGTCATACATACAATGCCTTAAGGCTTAAACCGATAAGACAAGTTTTCACAGATAATAAAATATGACATTGATGCATCAAGGCGGTTTGATTACAGAGGGCCTACCGGGAAACGTGAAAATCGAAATTTCGTTATCTGCCTCTTTATCGATCGAATTGCAACAGTGATAGAGAGGTTAGGTTAGTTACTCTCTGATTGTGGTAGTGGCGCCCCCTACGCAGAGTTTCGCGCAATATTCATATTAGATCAAAAGGCGTATTCGCAATTTCGCGCCGTGCATGACTGTGGCGCCGCTTGACTGGGTGTGGGACATCCATCCATACTAATATTATAAAAGGAAGTCTTTCTGTCTGTCTGTTACCTCTTCACGCTAAAACTTGTTTTGTGTACTACATTCTTGCAAATGAATAAATGATTTAATGATTTTAATTATTTAACCACTGGACCGATTTAGATGAAATTTGGTACAGAGATTGTTTGAGTCCCGAGGAAGGACATTACTCGTTAGGTGTGATCCAGGCATTATCATGGATCACAGAATTGTATCTCTGTGTCCTGTGTCAATGTCTTAATGATAACTAGGTATATCTAATCTAAGTATAAGTATCATTCTATTATTTAAAAACCTTTCTGATAAAAATGAATGAATCATGTATTCATGTATGTTTTAGACATGACTCTCAGACATAAATCTCAGATCCCTGTCATTTCCGTGTCATTATAATTCATTCATATTCATTCATATAATTCATTCATATAGTTCAATTATAATTGAACTAATATCATCAAGTTTTATCACTGAACAGCAAAGTTCACGTGATATAAAGCCCCCCACACTCGTACGCGAATCACGACGCGAAGCCGCGAACGAGTGTGGAGGGGGCTTTAAGGCTGCGTTTCGCTGCTCAGGGTGCGTAGCCAACGTGCAACGAAACGCAAACTGTCACTGTCGCGTTTGTCGAACTGGTGTGGAAGAGTGATAAGAGAGAGATGAGTGGTACGATACGCTACGGAGCGTTAACGATTGGCACGTTCGCTACGCGCCCAGAGGGCCTACCGCGAACCACGTTCGACGTGTTGCCTCCCTGTCACACTTACGTACGAATTTACAAGTGCGACAGAGAGGCAACACGTCGAACGTGGTTCGCGGTAGGCCCTCAGTTACATCGCACATCTCTCTCTGGTGGAAACATTCACAACGTTGCACAAATGCACATCCACGCTACCATCCTTAATATAACGATTATAATATAACGTTATTGTTAATTTAATAATAACCTTATTGCTAGTTTACCTCTCATTTCCCAGTGGCTCCAATATGAGTCGGAATTGTATGGATTTGAGAGGTCCTGGGAAATGAGGGGTGAGCAATAAGTAAACGCCTATTATGTATGTGTGTATACCAATATTATATTTCGGGGATCTTGGAAACGCCTCTATCGATTTCGATGAAATTTGCTATATACATATTTGGGGGCGAAAAATCGATCTAGATCGTATCTCTGGGATAACGCGCATTTTTGAGATTTTATGTTTTCCGAGCAAAGCTCGGTCTCCCAGATATTATTATATATGCGGGAAAAGCTATGGATGTTATAGAGGCCAATTCTAATTTAACAACTTGTTTTGGGTTGCCGCCGGTTTTGATACGACCTAGACGTCTTGGTGATTGGCGCGCGTCTCGCACACGACTTTAACTTCATTTCGCATGCATCAGCGTCAAATAAAGATCTAAACCGTAACAAATTGTCAAATCTGAATCGAACTCCTGAGGTCATGTCATGTCATATAGGTATCTACGTTACGAGTATCTACCTATCTACCTACCTAATTGTTTTTTACGTAACTTACGTTATGATGCAGATTTTTTGTGAGAATCAAGTATTTGTGTGTTTTTGCACTGTACGTACCTTCACAATGGCCACCTACCTACATGCCTACGTACCTACATGTACCGATAATTGTAATGTATGTATAAGTGCATACGATGCTTGCTCACTTGGTATAACAGCACAACTTTAACATTACTAATTCCTGGATGTCGATTTTTATTGTTATGCATTTTTATTATTCGCGTAGGTATACCTATGTCAAAAAAGTTACCGTAACATTAACGTAAAGTAAACAAAAAATAAACAAAATGTTCATAAATTATGTTTTCTACACTGTAGAGTCTGTCCGGAAAGAGAAGAGTCGTGGAATGTATGGGGCCCAATACATTCCACGACTCTTCTCTTTCCGAACAGACTCTAACAAGTGTAACACACCCATTGACATAGATATCTAGGGACTGGCTTTACGGGCAATAATAATGAGGCATGACAGGGGCCAGTACAGCGGTGTGAAATCGCTACAACGCGATGAGTTAGCATCACGTGCGCGATTGGTTGACGAGTTCTCATTACGCGCGCTATTGGTCGCAATTAGGGAATGCAATCTGGATCTCGCAATTTCGAGATCTCGCAAGATCTCGCATGAATTTGCGAGATTCAATCTCGTTGATAGGGAATCTCGATTTATGTAATCTTGGTCGAGATCTCGATTAAAAATTTCGAGATCTCTGTGAATTACTTTGTTTTGAGTAATCTTTTTACCTTAGATTAGATTCATGTTGTTCAGGCAGTACTATTGTGTGTAGCCAGCTTTAGCCGACGATAATAGCACTGTGGCGCACTCTGAGCGGAATATCTGCGGAATAATGAGCGAGCGTTTTCTGCTGTTGGCCTTTTTGCAACAAACAGGGGCCTATACCACGAAACTTACAATTACAATTTACAAGTGACAAGTTACAAATATGTATTTAGTACAACTGGGCATATCACAAAATTTACAAATGACAAAATTGTAATGGTAAATTTATACAAATATGTAAATTGTTGCGACAAATCTACAATTATGTGTATCACAAAATATTACAATTTACAAGCCATTTTGCGGAAAATTTGTCAATTTTGTAATTGACAATTGTACGTAAAAGATTTGTGTTACAACTAATTACATTTGTTGTTTTTATTTTCAATACATAACATGGTGTATAGTATGGCTCTTCTGAGGTGAACTTTTCGCTTCGAACGTTAATCTTTCAAACAAAGGCCATTGTCTCTATTATCGCACAGCCGCTAGCTCGAGCGTTAGCACGTGCCAGTACAACATTCATATTGGAAAACAACCGGTATCGTCATAGTATTAAGGTTCAATTTTAATGTCACTGATATTCTAGATATTACGTTTTGGTAGTGTAGGACGATAGACCGCCCCGAAGCGATACGGCACTCATATTATTTTGATACTTAGTGTGGTGTTAAAAATGAAACACGGTTATTTATGATAAAGCGTTGTATATTTGTTATATAACAAAATCTAAGGTAACAATGTAAATTTAAGATTAATAAGTTTAACATAGGTATAATCAACATTTTTCCGTGTAGGTATATAAAGTTATACGTACTTACTACTAGATAAAATCGTGTCATAAAAAATCAGATATAATCAATTTCTTTCTTATAATTATAAACCTTCAACAATCAAAAATAAAATATTACAAGTGAAAATGATTATTGTTGCAATTTTTTTTTATATATATAAAAACACTAAATAAAATTAAATAAATCATTCTCTTACAATTACAAAAAAAAAATCTTTTAACAATTATAAATCATAAATCATCAAATAAATAAAACATGCATTATAGGTAAAAATATATACATAAGTATAATAAATTTACATATTTACATAAATTAAAATTAACATTATTTATGTTGCATCATCTTCGCTTTCAGTCGACTCATCATCTGAAGCCAAAGACGAATAACCACTGGTGGATGGCTATAGTTCGCACAAAAGTCCAAACCGTATGCAATCAAAATCCAGGGTCACGTAAGCAGGTCGTCAAGTTTATAACAATATCGGGCAGAGTACTTATATAAATAACACGAAGCACACGGTTACGATATTAGAAACCGACTAAAGCCTGATTTAGGGTCGCTAAATGATAAAATAATGTGGCCCACTACTCATGCACACGGATCTTGCACACCGCTCTTCTCATAAACCTATTTTATTTACCTATGCCAAACAATAGTGGTCAGGTCGCAAATCCTTATTAATGTTTTTATTGTCACTATGCGTCGGCATCACATCAGAGGTGCTAATTTCACAGTAGGTATAGTTATTTTAAAGATAAGAAAAAATAACAATGCTTGCAGCTGCACCTTTGTAAATTATTACATTTACCACCGCAAGCTAATAATTTAAATAAAACAATATAATAAATATGTAACAACGTTTCATTTTTAACACCACACTAAGTATCAAAATAATATGAGTGCCGTATCGCTTCGGGGCGGTCTATCCTCCTACACTACCAAAACGTAATATCTAGAATATCAGTGACATTAAATTTGAACCTTAATACTATGACGACACCGGTTGTTTTTCAATATGAATGTTGTACTGGCACGTGCTAACGCTCGAGCTAGCGGCTGGGCGATAATAGAGACAATGGCCTTTGTTTGAAAGATTAACGTTCGAAGCGAAAAGTTCACCTCAGAAGAGCCGTACTATACCCTAAATGACCAAATTAGGACATTTTTAATTACCTTGTATAATCTCGATCTCGTCGAGATTAATCTCGATCTCGAAAGTCTGACGGTCGAGATCTCGAAACACCCTATCTCGATTCAGATTTTTCGTGCGAGATCTCGAATCGCCAATCTTGGTACGAGATTGCATTCCCTAATCGCAACTAGTTGCGTTAGACTGCACGATTGGCTGGAATTCGTGAGTAACACCTCTGAACTAGTACCATTCTTAGTGCCCCATTAGCCCGTCCTTAGATATTATACGTCAATGAACACACCGTAGAACACACCCAACTTGTCAGTAGAATAAGGCGCGAAATCCAAATTTTCTATGGGAAGTCAACTCTACATTTTTATTAAATTTGCCTCATGTTTCTACTGACAAGGTCGCTGTACTAAACAATTCTATGTGTCCGTCATGCTCCATTAAAATAAAATAAAGTTAATTTGACCAAGTGTTAAATTCTGTGTGTGTTCTAACGACACTTCTAATTATGTGTAACTATCGATAAGTTATTAATTTATTTTTTATATTTGTGGCCTACTTATATAGTAACTAGCTGTTGCCCGCGACTTCGTACGCGTGGATTTGTATATTGGTGGTTATATATTCTACATTAGCTTAGAACATTATGCAGCAAAAGATAGCAGTAGGGACGGTTAATCATTTGTTAAGTATTATACAACTTAATTATTAGATTTGTCTTTCACAACCTGGCTACGAAGTTTCAAGCCCCAAACTGAATAAAATTGTTCTCGATAATAAGTAATCCCTCTCAACCCCCAGAAGATTTTCAAGTCCACTATTTAATAAAACCTACTACGTAACTACCTATTTACGAAGCTTGAAGTTCCTAGCTTAAAATAAAATTTAAACAATCTTTCAACCCCTTTTTAACTTTAACCCTTAAAGGGACGAATTTAAAAACAAACGCTGAAATTACTTTTCTTAAGTTCTAATAATATGGCTTTATACAAAGATTCAAGTCCCGCACTCTCAAAAATATTTGATCTGCATACAAACTTTCAACCCCTTTTTCACCACCTTGGGGGATGAATTTTTAAAAATGCTGTAATTATTTTTCTTGAATTCTAATAATAAGACTTTATACAAAGATTCAAGTCCCGCACTCTTAAAAACATTTGATCTCCATACAAACTTTCAACCCCTTTTTCACCACCTTGAGGGATGAATTTTTAAAAACGCTGAAATTATTTTTCTTGAGTTCTAATAATATGGCTTTATACAAAGATTCAAGTCCCGCACTTTTAAAAATATTTGATCTCCATACAAACTTTCAACCCCTTTTTAACCACCTTAGGGGATGAATTTTTAAAAACGCTGAAATTATTTTTCTTGAGTTCTAATTATACGGCTTTATACAAAGATTCAAGTCCCGCACGTTCAAAAATATTTGATCTCCATACAAACTTTCAACCCCTTTTTCACCACCTTGGTGGGTGAATTTTTAAAAACGCTGAAATTATTTTTCTTGAGTTCTAATAATACGGCTTTATACAAAGATTCAAGTTCCGCACTTTCAAAAATATTTGATCTCCATACAAACTTTCAACCCCTTTTTAACCACCTTAGGGGATGAATTTTTAAAAACGCTGAAATTATTTTTCTTGAGTTCTAATAATACGGCTTTATACAAAGATTCAAGTCCCACACTCACAAAAATATTTGATCTCCATACAAACATTCAACCCCTTTTTCACCACCTTGGGGGATGAATTTTCGAAAACGCTGAAATAAGTTTTCTTATTTTTTTATATAATATATTTTCACAAAGTTTCAAATTCCTAGCTTAAAATAAATCTTGAACCCCATACAACCTTTCATCCCCTTTTTAACCCTTTTAAGGGATTAATTTTTAAAAACGCTGAAATTACTTTTCTTGAGTTTTAATAGTATGGCTTTATACAAAGACTCAAGTCCCGCACCCTCAATAATATTTGATCTCCGTACAAACTTTCAACCCCTTTTTCACCACCTCGGGGGATGAATTTTTAAAAACGCTGAAATTAGTTTTCTTGTTTTTTAATTTAATACCTTTTCGCAAAGTTTCAAGGTCCTAGCTTAAAATAAAATTTGCACCCCAAGACAAAGTTTCATCCCCTTTTTTACCCCCTTAGGGGTTGAATTTCCTAAAACGTCGCAATTACTTTGTTTTGTAATCGGCTATTATGCCTTTCTAAGAAGTTTCAACGCATTTGTAATGGATTCAAACTTTCAACCCCTTTTTAACCCTGTTAGGGGATGAATTTTTAAAAACGCTGAAATTACTTTTCCTGTCTTATAATAATATACCCATATACAAAGTTTCAAGTCCCACACTCACAAAAATATTTGATCTCCATACAAACTTTCAACCCCTTTTTCACCACCTTGGGGGATGAATTTTCGAAAACGCTGAAATTAGTTTTCTTGTTTTTTAATATAATACATTTCCACAAAGTTTCAAATTCCTAGCTTAAACTAAAACTTGAACCCCATACAACCTTTCATCCCCTTTTTAACCCCCTTAGGGGTTGAATTTTTCAAAATCGCTTCTTATCTCTTGTACACTTTACAAATGCAACCTCGTGTCCAAATTTCAACTTTCTAGCTTTTGTAGTTTCGGCTCTGCGTTGATGAATCAGTCAGTCAGTCAGTCAGTCAGTCAGTCAGTCAGGACACTTGCATTTATATATATAGATTATGATATTTAGAGGTATTTGAAACCCTATTTATTTTTTAACGTCTAGTAATAAGTACGTGTACACACTACAGTTCTTATGAAGTTTCAGGTTGTTGAATATTGATAATATTAATTATAACGTACCAATGCAATTTTCACAATTTGTGCGACGAAATACTTATAAGAGCTATTTTCTTGTCAGTATCTTATATTTACCTACTACTGATTAAATACACTGATAGAGAAAGAAATTGATACGATATACCTATTCTTCTTCCTCGCGTTATCCCGGCATTTTTGCCACGGCTCATGGGAGCCTGGGGTCCGCTTGACAACTAATCCCATGATTTGACGTAGGCACTAGTTTTTACGAAAGCGACTGCCATCTGACATTCCAACCCAGAGGGGCAACTAGGCCTTATTGGGATTAGTCCGGTTTCCTCACGATGTTTTCGTTCACCGAAAAGCAACTGGTAAATATCAAATGATATTTCGTACATAAGTTCCGAAAAACTCATTGGTACGAGCCGGGGTTTGAACCCGCGACCTCCGGATTGAAAGTCGCACGCTCTTACCGCTAGGCCACCAGCGCTTACGATATACCTATTAAGTACATATATACCTATTGCATTAAATGTGAATAAATATTTTGTGGAAATCTACATCTGTTTCATTAGATTCTAAGCTGTCCAAGAGTAGGTTACCATTCTAGATCTGTGGTTAACCAACCACAGATCTAGAATGCTTAGGAGCTTATTACACCTACCTAAACTTAGTAACTGACGATAGAGACGCCACAATACTTGAGTAACGATAGGTTATAATATCTCTTATTGTGTCTCACGTATTGCGGCGTCCCTCTCGTCAGTAACTAAATTCAGAAAGGTGTAGTTAACAAGCTATTTTAGCTTAAAGATTAGGACGCAGTTACTTTCTGCAAACGGGAACCAACCCACACTAAATCTTACTTCATTTTTAAAGAGTTCCATACCCAAAGGGTATAAACGGGACCCTATTACTAAGACTCCGCTGTCCGTCTGTCCTTCCGTCCGTCTGTCTGTCACCAGGCTGTAGGTAACTGATGAACCGTGAAAGTTAGACAGTTGAAATTTTCACACATGATGTAAAGTGTCATTCAATAGAACTTACTAACTATGTAAACACACACACTAATATTTAAGTGGGCTCCCATACAACAAACGTGTTTATTTTGGCGTTTTTGGCGTAATGGTCTGTTGTTTTCTGTTTTAGTCCTTCAGAATTATCCAACGGTATTCGCGATATTCGGAATTACCCGTATACAACACGGTATAAAATATATAATAAAATATTAATTAATATAATATGTAATAGAAAATGTATATCAGTAGATTGTTTATTTCATTACATAGGTACCGAAAAGTAGAGTAGTCCAGGTTGCATTTGTTTAAGACAATAGCGTAAGAAATGTTTATCTACATAGATAGTCGGAACAAACCTTTTGCCGGTATCGGTGTAGTTATAATAACAACATGAGTCACAATAAACCTATATATATAATATACGGTTTAAAATGTTTTGTACTTAGTATCTTGGCGAAATACAATTTGAACTGATCTCTAAAACTATTTGTATGGCGTTCGGTTTATAAATATATGATTCGGATTCGTAAAAATTGTACTTAGTTATGTTTTTTGTTCTGGCCTCCTCTAAACTCTGTGTTTGAGTGTTTACAATTATACCTACAGTTGTTCGCCGTCCATGAGTACTGTTGTGCTTGTACCCATATATGAACACCGAACAGTTTCATTACACACAAGGGAATAAATACTCGTTAATTTTATTAATCAGTGATTAAATAAATAAGAGGAAGTCTTGTTAAAGAAAATATTGAATGCAGAATTTTATGAAAATGGTGTACGCTGGAAAAGGTAAGGTAATTAAATTTGCAGGGTTTTCTTTATGTGAAAAGAAAAAAGGATTTAAATTAAAACACCAGGGGCCCGATTTTTGAATTACGACCGCTCGATTTCGTGTATTTCGTTCAATAATATCTCCGCAACTAGGGATTTAAATTCTACTAATAGAATTGAAATCGAGTGGTCAATACCACTAGATACCATATTTCTATCGCTCGTATTTCAAAAATCAGAATTTCGCCGCTTTCCACCGATTTTCGAGTGACGAAATCGAGCGAACGAAATTCAAAAATCGGCCCCCTGGTCATAAATAAATTAAAATAAATTCCTAAAACATTTCTTTATGAAAATTTTTTTATTTGTTTTTTAAGTAGCCACACTACATACCTGTATGAAATCTACGTCTACAACTTTGATTTCGTTGAAAATGATACCAAACTTGACTTTTAGAACCTTAACACCTCGTAAGTCCCCGTGTACTTGTACAAATTAAATTCGAGTTTAGAAACTCATATAGGTACTTACTTAGAAATAAAAGAAAGTTCCAAATCCAAAAGCGCCAGAATTGCCCTGGGTCTTACGAGGTTAAACAATTATTAATCTCGGACGTCGCCGACACTGACCCGCGCCGACCTTGCTTTGCACGGATAGCAAAGATCGCGCCCCGGCTTCGCACGGGTTACACAAAATAACTTTAACCTTAACAAATACACCTAAACCTTCCTCAAGAACCACTCTATATATAGGTGAAAACCTCATGACAATCCGTTCAGTAGTTTTTGAGTTTATCGCGAACGTATTACGTACGCAGATAGACGCGGCGAGGGACTTGGTTTTGGTAGTAGTAGTAATAGTGGGTAAGTGATATAAAATTTGTAGTTTTTTTATGTTGTTAAAGATTTTTATCAGTTAGGCCTCTACGAAGCATTTTCGCCTTAGGAGCCGCGGGAAAGGTACGCTACATGCTAGAACGTAGCAATACATGACAAGTGTAACTTTGCAGTGAATGAGTTAACCCTTTGACCGCCAAAGACGTTAACTGACGCAGGGCAGCTACAATCCAATATAAACCTTCGTGACTCGATGGCGTGGAAACACGTGGTCACGAAGTTCACACGCAACGGCCGGCAACGCAAGTTGTGTGTGAACAACCCCTCCGTTGCAGTCCATGGGCGGCGGTAATCGCTTACCATCAGTTGATCCGTCTGCTCATTTGCCTCCTATATCATAAAAAAAACAATAGGCGTGGTGTTGACAAGTATACTTGGTCAACCAGATCTTGACAGTAGAAAAAGGCGGCAATTGAAAAATGTAGGCGCGAAGGGATATCGTCCTATAGAAAATTTGAATTTCGCGCCTTTTTTTACTGACAAGATTTGGTTGACCAGCTATAATTAACAACTATGTACCTAAATCATTAATTAGGGCTTAATTATTAACCGGGCAACTAAAATATTAACAGGAACTTTCATTGGGCATATAATAATATAATTTGAATGTGCATTAATATTTTAGCGCCAAAAAATATATTTTAGCCTCAAA
The DNA here is from genome assembly GCF_948474715.1 of Cydia amplana. NCBI lineage: Eukaryota > Metazoa > Arthropoda > Insecta > Lepidoptera > Tortricidae > Cydia > Cydia amplana. Next base: position 1,529,229 of record NC_086069.1, on the reverse strand, counting down.
TATAAGCATCATATTATTAAAAAAACTGGCAGCAAAATCAAGCCACCCAAAAAAAAATATAGGGAACTTAAAGTGATAGGTTGGCGTCTAAAATAATAAATTGGCAACTAATATTGTAAAGCGATCATAAAATTTAGTTGTCATCTAGTTGTTCACACCTAAGTAATCAACTAATCATAACTGAGCATATCGTTTCAGCTAGGTAGTATTTTAACACGAAATAAATAATAAATAAATAAATATTAATAGACATTTTTACACAAATTGGCTAAGCCCCACGGTAAGCTCAAGAAGGCTTGTGTTGTGGGTACTCAGACAACGATAAATATAATATACAAATACTTAAATACATAGAAAACAACCATGACTCAGGAACAAATATCTGTGCTCATCACACAAATAAATGCCCTTACTGGGATTCGAACCCAGGACCGCGGCTTCACAGGCAGGGTCACTAGCACTACCCTTTGTTTACCTACACACTAATCTTCAAACTGCACTGGTACTTCTATCTGTACATATAATGCCAGTGACTACTTAAAATGTCATTCAATAGAAATTGCTAACTATGTAAACAAATATATATCAATGACATACCTGAATGTATCCGACATGATTGCATCCTATTTGCTGACGATACCACAATATTAATCAAAGGTACCAATGCAGACTCATATGAACGCGAGGTAAATACTGCATTGAACGATGTCATCGGTTGGCTTAGCGAAAATCATTTAAAGGTAAATCTTAGCAAAACAAAATTTATTCAGTTTAGATCCTACAAAGCAGCGCCACAGACAATAAAAATTTTACATGACAACATCGAAATAGAAGAAGTAGAAGACTCTGTATTCTTAGGCATAACTTTAGACACTCACTGTAATTGGAAACGACATGTAGAAAATGTATGTAAGAAAGTTAATAAATTTATATATGTATTATGGAGACTCAAAGAAACGGTTTCGCAAAAAACAGCTCTCGTAACATATCATGCTTATATCGAGTCCATTTTTAGATATGGGATCCTCTTATGGGGAATCTCAGTTGAAATAGAACGTGCATCTGTAGTCCAAAGAAAGTGCATTCAAACTATTTGTGGTAAAGGTCGCAGAGAATCGTGCCGACTTGATTTTGCAAAGCTTAACTTATTAACACTGACAAGTCTATACATTTACGAAGCAGCTGTCTTTGTGAAGAAGAATCTAGAACTCTTCCCGCCATTTAATAATATAAATAATAGACCTCTTCGACAGTACCAAATGACACTACCGCCCTATAACCTTAAAATAAGAAAAAAAAGCGCCTATCACATGTGTATACAAATTTTTAACAAAATTCCTGCACACATAAAGACGCTACCATTTAACGAGTTCAAATTTAAATTGAAAAATATATTGTGTAATGCAAGTTTTTATAATATTGATGAATATTTTAATTATAAATTCTAACTATTACTTTATTGTGACATGTAAACTTTTGACATCATAAATTCTAATTTTTACTTCATCTTGACATGTAAACTTCTGACATTATAAATCCTAATTTTAATTATAAATTCTATTACTTCATTATGACATATAAACTATGACATTATAAATTCTAATTTTTACCTAATTTTGACATGTAAACTTTTGACATTATAAATTCTATTTTTTTTTTTTTACTTCATTTTTACATGTAATCTTTTTATATTAAGTAAGGAAATTAGATTTAACTATAATAGTTTGATGAACTTATGCGCTGAATATGAATGACTGACTGTAGATTGAGGCTTGAAACTTGATGTTTGTATTTAATAATTTAATTTTTGATAATATTTTAGTAAACGCGACATTTTGTAACGTATTTTCTTTTGACATGCATGAACTATGTCAATACAAATAATTTTCACATGCCATAAGGCCGAACATATCATGGGTCAATATGTATACTTAATAACATCTACTGTACCATATGTTTTCGTGAATAAACTTTCATTTCATTTCATTTCATTTCAAACCGCCATACTAAAATTGACACTGAATGTCAAATTACTAGTAAGTTTTGTTTACATAGTTCGCAAGTTCTATTGAATGACACTTTATTGGAGAATCGTTTTTTTGACATGAAGCACGAACATTTGTGCAAATATTTTTATATGTGTATGTAGTGGGAATTAGTGGCTACTCATGCATATTTTTTTTGGAGGTATAACTCCGCGAAAAGTAAAAAAAAATTGGAAGGAAAAAAATATTTTTATTTTTTGCAATGAAGTTTAAGGACAGGATGCTGGTAAAAATATGCATTTTGTAGTTTTTTTTATTGTTATCAAATATAATTTTGTTTGGTTCATGTAACTTGAATCGTTTATAAAATATGACACTTTCAATGATACCCTAATTATTTTACGTTATCCTGAATAAATCGCAAACAAAAGAGAATCGAGGTCTGATGTTAAGCATGGAGGGTCCTTAGGACCTAACAGTACACTACCAGAAATATCGACAAAATCCGTCGTTGGGGGCACTTCTTGTTCGCTTAGCCTGCTAGACCCTTTCTAATCATGAAACGCCTAATGGCCATTATACCATTAGGTCTTTAAATTTGTAATTACTAATTTCAATAGTTATTAATGTGTTCTGCTAGTGCTAGAGTCAACAGATATGTGCGACGACGAGCGAAGCGAGGAGGAGCGTGTTAGGTTGACCGTGTAATGACCAAACAAAATATTTTAAAAGAACTCCATTTTCTAATTAATAGATAGCCGTTTTCTTTTTAAAATGTGCTTCATAAATGGTCTCCAATATATTAATTCAGTTGCCAAATAAATACTTGGTATAATACCTGGCTAAAAATAATCAAAAGTTGTAACGGCATTAAAATACAACTCATATTGACATATTTTAAGGCTCCGTTTTTGTTGCCAAACTATTAATTTTAGTAGCCATTACTATTTTATTAGACTACCCAAATTCGATTAATTAGTTGACCGGTTAAATACGTGCCATTAATTAGTGCAACATTGCAACTATTATCATTGAATTTATGTTTCTTTGTAACATAGTCAAACAAGACTATATCTTAGACTCGAGGTTAGAGATCAGAGACTAGACTGTTGACAAAGTTAATATTGTGATTGCGCTTTTACAAAACTGTTTAATTAGTAAAGCGTGTAATTTTATTGCGATAATTTTCATAAGTAGTTAAATACCTATTTAAATTAAAAATCTCTTTATTCTGAGAGACCTATCGAATGAAGTACCACACGTTGATTTTTTGGCGATTATTTTCCCTTTTAGTTACCTAAATGTGCCTATGGATGGAGTGTCCCCCATAAAAATATATACCGTAATAGTAAAAAAAATTGCCCTTAAACATAACTTTGCCTACCGCGTCACAGTTCAGTAAAAGCGAAATAACTTAATAGTAGTCAATACACTTTCTTCAGAAAGTTATTAATATTAAAAAAAAACAGAAATATTAATAAATTAATTTCTACTCCTAACCTACGTAGCGACTCAAGCTGTGACAATACGGAAGATATACGGACAGACAGACGGAGTATATAAGTAAATAAAAAAATATGTTCTACATACATTTGAACTTGCTTTGATGATTTTATCAGTGGTTTTATGTACATAATAAATGCGGCGTGTCCACATAATTATATCACTGTATGTATGTACTCATGTACCTACAGCCAGAGACAATGGATATGACCCAAAAAGGCAAATAAACCAATTTGCCGTTATTACTCCATAATTACGTAATTTTGAATGTATTGTGGAGTTTTAATCTAGACGCTTGATCTTTAATATTATTATTACAGTCATAGACATACCTAATTATAATATTATGTTAAATACATTTCATATTAATTTCTTTAACCGTAATTTATTAATACATTACAATTTGAAACATTACCGTAAATTACATTAATACATAATATTGAGTACTCTTAATCCTTAAAATATACATAAAAATACAAAAAAATCTATAAATAATTTTACTTTGTTTATATATTATTAATTTGATGCCGTTATATTATTTAAGAGCGTTTTCCCATCGTCCGCTAAAAAAAAAAGCTGCTAGAATGCCCTTTGGCATCAAGTTTTATTTTAGCATAACAGCTTTCTTTTGAACAAAAAACAGTAATTATCTAAATGAATAAAAAATATAATAAAAGGCACTTTTTACTTTTTGCTTTTTCGACAATATGAAGACTGATGCGTTGAGGAAAGATATTTATTAATAGATATTATTTAAATAGATATAATTCCCACCTAATTTGCACACAATATATTGGGTAATGGGTACCAACCTGTTTTTTCACAACATTTCCGTCCAATCATACTTATTTAATCACTGCTAATTTAAACCGTCTTCAAGTATGTTTACAGTGTTTAGTGCCTCCACTTTTTGCCATCATCTGTGGGTATTTACTTATAACGACTTACTTATAAGTACTATAATTTACATGAGGCTTGATTTCAAGGTGACTTCTGATGAGACCTAACTTTTGCGAGTCGGTTGGAATATTCTAAGTTTAATTCTTATTTTTTGATGTTTTAAGATGATCCTTCTCCATACAAACGTTACCCCATTTTCTTCTCTAGATATCATTAGATAAAATATTTTGGTTTTACCGTCGTGTCAAAACAATATGAAAACCTTATCGAATTTTTAAAACAGAATCGATTTCATATATTATATATTCGGTGGAAAAAATCGGCTATTTTGTTAAATATTTTCGAATTTATCAATCTTAAAATTATATAAAAAAATATTAGGTAAGTATTTAAAATCCTTACAACAAACAAAATTTGTCATATGCACACAATATTGTTTGCAAATCTTTTAATAGGTACATACCTATAATAATAAGTCATCAGCCATCAGACTTTACATCTTTGAATGTAAGTGAATGACCCATCGGCATATCAGTAAGATCCGGATGTTTTTCCCAAAAGGAGCTTGTCACAATTTTAAGTACCTACTTATTAGACTATTTTTAATCTTGATCTTAATTATAATTTGTTTTATACGAACTCGCGCGAAATATCGTAAATATGACACAATTATTCATATATTTAATCTAAAGGACAATAATATATATACCTATCTTAAAATTACTCAACTATTTGCTGAATTCTGTATAATCATGATATATTTTCGTTTTACTTCGAAGTCTTCGAACTCGCGTGTTTCATCCTAATTATCTTACCCGAATCAGTATTATCACACAATAGTCTATAATTATTATCTTTAATCCAAAAAACATTAATATACCTTTTAAAATCTCGTATCCTATATCACCGGAAAATCGAGCTTGTGTTTATGTAAGAAAGTTGAATTTGGATGGAAATGAAAACCGTGATACGTCCTCGCACGAGTTATCTCCCGATTAGCCCAATAGGTACCTACTGAGACTGATACATTGTAGGGGCTACAAACACACACACATATTAGTTCACATTTTCTGATATCATTAGATTATCAAGTCGGGTGTGTAGAAGACTTATTGATTGAATTAATGCGAATAATTTGTTTTTCATTTACAAATTAGACTCTAAAATTATAAAGTCAAATGAGTGATTCTATGTGGTTTGAACTAAATTTTGAATATTTTAGGGGTGCTCGTACCTCTCTGCTTAGTTATGGAGAGTACTAGTTTGTTGCCGGGTGGAGGTAAGGGTTAAAGTCGTATCTATGTCACACGTGTCGTAAAACTGATGCTTGTTTGGCGGGCGGAAAGTTTAATTTTCGGTCACCGTAGCTTTAGCGCCCTTTTTATGTGTTAAATAATAGTATTTTGTGTGTTAAATAATAGTAGATTATTAACCAAAGGTTGATAGTTCCCCCTAGATACTATTTAATAGTTCAATAATACACGTGCAAATAAAATGAACTTTTAAGTAGGTAGGTATAAAGGTAGAGACGACCGAGTGCTCGTTACAGTCCCAATATTTCTACAATTCTACATGTTCATTCATTGTATTCGTTACAATAATATTAATTCATTGATAATAGAGGAGACAGCATAGTGCCATCTACCTATTAGCACGTCGAGCACTAGGACGTTTACCTTACGTTTATCTTCTGTTGAAATAATAATAAGGTACAACATACATCAGTGTTACTTCACAGTTGCTTCACAAAAGTAAACTGTGGTGTGGATGCACCTTTAATCATAATAATACGAAATCAGATTAATTGCATTAAATAGGTACCTACATAAAAACATTGATAATGCTTTCCTATAAATGTTATGTGATGTAGATAGACCTACTGATAGTAATTATTAAGGAAAGGAACAATATGAATGCGTCACTGCTATTCCGGCAATTACGAATGTTTAGTAGGCGATAAAATCAGTATTATTTATGGGGAAATATCTTGAACGGGTCACATCTAACACACAGTCAGACCAAGATAACTCTGCAGCGAAAAATGTTTATCACGAACATTTGTTACTGACTTATACAAATACAATACAATACAAATACTCTTTATTGCACACCTCAATAAAAGAAAACAATACAAAAAGAAAACAAAAACACAAGCAGAGGTAAACAACAGGCGGTCTTATCGCTAAAAAGCGATTTCTTCCAGACAACCTTTGGGTACTTATGTATGTTATCTAACTCTGTACATAAGTAAATACATAACATAATAAATCACACTCTGTAAATCATCTCTGTACATAATAAATCATAAATAAATCTAACCCTAATTATAAAATTAGGGTTAGATTTATTTATGATTTATTTTGTTATTTAATCTCTGTTTTAATAAATGTCATTATTACTCTGTATCTAAAGATGTATTTATCTATATAAGTATCTATGTACCCATAGTACCAGCTTCGCTTATGCTTAGTTTGGGGCTAGGTCGATCTGTGTAAGATTGTTCCCAAAAAATAAGAAAAAAATGCTGTGTGGTGCCACCAATAACTATATTTATTTTGGATTGTCAGTTCGCGAGCATGTGCGGAAGTATTTCAACCCAGAGGGCTTCGACCCGTTGGCGTTTCGAGACGTGGCCAAACTGGGGTTATTGGCGCTGCTGCTGGCAGAGCTGGTGGTTTACATCTTCCTGCAGCAGAGCGCAGACCTTGGAGAGTTGCCCCACAATATTACAGGTAAATTTGGGTAGAGTCGAACCGAGAAAACTTTGCATGGCATTTGCAATGAAAAGGCGTGGCAGGTCATGAAAGGTCAAATTTCTATGAAAATATGACGTTTGGCGTTTGGAATCATGTTTCGAATAAAAAAACATGAAAGCTTTGAACACAAAAGAGATCTGCAATAGTCATTTACTGGTAAAATAAATTGGCTGAATTTTAGAACTTTCCAAAGTGCGACATTTTCACATGGAAAAATGTTTCAAAGTCAAAGACGTCAAAAAATCAGTCCTTATTCATATAAAACACACAATAGCATGCAAAGTAATCTTAAAACTAGACTGTACAATTTTGTAATCCACTTCCAGATTCAAAGTATCGTTACTTTAAAGAATGATTATCATAAAATTAATATAATAAATTTTCTCTTTATCGCTTTCCCAACACTGTTCAATTAGCATTAGGTACCTATACACTGTAAATATTAAATGTAAGTACCATCACGGAGCGTGACTGGACCTAAGTTAAAGCGTATTTATCTGTCCCTTCTAGACGCCATCATAATCAGCATATCCCTGCTGGAGTTCCTCGTGGTCCCGGTAATCAGTGGGCTGGGCTCGGAGAGGAGAAGGAGCGTGCTAGTGGGATGGACCATTGCCGCTCTGGTAACTACGGTACCTCTGTTCGCGTTGCCCGACCCGGATACTACTGTCGATGAGGGTACGTAAAATTTACCTTCTGGTCTAGTTTTAGATTTAGAAGATTACATTTTGAATGTTGCCGTGGATCTGAATATTGTTGGGTCCAGAGGAGGAGGAAGATCGAAGATGAGATGGGCAGATACCATAGCAAAAGACATGAGGGCCTGCGACGTTTCAGTAGACGACACGTCTGATCGTGCGAAGTGGAGACAAAAGACCAAAAGCAGACCCCACAATCAGATGGGAATAATAATGCTGAGGAGAGAGAGAGAGGTCTTGTGTTAGAAGCTCTTGGTTATGATTAAGGGCTCTTGGTTGTTTCACCGGATGGTCTCATCGGAATATCGGCGCTAGAAGTAACCAGCTGAAAGAGACCTCGTGTCACTTTCTCCTTTTTATGTTTTTCAGTCCTGTTTAATTTTCCCTTATGTGTTTGGGCGTAGTAATAAATTATTTCTATTATTTAGGTACAGGTACAACATTAGGGACATGACTATTAGAAGCGTTTTTAGCCTAGCGGTAAGGACATCCGACTTATAATCCGGAGGTCGCGGGTTTTTCAGAACTTATGTGCGATAGATCATTTGATACTCGTATTTACCAGTCGCTGTTCGATGAAGGAACACATAGTGAGGAAACTGGCCTAGTTCCCTTCTGGGTTGGAAGATCAGTTGGCAGTCGCTTTCGTGAAAACTAGTACATTACCTACTTACCTACATGCTGAAAATGTTTACGTTGTAAATTGCAAGCTAATAGAATTAGAAGGTTAGTTTCCGAAATTCAACAGCTAGTGAGCACAGAATACGCGCGTAACCCCCTATTCTTTGTTGTTGCAGGTCTTTGCATAACCGCAGTTCCACTAGCTCCTCGCTCTATCGCCATGGGTGTCTCCGCGAAGACTGCATTCCGTCTGTCCATGCTGCTCATATGCGGGGTAGTGAGCGCACTCGGAAGAGCGGCCTTCTTTTCGCATGGACTTGCGTATTTAGACGAGCAGAATTCGTCCTATAACCTGCATATGCATGTTGGTAAGTTAATAAGTAGGTTCTAATACTCCATCAGAGTATAAGTATAGAAATGCTGCTGAAAATGTAATAAGGAGGTGGTGGTCTGATGATATTCTTCGACTTACTTACATATTTAACAGTGTAGTGTCAAACCGAAACTCGGCTTCCTAACTTTTTCAGAAAAGTTAACTAGAGTTAGACCAAGATAAGTCTGATCTTGATAGCACACGCTATGCAAGTGTTATTTTAAACGTCAAAGTATGAAATGATAACGTATAAATAACACTTACACTGCGTGTCCTATCAAAATCGTTACAAACTTATCTTGGTCTAACTCTTCCGTTTACTTTCAATAAGGCTAACTTACTGAAATGTTTGCCCTTCATTCCTCAGGTCTCTTCATCCTCTACCGCGTGATGGTATACGTCCTCGGCAGCTGCATGAGAACCATGACCTTGGACATGCCGTGGCTGCAGATCCTGATCATCGTTATCAAGTACCTGCTCACGCTGATCCGGCTCTTCAGGTATCCTGAAGCAATTCCGGTGCCGGAAAAAGAACGTCGAAGTGCCAAAGGTATGCATCTTCCACTACTTCGTGCTGGTATACCTTTTAGTCAGCAGCATTAGAAGCTTTGAAAACCTAATTTGGAGAATCGGAACATAATTTTGAATCATACATATTAAATAACGTTCATTTGGATTTGATTTGTAATGTTTTATTGATAATATTTTCCGAGCGTTTGTGTGGTGAACATTTTTAAGTGTTAGTCGGTAGCAAAGATTGTTTAACCCTTGTGTCTTAAAAACCTCGGAACGCTCAGATTCAAGAATATTTCGCTTGTTGGGTATACATCAATAATACCTAAACCGAGGAGTTAAACAACAATTTTCCGCCCTTGTAAAACCAAAACACTTTTTTGTAGCTCGTTAAGCAGCTTTGTAAGCACTGTTTCTGACTACAAATAAAATAAAACCAAGCTGTTATATTTCCAGGTCTACTCAGTAGCATGGGTCGCGTTCTTGGCAGCGGAGTGGGACTTCTGCAAATCCTGGCGATGGCCTTACTGGCAGCTGCTTGGTGGGGCTTCGGGATGCATGAAGCGGCCTTCGTCCAGGTACGAATCTTGGACTAGTCAGTTTATACTTTTTGAAGTGTATTCCATAGTGTGGATTGCGGCCCCTTCTTTCTCGTTCCCTCATTCATATGTACGTGTACCACCCCAAGCATGTTTGCTATTGCGTCGGTAGAGTAATGGCAAATTTACAAATCTTGGCTTCCGGATGCATGAGACGGCCTAGTTTCTGTTCGTGTTATTGTCATGATCATTTTAATAATTATATCCTCTTATCTCCTTATTAAGCTCTTTAAGTTCCCCGATTGCATTCGGGGGGTCAGCTTTTGCCGATTTTCATAAGATAAAAAAAAATACAGATCCGGCTCCAGCCCTACACTTGGGTACAATTGGGTTAGTAACTCTAACTAGGTTGTAGGTAAGCAATTACTAATTTTAGGTTACACAACGCAGCGTTACAATGCAAAGAAAAGATTATAAAATTAGTCAATATAGGCTTGGCAATTATACGATTTAGATAAGGAGATAAATGAGATAATGACCGTTATGTGTTTCGTTGGAGTTATCTTAATCAGGTTTAGGTATTTCCTTGTTTTTTATTTGTGTATCTTTACTTCTGGCCGAAAAGAAAACTATGAATGTAGTATATAATAACTTTCTTGTGGTAGAATGAATATCAACATTTGATATAAATATTTTATAAAAGCCATAAATTATTGAGAGGCGATTGTCCTCTGTGGAGCTTTTACTATGGCAAGTCTGATTTTGACCCGAACAGTAATAACTATTAAACTATTTATTGCAGGTGAAATATTACGTACATCCAGACAACGATTCACAAATGGGGATGTTAAATATGAATGTTAAACTGATATCCATCGTATTAGGAGTTATTGTAAGTTTTCTTTCACTTACTAAAATTGTACTTTCTACTTTTACCTATATGACCTACATTTTACATTTGGAATGGACCTTATCTTGTTGCAATGACTTTATTAACGAAATGTCTGTTTTGACTTGAAAACATTGGTACCTAGTTAAAAAAAAAAGAAAATTTAAAATAGTATCAACAGTCTTTCGATCAAACCAACATCAATTAATTCCCAAAGTTGACTTGGCTCAGACCCATCTAAAACTGCCAAATTCGGGACCCACCTGTCGGTCGTATTAAAAAGAGGGCATAAAATATTATTGATAACACTCAGCCCGATCGGTCGGACTGTCATCTTATGTTTCTGGGCCCATTCAATATTCGCCTGCGCCTATAACCCGATTCATACTTTATAATTGGTCCTTCGAACCGGATCGTAATTATAATTATGTACAGTCACCAGCAAAAATATATGACTGTGGGCAGCCGTGAAAAAATATCTGATGCTCCATTTGAGGCATAAGTATATGACGACACTACCTCGGTAAAAATATGTGATGCTTTGTGGCCGGCAAAAACATCGTTAGTCTGTATCCGCATAAATATCGGATCGGGTGGCTTAAAAATATTTGACGACTCATAAAAATCAAAATTATGTGATTAATGAGAGTAATTATGTGATTACTCTCATCTGGCATAAATATCTCTCCACTGTGAATGCAAATACATCGGATGGCAGACGGACCGCCTATATATCTGACACGAAATTATGAAATATGTCATCAATCGGCAAAAACGAACCATACCTGGATAGCATAAAGCCTTAAATTGTATAAAGTGATTTGACAATTCACGAAAAGAGTGCAGACTTGTCATTGGATATGTCTGTCTCACGTATTCACGTTTCATTATGTACGTATGTACGTTTCATTTGCAATTTTAAATTCTGACATAATTCAGGTAGACTTTTAATAGAAGATGTGTAATAAACCTCCTTCTTACATAAAAAAGAATAATGAAGAAGTCAACTTGTGAGGCTGACAAGGACAAACAATAATAGCGCTTTCGCTGCTACTCCTACTGAAAGATACATAAGACTATCCCGCTCGATCATTTCCCCCACCCTTCATGCCAGATCAAGTTATATACTAGATTCATGATATGATTGCAATACGTTCAAATTTACAAAAAAATTACATCCATTTTATTCCGTCAAATCGATGATAGAATATAATGTGAGACACACATATACAATGACAAGTCTGCAATGACAAGACTTCATACAATTTACGGCTCTATACCAAACATGTATGGTTCGTTTTTGAAGGTCGATAACATATTTGTGATTTTCCAACGTGTCAGATATATAATAGGCGGTCCGTCGTCCATCCTATGTACAGTAGAGTCCGGTTATAACGACGCCCAAGGGACCGCTGATATTACGTCGTACTAACCGGACGTCGCACTAAACGAACTGCCAATTTTAATATATTTTTTTAATCAAAATAATGACATCATTTTGTATTTATTAATACTTATGCGACGATCAACGGAAAAAAAACATTTTAATTAAAATATTCATTTACGTTAGTATTACAACACTTTGTCTTAAATGCAGAGTCTCCTCCAGCCTCCGGCCACCTCCAGCTCGAAGGAACCAAAATATTGCATTGTCACCCAACTTCCATAATTATGTATGTGAAGTTTAAGCTCAATTGAATAATGCGAATTTGGTTTTATTTAATTTGCAAGATTACGAAAAGTCACAGTTTTTTAACTTGCTGCGTGTAGGCAAAGGGGGGAGGGGAGTTGGATGCGCGGGACGGAGTAAGCTTCTTACCAACAATTTATTTGTAAAAATTACGTCGCTCGTCGTTGTAACTGGACTTGACGGACGGATTTTGTGTCAATTTCCGTCGTTAAAAGCGGTCGGTCGTTATAAGCGGAGTCGTAATAAACGGTTGTACTTTCATAGTAGCTCGTACTAAAACCAAACAAGTGCTTATACTTACGTCGCTATAAGCGGTTGGTTGTTATATGCGAAGTCGTACTAATCAGACTCTACTGTATTTGCTTTCACAGTGGAGAGATATTTATGCCAGATGAGAGTAATCAGATAATTTTGATTTTTGAGTAATCAAATATTTTTAAGCGACCCGATCCGATATTTATGCGGATACAGACTAACGATAATATTTTTGCCGGCCACTAAGCATCACATATTTTTACCGAGGTAGGGTCGTCATATACTTATGTCTCCAATGGAGCATCAGATATTTTTGCATGGCTGCCCATAGTCATATATTTATGCTGGTGACTGTACAGTTACATTAGTAGTCATACACACACACACTCACAACAAATTACTACTTTCAGCTAGCTGGATACATCTACACTGCCCCCGTCATGCCGAAGTTTGATCGTAAAGCAGCAGTCGCCAGCGCCGCAAGGATGAGTTTCCTGGCCACCGTGTTCTACGTCGTGATGACGGCGGTGCTGAGCTGCAATCGCAGTGGGATTGGAGGCATGGCTGAGCTTAATTATACCCAGCCTGCTTGTGGACAAAGCTGTGGGTAGGTTTAAAAAGAAGTGGTATCAGAAATGTCTAAAACTTGATCGCGTTGGTTTTCGCTGGGTGGCGCAAGTACCACGCGCGGCCTATGGCTAGCCACCAAAATTGGTGTGGGACGGATGTACTTGTAGGAATGTAGGTACTTGTTGCGACGCGACGAAATCGCGGAGTGAGCTACGCCTGGCTGGATGGAAACTTTCAGTACCTACCTGCCGCCCTAACCTAACCCTAACGGTTATGTTATTAAGTTAAAAATTATGTGGCTAAATAAACTGTTTTTTTTTTTCAGTTGCGATCGACCCTGGATGGAGTTTACTCCCGTCTGCGTCCCTGAGCAGATGACGACGTATTTCTCTCCTTGCCACGCCGGCTGTGCTACAGCTGACACAGTTAATAGTATTGGGTAAATTCTTTACTTTCCTTTATTTAAGATAATTTATGTAAAAAATTATAAGGTTAGGTACTTTTACAATAGGTACTAATTAAAATATGGCATACACAAATTCATCGACAGTAATATGTATAACATTGGTCTACAATAATTATGAATTATGAAACAATCCTTTGGTCCTTCCAATTGGTCCTTTATATTTAATTTTAATTACGGCGTTGGTGATATCGGCCAATAGAACTAGAATATAATGATTTAATCACTAACAAAAAATACAGGATCCAAAACTGAACCTTGGGGAACGCCTCATCCTATTTCAATCATATATGATTTGTGCAACATATCGCATTTATTTTCCACGTGCTTTATTTCTACAAATTGTTTTCTATTTCTTAAATTATAATATAATCTATTAACTGTCTGTTTCAGGATATACTCGAACTGCTCATGCGCGCCGGGCGGGCGCGTCACCAGAGGCGCGTGCGACGACGGCTCCTGCGCCAGCATGTACAATTTACACCAAATGTTCTACGTGATGGTGTGCTTGGTCAGCAGTAAGTTCATTGACCGATTTCTTTACTTAAGTGCCTCCGCTGTCTTCGGTGCATGGTGTACGAATGTCTATTGAAAAATACCCAGTAAGAGCAACGATTACTGGCGAAGACGCGTGCAACGGATTTTACCCGCTCACACGAGACACGATTATTCGTATTTTGTTTCACAACCCTTTCTGCTGGATCTTCAAGTATTTTTAAGGAAAGTTATTAGGTACCTAAGCCTTATTATACTATATATGTACAATTGTTTTTCAGCTCTGGCGTTCATATGGCAGACCACCGTGTTGCTAGAGTCAGTGGACAAACGTGACGGCGCAATGGCGATAGGCCTCGCGTCAAGCGTCGTGTCACTCGTCGCCTTAGTGGGGGCCCATGGTTTCTACATGGGAATTAGCTGTGAGTACAGACTACATACACACTAGCCCGCGGATGTACGTAACCATCACGCTCTATGATTGTTGAGCCATGTAGGGTCCTAGCTAAATTAGTTGATCAATACTTACGTTATGGAATGTCCAATTTAGCTATAACCCATACATACATATTTTTGAGTATGATGTGTGCACCCATATTTTTACACTTGACTGTACACTGTCACTTGCCTCATCCTGCTCATGGATCATATATCAATATAAAATAAAATTATTATTTCATTGTATTTATAATTGTATATATACATAGGTATACAGTCGTCTATTACTCACAACACAAGGCTTATATTGTAATCACTTAGAAAGAACTTAGACTCACTATTAGATTTACTGAACTTGTTATGGGACTAAGTCGATCTGTAGATTGTGCCATAATATTTATTTATTCTTTCCAGGGTTCACGTGCGCGTTCTCCCGCGGTTCCAAGTGTCTCCTCCAGAACGATCAGTTCGCACCCTGGGTGGGGTACTCCAGCTCAGTCCTAGCTGCTCTAGCTCTCATACTCACCGTAATCTCCTGCGTCCTGCTGAGGAGACAGAAGGCGCCGAAGGAAGAAGACGTGTACCTTGGATAGTGTGTATAAGAATCTTAGTTATACTTAAATCTTAATTAAGTAGTTTGGCGTTGAACTGAATGTGTAGTGCAATAGTGCTAACCACCAATTGTTTTTGTTAACCTGTATGTACTGGTGAAAACCTGTAATTGGCTTTTTGTATCACACTTATAAAACCTATTGACATGTTACCAGCTGTTCGATCTCCGAATAGTAATAAATAAATAAAACAAAATAGTGACAGGCAATAAAAATGAAACCATGCTGCGCCCGCTGGGTAAAATTTGACTGGTTTAAAGAGCTTATTCTAGGCGGAATAAATAAGAAATCTCAAATTGGTAATGACGAAAAAAAAATTCCAAAGAAAAATTGGCCTTATTAGCCCCAGGGGTCTATAAGTATCAGATACTAGTGGAACTACGGAACTCATAAGTATCCTGAAGAAGGAGAGATGTAGTAACTTCTTTAGAAAAAGCGTGTTATACAAGATGACAATGTATTACTGTGATACTAATACTATTAATAAATAGCGAACTAGTATTATATCCCATGAAGCAGCTATTGACGACATATTACTTATACATATACAGGGTGCTTCCTGTAACAGGAGCAATAAATTAAACAAAAAGCTATACTCCTCAAACTAACCAACATTTGTTCAACAACTTTTGAAAATAACTCAGTTTTGATTTTTATTACACTTTTAAGTTCTAAGACGCAATGTATTACAAATTTTGTTATGTTTAAAGCGTGACAAGCAACGTCAAACACTGATGTCAGCGTACATTGAAGGCAATATTTATTTTGTATGAAAAAGAGGAAGTCTAAAGAATTCATAATTTTTAAAAGTTGTTGAACTAATGTTGGTCAGTTTGAGGAGTACTTACAGCTTTTAGTTTAATTTATTGCTCCTGTTACAGGAAGCACCCTGTATATGATATTATATATTATATTAAGTAATATCATATAGCCTAATAAGTGTTGCATGTAGGTATTAGATACAATTGGAAAATGTTAATATACTTTCTCCTTCATGGGACAGACATGAAGGTCCTTTCAAGATTTTGTGAATAATGTAAGTACAATTAATTATTGTATTTCCGAAAAATATAATGTTTTGTATTTAATGTATTGATTTAAGTTTAGTTATTACCTATACCTATAAATTAAGTAGATGAGAACGTTTGTACCTACGCACCTATCGAATTAATCAGTAAGTAAGTAGGTAGGTATGTTATGTAACTTAATATTTTGTACCTGTATAAATAAGTATGTACCAAACTAAAATGGAGTTGGGCAGGACATGTTGCTAGGCAGAGTCATGGCCGGTGGACTAAAATGTTAACAGAATGGTGGCCGTTTTCGGATGACAGAAGCGCCTGGCGTCCGTTGGCTCGTTGGGTGGACGACATCCGGAAGATTGCGGGTCACTTCTGGATGAGATTAGCTCAGGACCGGGACAAGTGGCGTACTAGAAGAGAGGGCTATGATCAGCAGTGGGCGATAAAGGGCTGATATGATGATGATGATAAATAAGTATTCAGTATAAATATAAAGCGATGTGGTTTTGTTTTATTACATCATTAACCGCCACTTGCACCATCCCACTAACCTGGGGTTAACCAGTTAAACCTGGAGTTATCATGGTTACTAGTACAATTTGCCACTGGATTAACGGTTTCACGGGTTAACCCCCGGTTAGTGGGATGGTGCAAGTGGCGCTAAAAGTTATACGGGTTAACCCCCGGTTAGTGGGATGGTGCAAGTGGCGCTAAAAGTTATTCGGGTTAACCCCAGGTTAGTGGGATGGTGCAAGTGGCGCTAAAAGTTATACGGGTTAACCCCCGGTTAGTGGGATGGTGCAAGTGGCGCTAAAAGTTATACAAGTTAACCCCAGGTTAGTGGGATGGTGCAAGTGGCGCTAAAAGTTATACGGGTTAACCCCCGGTTAGTGGGATGGTGCAAGTGGCGCTTAAAGTTATACGGGTTAACCCCCGGGCGCCCCCGGTTAGTGGGATGGTGAAAATGGCGCTAAAAGTTATTACGGATATGCCGCCAAAAAGCCGCTCCCATACATAAGTTACGCTCTCATTTTTAAACGACATTCTGAAATAACATATAATTTGACATACAGTTTTATTTGGTTCCAAGACAGCTAAAAAAGACAAATATGACTAGGTACATGAAAACAATTATAGGTACAACAACTAGTCAGTTGTTGTGTATAGTCATACAACAGTACAAAAAATAGAAAACTAAAATTATTGCATTTAGGTTTAAAGTTCGGACATTTACCTAAATACATATATGCATTAACCATTATTTATGACAATATCCAGGGGCAGGGGCAGGGGCAGGAGCATGCCCCTTTCATGCATTCCGCCCATGGGTTATAATATAATAAATATTGTTTACTCTTATATTTGCATATTGAATTATGTTAATGACCCTCGCTAAACAATAAGTTGAAAGATTTTTATGAAAAAAATAATGAAATTGCAATTCTTACTTAAGTACCTACAATTATATTATATTTCTAAAAATAAGGATGCCTTTATACTGGAATTATTATTAATACGACGCCGCGCTCGCATTGCGAAAATGATGCGCTATAAGGCTATACAGCGTTAAATTAAGATTATAGTTAAATAGTAGAGTTAGAGATCCTAGAGTAAAGATTTTTTTATTGAAAATAATCTCTTAAATTTAACTTCTTAAATGTTAATAGTTTATGAGATATTGGCCAAGAACTAAAAACCATATTTTTTTTTATAACTTTTTTTTATAACTATTTAATTTTCTATGAGCTAATAAACGCTCCGAATACATTATTCTGAAACATCATTCCGAATCCAATGAGGGTGCCGCCAGCAGCGGGGCAGGGCCCAAGCTACCGGTGGCCAGGGCCGCAGAGTGAGGAATCAACGTACTTTACTATACGCGCCGTATCCAAAATTACCGCCTTCTGCATCTGACCCTTGATCCAACCACCCAGCGAGAGTCTCTCTAGGTGTTGGTCGAGACTCTTCGCTATGAGACCGTTCGCTGACACGACTACCTATCTATAGGATCAATGATCGCCGCGTCAACATCCCACATGGCGGGCATGGCAGGCATGGCAGGTAGTCTCACGGGAGTTTTATAGGTACTTAAAATTGAGCAGAGGGCCTACCGCGAACCACGTTCGACGTGTTGGCTTTCTGTCCCACTTACGTATGAATTTACAAATCCGACAGAGAGACAACACGTCGACCGTGGTTTGGGGTAGCCCCTCAGAGCGGCCTACAGTTTAATTTTTTGCTCGTCTACCGGGCCACACCTAGTATATAGGTAACTCTATAATATTAGGTATATCGTCGTCTAGTGTCCACAACACAAGCCTGTGGGACTAGGTTGATCTGTGTAAATTAGCCCTATTGTATTTATTTATTTTTTATTCGCCATGTGCATCTATCGTCTGTCTATGTGTGCAAAATGGCCGAAGTCGGACCGATATTATCCGATATTCAATAACGAAATTTGTATCCATCCAATATCGGAAAGGGCAATGTGAAACCGTTCTTATATTATATGAACTTAACTTTATAAGAAAGTGTGAACGTGTTGTACAATACAAAGCGATACGCAGTCAGCGTTTCTGGTCATGCTTATAATAAACAATAAGTATTACCGGTTTCTTATAGGATTATCTTTACCTACCTTAAATTCAAATTAATTGAGAGTCATCAACTGAATCTGAATACGTTGATTTTGTGTTTATTTAAACGTGTGACCCGCGGTACTTATATACGGTCGGTGAGTGTTCATTTGGTAGGTACTTATGTATATCTTTTCTTATTTATCATCAACCAAACAAACAAAACATAAACATTTAATAAACCAAGCGTAATAAAAAGTAAAAAATTAAGAAAGGTTCTCAATATCATGTAACACTAACATACCATTTAATATAGGAATGGCGCCTATCAAACAAAAGGTGCCACTATTAGACGAGGCAGAGCTCGCCGAACCGCGGGCGCCAGTGGCCCCCACAGCGGAGCCGCGGAAGTACACCGTGCGGTACCTCGTGGTGCTCAAGTTCGTGTACTGGCACCTCGGCGCGCTGTACGGGCTGTACCTGGCGTTTTCTGCCCACTGGGCCACTATAGTGTTCAGTACGTATTATACTAGATTAGTTTATTAAATATATCGGACGCGGGACGCGGGAGTACACATGGTGCGATCCCTTCGACTACTTCGTGGTGCTCAGGAGGTGGTGGCTAACGGACGGCCTGTACCTACTTAGCGCCCTCTGCCCACTGGGCCACTATTAGTTTAGTTTAGTTTATTTATTTCAAATCATGATAAATTACAGTATAAATTATTCTTACGCTAATCTATATGAATTCACATTATGGTCGTCAATAATTTAGCATGCAAACGTATAATTATGAAATGTCAACAAACAATACAAATCAATATTAGTTCAGTATTTATTAAAACTAAATTTTTGACAACAAAATTAATGTATAAGTACCTACCGTTTCCAGACGTGTTCGTGTACATGGCTGGGGGCTTCGGCGTCACGGCGGGCGCGCACCGGCTGTGGTCGCACCGCTCGTTCAAGGCCACCTTGCCGCTGCAGGTGCTGCTCATGCTGACGCAGACCCTGGCGTGCCAGCTCTCCGCGCACAGCTGGGCGAGGGATCACAGGTAGATATGTAGATGGGACGTGATAATAATAGTTATTTGTACAACAAGAGATCAAAGTTTGATATTTCTTCGAGTGCTTATTTTGAGTCCCGTGCAAGCGAAAGATTCTATAATAGATTCACGGGCGTAGCGAGTGAATCTAATTTAGAATCTTGAGCGTAGTAAGGGACTCAAAAGCGCACGAGATGTAAATAACTTTGATCTCGTGTAGTACACAACATTTTTCACCTCAGCAGTGAGAACATATTAGAGAACCCGAAAAATGTATTCCTTCTTCATCACTTACCTCTATTCACTCATGTTTTCTTAAGATATTATACCAACAATTAAATTTTCACCTCAGCAGCTCGAACAAGGGTGCTTTGCTACTTAAAAACAGTGAGCAAAATCGCATTTTGCTCATTTTGTCCCACTCAGTGAGCAAAATGCGATTTTGCTCACTGTTTTTAAGTAGCAAAGTACCCTTGTTCGAGCTGCTGAGGTGAAAAAGAATTTAAGCCATATTCTTGTTTAAATGCCATCTAGATTAAACATTTAAACCTTTTTTAAAATGCTTTATTTAAGAAAGCGCTCGGTTGTTTTGTGCGGTAAGTAATCGCAGGATCATCAACGGCCGCGTCTACGTCCCGAAAACACATCATTGTTTTTTGCGGCAAACGCGTGTAAGCGCATTGTCATTTTTCATATTTTAAAACAACATAGGTATACCAATGATTAGAAATCAATAATTATTAAACCAGATAACAAATTCACAAGCCACAATATAGATGAATTTTTATCGACAAATTTTTGTCGTACCTTTTCCCTTTATAAGTAAGTGTTAGGATCATTTTATCTTTGCGCTAAAGATGCTCACACATTGTGTGACTAGGTATAAAAATTGAAGTGAACACTTAATTTGGTCCAGGTTGCACCACAAGTACGTGGACACGGACGCGGACCCATACAGCGCACGCCGCGGCCTGTTCTTCTCCCACATCGGCTGGCTGCTGATTAACAAGCACCCCGAGGTCCTTAGAAAGGGGAACTCGATATACATGGCGGATCTGGAACAAAATCCGGTGTTGCGGTTTCAAAAGAAGTAAGACCTTTTGGCTGCTGTTTTGGTGTCCTAAGGCAACTCAGATCTTCCTATCCTCAACAATACTTTTAGCCTTGCTCTAGCTCAATCCAACTGCACGCAGCTAAATAATCACCGATGGACCTTAACTGTTAGAACGGCCGGAGTCACGGCTTCCGTCCGACGCAAGGCGCCCGGGCGCCTTGGTCCGAATCTGAATGGATGTTATTGTTTATTAGGTTTTTGATCGTTACCCGTACCTTTGATAGTTGATCATTTATTGTTTCAGATACTATTTTCTTCTAAATACTGTAGTAGGGTTCATACTACCAGTCGTAATACCAGTGCAGTGCTGGGGCGAGTCGTGGAGCCACGCGCACCACATGCACCTGCTCACCGCGCTGCTCGGCCTGCACGTCATCTTCAGCGTGAACAGCCTCGCTCACACCGGCGACCGCAAGCCCTACGACACCAAATTCTCACCCGTCGAGAACACGTTTCTATACCTGGTCCTCTTCGGGGAGGGACATCACAACTATCACCACGCTTTCCCATCCGACTATCGAAATTCGGAGTTTGGATTTAAATATTTTAATTATTCGACGGCTTTAATAGAGTTGTTCGCGAAGATTGGTTGGGCGTACGACTTGAAACCGGCGAGCCTGGACATTATCGCCAAGAGAGCGCACAGGACTGGGGACGGATCTCGCCCGTCGTCGTCCGTGCTAGTGAAGAACGGTTTTGAAAATTGTTCTTGATACCTAAATCGCATTTAAAGTTTTATCCTCAGGGGTTAGCAGAGTGAAGATCGTTAAAGAAATCGCCAATCGAAACATGTTAATTTACAATTGGCAATAATAGGTTACTATAAGTAATTAAGAATTGAAATTTAAAAAAAATGTTGTGTTTTCTTTTACTTCGTCATAATCATCGAAATAATGAATTTGATTTTCCTACTTAGGGATTTTTCACTGATCTGTGTTACCTTAAAAAAATATTCAGTGCCTAACAGTAGTAACAGGTAGATACCTACTAAACTTGGTATTGGTAGTGAGATTTCGACAAATTAATATAATATTAATATATATATATATAGGTAACATATAACATTCGCATTTTGTGACAATTGTGACATACTTATTTGAGAGGATTAGAACGTTTAACACATTGCCCGATCCGATATAGCAGTGTTTTTCAAACTGTGGGTCGGGACCCTCGGATATCGGATGAAAGCAAAAAAAGAAATATTTTTATTCGTAAACACACAAACAGACGATAGACAATAATATAGACATAGGTACATAAAAATAAGTATCTATACTTATTTTGTATTCAAGTGTTGATATTTACGTAAATTTTATTGAAAATAATACCCAAGCCATGACCACATGCAAGTAGTATATCGGGTATATTTAAGCTGCCATAAAAATATGTTCAGCAGTGAGTAGTACAGTAACCAGCAATAGTTGCTAAGCGGGCGAGGTGTTCAATAATAACAACAATTTTAATATGTTTGACGTATATGATCATAAATTATAATTGTAGGATTACTTCAAATAGGATCCCATATCTATGATCATTTCTAAGTCTAATTGCGGCCTTACCTACGAACTTGTCATAATTATTACTTGATTAGGTACAAACAAATTCTAAATCAAAATGTAAATGTGTGTTTATGTATTTATTTATAAGTTTATTTAGTAAGATAAGATATTTTATTTAATAAGATATTTTAAGTGTTATAATTAGTGATCGTTATCAACGTGCTGTATTGGTAGCAAAGTATGGTTGACAAAAAAACATATTTCACAAATTATGAGATTTATATAGATATTTATAATCTCTTATCCAAATTATACTGAATAAACGACTAAAATTTGCTCAACATATTTAGCTGTCAACTGACGTGTCATGTCGATTGAAAAAAATCCATTTTAAATAGCTAAACGACCTTTCTACGTTAACGGATGTCACAGGAAGGTTAATAAAAATAATAAAATATTGCACGCAACTATAGTTGTATTTTTATGACATTTAATGTCATTCGACGTAAATTGTTTTAAAAATAGATTTGGGCGGAAAAGGGTTTGTACCGTAAAGAGTTATATCTAGAAGTGTAATCCTAAGATAAGTTTTTATTTTTATTATTTGTTTTATTTTCGCACCACCCGTTAACTTGAATCTGTTTCGCCGTCTCACTATCTGAAGGTTGTCTGGAAGAGATCGCTATTTAGCGATAAGTCCGCCTGTTGTTACCTACATTTTTGTACCAGTTCATACTTTTGTGCCATTTCTTTTGTAGTGTGCAATAAAGCATTTTATTATTATTATTCTCTTTATTTATCTTTTATCTTAAGTTAGGGTTTTTGTAATATGAATATAAAAGTAAAATATAAAAACACTTACAAAACAATAAAAAATACATATAAACACATTATAAAAACCTAACCTAGGGTGCCGCCATTATTATTATTTTATAGTTTTTGTTTTTTCTGCCAACCATACCCTTTGCTACGATAACTGCACGTT
Source organism: Cydia amplana (assembly GCF_948474715.1). Lineage (NCBI taxonomy): Eukaryota > Metazoa > Arthropoda > Insecta > Lepidoptera > Tortricidae > Cydia > Cydia amplana. The sequence continues at coordinate 1,505,688 of NC_086069.1, read as the reverse complement.
GATAACGATCACTAGTTATAATATAATGCATGTATGTAAGTATGTAGTTTAGTTTTATTGTTTAGTTTATCTTTTTATGTCCTAATAATAAAGTAACTTAGAGACTGTGCGGAAAGAGAAGAGTCGTGGAATGTATGGGGCCCAATACATTCCACGACTATTCTCTTTCCGAACAGACTCTACAATGTGTGTCTATTCTATATGTATATTCTAAATGTCATAAATGTTTGTCTTTCCCAACACGTAGAGGCCCTTTTGACACTTTAATGAAATGTATGCCTACACCGAGCGGATGCTGCCCTTGCCCGTGTCATGGGTTGCATGCAGAGGCAGCACCCACCAGGGTGTAAGGACTATTGAGAGTTGATGGAATCTAAAATGAACTAGGTTTACGAGTGAAAGCGATGCACTAAGTAGTCTAAGTACTGAGCTATGGGATAAAAATCTGTACGGATATGATGGTCGTTCTTGTCTACGTGACAGCGTGATAAAACGGTGTCCGTCACTTTCTTTCCCACGGTGTTAAACAGTGACAGTTATTTTATCACGTGGATAAAGATGGATAAAGCTATCCATAATAGGCTGGCGGACGCCTGCCTAATAAAACGGTATGCAATTTTATTTCCGGCAGACGGTGACTCGGCCTTACAAGATGGCCCCCACAAAAAGCCACATCATAGATGTTTATTATTAATATCTTATCATGAAATCAGGGATCGGAACCGGTTTTTTGCAAAAACTTAGAAATAACCATATTTTTCGAATTATTTTAACTCGAAATGTAGGACTCGGTTGTGTTTTTAGGTTACGACTTCGTATTATTAGATTGCCCAATTAGAACTGAAGTAATTAGCAAAGAACGAAAAAATACCGTTTCCGTTCCCATACAAAAAATACCGGTATCCGATCCCTGCATGAAATATCCATGAATGTACTATGTATGTATTTACAACTAAGCAGGCGCGTAGAATGACATGTGATTATGCTTTAAAAGGAAACGAATACAGATATTAACGATATCGTAGTTGAAATGCGATAATCCGGACGTTTTGTTTATGTTATGGTCGCGATAAGAAAATTACGTTTGAACATTCACCTTCACAGGATGTATCGAGTCCAAAATAGTTTAACCGACTGCAAATAGGAAATACTAAACTGATAAGTTATTATTATTGTGTATATTTTCCATATCTCTGGACCATGGGGTCCCGGACCTTTGGGAGGCGTGCGTGGGGCCGAAGCCAACAGCGCAGAGATCTTTTAAGACAATTTAAATGTAAAACAAGGGATACACGTGGCGGATACCATCCCCGAACGCACAATGTGATACATCCGGAGATGGTCCCCGCCAGGTGCAAAGACTATTGCAGCGCAGCACTTTTGTGCTCTGATGGGATCTAAGGTGACATAGGCTATAGATTTGAATGTTGGATGGACTGGATATCGGTCTATGACAATCAGTCTCAAAATTGTGAAAGACAGGTGGTGACTCGCCTACTCATTTAGTGGGCCCTAAAACGGCCGCACGCACAGTGCGACAATAGGGCAACACTTCGGAGCGGCTGTAAGGTTGTCGAGAGGTGAGTCTGCGGTAGCCAGATCCCGGTAATCCGTTCAGCAGGCCGCCGGCGTAATGACATTTTAGTTTTACAGTTCCAACCTGGAGTGTAGATCCCGCTCTTGTGACTCCACTCTGGCCGGCCGGTGAAGGCAAAGTGTGGTGTGAAATATAGGTAGGTAATTAAATCTTTAATAGAAAAAAGTAAAAAATAAAATAAAATAAATAAAAAATAATTAAAAAATTAAAAATAAAGAAAAATAAAATAACTTAATGTAATAACTTTTTTTTAAAAAAAGGGAACCGCCTTCAAAAAACCAACCCACTGAAAAGTACAAAATACTTTTTATATGGCACCCCTTTACGTGTCCAGTCCCTATTCCGTCGTAAAGCAAAATTTTGCCAAAAAGTAATGAACCTAATAATAAGAAAATTAATGATCATCCGGGTAATTATTTAGTTTTTGAAGTCGGTGCCAAACCAAAAATTTTGAGAACCGATATTTTAGACAACGAAGAACGCTACACTTACTTGCATTATAAAGACATACTTAGTTTACTCATTAATTTAGTTCTTGTAGGTACTACGTACTCGTTTTTTTTTCTGATTGGTAGTAAAGACTGTTTTTGTTGGTTTGGCACCGCCTTCAAAAACTAAGTAATTACTAATTACCCGGATGATTATTAATTTTCTTATTATTAGGTATTCATTACTTTTTGGCAAAATTTTGCTTTACGACGAAATAGGGACTGGACACGTAAAGGGGTGCCATATAAAAATTATTTTGTACTTTTCAGTGGGTTGGTTTTTTGAAGGCGGTTCCCTTTTTTCTTCTTCCCTTTATTTATTTTAGGTTTTGGGTTAAAAGACTAGTTAGGCTCTCCATTTAGTTTTGGGCTAGTAACTACCTACTAATGTTGGTGATCAGGGCCGGATTAACCCTAAGGCAGAGTAGGCAACTGCCTATGGGCCCCGCCTCGGCTAGGGGGCCCCGGCTCGGCTAGGGGGCCCGGCGGCCGCGCGCGCGCAAAAAAAAAATGTGTTTGCAAAGTTTGGCATATGGCCAAAATTCATAAATATTTTTTTATGTTACCTACTTATACCTAATGTCCAATATCAGTTTCTCAGACACACAATCATCAAATGATTATGTAAATTATGTTATTTTATAGCTTTTAAAGTCTGTAAATCGAGCTCGAATTTCAGGCTCCCGAGGGCCTAAAACCTCCTTAATGAAACTTTGGCCCTCCGAGTAACTCTTGTATGACACATATATTATTGTTGAGTAACATTTGACGATTGGTTCGTGTCAGAGCGCTGCTTTGATTCATTGATTTCAGAAGATGAGCCTTTTGCCTCGCATGAAAGCTCACCTCGCTGGTTATAAGTACGCTTCGGGCTTGTTAAGTATGTGGAGATTGCTGAGCTCGACCTTCAGCCTCACTTTTTACCTCAATTTTTGGTTCGCCTACCAAATCTCTTCTTCAGCTTAGCCTTAGGCCTCGCTGCGCCAAGCTCGGCCTGCGGTCTCCTTTTTTAATACAATGGACATTGGTTGTCGTCTGTGATCTAGCTGAGCTTATCCTGAAGCACGGCTTTGACCTCGCATGAAAGCTCACCTCACTGGGTAACTTCGGATTTTTAGGCCTTTTTAACACGGTTTCACAATTTTTCACAAAAAATTTCGCGCTTGCTAAATATTGCTTTTCCGATTTACCCTGTACTTACATGCTAGTTTGACTGGTTAATGAATAATCATTTAAACACATGTAAAATCTTTATTATTAGGTTAATTTTAATCATGTGGCTCATATGGTCGGACAATCACTGTTCAGCCTCGCAAAATATTTAACTACTTACTTATTGAGAAAAAAGAGCTCTCCCCACACTAGACGCAAGGAGGAATCGGCAAAAACTAATATAAAAAAACCTTTATGTCCACGCAAGAGCGAAAAAAACATTCGGCATGTTCGGATCGGCTCAACCGACAGCTGAAGGTTGAAATTAAAACCGCAAACTTACTTGCCTGTACTGAACAACTGAACTTATGTATGCAGAATTAACTGTACGGGGGCCCCGAGCATTGCACTGCCTAGGGGCCCCGACTTGCTTAATCCGGCCCTGTTGGTGATGGCCTAACTCGATGATAATCGCGACACAACATAATATATGACGTTTTGGTGCTAAACGATTTGTATGTATATTGCTCCCACTCCCATACCCAGTCCCAGTCCGAGTCCGACTCCCACTCGCACTATTTTATCTAAATCGGTTTCAGCAACATAAATTTGTTGGCATGGCCACCTACCGATAGCATGGCCACCTACCGGGTCCAATTGGTTTTTCAAACCATCCATGTACTGTACACTAAACCCTTCTCCAGAATGTAACAAACACTTTTCTGAAAACCCCATCAAAATCGGTTCAGCCAAACGCGAGATAATCACGAACAAACATACACACATATATACGTACATACATACATACCTGGGGTCAAACTGAGAACGTCCTTTTTTTAAAGGCAGTTAGTAAAAAGTTCATCGACCCACCTAATGGAACTCTGCAACATAGGCACACGACGACAAGTCGGTTAACCAAAACAAAGTGTGCCTATGTTGCACCAACCCTAAGTTCCACTAGGTACAGCAAGGGTTCAGCATCAGCTCTATCTTGGGTACCTACTGCTCTCCCAAGTGCTCATCAAGATGTGACAGATGACCAAAATAGCGTGGGCCTATGTTGCACCAAACCTGAGTTCCACTAGGTACAGCAAGGGTTCAGCATCAGCTCTATCTTGGGTACTGCTCTCCCAAGTGCTCATCAAGATGTGACGGATGACCAAAATAGCGTGGGCCTATGTTGCACCAAACCCGAGTTCCACGAAGTACAGCAAGGGTTCAGCATCAGCTCTATCTTGGGTACTGCTCTCCCAAGTGCTCATCAAGATGTGACGGATGACCAAAATAGCGTGGGCCTATGTTGCACCAAACTCGAGTTCCACTAAGTACAGCCAGGGTTCAGTATCAGCTCTATCTTGGGTACTGCTCTCCCAAGTGCTCATCAAGATGTGACGGATGGCCAAAATAGCGTGGGCCTATGTTGCACCAAACCTGAGTTCCACTAGGTACATCCCGAGTTCCACTAGGTACATCCAGGGTTCAGCATCAGCTCTATCTAGGGTACTGCTCTCCCAAGTGCTCATCAAGGCGTGTCGGATGACCAAAACAGCGTGAGCCTATGTTGCACCAAACCTGAGTTCCACTAGGTTCAGCATCAGCTCAGATCTATGTATACTAAAACCTTCTCCGGAATGTAAGAAACACTTTTCTGAAAACCGCATCAAAATCGGTTCAGCCAAACGCGAGATAATCGCGAACAAATATACATACATACATACATACATACGGGTCAAACTGAGAACCTCCTTTTTTTTTGAAGGCGGTTAAAAAAAACTGACTTCACAAAGCAGCTTTAAATGTCATTCATATTATTTACAACCTTAGTTTTTTTCCATTACCTACCTAAATATTATTGTTTACGTGATTTTGTGGTTAATAGGCAAAAAAAAATTGGACTGTTTCATACATTTTGGCTGATGGTCCATTTTCTATGGAAGGGTAATTTTTTTTTCGCGATTTCGGGGTTGGTCCCATAGTAAAAGTTGCTCAATATAATCCCATAACCTCCCTGGCAACGGGAATGCAGTTGTTTTTAGCCACTCTGTACGGGAACCCCGGAATTTTATTAACAAAAGTTAAAAGTATAAAAAATCATAACTCGAAAACTACGAAAAATCGGCTATCATACATGGGGTATATTCTGATAGCCCGCGACGTGAGGAATCTAAAAAAAATTTTTGGACGTCAAGGTTTGGACCACCCTGTATTATTACGTGTTTTTAAGTACATGTACCTACTATAATTTTCAACAGTCATGGTTATTAGGTAATATCTTATCAAAAACTAAAAATGTATCGATTATTGATGTGACAATGACAAAAAGGCATCATCATAGTCATCATTTCCATGCATTAATTAACAGGCAAATAGGGTTGCTGACACATGTTGAATTTTATAACTAAATCTAGTTAAATGTAGATAGAAAATGAGCAATTTAGCGTCCAACGGGTGGGTAAGTACCTAGGTACCTAAGTCAATCAATAGTACTAAGTAGGTATAGTTTGTCAAAGGACTGTCTCATTTCAAACATAGATAGAGAGAAACATACTATCTTTGTCTTACACTAGTACTAGCACCCAAAACAAAAGGTGAGTATAAGTTTTCCTGGTCCTTACTGACTGACAAATTGGTTTGACCAACTATATCATTGTATTTGTGTGCCAGGTACAGCCTAGAGTCGCATTTTTTTCTTCAGTCCGACTCACACTTGAACCTAAAGACGCGCATCTGCCCTTCAGCCCTACGCAGTGATCGGCCTTCGCAATTAACCATTAATAATTGGAGCATTATTTTGTGTTTAAGCACTAATCTCCCGCAGCTCGCAGCTCGGCCTTCGGGCTCGCGTGAATGCGTACCTCTCCCGGACGCTTCGGGACTTCGACCTTCGCTGTGATCCCATAAGGGTTCCGATTTTTCCTTTTGAGGTACGCAACCCTAAAAATATTAATTTTCTCTCTCTGTTTCTCTTTGTTAATCTCTTTGTTATTTTATACTTGTGTATGTAATATAGTTTATCACGAATAAATGTTAGATTGATTGATTACATAAACCCTATTACTTAAGGCAAAGTTTATGATTTTGGGTAGTAAAACTCAAATTTCTCGAATCTTAGATGGTAGCCCTCAACTAGAGGCTCATTAATAGAGCGTGTAGAGGAGGCCAGAAACCTGGGTATAATAATAGACAACCAGTTAAGGGTCGAAAAGCACATAGCAGAGCTAGCCAAATCGTGTTTCTATAGATTGAAAGTATTGTATTAAGTAAGAAACCTTCTAGATGAAAAAGTTCGCTTAACATTATGCGAATTGCTCATATTGTCTAAGTTGAATTACGGCGATCTGGTGTACGGGCCTTGTCTGCAACAAAAAACTCGTCGATTAATACACCGAGTTCAAAACGCGTGTTATCGATATTGCTACAAAGTTCCTCCAAGGAGCCATATCACACCGTTTTTGAACAAATCTTCGACTCTGAATATGGCATCACGTAGACATTTACATCTTGCTTGTCTTCTCTTTGGCGTTATAAATTGCAAGTCACCCGAATATCTGTATTCTAAATTAAAAATATTTCTTCTTTTCACAATCGACACGCCACAAGATCTACTCGACGTTGCATTTTAGAAGTAAACCCTCATAGGACGATTGCCTTTACCGGTTGTTTCCGTTATCTCACGGCCAAATGCTGGAATGATATCCCTCCGCCTTTAAGACAGCTTAAATCCAAAAAAAAACATTTAAAAATCACTTTTAAAAAATTATCCTTGAAAAACAAACTGCTGGGATTCCATTTGGCTATTTGGTTGCAGATTTTAGGATATAACATGGTGGGGCTGGTGTCACACAACTAGGAGGCTTAGGTACACACAGTACACACGACACGTGTCAATTTTTACCTATTATCTAAGTATTTTATGAAAAAAATATCATACGACATGCACAAATATAATCACACTTACACTGTACGATTGTTTCCGACGTACGTAAATACTTCATCGTGAATATATTCTTTGTTGTGACCTGGGTCCCGGCAGAAAATCAGTGCTTTTGCTCGAAAGAGCCCTCAGCCCTTTTGTCCTGCTGCAACGCACACAGTTTGTACCTACCTACTTTTATTAAATTTTACTTTTGTATCTACTAATTTCTATGTTATTTTATTTGTTATTGTAATAATTATTTTGTTTTTTTTTTCCTTTTCTTCTGTTATGTTGTGTGTAAATTTATATTGTGTGTCATTGTCATTGCAGCTGTCAAATAAATGATTTATCTATCTATCTAATATAATATATCTTTTAAAACCTCGTACCTATCTTATATCATGGAAAAACCGACCGATGTTGATATTTGATTAACTTGAAAACCTTCATATGTTCTCGCACGAGTTATCTCTCAGAGGCCAATTTAAACGTACAGTTTTACTTCAAAATGATATCATATTTGCCCGTGCATTTCACTCGTACTTGTCCGTACATGTATTGGCGCGAGTGAGACGCACGGGCGAATGATAACAAAATGATTTAGATATTTTGACATTTTGATGTCAATAAGTAAGCGTGAATTGGTCTAACGATTATCTTATACCTATCTATTGACAATCCTATATATTGCGGCTTTAGTTCACATTTTCTGATATCATTCGATTAAATCAAGTCGGGTGTGTAGAAAACTTATTGATTGAATTAATGCGCATAAATTGTTTACCGAGCTTACTGCGGACTCGGAAGTTTACAAATATATTTCGAACATTTTATCAGAGCGTCGTAATAAGTACACCTCTACTTCGAACACGTAGGAAGAAGATTGTGTTTTAACTTATAATTTCATTACAAGTGCAGTTATGGAGAGTAATAATTTGTTGCCCCGAGGGAAGTCAGGTAAGAGTTAAAGTTGTATTTAATGTGTAAAGTAAATTGTAATTGTAATTGTAACCGTTATTGACAAATAGTCTTGTTAGGCATAGTGGTAATTCTTGGTAGGTGTATAGTGGTAATCCTATCTTATTAAAATGTTTAGAGTAATATATTATGCATGCTGTGTTCACCTGTAATTGGTGGCGCAATTATAATTTAATATTACGCAAGTGTGTTAGTCTATAAGTTGTTGTTGCCACTGTTGGTGAACCTTAATAAAAAAATAAAATAAAAATAAAATAAAAATAAAATAAAAATAAAATAAAAATAAAATAAAAATAAAAATAAAAATAGTCCATATACACATAATAAATTAACAAATAGTATTTAAAATAAATAATTAATCATAAATTCATAACACAAGTAACACAACACACACTAAGTCAAATAAATTAAATTAAATTAAATTAACACTTAAATCGTAATAAATAAAATTAAAATTATTAAAATTCAAAAGTTCAAAATTAACATATGTATAAACATTACAAATTTAAGATTTAAAACTATTTAACGTAGCTTTGACAATATAATAATAATATGGCATTGATGGTCCGTTGCGTGTAGCTGACCCACAGGCTACAGGTATAAAATGACTGACAGTAAGCTCTAAAGAGCGTGGTTTTTACTTCTGTGGTAGGGTAGACCGGGGACAATTGAAACAATTTGCCTTTAACCGCCTGTGATCGTTATATTTTTATGAGTAGAAAGATGTACGCTCGAAATATTTCAAGGTTAGTTATCTGGTTCCTAAATAAAATGTATTTGAACGGTCTATAGTCCATAGTTTTTTTAAATAATGTAATAAAGATAATGGGGCAGTATGGTTCAATTGACCTCACATGACTGTCAATTGAAACACTACGTGAGGTTAATTGAAACACTCAAATATCTTCGGCACAATTAAAGTACTTATATCCCTTTCAATCTTTTTCATCACTACCTCAGCATACAATGAGCTCATTAAAAGTTTGCAAGCATAACATAAACATATTTCAATTTATGAGCATCTGAACATCTCTATAATAAAACTTGGGAAAAAAATAGTACTTATACGACTTTTAATTTTCTTTTTCGCTGCCACCTTATGCGTTTACCTTAACCAAAGTAATTTTAATGAAATTCTAAGATATAACGATAAGGAATCGCAAAAAACAAGCACAATTATGTTCCATACAAAAATGCTTGTTTCAACTATAACAATGTTTCAATCATAACCTTTCCCACACACCCTGTGATGAGTGTGCAGACGTCGGAATGTAAAATGAAATAATAGGCGCAATAAAATATCAGTTTAAATTGTTTTATATTCTCTTTATTTATTTTTGGTCTTAAGTTAGGTTATTTTATAATATGGATATAAAAATAAAATACAAAAACACTTACAAAAACAATACAAAATACTTATAAACATATTATAAAAAACCTAACCTAGGGTGCCGCCAGCAGCGGGGCAAGGCCCAAGCTGCCGGTGGTCAGGGTTGCAGAGAGAGGAACCGGCGGACTATCCGCGCCGTGTCCAAGATCACCGCCTTCTGCATCTGACCCTTGATCCAACCACCTAGCGAGAGTCTCTCAAGATGTTGGTCGAGACTCTTCGCTATTAGACCGTTCACTGAAACGACTATCGGGACAATGATCGTCGAATCAACATCCCACATGGCGGTTATCTCGTGAGCCAAGTCTAGGTACTTGCTGGACTTGTCCTTCTCGGCTCTCACGAGATTCTCATCATGGGGGATGGTGATGTCAACGAGCACGGCCCGGCGTTGCGATCGATCTATTATCACAATGTCAGGCTTATTGGCTACAATAGTCCTGTCAGTGATGACAGATCGATCCCAATAGAGCGTGGCACGACCATTCTCGAGAACTGGCGCAGGTGAATACTTGTAGTACGGTACTTCGCGGTTCACAAGGCCGTATAGAAGAGCAAGCTGCTGGTGTATAATCCTGGCTACGAGATTATGTCTGTGCAAGTACTCGCCGTTCGCAAGATGAGAACAACCGGAAATGATATGCCTGAGTGACTCTCCGGGACGACGGCATGCCCGACAAATGTCGACCGTACCGTCCTTCAGGATATATTTCCGATAGTTGTTCGTCATCATTACTTCGTCCGCAATTGCACAGGCAAAACCCTCGGTTTCTCCGAAGAGGTCCCCGAATCGTAACCAGTTCACCGACGCGAGCAGGTCCACATCGGGTCCCGTGAGGGCCTTGTAGAACCGCCCGTGTAGCACCTTACTCTCCCATGCCGCCTTGCGATCCGCATTACTTAGTACCACAGGTTTGCGCCAGTTCTCGTTTGCCAAGGAGAGCGGCGTGAGGTTCCTGTCTACTGCCACCACATCACGATGCATCCCACAGTCGTTGTTAAGGAAATAATTCCTGAGATTGTACACCTCGCGGTTGTGGAGATCCTTGGCGTTTAGGAAGCCTCGGCCTCCACATTTCCGTGGGATGTACAATCTCATAACTGACGAGCGTGGGTGTAGCATGCGATTGTTTTATTATTATTAGAAAACAAAAATATAGCGAAATGCCAATAAAAAAATGTTAAACTTTCTCTGACATACATTTTAGCACTGACCGACCTCTTTTGTTGCTAAAATGTATTATTATTAATTTATTATATATCAAACATCAAATCAACATAAACATAAACGTTTCAATCGTCCACAAACAAGTTGTTTCTATCGTCCCCACACCAAGTTTTTCACTTCAAGGTCAAATATAATATGTAAAAAAGACTCTAACGCTGATCAACGGCCATTGAAAACATTCGTTTGTTCCTAACTATAACACCAAAGTAATTTGATTAGTCAAAACACAAGAGTAAACGAAGATATAAGAAAATATACGAGACCACAAATACTTACTTTTTACCGCGAAAAACTGGCTTGGCTCGTGGACACTCCCGTCTCGCACCGGCGCTTGAGCGCTACTGGCCGAGGATTCAAACATGGCCGACCGCGTGTTCCGAGTATTGCGTCAGACGCGTAGGTATTATAGTTATCGAGAAATTTGACTTGTTTCAATCATAACGTGTTTCAATTGTCCCCGGTCTACCCTACACCTCGCAAACCTGCGCGCCAACATGTGGCTCCGGAATGTTGTCCGAAAGGTCATCGGTGACCCAGTGACCCAGGTATTTGAACTTCGACACTCGCGTTAGTTGCGTTCCGCCTAGTGTGACGGGCGGCACTGTGTCAACTTTGCTACCTGCTGTAGGTAAAGCTGTTCCTTGTTTGGCGGGTGGAAAGTCTCATTTCCTGTCAACGTAACGTACCTCCCTTGGGTATTTTGTGTATATATTGGCCTTAAAAGTGCATTAAATAATAGTAGATTGTTAAACAAGGGTTACATAAGTATAAAATAAATTAAATTAGTAACCAGCCATGATGAGACGTAAATAAATGTATTCTATATTATATTCTATTCTAAAAGTACCCCGAGATATTATAATATAGTTCGAAACTTCTATCACAGTGACATTTTGACATAAGTGTCAATCACAGACCTTTTAACCTAATATAAATAAATACTTACTTTACTGTTCGCTTGTAACTCTCACACATAGAATTAGATGAACAAGAACAACTGTCAATCTTCAAAAGTGTGACCAAAAATGAAATGCAAGTGTGTGCGTAAATTGTCTATGTGAGATCAAAAATAGTGATGTCAAGTTACAACATATTAATAATTTGTCGATGTTTGATTGCTTTATCGACTACTTTTTCAAATGTGTTATTTTAAACGTAAAAATTCTACGACATTAAGACGTACAAATAACACTTGCACTGCGTGTGCTATCAAAATCCTTGCAGATTTATCTTAATGTAAAGTGTGTTGGAAAGTGAAGTTAAAATTTATTGCTAAACATGAGCACGTTCAAAAAGGTATAACATTCGTTATTATTTCAAGTCGGTTATAAAAGCTAATATCTTAATGATGTCTTGTGAAGAAATAATTACATAGCTATTGATATACCGACAAGTTATCGATACCGTCATATGAACATTTTATCAAGCCCTAGCGTAAAGTAACAGATTATGTTTTTACACAAAATATTTTAAATTATAGCCTAATATGATAAAATATTAGCACACAAAGGAAGAAAAACTTATAATGAACTGTATAAACCGGCTTCTTACACTTTTTACGCTGCTAATTTGACAAAATATCGTTATGAAAATTTCGCTCGGAATATCATAAATCCTCTGAAATGAGTATTTGCTTGGATTATTTGGCCCTGTGACACTGCAACCCAGCACACTACAAGACACCATCTTCACTGAATTACTTTATTTAATACTTTTCGTCCTAATCCGTGTATATTTTTCAATTTGAAAATTACCGGGATACGCTCTTGGCCGTCAGCGGCCGTCGTCAAACTCAAAAGTGGTTACGTTTTCTCATTGGTAGTCCGACTCTTTCGCACTCATGGGATGTTCATATACGTGATGGCTTCCCTTTCGCACACTTAAGCTGTCTGTCAAGCGCGAGCGGATTCTAGGTCTGTGCTCTCACAAGATATTTGCAATAGGGTATTTGACTTCTAGTCAAATCCGTTTCTATTTTCGAACTGTCAAAACGATTTTTTGTTACTATGGAATTTATATAATATGAAACACCAGCATTTAGCTAGCAATTCTAGCATGTGACGTCACGATCAAATTACCTACTCTTTATCATTTTATACGAGTTTTAAAATAGGTATAGTGTCTAAAAATAAGTACGGTCTACGTTTCTCTATTAATCTTCTGGTGCTTTATTTCTTGTATGGAGTAAAATAATTTATTTTAAATACAGTCAAGTAACTTCTCAGCAAAAAACTATTTTTCTCACTTGTTCCACAACTTACTTACCTATTTACTATGTATATTCATTTTGGATGTCGCCAGTTCGCGAGCATGTGCGAAAATACTTCAACCCGGAGAGCTTCGAGCCATTGGCGTTTCGAGACATGGCCAAAACGGGGTTCATGGCGATGATGCTGGCGGAGCTGGTAGTCTACTTCCTGCTACAGCAGAGCGCAGACCTTGGAGAGCTTCCTCACTATATTACAGGTAATTTGGGTATAGGTACTAGTACGTAATCGAACATAGATTTGTGACCCGCGACGATGAGCAGGGATGTTGCGAACATCCGCATCAGCAACCGCGGAACTTCCGTATTATTTTCAACATCCGCATCCGCATAAAATCGATGCGGAGCTTATGCGGATGCGGATGTCGAACAATTCGATACAGGAACATCTTAGCGGCGGCGTAAGTGCTAGGTAATTTCGTCATTACCTATAACGAAATCGTCTAGATCCAGAAAAGTCGACCAAGTTACTGTTTATCAATAACGCACCTATATTCTTGCTCAAATACTAAACGTTTCGTTTTTTTTAACCCGTGGAGCGCCCCGAACCAAGAATAGTATGGAGTTACTATCACACGTGTCTTGTTAGGGCGCTCCACGGGTTAAATAAAAAAATACTAAAAAATGTAATATTTGACGTTTTCTAAGTACCTAATCTTGACATCCGCGTCCGCAACCGCATCCGCGGATGTCAAAAAATCTGCATCCGCAACATCCCTGATATAGAGAACGTTTTCACAGTAGGCACAGGGGCCCACTGATTACCAGTTCGCTGGATGATGTCAGCCTGTCAGTTAAACGCAAAAGGTCCGAACAACTGACATCGTGACATCGTCCGGTGAACTATAAATGGTGGGCCCCTTAAGTGTCATAATAATTTAACTTTTTAAATCAATGTACTTAATGCCAATCCCATCACAAACATAAATGTGAAATGAAATGAGTCAAGTTCAATATTAAACATGTGCGTCGTTGGCTTCGCCGACAAAAATAATGAGATCATGGTCATTATTTTTAAAATACATTTATTTTACTTGGGATATAATTCAAGTTCAGGATTTGACTTGGCTAGTTTTATCAACAACCCAAAATTTAGACAAATAACCTAAAGAAATATAACTACGTAAAACCATGGTAAAACCTACCTGTAGTAGGTGCGTGTAGTTGGGAGATTTTAGCCCATAGTTGGGTAGTTTTATGGCTTCTAAAGTATTCGTCTTTCCCTTCTAGATGTTATTATAATCAGCATATCCCTGCTGGAGTTCCTCGTTGTCCCGGTAATCAGTGGGCTGGGCTCGGAGAGGAGAAGGACTGTGCTAATGGGATGGACCATCGCCGCTCTGGTAACCACGGTACCTCTGTTCGCGTTGCCCGATCCGGATACTACTGCTGATGAGGGTGAGTTCCATTGACGTATATATCTCAGGACTGGCCTTCCAGGCAATAAAAATGGGGCTTGAATGGGGCCAGTACAGCGGTATGACACCGCAACAACGCGGTTGGTTGATGAGTTCGCATCACGCGCGCGATTGGTCGCAACTAGTTGCGTTAGACGGCGCCCCGCTGAACTAGTACCATTTTTAGTGCCCGTAAGGCACGTCCTGAGATATACGTCAATGGTGAGTTGAGTAATATCTTATATTTTGGTCTTATTTTAGCAGTTCTTTGTTTTGATTTGAGTACAATAGACACTCAGCAGTTAACTTTTATGGAGCACCATTGTGCAACACGGGAACATTAGGTAACTTACCTATATAATTACTTACTGTTGCACAGTGTTGATCCGCAGTTGCCCCACAAAAGTTAGGTAACTGCGGTGTGGATGCACCTTGATAGTCAATTAATCACAATACGCGTGTAACCCTTTGCTGTGTGGTTGCAGGTCTTTGCACAACCTCAGCTCCACAAGCTCCTTGGTCTTTAGCTACGAAGGCGGCTGTCCGTCTGTCCATGCTGCTCATATGTGGGGTAGTGAGCGCGCTTGGAAGAGCCGCCTTCTTTTCGCATGGACTTGCGTATTTAGACGAGCAGAATCCTTCCTATAACCTGCATATGCATGTTGGTAAGTTAATATGCGTTGGCATGTAGGTAGGTGCTATTTAATATATCAAATCACTAATCCAGTCGGCAGTATTGCAGCGTGACATTAAAGTCGATTGCTGCCCGCATTTCGCTGATGATATATACATATAACTGTAACATTTGAACGACTACCTTATCACTTCACATCCTTAAACACTTACCCTCCAATTCCTCAGGTATCTTCATCCTACACCGCGTGATGTTATTCACCTTCGGCAGGAGCATGAGAGTCATGGCCTTGGAAGTGGCGTGGATGCTGATCCTGAGCAGCGTCGTCAGTTGCCTGATCACGCTGATCCGGCTCTTCAGGTATCCTGAGGCGGTTCCGGTGCCGGAAATAGAACGCCGAAGTGACAAAGGTATCTTCCACCACTTCGTATACATACCTCCTAGGCACAATGGCCGATTGAATCCACAGGAGATCCCAGGGCTCGTACTTCTCGCAACGTATCATCCGGCGGTACAGCGAGGACAGGCCGCCAGGTTAATGAGGGGTCTCCGCCGCAAGCGGACCTGCTGGATGGGTTGTTCTTAATATAATTGGAGGGTTTTATAGGTACATAAGTTTACTTTAATTTAACTTATTATTTTGTTTAATGTTAATACTTTTAAAATAAACCTTATTTTTATGATATTCTTACATTTAACTAAAAAATAATAATAACCGTGTCTAACCCCCTTCGGGCATCATTGGCCACAATCAACTATTGCAGATTGCAGCGTCAGGTAGGATTATTATACTTATTATTCATTATTTTCCTAAAAAACTACATCGGGACTGTGATTATTATAGGTACCTATGAGGTACCTACTCCAGATATCTTCACGTTGGTACGTTTGGTGGAGTACAGGAAAATCATTTTTTGTTTCTTTGTGTATGTAATATGGCCGATTGAGCAGCTAATGAGCATTCTTTTTTTCTACAAATATAATAAAACAAAGCTTTTTTATATTTCCAGGTCTACTCCGTAGCATGGGTCGCGTCCTTGGCAGCGGAGTGGGACTTCTGCAAATCCTGGCGATGGCCTTACTGGCAGCTGCTTGGCGGGGCTTCGGCCTGCATGATGCGGCCTTTGCCCAGGTACCTACTTTAATGTGTCGTTTAAGCCCCCTCCAGACTATGTGCGTGAATCGCGGCGCGAAGCCGCGAACGCGGGTGTGGACTGTGGAGTCGATTTCGCTGTCTGCGAAAATCGACTCCACACTTGCGTTCTCGCGGCTTCGTGCCACGATTCGCGCACGAGTGTGGAGGGGGCTCTATAAGATACATTCATAAGAACTGGCGCGAGATTTGTACTGAACTGTCAACATTTCCATTTATAGTTGTATTTTTCTCAACAAAAGGACTTAAAAACCCTTAATTTATTACAGGTGAAATACCACGTGCATCCGGACAACGTTTCAGTAACGCAGCTAATAGAAATTCAGTTAAAACTGCTATCCACCCTATTAGCAGTTATTGTAAGTTCTCTTTCAGGTATTTAATTACAATTAAGTACAATTTGAATGGACCTCACCTTGTTGCAATGACTTTATTAACGAAATGTCTGTTTTGACTTGAAAATAGGTACTATAAAAAAATGGTTTCAACAGTCTTTCGGTAAAAACAACATCATTTAAGCGATTGTTAATAAATCTATCCGGTCGCCAAGCACTTTCAACTGAAAGGGACACAGACATAAGTATATGTCATTTCACTGTCGCTCTTAACAGCAAGATAGCAATGCAGATATATAGAGTGGATAGACATGATAAGATTGATAAGTCTTGTTAAATAATGGTCCTTCGAACCGGATTATAAATAATATTTGTAATAATAAATGTAACTACATATTTTTTTTTTTGTAAGTAAGTAAACAAGTAATATATCTAAAAAATTAAAAACTACAACTAACTACAATACCTAACAAAAACTAAAGTTAAACCACTACATATTATGTAGTTACATTTATTTGTCAGGCAGTTAAGACTGTACCTAGTCAAACCTTATTGACATAAAATAATGCATAAGGATATGCTCATTTAAGCTACTAAGAGACCGGGCGTACCGGACCGCAACCTTCAGTCGTGTGGAAGTTGATTTGTCGTACGTCCCTTAAGGACGTAGCTATAAGTGAGAGTGAGAAAACTATAAGTGAGTCCGGTACTGTCTATTACAGTTTTAATGCAAACACACGACAAAGCAACGTTTTGTGTCGTACTTTCAACTAGCTGGATGCATCTACACTGCCCCTAGAAAGAAGAAGACTCAGTTAGGCCGATCGGTCGGACTGTCATCTTATGTTTCTGGGCCCAGTCAATATTTGCTTGCGACCCATACTTAGCCCGACCCATATTTTATAATTGGTCCTTCGAACCGGATCTTATTATAATTATGTACAGTTACATTAGTAGTCATACCTTATTGGTAATTATATGCAACAAATTACTACTTTCAGCTAGCTGGATACATCTACACTGCCCCAGTCATGCCGAAATTTGATCGTAAAGCAGCAGTCGCCAGCGCCGCAAGGATGAGTTTCCTGGCCACCGTGTTCTACGTCGTGATGACGGCGGTGCTGAGCTGCAATCGCAGTGGGATTGGAGGCATGGCTGAGCTTAATTATACTCAGCCTGCTTGTGGACTAAACTGCGAGTAAGTTTAGCTCTTGCTATCAATAATGTCTAAAGCCAATTGGTAGCCTAATAGCATAGCGGGTAGTAGTAGCGGGTTTAAGCCCCGTTCTGTACAAGTTCAAGAATGAGTATGAGACATTAACCAATAAAATTTCGGCTCAGTGGGGCTACCGCGAAAACCGTTTTTCGCAAATTGCGGGGATCTTTCTCTTCTACTCCAATGAAGGCGTAATTAGAGTGACAGAGAAAAATGCCCGTAATTTGCGAACTACGATTTTTGCCGTTATAGCCCTGACTGTACACCGATAGGTGTGTCATGTGTGTCACACATACCTACAATCGAAATTTCGTTCGTGATAGCATTCGTGAAACAACCGTTTCAGTTTGGGCAAAAATGCTTTCGTATGTTCGGAATTCGGATGTTCTCTACAGGTCGCATTTCTCAATCGATTTTCGTGAAATTTTGTGAGCAGGTTCATTAATTGTATAGATTTTTTTCCTCGATTCAGTTCTTGGATTTTTTTCAAAATGACGGACCTATGAAGTATGAGGATTCTCGAGGTCAACAGCTCACATGGCCACTAGTGTTAAGTTTAAAATTATATGTGGCTAAATAAATATTTTTGTTTTTTTCAGTTGTGATCGTCCCTGGATGGAGTTTACTCCCGTCTGCGTTCCTGAGCAGATGACGACGTATTTCTCTCCTTGCCACGCCGGCTGTGCTACAGCTGACACAGTCAATAGTATTGGGTAAATTCTTTACTCTCGTCGAAACCGTTTCGAAATTATAGCACTTTTACGGACTTCATACAAGGCATTGGGGAATGCCTCGTCATAATATCAATCATATATGATTTGTGCACCGTTTCGCATTTATTTTCTATGTACTTTAATTCTACGAATAGGCCAATCAGATTCGATTTTTTCGAACAATTAATTCCCAGCAAACGTTTTCGACCTACAAGCAAAAAACTGAAAAAGAGCAAATATGTATGCGCACCTCCTAAGATTGCGCAAACTCGGATTGCACGCATTAAATTTAGGACCAAACGAAGGTAAAACGATTTCCAGCTTGCTGGGAATTAATTCCTCAAAATGCGCTTTATGGGTCTAATTTTATTAGCCTAGAATTGTTTCCTATCTATTAAATATGCATGTATGTATGTCACTTTATTGAACATAAACAGGTTTACATATATAAAACGGACAAAAACTAAACAAAAATAATTAATATTATTATAAATTATAAATTAATTAATATTAATTAAATATGATTAATATTATTTATAATATTTATTAACTGTCTGGTTCAGGGTGTACTCGGACTGCGCATGCGCGCCGGGCGGGCGCGTCACCAGAGGCGCGTGCGACGACGGTTCCTGCGCGAGCATGTACTCTTTACACCAAATGTGCTACGTGGTGGTTTGGTTGGTCAGCAGTAAGTATCCGACTTTCTACTCGTATGTGTGTAGTGATCAAAAATCGTTGGTTCCAACTTCGCGGTTGTGCTGTACTAATATAGAGCAGAAAAAATCGTTCACACAAAAAAAAAAAATTACTAAAAATTTGGCCAGGCTCGGCTGGGCAGGCTGTGACGGTCCAAAGTAGTGGGTGTAAGATTCTTAAAACCTCAGTCGTGCCGATTACAGCTAATACTTGTAATTGTTGTAAATGCTCTCGAAAAATAATGACTGAAAAAAGGTACTTTATCATTACTTATATGGACAAGAGGTTAAAAACTTAATTAAGAAGGATGTACGTTGTTTGCTTATTGCTACTCGTATTCTTGCTGGAGCTTCACAAGGCACACTGTGGAACTCACGAAACTGAAACACGTTTTTGTTGAATCTTTGTGTAATTTTTAATATAATAGATTTTAAGACACGATAACCCTAATTATAAATTATAACTGTCTTCCAGCTCTGGCGTTCATATGGCACACCACCGTGTTGTTGGAGTCAGTGAATAAGCGTGATGTCGCGATGGCGATAGGCCTCGCGTCAAGCGTTGTGTCCCTCGTCGCCTTCGTGGGGGCCCATGGTTTCTACATGGGAATTAGCTGTAAGTAAAGTACAACCAGAAATAAAATTGCTATAAACCTTTGGTAGATCTCGAAGGTGCTATAATTGGCAGTCCCGCTTTACTTGCTTTCTTTCCAGGGTTCACGTGCGCGTTCTCCCGCGGTTCCAAGTGTCTCCTCCAGAACGATCAGTTCGCACCCTGGGTGGGGTACTCCAGCGCAGTCCTAGCTGCTCTAGCTTTCGTTATCACCATAATCTCCTGCGTCATGCTGAGGAGACAGAAGGCGCCAATGGAAGATGTGAACCTTGGATAGTGTATAGAAATTTATTATAAATCATGGGTTTACTCCAGCGTAGTCCTAGCTGGTCTGGCTTTCATACTCACCATAATCTCCTGCGTCATGCTGAGGAGACAGAAGGTGCCGAAGGAAGATGGGACGAACCTTTGATAGTGTGTAGGTACTGTATAATTGTATAGAAACTTAATTATAAATGAAACAAATAATGGGGTTGGTCGGTCAAAGTATTCCACAGATGGCGCTAGCATACTTACTTTACTCTTTGGCGCCAGCATATGTTTATTTACCTGTCAAAGCTATAGTAGTAAGTTTGTCAGTAAGAAAAGGCGCAAAATTAAAATTTTCTCGATTTTTATATTTAGTCTACATTTTTAAATTTGCCGCTCTTTGCTACCGTCATTATAGCCAACTTTGCCCGCTTTTTTTTGAAAAAACTCGAATTTCTCAAAAAAATTATATCACATCATATGACTTTGTTTTGCTCAGCACGTCCATAGTGATCAAACGCATCAGTTTCATTGAAAAAAAAATTTAAATCGTGTTTTTACCCATTTGTTTGGCGTTTTAGAGGGCGGGCAAAGATATCCGGGGTTTGGGACAACATTACCCACGTCAATTTGGTGTTCAAATACAGCTCGTATGATGATGATGTCTAAGGATCACTTAAAGGTTTTGGGCAATCCTGCCATTTCCTGTTAATAACTTAGCGATAAGTGTAATAAGTACTTAACTTTTAAATAAATTGGGTGGGCAATGTTGCCTACCCGTTTTTGACCATTTCCATACAAGACTCACCTAAGCATTTTACAAAGTCTAAGGTTGGCACTTTAGAGAAAATCTGTCACAATAGTTTAATGGCCAAAAACATGAGTTTTGCTGTATATTTCACGCGTTAAAGAGATAAAACATCTAAATAAAGGATAATAAGACCAATTTAATAGGTACAGTATATATAACTGGTCAACCAAATCTTGTCAGTAAAAAAAGGCGCGAAATTCAAATTTTCTATGGGACGATATCCCTTCGCGCCTACATTTTTCAAATTTGCCGGCTTTTTCTACTGTCAAGATCTGGTTGACCAAGTAGGTATATTTATAAACTTACTTTAGTGTACAAACATAACATAACCTTCTTTTACTTGCGAAGTTGTGTAAATTTGACAAAAGGGACAGGTTGACCAAGGATACAGGGTGGAAAGATAAGTCGGGCCCTGGAGGGAAACTACCTTAAATCCTTAAGCTGGCTCATTTTACTTAACGGAGACATTGCTTTATTTTTAAAAAGAATCAAATGCAGTCAAAGATTTTCTAAAACTCGCTTGCCTCGCCCGGGACTCGAACCGACTAAAAATTCCAAAAAATAAAAATTCGCAATTTTATTCTACTAGTCGATACAGTTAATGTTAATGATAACATTTCTCCAAGAAACATTAGGTCTTACACTCGTCTGTCGTACAAAATATCCATAAAATCTAATATTTAGTACTTACTCAAGATTTTTTTAGACAAGCCAAATTGAAGAAAAAAAGAACTTTGAATGCAGTTTTGTTTCTTTTTAAAAATAAAGGAATGTCTCCTTTAAGTAAAATGAGCCAGCTTAAGGATTAAAGGTAGTTTCCCTCCAGGGCCCGACTTATCTTTCCACCCTGTATAAATATATTCTTTGATGTTTACGGATACTTAAAACGGGAATGCCAAACCAAAACGCCCATCGACGAAATAAAACGCTTCTGCGTTTAGTTTACCTGTTTTGACAATCACCTGATTGTCACTGTCAAAAATCGCGAAGCGCGCTCCGCGGTCCGCTCGGCTCGGCGTGTTCGACGACTGATAAAACACTCGTGTTGTATAATATCCAGTGATAATGCCAGAAACGGCTGATTTAAATAAGAAGGTATGTACGTACTACACATGTGTATGCTTACGCCCGGTGATAAGGCGTAATAACAGCGGTATTTATCTACTGTAACCTTGCCTATGCTTAGAGGTCAACACTTGACGATTAGACGCTCGGATCGGATACAAGCCATTCTTAAAACATAAATAAACAACTAAGCTACAATTACTTGAATGATGTAGCGTCTTAGCATTGCTAATTAGCTGAATGACATATCATTTTTATTGGCATAATGCCGGTTGTAAAGGAGTTTTAAAAACGTTATACTTGGCTAATAAAAAATGGGAGTTTTCTGTAAAGAGGCTTGGTTTTATTAAGGCTCGATCACCTCTATTAAATTGACCATTTTGGAGCAAAAAATATTCTACCAAAAATTCACGTTCTTAAAGTCTATTAGGAAAAACATCCAGATTTTGTAATTAAAATACTTAAACTACATACCTATTTAACAATAAAACTTATTTAATACTTAATGAAAACACGAATATATTTAATTCGTAGTTTAGTTTAGTTTAGAATAATTTACTTGTGTGTGTAAAAAAAAATATATGTAATATGTTTTTAAGTGTAATATAATGAAAACTAATCACAGATTTGTTATTTAAATAATATCATGTAACTCCTCTAAGTATATCCAATGAGTCCTACAGAACAGGGCTCGGAACCGGTTTTATTGTAAAACACAAAATAGCCCAATATTTTTAATTATTTTATGCCCTTTACGTAGGACTGAATTATGTATTTAGGTAACAGCTTCATATTATTAGATTGTCCCTTAAAAATGAAATAATAAAACAAAGAACGAAAAAGAACGAATAATACCGGTATTTTTTGTATGAAGAAAAAACGGGTTCCAAGCCTTGCTACAGAATCGTCCCATTGTTCGGCCCTTGGCTTGGGACAGAAAAACAAAAACTTGTTGATTCACCTAATAGGGTATTCTCAGACTAGTCAAATCAGTTTCTTTTTAGAACTGTTAAAATGATTTGCTAATAATATGGAGTTTATATGAAACATTACACAATGATGTCATGGTCAACTCGCCTACTTTTTATATTTCTATCTGATTTATTAAATAGAACTTGTGTTTAAAAAGAACTCCTGTCTGTGTTTTTCTAATACCTAATTATCTGGTGTTTTATTTCATGGATGGGTAAAATAATTTATTTTAAATACACTATAATACCCTATTACGAGCTACACTAATTACTGCAGCAAAGGTGTTAAAAGCATTCAACTAATATTTCTGATGTTTTGTTTGGTTATTTCATTCAGTGTCAGGTTACTCTGCTCCTTATTAATTACTGTATAAGGTTCACATTGACTGAAATAAACAAGCTATTGAAACTAGTCCTACATTTAAAAACTGCTATTGTTATTGGCTTGATTCACTCAATAGTTGCATCTTCCAGGCGAATGACAACCGGCTGAGACCTGCGGTAAGACCTAACAGCCTTTTAGCATGCTGGTAGATTAACTTATAGTTTTAACTTTATACTTACATATTGGTAGACTAACTTATAATTACAACTTTATATAGTCTGGTAAACCAATTTTGTCAGTAGAAAAAAAGCGCGAAATTCAAATTTTGTATGGAAGACTCTTCGCGCCTACATTTTAAATTTGCCGCCTTTTTTACTGACGGAAATGGCTTCGAAACTATAATTACCTACATATTGTGAAGATCTGGCGCATGAAAGCATACTTTTAAGTATTTTTGCAAGGTTTTATTTAATTACATAGCAATGTTCACATGTATTTATGTACGCATTAAAGTTGTTTTCAAAACTTTTAACCACTTTTCAATCACTTGCTGATATTCAGTTCAGTGCGCTTTATCACCCTAAATATTTACTGGATAGGATAGGATTGTACTTGATAGGATTGTAACGCAGCGTACTACGTACGCGAACAATACGCGAACGCGAAGCGAAGCGATGTGGCGCGGGGCGCGGGGTGAATCAATCCTTTCATAAGCCGTATCCAGACGAGCTGGGCAAATCAACCGATTTGATCAGGAAAATAATTGGCGCCAATCTCATCTAGCGTCCACACGTACACAATTTAATCACCAATTTGCATTCCATAGATACTAACTTTGAAAATTGGCATTTTTGTGTCCGCAACTGAGCGTTTTCCAAAAAAAGTGTACATTTCATTCATGTCTTCAAAATATTGACTTCTTGGGCTCATTTTACTCAGAATCATTTGTACATTCACGCCTCATACATAAAAAAATGTGTCAAAAAAATTCCTTTCCAGATCGTCACATTCTTGTATGAAATTATTTTTTATTTGTATGAACGTGACGCACTGGAAAAAAAAATTTTCATACAAAATTTTGGGACACATTTTTTCATGTATGAGGCGTGAATGTACAAATGATTCTGAGTAAAATGAGCCCAAGAAGTCAATATTTTGAAGACATGAATGAAATGTACACTTTTTTTTGAAAACGCTTAACTCCACACCTGCTGATTTGATCGGGGAATCAAATTGGCTTTTGCGTCCGCACGGCCTGATTCGATCGGACAATTTCATCAGATTGGCGAAAAATTGTCTCGTCTGGACTACACTATATACCCATATAGAAGTGTCCTATGTGGGCGATCGTTGCGAACGCGAACGCCGTGGGTCCCCCCGCGCCGCGCCGCGCCGCTCCGCGTTTTGCGAGTTGTTCGCTTTCGTAAGACGCAGCGTAAGGAATAATGTGGCTTTATGCACGGAACGCAAGCGATGTACCTACCTACAAGCCAAGCTGCTAGTCCTTGATAGGAAACGCCTATCGAAACTTAATTATGTATGGAAATCGTCACGTGACTTGTTACCATCTGCCATCCCGATACATTTAAATTTCGCTTAGTGTTTATCGATATACAATTTTCATCTTGGCTAGGCCCCCTGGTAGTTGGTCCCGCGGTCCCGAGCACGCACATACATCTCGCTCACTCTCGCTTAGTGAGAGGGAGGGTAGAACATGAACCTCCTGCGCCTTAAGTGTTAGCTACGTTATAGTATGGGACATAAATAATTAATAGTTAGATAACGTCACAAAAATCCCTACTTAATGCGTAGGCGTTCGTACACGTGTCTAATGCAAATGGTTTACGCCATGAATTTCATGTTTTACTTCTACGCCATAATAAAAAATATGATTTCTAATAAATACAGTTTCAATCTGAACCTATATCATTTAATCAGAAAAAAATATTATAATTTAATCAGAAAAAAATGTTAATAAGGTTATTATTGCATTCCGTGAATAAAAATTATGATTTCTCATAAATACCTACAGTCTCAACATGAACCTATATAATTTAATCAGAAAAAATATGATAATTTAATCAGAAAAAATATTAATAAGGTTATTATTGCATTCCGTGAATTTAATCATAGGTATTTACTAAACATAAACACCTACCTGTTTATACCTGTAGGTATAAACTGGAAATCAAACATTTCTTTTAATTAAATAGTTTGACAAAATATTTATATTTTGATTGCATTTCCACATATTATGGATATATAGACCGATGTTGGTTTTCCATGTACTACAATAAAATAAATATTGTTTGTTGGATAATTATAGTAAGTAGTCTGAGTACTAGATATTTAGGGATTAGGGAGTATGATATAGTCATGATGATTATTATAATCGTGGAATCATTGTCGTAGACAAAGATGGGATCATTATTAACGCTGTCAAGGCTTTAGTCAATTTTCAGTCAGTCAGAAGCGGGTTTTAATCAATCGTAGTTACACACACTAGATGAATTATTATAAGGGTGTAGAAAGGTAGAGAGGGCAATATACAGTACTCTCTCTCTTCTTGTTAGTCGTTTTACTCTTGACAGAGTAGTCGTGGTCATGATCGGATGATGACGAGCTTCACAGCACGCCGCCATTCCTCTCTGTTAGAGTCTGTGCGGAAAGAGAAGATTCGTGGAATGTATGGGGCCCAATACATTCCACGGCTCTTCTCTTTCCGAACAGACTAGCTGCCTTCCTGGCACGTTCGTGTACCAACCCGTCGACTGCAGATTTGACCCTCTCTGGGTTTGTGTGTGTGTGTGTGTGTTTACTGCATAGATGTGTGTGTCTACTTAAGTGGTGAATAGATAGAATTTACCATGGTAGTGGGATACGTCATTACCAAACTAAAATAGAGATGGCCAAAGGTGGACCAAAAATCTTAACGGAATGGAAGCTTTCGGATGCAGGAAGCGCCTGGCGTCCGTTAGCTCGTTAGGTGGATGACATTCGGAAGATTGCGAGTGTCTTGTGGATAAGATCAGCTTAGAACTGGGACAAGTGGGCGTACTCGAAGAGAGGTCTATGCTCAGCAGTGGGCGATAAAGCAGTGGCTGTTATGATGATGATATGAGTGGGATTTGGCAGCACTCATTATACGCAGATGAAGTTGTAGGCAGAAGCTAGTATTACTATCATCCATAATTCTCTTAATACCCATTTATCTTTACTGGTCAGAGACCTGAGATAGCTTATCTACTCCTGTATCGGTTCGTCCTCTACGGCGCCATCATTATAGTGGCAGTTCATTGGCAGTTAGTTATTGTGCTGACAGTTGGCGCATAGACGAGACGTCTCCCGCCATAACTTTTAGTGCGTTTCGTTTCTGCTTGTGAATATGGATATACTTAGTAAGGTGCGTTTTTTTTTACAATAATTAGACTTAGGTAACACTTTAAACTCTCGCGTTTTGTACACATAATTAATGTCATTAACGGGTCTCACGAGATTAAATTTCATTATTTTACCTTTTTTCCGACGTTACAGCCAGGTTGCACTAGCTGTGGTCACGGAAAATAATTAAATTTAATCGCGTTAGTCCCGTTAATGGCATTAGTTATGTTAATTAGACTTGTTTTTTATTATTATTAACTACTTCGATATAGACTTATATCGACCGGGATATGAACCGTGATTACCTTTTGTTCATATTCCGGTTGTTTGGTCCATATCCCGGTCGATATAAGTCTAGTGAAACAAACCGCGAATCATTAAAAACTGTTACTTCGATATAGGTATAGCCTGACCAGTAATATATGATAATTGTCAAGAGGGCGCTGTTATTCTCATGTATAGGGTGACAATTCAGTGTAGTATGAAGAAATTAGTTCCAGTGAAATTCCGCAACATGGCGCACCCTCAATAGATCCTGGTTCACCTATAATCCAGCATGAATCGGCACCGCGGACGTATATTATAATCCAGAAATGTGTTACCAATTGAAAATAATAAATGATGGTCAATATCGACAATTTTGACGTAGGTAAACGAACTTTAATGCCAGTCAAAACTTTATAATTTATACTTACTCGTGTAAGTTCTTATATTCTCATTTTCCCGCGCAAATACTAGTGATATTAATAGGAATGATAAGTTCTTATCTTATTAATCCTGTAAATCCAGATTATCTAAAAAAAATCTATAATAACTATGACTACTACCTACATATATCACTATATGTCGCTCCCAAGCAGTTTGTGTCGCTCTTGGAGTCTTCATTATACATAGGTAATAAAAATAAGGTCATTAACATTCGGGTGCAGACAAGTGCTATATGTGATAACCTTTATCAAAAGTTCATCTTACGATTTCATTCGAGTAAAGCATTTGTATTTTTCACCACCAGTTTGAATAGACTCTTTTTATTATTTAAGAACTCATGAGAAAGACGCATTTTATCCACAAGAGCGGCAAAACAATTTTGTGTTCTTTCCTCGTGATGTGTCTATTGGCTAATAGAATTGACTTTAGAGATTTTGTTAATTTGGATTTGATTTGTAATGGTTTGCAGTATGGTATTTTTCTCGAGTTGGTATGGTATAACTAGCTATATTTTATACTTAAATTATACTGCTGTATGCAGGGTAATTAATTGAAAATTAATCATGTGTTCGTGTTTTTTTTTCTGTCGAGCCAACTTTAGGTCTTCGTTGGAGTCTGCCCTTGCAACATTTATGTTAGTGTTACTACATTATCTTAACTTTATTAGTAGTAAATAACTGAATATATGTAGGTATATAACGTCACTAAACAGATCTAATCGTAATATTGCTGAAAACACCTACTACATTACATAATACTTAAAGAGTTTATCTTTTTAAATGCATTTGTCTTATTTAGGTAGTTCACGAAATCAACTAGGTAAAGTTGAAGTATCTGACACTAAATTTATCTGACACCTTTTTCTCAATATATTTGTGGCTTTCCAACACAGAAGGGTCCCTATGCTTCAAGTGCAATAAGGACGTTTCTATTTGAAATTCGAACAGTCGACATTCTGATAAAGCGCCCGTATTTCGGATGTAGCATAAGGACCCTTCTCTGACTCAAAGCCACATATGTATTACACTAATGTCGGCGCTTCGTGGCTGAATGCACAGGATTCGTCCTTGGTTCAATCAAAACAAATCATGTGTACTCAATGCATTCAAATTTGACCTTTATGCTTTAGCCATAAGGTCGTACGTGGACAAATATGCGGTCAAATAACTACGCCTGCCTTCTGAAGCAATAAGTTTGGAAGTTATCTTAGACGAGAGCGTTCGAAATTCGGGCTTAAGATGATTTAATTTAAATAAATAAATATTGTAGTACGTAATATCAAGTAATATTAAAATAATGATAGAATTCGAGACCTACCCAATGATGACAAAAACACATTTCCGTTTTTCAAAAAACGAATTGCACGATATTTAATTAATTATTTCATGCTGTGTTAGTGGTCAATGTTAACGTTGCATGAAAAAAAAAACATAAGAACTTATTTCATAAATTCATAAAGTACCTTTGTAAGTAATTCTCTTTGCATAAGTTTTACTTCAATAATGAACAATCGGTATAATAGTCAATTATTAAATCATATTATTTTGAATAAATCACGAATCTATTTTGTTACCTTTATTTACCGACGTTTCGAAACTACATACATAGAAGACATAGATGAGATGGACGTTAAAAAGACGTTATTTCAAGAGCAGATTTTGTTTTTTTTTTATTTGAACAAATACCTACCTTGGTTTCAATTGAAGGGATGTTTACAAAAACAACATAACTGCTTAAAGCGGTAGACACTTTTTTAAAAACATTGTTAATCGTTTCAGGTGTCAGTGTAGTCAGTTATGTTGTTTTTGTAAACATCCCTTCAATTGAAAATGATTTAAATTCACCCTGCCATGACCGTGAGCCTTAAGGCCCACTTGCACCATTCTACCAATCCGGGGTTAATCGGTTAAACCGGAAGTTACCATGGTTACCAGTATAATTTGACACTAGGTTAACGGTTTTACTGCTTAACCCCGGGTTAGTGAGATGGTGCAAGTGAGCCTAAGAGGATAAAATAAATAAGTGCCTACTTCCTACACTCGCATCAGTAAATACGGTGTGACAGACGCCTGTGATAAACAAACCGATCATGCAAACTTATCAGGGACATGCCGAGGATCTTATATGTTCAACTATAAAGTTTATTTTCCCTTGTCGCAGCTACGATGTTTGCTGGTGGTAGGGCTGCTATCAACAGTAGTTCAACGTTCAGTCATCGCCAGGATATATAGAGGCGCACTTGTTTTTAGGACATTCTTTTTTAGTTTTTGATTGTGGTGTGTTTGACCTTTTGACATAATGCCGGGTGAAACTGAATTAGTGAGATCTTTGGTTAGTAAAAATGGTGGTTTGGTTATAAAGATAAACATCAAATTATCGACATCTATAAAAAAATACGTGGATACATTATCTAGTTTGGATTTGAAGATATGGTTTGTCAAATTTTTGTAGTCAACATCGGTACTCGTAAAATACGTTGTTTATTTAGTTAATTTTACTGCTTTGCATAATGAATACCTGTTGTTACACATTATTTTAATGTTTCAACTATGTATTGTAGAATCATATAAACATTGTGGTTGTATCTTTTTAATATTTGGTGTTTCTGTGTGATTTTTTGTGCATAAATGATAGTGATAATAATGAAAGCTGATCTTAATAATCGGTATTGTTAAACGCTGTTACTAAAATGAGCGTTCCAATTAAGGTAGGTATAATTTTTAATTGATATTGCAGATGAGCTAATTTATAAAAATAATTTCACTGGAAAAAAATCTCTCTCTTTGGTAGTGGCTACTGTTATTAGCAACGTCAAATGATTGGCCACATTGGCCAGGCCATCGAAACCTACTTAAGATGTAGTCACAAGTTTTTTATTTATTCCTATAGGCCTTTTCAATGTGTTTCAGATACTTGTTTATTATATTAAACAAGAGTTTATTTAGATGTTAGTGGTGAGGAAAACCTGATTATGATTAGTAGGTATTAAGTTAACCCGCAGTTATTGTCGATGTCGAGTATTAGATAATTTACGAGAAACAGGAAATATGACGTATTTACTTATTCATGATATTTACGATAAATTACCTAAGTACGTAGTTATACCTACATAGTCTATACATATAAATAAACACATCAGTTCAAGGTTTCCGTAGGTGTGTAATGTAACCAATGAGCCGATTTAGTCACCTCTTGTTTTGTCGACAAACCTTTCCTCGAAAAAAAATCTAATACCTAATAAATATGTTTAGGTAAAAACTAGTCTTGGCTGGAACTTTGATTTAGCTATGGCAGTTATCTTTACTTGTTAATTGTTTCACTTTCTTAAACATTTTCTAGCGAAACGTTAACAAACCTTATTTACTACTTAGTTGTTATTGAATATAAGTAAATATAATTGAGAAAAACATACTAGCCATTGCTACGTCTTTTGTTCTATTAATTGTAGTTACGTGACGGTTAGTCGTATATGGCTCCTTGCTACAATTTCAAACCCTACTCCGTCGAGATAAGTGACATAACATATATGTAATATTTTATTACTACGAGTACTAACGACATAACTGACCATTGATAGACTTTCTGTCGTAGGAGTTACGGTCTAGAATAATCAGTGGAGTTTTTACGATGGTACGACCGACCTTCGGACAACGTTATTTATTCCCGGGCGGCATTGTAAACATGACATCCAGCGAGGCAATACTAGCACAAGTGTACGAATCATTTTATTCAAAGTTAACGTACTAAATATCTATTTTTCTGATTTAAAGCAATGTAAACAAAAGAATTAGAGTGTACTAAAGGCCCTTTTGATTTGAACAGATAAGTGTTCGGATATACCTATACTTGGTCAAGCAGATCTTGTCAGTAGAAAAAGGCGGCAAATTTGAAAAATGTAGGCGTAAGGGATATCGTCCCATAGAAAATTTGAATTTCGCGCCTTTTTTTTCTGACAAGATTTGCTTGAACGTCTATACCTACCTTCCATGTTTGAAATTCGTAATATGACGTAAAGTTTTACTACTTATTTTGCTGGAGTTTAGTTTGTAGATTAATCCTCTCCATTTATATTTTTCTTTATGAAGATGAATGACTCTTGGTACTATAGTATGTCGCTTATGTCCTTAGGCGTCGATGTCTGCTGCTTACAAAGCGGCTCGTCTGCTTGTTTGCTACCGACCACAAAATATTCTGATTCCGCTCGGCCGGTGTTTAATTTGTTGATAAGATTCAGTTTTGATAACAATAATGGCGGCAATCACTTGCCGCACGCCATTACTTTTTAACAATAATGCTCACTACGAGTGCAACATTTGAAATAAAAAGCGGCCAAGTGCGAATCGGACTCGCCCATGAAGGGTTCCGTATTTAGGCGATTTATGACGTATAAAAAAAAAACTACTTACTAGATCTCGTTCAAACCAATTTTCGGTGGAAGTTTATCATTTTTTTTAGTTTTATCATTCTCTTATTTTAGAAGTTACAGGGGGGGGGACACACATTTTACCACTTTGGAAGTGTCTCTCGCGCAAACTATTCAGTTTAGAAAAAAATGATATTAGAAACATAAATATCATTTTTGAAGACCTATCCATAGATACCCCACACGTATGGGTTTGATGAAAAAAAAAATTTTGAGTTTCAGTTCGAAGTATGGGGAACCCCAAAAATTTATTGTTTTTTTACTATTTTTGTGTGAAAATCTTAATGCGGTTCACAGAATACATCTACTTACCAAGTTTCAACAGTATAGTTCTTATAGTTTCGGAGAAAAGTGGCTGTGACATACGGACGGACAGACAGACGGACAGACAGACAGACAGACATGACGAATCTATAAGGGTTCCGTTTTTTGCCATTTGGCTACGGAACCCTAAAAAAGGCGAATACCTATTACGATCCTCTCAAGCTATAGGTAACAATTTTAGTTTTTATTATTGCATTTTTACATGTAAGGTCAATGTGGCAAATTCCGTCATAGAAGCTATTCTTACTTAACTCTTTGGGCTATTCCGTCCACGAGCGTATATTTCTTTGATTTTTAATCGTAGAAAAAAAAAACTTTGCTTTTGATTGCCGAAACTAAAAGCAATCGCTGCTTTGACGATGAATTTATGAATTTTCTTCGTTGTTCGAGAAAAACGCTAATGGACGGAATAGCCCCTATGACGGAATTAGCCACATTGACCTTACATGAAGAATTTAGAAAAAAAGGATGTTTAAAATGGGGTTTTTTCTTTACTTCCACACAAAATTCCGATATATACCTACTGCACGAAAAATATTTGTCAAAGCAATACATTATAATAATTATTATTGTTACGTTAATTTGCCATCTATTGTATTTACAGATCCGCAGCCACCAGCGAACCCCCTCCGGCTCTCGCGACTTCAAAGAGGCCACAAAACGAGACGCCCTCGCCCGAGTAGAAGTGGAACTAGAGAGGTTACTCGCCACATTACCTGAGGCCCGCAAACCACTGGTCACTAAGGAGTTCCAGGGGTTCAAGAACCTCTTCAGCCGGTTCCTTGCTGAACGTAAGTGAGACAGACAGATCAGCTCTCTCCCTTTAGCCCTCGCACGAGTAGAAGTGGAACTAGAGAGGATACTGGCCACATTACCTGAGGCCCGCAAATCACTGGTCTCTAAGGAGTTCCAGGGGTTCAAGAACCTCTTCAGCCGGTTCCTTGCTGAGCGTAAGTGAGATAGACAGGTCAGCTTTCTCCCTTGCTCTTGAAACTACGAGGAGATGGAACTTTCATTTAAACTTTGCGACTTAGATATGGCATAATAAAATGCACTAATAGTGTTAGCTTGTATTTTATTATGCAATAGGCCTGTTAACGTGATTACAATGGTAACGGTCCTAAAACAAATCCCAAAGCGATTCATTCTCTACAAGCATTGTAAATACTTACAAATTGTTATGTCATTACAGAGGGCCCGTCAGTAACATGGGACAAGATCGAGAAACTCCCAGAGGGGGCGGTCATCGACTACGGCTCCCTGGAGACCCCCACTACAGACAACATCCACCACATGTTGGACAAGCTGGTGGTGGTCAAGCTGAATGGTGGTCTGGGGACCTCTATGGGTTGCAAGGGGCCGAAGTCTGTCATACAAGTCAGGAATGAGTTGACGTTTCTGGATTTAACTGTGCAGCAGATTGAGGTTAGTGTTTTGAACAATAGAAGGAATTTAAGAAAAGAAAATGCTTTCGAGGAACTCTTGTGAGGAAACTAACAAGTAAGAGCCTTGAAAAGTTCAAAGGTCTTAACCAGCCATTCTGAAAGTGTGCTCCGTAGACCCCTAGGGCTCCGCAAAGCCTCTATTGGGGCTCCACAATAATACTTGTACTTAATAATAAGAACAAAACAGCTCTTCTATAGGCATATCTGGTCCACAGTGACGAACGAAATTTTTAATCTGGGGCTCCGTCAAAAATTTCGCTTTCCAAAAAGCGAGTTGCGTCAAGGAGGCCTTACTTTTTACAAAGGTGACTGCTATCTGACCTTCCAACCCAAAAACAAATCTAGGGCTTATTATGACTAGTCCAATTTCCTTATGTTGTTTTCCTTCACCGAAAAAGCGACTTGTGAATATTGAATGACATTTCGTAAAGTTTCGAGAAACACATTGGTGCGAGCCGAGGTTCGACCCTGCGACCTCAGTGTGATTGCTACGCTACAATGCACATATATGCAACCAACATGTCTCTTTCTATTCCAGCATCTGAACAAAACCTATAAATGCAACGTACCCCTCGTCCTAATGAACTCGTTCAACACCGACGAAGACACTCAGAAGGTCATCCGTAAATACAAGGGCTTGAAACTGGACATACACACATTCAACCAGTCTTGCCATCCGCGTATCAACAGGGAGTCTCTACTACCAGTGGCGAAGGATGGACACGTTCACAACGATATTGAAGCGTAAGTGTATTGTTATAAGATTGATTTTAGATTGGAACGATCTAGAGATGCTAGCGTGCTGCGAGGGTTTCAAACGATATTGAAACGTAACGGAGTGTGATAAAGTCTAGTTTTGATTGGACAAAACACATTCCATCAGTCATGCCACCCGCGTATCAACCGGGATTCTACTGCCAGTGGCTAAGGATGGACATGTTCATAGTGATAAAGAAGCCTAAGTATATACAAATAAAGTTTAGTTTAGATTGGTCAGTGGCCACAAATATAAAAGAAAGCGGAGGAATTAATTTCTCGAATTTTCCAGTATCCGCAAATTAGACTCTTATCGTGTTATTTGACATTAAAAATATTGCTGATAATTGTTATTGACGGCAACCTTCTTGATTTAAATTGAGATATAAAATCGCAATTGTTCCATTCTCTCCCCAAGCAAGCCATGTGAAACCTTAAGTCTTTGCAATAGGGTTCAGTTTCAGACAATTTCTTTTTCAGATGGTACCCACCCGGTCACGGCGACTTCTACGAATCCTTCCACAATTCCGGCCTCCTGCAGAAGTTCATCCAAGAAGGCCGCACCTACTGCTTTATTAGTAACATAGACAACTTGGGCGCCACTGTCGACCTCAACATCCTCAACTTGCTCCTCAACCCTAACCAACATGCTGTCAACGAGTTCGTCATGGAGGTAAGATAGTTTATCAAAGGTTCTACATCAGTAACATTGACAACTTGGGCGCTACTGTCGACCTCAACATCCTCAACCCTAATCAACATGCTGTCAACGAGTTCGTCATGGAGGTAAGATAGTTTATCAAAGGTTCTGCATCAGTAACATTGACAACTTGGGCGCCACTGTCGACCTCAATATCCTCAACTTGCTCCTCAACCCTAACCAACATGCTGTCAACGAGTTCGTCATGGAGGTAAGAATAGTTTGTCAAAGGTTCTTCATCAGTAACATTGACAACTTGGGCGCCACTGTCGACCTCAACATCCTCAACTTGCTCCTCAACCCTAATCAACATGTTGTCAATGAGTTCGTCATGGAGGTAAGATAGTTTATCAAAGACTACTGCTTCATCAGTAACATTGACAACTTGGGCGCCACCGTCGACCTCAACATCCTCAACTTGCTCCTCAACCCTAATCAACATGCTGTCAATGAGTTCGTCATGGAGGTAAGAATAGTTTGTCAAAGGTTCTTCATCAGTAACATTGACAACTTGGGCGCCACTGTCGACCTCAACATCCTCAACTTGCTCCTCAACCCTAATCAACATGTTGTCAATGAGTTCGTCATGGAGGTAAGATAGTTTATCAAAGACTACTGCTTCATCAGTAACATTGACAACTTGGGCGCCACCGTCGACCTCAACATCCTCAACTTGCTCCTCAACCCTAATCAACATGCTGTCAATGAGTTCGTCATGGAGGTAAGAATTGTTTATCAAAGGCACCTAAGCTTCATCCGCGGCGGTAGCATGGTCGAATTTTTATCGCTTGTCACGTACCATATGCCTGTCACGTTTTAACAAAGTATGTAAGTAAGTGCGAAAGTGGCGGGCATAGTGACAGTCGATAAAAATGGAACCATGCTGCGCCCGCTGATCAGATTCAGTTATTTATTACTCCCGGACCTTTGGGGGGTGTGCGTGGGGCCGAAGCCAACAGCGCAGAGGCCCTTTAAGACAATTTAATCCAAAAGCAAGGGATACATTCTTAAATTGGTCCACATTTTGTGCTGAAACCACATCTTCCAAGCCCTCACTACTCGGTTGCTTAAAAAGTGTTTGTATGGTTTACTGTGGGACCTATGCCTTTCTAATTTTAAGTGATGGCCTCTCAGACTGGTGTTGTTGTTGCGCTTGAACATTTATTAATACAATTTAGTACCTATTTTACACGTCAGCGTCCTTAACATACTCCTCAACCCAAACGAAGTCAACCTCAATTTTCTTCCGGGTCACCATTAATTTTTAATCCCGTTTTTTTCAGGTCACCGACAAAACCAGAGCGGACGTCAAGGGAGGCACCCTAATCCAATACGAAGACAAACTCCGCCTCCTCGAAATCGCCCAAGTCCCCAAAGAGCACGTGGACGACTTCAAATCCGTCAGTCAGTTCAAATTCTTCAACACCAACAACTTATGGGCCAAACTCGACGCCATACAGAGAGTGGTCGAACAGGGATCCCTAAACATGGAAATAATAGTCAATAACAAGCATTTAGGCGATGGTTTAAACGTTATCCAACTCGAAACCGCGGTAGGCGCTGCCATGAAATGCTTTGAAGGAGGTATAGGCGTGAACGTGCCTAGATCTAGATTTTTACCTGTCAAAAAGACCTCGGATTTGCTGCTAGTCATGTCAAACTTGTACAGTCTTTCGCACGGGTCTTTAGTAATGTCTGATCAGAGGATGTTCCCGTCTACGCCGCTTGTGAAGCTTGGCGACAACCATTTTGCGAAAGTGAAGGAGTTTCTGAACAGGTTCGCCACGATACCGGATCTGATTGAGTTGGATCATTTGACTGTGTCTGGGGACGTTACTTTTGGAAGAGGAGTGTCTTTGAAGGTTGGTAGAATATTTATTGATTTTGTGCATAATGACCCCTAATTATGCGGCCTTCTTAGGGTTCCGTACCTCAAAAGGAAAAAACGGAACCCTTATACTATCAATCGTGCGTCTGTCCCCCCCCCCCCCCCTTTATCTCCGAAACTACTGGGTCTAAAATTTTGAAACAAATACACAAAATAGTTCTTTACCTATAAATGACAGGAAAACTAGTAGAAATGTGCAGTCAAGCGTGAGTCGGACTTAATGTACGGAACCCTTGGAACGCGAATCCGACTCGCACTTGGCCGGTTTTATATTTTTTATTCATTTTGAATAATATCGCGTATTCGGTATAGCGATGGCGGGAGTTGAGGGGTTAAACTGTGTTGAGTGTTGTTCGAGATACTGAAATGACAGTTTGAAATGCCAATTTACTACCCAAACATGCTTGCATGCTTTTGTACTAAAATGGGGGCATTTGGTTTAAATTTAAGAAATTCCGAATGACTCTAATATCGTTTATAAATTTACTCTTTTTGATTAATATAAACTTAACAATATTTATTCTGTAACATATTTCAAAAGTTTCACACATCTTCATTTACTGAAAG
Source organism: Cydia amplana (assembly GCF_948474715.1). Taxonomy (NCBI): domain Eukaryota; kingdom Metazoa; phylum Arthropoda; class Insecta; order Lepidoptera; family Tortricidae; genus Cydia; species Cydia amplana. The sequence continues at coordinate 1,468,304 of NC_086069.1, read as the reverse complement.
AAACAAAATAATACCTAACGCTTCCTCCGGTATATTGTCAAGCAGAGGCATGAGATTTAGAACCCCTTTCTTGCCGTAAAAAATATGGCTTGGGTAAATATATATGTCAAAGGACTGTCTCATTTCAAACATAGACGCAGAGAATCATACTATCTTTGTCTTACACTAGACTAGCACCCAAAAGAAAAGGATGAGTATAGTTTTCCTGGTTCTTACTGACTGACAAATGGTTTGACCAACTATAACTACTTAAATACAGCTAGGTATTTACTTTTTTCAGGGCACGGTAATCATCATAGCGAACCACGGCGACCGCATCGACATCCCATCCGGGGCTGTCCTTGAGAACAAGATAGTCTCTGGCAACCTTCGCATCTTGGACCACTAACTTATCATACATAGTGCACCTACTTTCCAAGACCAGAGACCAGTTAATGATATAAACTGTCCCTCTTGCCGGTATCGATATTTTGGAAGACAAAATCATCTTCAGCAATCTGCGCCAGACCAGTAACTATACGTATTTTGCAACACTATAGGCCAGAAGAAAAGTAATATGGATTATAGAGTATCAAGCCTTGACACATTCAGTGCCGAAAACCCGAGTATCGGGTATTTTATGATTTTGTTCCCAGGCCGGACGACCCGATAGTCGGGATCGTGGTACAGCTTTATATGACGAAATTTTTGTGGCCTGGCGCGGATGTCTTGTTTGGCTGGGTGGCAATGAATGTGTTAAAGTAACAAAACTTCCGTGAGACAAAGACATATTATATATACGCGTTTTTCGACTTAAAATACGTGAGTGATCCGTTTTTAATATATTTAATGTGTTAAAGTACTTCTAGATACGGCGAATGTGCTGCGAACGCCTCACCAAAGTTCACTTCTTCCTCGCGTTATCCCGGCATTTTGCTACGGCTCATGGGAGCCTGGGGTCCGCTTGACAACTAATCCCAAGAATTGACGTAGGCACGAGTTTTTACGAAAGCGACTGCCATCAGACCTTCCATCCCAGAGAAACTAGGCCTTATTGGGGATTAGTCCGGTTTCCTCGCGATGTTTTCCTTCACCGAAAAGCGACTGGTGAATATTAAATGATATTTCGTACATACATAAGTTCCGAAAAACTTATTGGTACGAGCCGGGGTTTGAACCCGGGACCACCGGATTGAAAGGCGCACGCTCTTACCGCTAGGCCACCAGCGCGCTAGCGGCATATTCGTCAGATCTGGACGCACTTTTAACTTTATCGTCCTATTATTTTATAACGTTAGTACTTAGTACATACTTAATGTTTATGCAATGCAAGTAAGGATAATACCGCGTGTTATTTCAAACTTTTGTTATAATCATTTGAAATTGTTCGTAGTTTTAACCGATTAAGAACTGTTTATATATTTACTTCCAAATGGTAGACATACGTATTTTAGTCTCGACAGTATGTTAGCATGGTCTTATCTCTTATAGTAATATATTCCACATAACTATTAATGTGTTAGAGATTATAATTATAAGATCTTTTAAGTCATGCGTCGATGTTTACAACTAGTCTATAGGCAACTGCGAAATCATGTAGATTCTGAATTATGTTAAGTGTTAAGTACTTATATTATATTATGTCAATTATTTTCACGAATTCTTTATAGTATTTGCTCAGTAAATAAAAAGGTATTTTGCAAGTTAGATTAGTATTTGATAATGTACCCCATATTTATGCTGATATAAATAGTACATACATATATTATAATTTCAGACAAGGTACGAGTTAGTATTGCTGCTCTAAAATCAGTTAAGGAAAAATCCAGTATAACTAATTACGTTGTAGAGAATAAGATACTTATTTAGTTTATCTTTATTTTAAAGTCTATCTAATCGCATTATATTCTAAGCTTGCATAATATCCAATATGTATTGTAGTAATTTGCCAAAAATAAAATGTTGCTCGTTTTTATTAGCATTGTCTATTTTTAAGATTTTCTTTACGATAGTAATTAAAGCTATTGTTTAAACAAATGCTGTATTTATGGCTTGTGGAACACCACATGGCCAGCAATGTTATATAGTGATTTTATTTTTTTACGTATTTGTAAACTAGAGCTGTATTTGATATTACTTATTAGCATTGTGTCATCATCATCAATTATTGTAGTAAACTGTTGAAAAAAAAGTTCGTTTATATTTCCTTCTGATAGACACTAACCCTCTCTGATAGATCACTAGATCGCGTTATGTTTAAGCGGATGTCAAAACGAGATACGTCACAGACAGAGATGTATTGTCGTTATTATGATACTTGTCTCTGATACAAAGTACTGGGATAGGTATGTTAGTAAGAAAATTGCTTAAAAATATAAATTATTTATTTACAACAACCTAAACATAAACTTAATTCAAGACAATTGACATTCAGGACAAACGTAGTTTACAAAGTTGAGCAAAAAAACCTGAACTAAATTTAACCCTTAAATGCATGATTTATACCTGCATATTGACCCACGGGCCATCAAAATATACGATGTAGATCTACTTACATCATAATGCATTTAAGGGTTAAACAGGTACACCTACGATTCCCCACTTTTATACCTAATGTCCTAAAACTCGCCAAAAAGGGAATTGGCGTGAGCGAGATGCACGAACGAATAAACATTTTAACAAACAGACATGATTTTGATGTCACAATGTAAGTTCAAATTGGCATCCTAAGCCACGAAACTATTTTCCGCTATGATATTGATCGAGCCAAACGACTTGTGACCAAACTTAGCGCTCCGGAGACAGCAGAGAAGCCCGCGCTCAGAAGTGCCATGGACCAGAGAGACGGGTAGTGGAACAGGCAGCCTCCGTTGGCTGTGTATGCGCAGCTTAAGGCTGAAAAAAAAAAGTTGGTTCTCGGGAAAAAGAATTGACGTTAACCTGATGGCGTAGCAGTTTGCCAGCCAAAAAACGAACTTGAGGATTTCAATTTAGAATTTAGTTTTGAGGTGTCCTCATTTCGGACGCCATAACGCGTCCGCGGGATTGAACTTTCTCCTAGGGATGACCGCTAAAGACGTCGACTGACGCACAAGGCTCACAATGACGCGCCGCACATTAATATGCGTGGCGTTCAAAGGGTTTCAAGGTCAAACCAGGGTTTGGCGGGGCGACCACCGTTGCATCAAGTGTCCAAGGAATTTGTTGCTTGCTTTTGTTTGCGGGTCGTCGCCGCTCGAGCCTCTCCGTTGGCACACTAAGGCCCGCCATACACGGACCGCTTGTAGGGCAGCCGACTGCTTCAAGCCGTCCGTTTATGGCGGGCCTTAGTGCCGACAGCATGGTTAAACCGAAGCTGCGACTGCTTGAAGCTGTCGGCACTGACGTTCTAAGGACTCCATGTGAGGCCCGCCTAAGAGTTAAGCGTGTTGCTGTCCGTCCGTAGCAATCGAAACGCAAATGTCATTGTCGCACTAATATGGAAGAGTGATAGAGACACAAAGCGATTCGATGGCGACGCGATAGCGATTGTCACCTTGGCTAGGCCGCCTGGTATAGGTACTCACAGCTGATCAGCATGTAAAGCATGTAGCCAGGTATGTGGGACAGGAGAGCTGTGACCGCGAACGAAGTCCCCAGGGCCACGGCTTTGTCATCAGTCAGCACGGAGCGGACGATCACCATACTCTGCATGAGGAGGGCGGCTCCTGTAACGTCAGATACGTTGAACATCTCTCTCTTATAGGTACGTGATGACTGAATAATGTCCACCAACGCTCTCCAAGCCAAGGGTCTTGGGGTCGGCTGCTTATTGTGAATGGTGCTCTTCTAAATTCCATTCAATCATTGAGAGAGAGAGAGAGATAGAGAGAAGGTTGAGTCCTCACCTGCCATGGACAGCACCAGCGCGAACAGCAGCTGGTATATGTTGAAAACAAACGCGCAGTCGGAAAGAGAGCACGCCCCGCGCGCCGCGCGCCCGCCACCGCACGAACACTCGGAGAACAATCTGTAAGGTAAGTAGATGGGTCATTTTATTTAAAGTTGTCCCCTACACTTTTTTTTTTAATTTGTGAATTTATATGTTATTTCTATTCAGGATCGTGAGCTCGTGAGCTCTTTCTATCCTAATAGGAGAAAAAAAGTGTCCCAAGGTTTTTTTCCCATTCCGTTACCATTTTTTCATAGACTTTGTGTGGCGGTTTCGGAATGGAAAGATCGAAAAATGTTTGGAAATCTTGGGACACTTTTTTTATCCTATTAGGATCAAAAGAGCTCATGATTCTGAGTAGAAATAACATAAAAAATCCCAATTTTGAAAAAAGAGTGTAGGGGACAACTTTAAATAAAATGGCCCAGATACATTTTTATACCATGCGGACGCGTCGCTTGTACCTAACTTCAGTGGTTTACAAGCGCGTACGATTGAGGGGCAGTAGTTTTCGAGTTACCTAAGACAAATTGTAGAAATTTCTAACACCAATGATCGAAATTCTTCTGTGTCCCTAATCGGTACCAACCACTTTTGTAAGTTTGGAACCAAATAAGCTTACAGAAATCCGTTGAGATCTTCAACCTCTTGGCAGCCGGCGAGGCACGGTGAGAAGTACGTGGTGGTGGTGTTGATAGTGCATACCGGACTGAAGCCGTAGCTGTCGGCTGAACACCTGCAAAATATATTTAGTTAGGACATTGCTGGGACAGGACTTTCTGGAACACGCTGGATATACTAGTTCTAGTTCTCATAGGACTTGCCGAAGCTTTAAAATACGAGTACCCTTCGATTTCTTGAACATGCATATTGCTTACCGGCTGCTCGTACTCCGCATCGCTCCCGGCTATAACACCAATGTTACAGTCCAGAAGGCTGATGACCACCAAGGGTACAGCAGTTACTATCACTACAATACATTAATATACTTTGGATAGACTAAGCTCTCATAGGACTCGCCGCACAACGGCAGCCCGTACTCCGCATGGCTCCCGGCTGTCACCAAAGTTACAGCCCAGAAGGCTGATAACTACGACGGGGACAGCGGTTGTTATCGCCACGATACATTAATACTTACACAATTAAATTAAATGATTTAAAGACAATGTTCCTCCAATGGTTTCCCACAATGGATAGACTTCTCATAGGACTTGCCCAAGCTTGAAAATACCCTTCGATTTCTCTGTCATACCCGCACTGCATGCTGCACACCGGTAGCCCGTACTCCGCGTGGCTCCCGGCTATGTCTCCAATGTTGCAGCCCAGTAAGCTGATCACCACTAAGGGTACAGCGGTGGCTATCGCCACGACACCGCCGACGCGCGCCGAAGTCGTCGCCTTCACGCCGTCGCTCCGGCGGCCCGAGAAACGGGTGCGGAATATCTGGAAGTAAACATCACGCATTGACTTTACCATACCATACCATATCACTATCTCACACTCGCTTGCCATGAACACGTACTGAGTGTGTGAGAAGTTTTTATTTTATAATCAGGCGGTAAGAAAATTATAAACGTTAAATTAACTGCTGACATGAGAATGTACTAACCATGACGAAAAAGACGATGACCAAAGTTCGGAAAATGTTGGTGACTTGCCGCGAAGCGCGCGGATCCTGTCGTTTGGTCTCAATGTGGAATTGAGCCTGAAACACATTGATTAACGTTAGATTTTTTAAACATTGATACTTAAAAATAAAGTTCAAACTGTTCAGAGGTAAGACCGAACACACAATAGCAAGTTCACTAGCGATGATCTATCTATGGGTATGTCCATTGTTTTTAAAAGCGAGTAAAAATAGGCACTGACAATATTTTGTCTTCCGCTGTCAAACATTAGTTTTGATAGACAGTGAAAATTCTATACAGATGTAGTGCATGACATAATTATTTTTCTTCGTATTTTCACGGAAACTTACGAACGTGTCTTAAGTCAGCGTGTATGCATGCTGAACTAGCATGACAAATTATACGAACGATTCCGAGAAAATACGATGGAAAACAATCATCTATTGATATAGTGATAGTCTCTGCGGAAAGAGAAGAGTCGTGAAATGTATGGGATCCAATACATTCTATAACTCTTCCCTTTCCGCACAGACTCTACATGGTTAACAAACCTCGACAATGTCGTCATCAAATCGCACGAAGCCGAACACAGCGGCGGAGAGAAATGCGATCGCGATGCTCTGGACCACAACAATCTTGTTGCGGAGCACGCGACACAGTGTTGAGAATAATTCTGAAATATATAATAAGTATATACGGATTTTATTAACAGGTCATAATATTTATTCTGGTTTACATATACGGCTTAAGATCCGTTTTCCGACTGTGCCTGTTTCACTTCACATGGTCTTTGGCATTTTTTTTTGTGAGTCCATGATTAGACATTATAGTATTGACACCTTGAGTACCTAACACTTGTAAATATAACAGTGGCTAACAGACAAATTATTTTTCTAGAATTCTGCCCCACGTATAAATAAATAAACAATAGAATGCTGTAGGAAATTACAAAATCCATGTCGATGTTCTAAACAATTCGTTATTCCTATAGTAATGCTGTCGCATTTGGAATATAGCAGTTAGCTTACCTTTGCTGACCATTTCACCGTCAGCCCCCTTATTCTGGGTCTTGCGTCTCGGGAACAGAGTGAACAGTATCGCGAACATGATCGTCAGCATACAGAGGGACAGGTGAGAGTGCCACCACTCGTCTCGGGTGGAGGACGGAGTCAGCCAGTTCACGCCGTTCAGGCCCAGGGAGAGGCGGATTGTGATCAGTATTCCTGGGATACAAGTAGAGCACATATTTTGATCTATGCTTGGAAGGAATATTTTAGGTGTTTGTTAATCCTACCGGCTGCGCCATGTAAAGTATCGGGAAATCCGTAATAAAACTATCACAGCTTGATCGTATACTGCTTTATTATGTTGTTGCATGCCATTACAACCTACCCTACATCATAATCTACTGATATAATAAATTATGTGCACATGTAATTGCAATACCCTTTTCGGGTAACATGTTGTAATATAACTATTGTACCTATAGTAAGACCCTGTACGCCAACATGTGAGCAATAAAGATAGTATATTCTAAATACTGATAGACTGTTATTGAGCTTATGGGTTTTAGAATTAAGGTAGACTTTGGTCGGGTAAATCAGGTAAGCGGTTAGTACCAACATAGCAATGCAGTATCTGCTTCATTTATTAGAATATCCAGAATAATATTGTACCTATTGGGCAACTTAGAACCAAATGAAGTTTAACTCTCGTGGTACTTGCTCTTTGATATTAACGAGAGAGAGAGAAGACAACGAGAAATATTAACGAAACGAGAACCACAGCAAGAATTTCGTTCCACAATTTCGTTTTCTATAACCTGTGACCGGTGATGACTACCGTTACACCGTTGTAGCGTGAGTCATCCTTTTAATCAATGTCAAAGTTGGCAGTTTGTTTTGTAAAACCCGCTCACCGTAACGATACGCTCCATGCTGAGGCTCATGATCGTCCACATAAACGAAGCCATGCGCGAACAGACTGAGACGCGCGAGGACGCAGAAGGCGGCAGTCAAGCACAGCATGGCGACGCGAGGGACCCAGGGATCGTCTTCGGGGTTCTCAATGGTTTTGTAGTACGATGTTATTTCCTCGCCGCCACATAGCTCTGTATAGAAGGATAAGTTTAAAACCGCCTTTCTAGCTGTTTAAAAAGGCAACAGTTAACTTTAAGTATAACAGCTTTTATATAAGTATAAAAGCTGTTATACTTAAAGTTAACTGTTTGTCACTTCAAATTAAGATTGAAAGAAACTTCAGCTAGTTGATATTATTATACTGAAGATGGTTTAGACTGGTGAAAATTTAGCTCCTTAATTTAATGTTGTTGATTTTATCAACAATCGGAGACTATGTTCACTTCACCTTTGTTACTTTCGCAAGAATGCCAAAGTTTCTAATAACGGAAGGACAACATTTAAAAAACTAACACCACAACCACCACGTTCAGCCTAATTAAGGACGGCAGACATTCACCAAATTTCTGCCTTCATCTAATTTCATCAAACCGTAAACGTATTTTTTATTGAGATGAGTTGAACCTGATATATAAAAAGATCAGGTCAGTAAAGATTAAAAAGATGAGGATTGCTCAATAGAAAAACAACTTACCCACAGTGGAGTCAGTAGTGTCTTTAAAAGGAAAGGCTAGCACAAGCAGGCCGGCAGCGGCGGCCGCTGTTAGCCAAAAAGACAAGGCAAAGTTCTTCCTGGCTTGGCCACACCACGCGATGAGTGCGCCTAGACCAAACTCTACTAAGCCCGCGCCGATGGTCACCCAGTCTGAAATGCCATAGAAAAAAGGAATAAAGAACTTGAAAGAATGAAGCAATATTCTCAAAGGTAAGAAGTGGAGCTTTAGTCAAGATTCGACGCAAAGCACGCTTTAGACTGGGATCACGCTAAGTTTGCTTCGACTGCTTTTGGCAGTGTCAATGTACGGGTTACCTTTAACTTGTCTCACCAATAAAGTTTTTATAAATAGATCCTTTCGCCCGATACTTTCTGCTATTTTCCTGCCTATTTACCAGGGAACAATTCTTTGTCTCTCCCTCTCAGCAAAGTTTCCAGAAAAACGATAGATGTAATAACACCTTTAGCGTGGTCCTGCTGTACGAGACTTTCAACCTGCCTTACCATGAGTGCTCTCCGGCACATGCCCCAAGGCCGCTTCTCTTTTGAGCAACAGCGTGACATTGGTGTCCAGAAGCACGAGTATCAGCAGGGCGCCCTGGAGACAAAGGCCGAAGAACGGTGTCGTCAGGACGTATGTGCTGAGTATGTGCCATAGCTTGAGTAGCGGCTGCGGGACACCTGAAATAGGGTATTTGACTGTATGTAAAATAAATAATTTCACACCATGCATGAATTAAAGCACCAGATAATTATTAGAAAAACATAGCAGTTATTTTTAAACACAAGTCGTATTCAGTAAATCGGATAGAAATAGAAAAAGTTGGTGAGTTGACCGTGACGTCATTGTGTAAAAAGATAAAGATAAAAAAATAGTTTATTCAAGTAGGCATAATTATAATGCGCTTATGAACGTCAAATAAAGCTAATCGGCTCCAACCCTACACCTCTGCCCCGAGAAGATTTAAATCCCCCCTCAATTGGAGGAGGGTATCCTAATATGGGACCGGCAACAAACTCGGCGGGACACATCTTTTAAAAAAAAAATTACATCTTATAATTAACATGCATAAAAAAATACAAATTAAATTACTATAATTCATGCAATTATACACATAAGGTGTAATAGAAATTTGATTTTAAAAGATATACATATGTACATGGAATCATACAAATACGTAGCTCTTTCAGAAAACATATCAAATTCTTACAAAAGGAAAAGAAAACAAAGTTATTAAAAGAAATGGAAATACACATTATATAAATCCGATCGATTGTTATGAATTTTTCATATAAATCTCATTTAGTATATGAGATTTATATGAAAAACTCATCTATGTATTTGACTACTAATAGTCACAATGACGTCGAACATTACACAATGACGTCACGGTCAAAAAGTTAGGTACCTACTCTTTTATAAGCATATATCACGTGTTTGATAAACGGATTTTAGCTAATAAATAATACTTAATTATAGATTTATCTTTTATTATCTTGTCACAGGGGGCAGTTACCACGTTTATGTTTTAATGATAATGTATATATACGTAGCGTTTGTCATCCGTGTTATCGTAGTGCTAAATATTTTCGAAGTGAAAACTTCTTTAGCAGCGCTGTGCACTTTTTGTGATGGCGAAAAAATGTTAAACTCGCGACAGGTCACGTGACCGTAAGATTCGTAATACGTAAGACGAACACGTGACCTGATCGAAAAACTGTTACAATGTCATTGAGGTTTCATTTCTGCCGGCACTCCCGGAGTGCAACCCGTTGTTTTTTTACAGTAGGTACATATGGTGCTAATTTACCGCCCTAGTGCAATAACTAGCACGACGTATACGTGCATATGTCAAACATTTAAAGGGCCATATGTACTGTAAAACGTTATACAATACACGTGCGAAAAAGTAATTTGCAACTCGTGTCGATTTAAAAAACTCCCTTCGGTCGTGTTTCAATTTATCGCCACTCGTTGCGAATTTCCTACCTACTTTTCGCACTTGTACCGTAATGTACTAATTAAAGTAGGTATAGTACATGTAGCATTGAGTGAGTAGAGGCGCGAGCTATTTGGTATTTGTATTAGCCGCGCTTTATTTACTTCCTACAGAGTACTTCCCCACTAAATCTGCAACAGTATACATTATGATAGACCACAACGTTATTGTTTCCACTGTGCATGAACTAGTTTTATAGGTACCAAAGGCGTAGCGTCAACAAAATTAGTAGGCAAGCCAGAGCTTAATATTTAGTTGTCCTTCTCAAGCCAGAGCTTATTTCGTTGTCCTTCGTCTTTGCGAGTTGTGGGAAAAATACGCAACTGTCTGTAAATTGGGTGAGCTAATAGGAATCAAGTTGATGGACTCTGCCACCAGTACCTGCTCAATAGTAAACAAGTAACTTCGTGTGCACCCACAAGCTGTTAACTATTGTCCACAGGAGAGAAAAGTGTACAGTTCGGACGAACACAATAAAAATCTCCTTTGTGGACAATATAAGCTTAGTTATCGGCTTGGCTGAAAATCAGCGGTCTCGCTGAGTCTCATCCATTTTACTGCACAAATATTTGTAAATTCTACCTGTTTTTTTTTTCAATGTACTTGCAATTCGTTGTGTTTTTTTGTGTCGGTAAATAAATATCTTTTTTTTTGTGGGCAACGTACCTAATGATGTTATCATACTTCTTCTTCTTTGCCTGTCCCTATTACCAGTTTATCTGGGGTCGGGTCTCCTTGTATGCCTGCGCCAGAGTGCCCTGTTCTGGCTTGTCTGTGTACTCAGGTTCTCTTTCTGGATCTCTTTCTGCATGTCTGGCCACCAGGTGTTGGGTGGTCTTCCCCTGCCTCGATATTAGTTGGCTATATTTTCATGTGGATAAGGGTTAACTAAGAAAATTAACCTTTATAGCCCTTAAATTTTGGGTATGTCGACAGGAAAAACACGAACTCAGCTTTGTGTTTGACCTAAGCTGCTTTTGCTTTTAACTTGGTATATGCCTGGGTGCCTGGGCCTTCTGTTCTGTATTTGCTGTAGGTACTATAAGTACCTATCACCGTCCTTACAAACAAACAAACTGGATAACATTTTCCTACTTACCAGTGGCAGCCATTATTAACCTAAAATTAACACTCCCCACTTCACTAGTTACTATCCAATTTCTATTAGATTTAATCTAGCCCGGATAGCATCTACTTCTATAAGTCTATAAGTACTACACATGAGCACTGTCATCGATCAAAACACATTTGTTTCCATGGACTTGCGTCGATGAATTGAGTTTATCAGAGCTTATCACCATATCGGGAGATAGCGGCGATCGCTAACTAATGTATGTTTCCGGCAACTTCGTTTATATATATATTATTTAAGGCTATATAAAAAAACATCCTCCTAAGAACAGAGGAAAAATGCTCACTTGCGACAAGTCACTTATATAAATATCTTACCGCCTAGCCAAGATGACAATGCACTATGTACTATCTATTTTATAAATAAAACAAACATACATAAGTACCTACTAACAGTAAAAATGATGATTCATTAGTACAGAAATATATAAAACTGTTGTGATTACTGATTAGAGTGGTTAGGTAAAACAAGGAAATCTGTTTTGAACAACATGTTGATCGGTATGTGAGAAGATAAGATTATAAAGCAATAAAAAGGTATAAATCAAAATACGGCATTATTTATAATACAAACTTTATTCTCACTGAGTGCATAAACAAAAGTTGTGATTTCATAAAAAAAACTACATTAAAGCTTAGTTTATATGCCTACTTAGAATAAATTATGATAAATATAATTAAATTTATAATAAACAACTAAAGCATTGCTTTACAGTCAGAAATACTGCACAGAATTGTAGATAATCTTTGATTGCGAATACAACTGAAATATTTAATAGGTATGAAGTAATAAATATGATTGCGTTTCTATTTTCGTGTGCTAGGTGTAGGATTCCTTTTCACAAGTTTAACTACATATAACACATACACTCATGTGCACGACTCATAAAAATTAAAACATAATACATATATCTATTGTAACAACCTATGAGTTTGAGACTGTTTATTTTTCAACCGTACCCCGGGAAGCTGTCAATTTTCGGGGGACTGATTGAACTGTCAATTTGATTTTCGATGATATCGACATCAAGGGACGATCGTTTTATACATGTAATCGAGGAAAGCACTATTAACAATTAGTTTTTAATAGGCTTCCATATTCCGCTCTTTGTGAAGGCACTATACAAAACTACCCACCCAACCTCTCTGTAGATGTAGCTCTTTACTTTCTAGTCAAAAATTTATCCCGAAATCATTCAAAGAGTGCTATTGCTAATTCCTAGTTCCTATCAGCTCAATTATTCGCTACAGTCTCTTCTATCCAAGGCACAAAGTTGGTGACCCTAGTGTATATGCCGGGGAAGCCTGCCTCAGCACATTTCTTGCCGTAGGACACTACGCCGATCTGGTAGAAGAATGTGGTTCGAGTCTCGCTGTTGTACTGGAGAAGGAGAAGATTAGTTTCACATGGTTAGATATTTTAAGACGATGATTTATCTTCAGGTAAATGGATGGCGTCGGTATTATTATAATCATGGCTAAATCTCGTTTTGTATCCATGGCAGCGAAGATAACTTTAAGAAAAACTTAATTTAGTATGCAGGTTCAGAATAACTCGGTACTCTCAGTAGAAGTATGTAGTATCTTATTGGTCACAAATAAAAAGTTTGGGTACATTGCAAGAGACTGACTACTTTGTCTTCTTTAAATGTGGATACATGGAAAGTCACACGAAGTGGACTTTTTTTTATAATTTGGCTTTAAAGAAAAATGTCTTTGTAGGTACTTCGTACTAGTCAGTGTAATTAAAGTGGTACTTACAATAGGCTGCATGAGCGGCCCCCCACTGTCCCCTTGACACGCATCTTTCCCCCCCTTCTTAAAGCCAGCGCACAGCACCCGCTGGTCGATCACCTGGGCCTTGTACGCTGAGTATGCTTGTGCGCAGAAGTCGTTGCTGAGTACCGGCAGTTGGAGCACTTGGAGGTGCGTGGCGGATGGACCACCTGGAAAAACAATCAATATAGGTATTAGGTAGGTACATATTACTTACATGGGATCTTGGACAAATCAACAGGGATATTCAAAACTAGAGCCAAGTAACAAGTAGGTAATAAGTTTTTTTATGCAGGGTGAAAAGGAAAATAAAGAATAGCTAACACTAACGGAATTCCGTGTCACCCCAACCGGCGATGAGTGGCGTGTAGTTCTCATAGCTGCGCGAGCGCAGTTCGCCACTGCGCGGGATGCAGATGGGCTGGATCAAATCTGAAACAAATGGCATATAACGCTAAAGTAAGTAGTAAAGAGGCGTAGGTATAGTAAAATCTCCAATTCCAACGATTCGTTGTAAGGACTTTTTACAAAAAAGCTTTATGTTTACGCAATAAGAGCGATTAAATTGTACTTGAATGCTAGGTTTCGTGGAGGAGCTAGGGTGGTTAGAGTAGCGCTACCTCATTTTTCATGCAAAATAGGCACAATGATTATCGATTTGCTGAAAATACCCAGTATATTTGATGATCAAACGAACTTCTTGAAGTGAAGTTCGATCGAAATTATATGAGTCACTTCATTTGAAGATATAATTATATATTAACCATGTAGTTCCCCTATTGTACAGGTAGCATCGCACACATTTAAGAGTAACTATTTTGATTAAAACTGTCAAAGCAACTTCCGCCCACATCCGGTTACCGCTCACCGGCATGCCGCTCTTCATTATTTTTAGAGAAGGCAGAAACCAAAACTTATATCAGGGTTCTAGGGCGGGAGGGACCTTATATTATACTTCACTTGTTCTTCCGAGAGATTATTATAACTTGTAGTAGTGTTCTGGTACGGCCGTTGTCACAATATTTAGAGAATCCGTTAAAAAACGAATTTTTTGTAGGCGCCTACGTAAATTGAATAGCAAACTTTTTCTCCCCCCCAACCCGCACCAGCCGCCGCCCGCTTCATCGATACGTCACCTCGTCATTCTTTGTTCTTGTGCGCCGTTGTTCACACGCATCATCATTCATCATGGATAGGGCATCGATTCGTCGAAAGTTAGAAAATCTTATGCGAAATCTAAAGCGAACAAGATCACCATCTCGATCAGATTCTTCACCTGATCGTGCTTCTCCTCCAAAAAGGCGTTGTCGAAGAAGAATTATTTCTACCGACACATCGGAATCAGAGCCTGACAACGAAATTATATTTCGTCACTTCATTTTTCAGATATAATTATATATTAACCATGTAGTTCCCCTATTGTACAGGTAGCATCGCACACATTTAAGAGTAACTATTTTGATTAAAACTGTCAAAGCAACTTCCGCCCACATCCGGTTACCGCTCACCGGCATGCCGCTCTTCATTCTTTATTTGTGCGTGGTAGCGTTCACACGTCGTCGGTCTAGTTGCCGAAATATTCGACACAAGACCACATTGCTTTTTTAATAACGATCTTCGTTTCGTACTATGGTGTTAGCTGTGAGATTACATTTTATTCGTTGTGCAATATAAAAAATATTTGTTATTAATATAGTTGGGCAATCCTTCAACTTGAAGGACATACATAAATCCTGGGGGTTAGTCGAGAACTAACACGAAGGAATAAATCATCCTGGGGGTTGGTCGTGAACCAACACGAAGGAAAGTCTGTTCGTATTTCGAACACCAATTTCGCCTGGGGGTTGGTCGTGAACCAACACAAAGGAAAGTCTGTTCATATTTCGAACACCGATTTCGCCTGGGGGTTGGTCGTGAACCAACACGAAGGCATAAGATCGCACAACGAAACAGAGGGCCTAGATATTCATATTGGCGCATTTTTCATAGTAGGTACCCATGGTACCATGGTTGCAATAAAGAATTACGAATTATGTTATGTGAAAAATGTATTGTCTTTAAAATGGTAAATATGCTTTATTATAGAGCCGAGGGAGGCTTTCTTTTTACTTGGTTTTAGATGGCCTAACATATAAAAATATATTTGACAAAGTATAATAAACAGAAACCCTAATGCGCCCAGAGGTCTAATGTGAATCAACAATAAAGACTATCTCACATATTTTATAATTAACACAGTAGTACATTGCTTACATGTACCCACATAAATAATATTAATACAGGAGGTAGTTATAACTTGTCTCTAAAAGTGGGAATTGCTAGATGTACCTACATCACGTCACATTATTACTTTATAGTAATAAACAAATGAAGTGGTGCGCTGACAGTGGTGCATACATTTTGGTGACGATGAAACTTTAACAACTTCGGTTTACTCCATGAACCTATAATATTACGGACGGAGTTTCGCTTACAACACAACTGTGATTCCAACATCCACCAGTTTCATAGTATTTACGCGTGACACACACACATTGACTGCCCACATCCACCAGTTTGCCGTCAGACGAATCGAAACGTCATTGAAGTAAACATGTCGAAGAAAAATATAAAATATGCCGGCATGCGTAGTTAAATCCTGCTAGAATTGTACCGATCGAAAGAAAAAAAGTCACGGAATAACTTTTCATACTTAAGATTATCAATTAGTACGTAAAATCACGATAATTTGTTGTTTATAAATTATCAAACTGCAAAACAGGAGTGTGACCAGTAACATGAATAGGGTAATTTCCCGAAAGTAGGGTAATTGATACCCTTCTTATTAAATCATTATGTATTAAGAGATCATTTAGGTAAATGGTTAAATTATTGATTGTGCATTTCAAACTAGGTCGGTATGGTAATTTCCCGATACTAAGGAGATTAGACGCTTACATGCATGTTTGATAGTTAACGTTTGTTTGTTATGTATTATAATTTTTTTGTTGAAGAAAACCAGATATGTATGTTTCAAGTTAAATGTATAAATTTAAAAAACATGACGAACTGATTTCATTACGATGCTAAATATCATTAGGTATTGAAAATAATGTTTGCACAAAGTAATTGTGCAATATTGCACATTTTCAAGACCTATAAAATCAGATACGTACACACCTTTTTTATTGTCTAACGTAAAACTGTCCTAATTTTTTTATTTGAAAACAAGGACGATATTAAAAATAATTGTTTCACCATTAGGGGAGAATTTGTGTTACATGGTAACACTCGTCTACACGCACACATTCAAACCGTCCGCCATTGCAATGTCACAGTTTGTCTTAGGTGACAGTCCGTCCGTAATATTCTAGGTCCATGGTTTACTCTTACATTAAACTGCATAAAAAAGAGTCAACCAAATGAGTACATAAAAATATATTTATAATGTCAAGATCGCTTATAGGCGAAGTCAGTAAATAAGTATTACTTATTGTCTGATTGAGATATTGTTTTAAAGTGAAATAAAATGATTTATTCATTTGAGTCATCCAACTATAAGGAGTACACCTAATTCAATTGAATTAGAGGAACATGAGTTTATTCATCATAATTTATCTAATAAACCCACTTGAACAATTTGTGAGTACTGAATACGAAACACTTTTTACGCCTTTTTCATCATTAATACATCAGTTCATGTCGAAGCTGACAAAGTGTCAAGCGTCATTTAGAGTAGGTACCATGACCATCCATCTGAGAATAATAATAAAAACTAACTAGGTACCTAATTAGGTAACCTATTCATATTATAATATTCCATTTTTCAAAACGATTATCCTTTAAAGGATTACCCTCAGAGTATGCCCTTAAAAATATAAATAATTAAATAGGTAATAGAAACCGTAAAACATAAACAAATGAATGTATGGTATGGTTCAATAAGTTTCATGTGTCGGTCACGGTACCCCTCCAGCCATTGTCAATACAATGCTGACAATACGATGGTACCTACTATGCAATACGCTTTTGCCAAGTTTAAAATATATGTAGGTACCTACCTTCATATCATAAATGTATTATCCGTAGTTGGTGGGACCCACCACTTATACTTCTTTTGCTATCTAACCATATCACTATGTCATTAATACAGCATATGTTATTAATATAGCACATTCATAATATATGTCATGGCGTCAAGATGAAATCACTAAACATATTTGTTTTCTAAACTCACAATACAACCACAGTAGCAATACAGCAAATACAATATTTTTATTATGCCAACAATATTTTATTTCCGACAGAGCGAATATTTGGATAAAAATAGAAGGCATAAGTTTGAGTTTTGTTGCTTATTACTTACCTCAAATTCTGCGGATTGCTCTCGTAGTTGATTGCTGTAAATAGGTACCTGTTTAGTTCGCGCTGCGGGAATAGAAGCTGCAACAGTTGCAACACCGATATCTATGCAAATATGGCCATTCATTCCTTGTTGTCAATAATATTATAAAATGATAAACAGAGGTTCATCCCCTATAATATATCTTTATTCAAATGTAAAGACTCGTCACATGGAGTTATGTACAAATGTACAGTAAGCTAATTACAAATGATGTTTGTTGAGTAGGTACGCTGACTTTACCTACTCGGGTTTTAACTGGTTATTAGGTAAGTACTATGCACAATTGCACATTCAGTAACTCAAACAGTATACATTAAGTTTATAAAATTGGATCATACATATACTTATTCTGGTGCCATTAATGGACCTTGGCCCTTGGATCATCTTTTATATGTATGTAATATGAGCGCAATAATAACCATTCGAGTTTGAGCAAATTATTTGAAAGATTACTACGAAAGTTGAGTAGCAGTATAGTCTTACCTGTAGTATAGTTATACCTTTTGGTAATGCTACACATGTGATAGCGCATGATTGAACCGAAAGCATAATTATGCACGTTCATATCGGTATTTGTTATAGATCGCAAACATGATGGATTTTGAAATTTGGTTAAAATAAAATTTATATATTTTTTTTCTTGGATAGATCCAGAGGACCTAACGATATTAGACACGTTATATATGTAAAAAAAAAAAAAAAAAAAAAACTTAGTTTGAAGTTGACAGTCTTGAAACGCGCTAGGCCGCGTGAGTCTTTAGAATGTCCGTTGTGTCACAATTTGTTCAGCAGGAGCTGCTATAAGTTGACATGCGTGTGCATAACTAAATTTTCTCAGTGTCGCTGTCTGCTCAAACGTCACACGGCCGACGCGTCAAGACGCGGGGAACGATATCACAGCCACAGCGTATCCCGTCCTGCATGGAGGTAACGCTGGGTTGTATGGTTGTATCGTTAGCCTAAATTACGTTATGACTCTTAGACGAGCCTGTTTTTGATATCAAGTAGTACCGCTCGCAGCCTCTAATTCCACATCGCGGACAAGGACCGCTAGCGAACTTTAAAACCTTTTTTCACAAAAGGACATTTTAAGAGTTTATAACACCTTTTCAAATCAAATTAAATTAAATGTAAAGTTGACCACAAATTATTAGTAGAATTCTTATCAATTACCTACGTTTTATCAACAAATTGAAACGGGATTATTAGGATTTGTTCTAACATCGTAATGTGTTCAAAAAATTTAACCTAGCTATACCTAATATGGACCTTTGTTGAACCTGCATCACTAAACTTCCTTTGTGCTTTTTAACAATGCTTTATGACTCAATTTGCACAGTAAACTTGTGTATAATGTACACATATTATGTCCTGAACTTGGTGTGCAGTACACGGCGTTCGATATTATAGTAATAGATAAATATTTAGATAATAACTTGGGTACTTGATTGCCTAAAAAGTTAAAAACACAACCCGTTAATACAGTTGTTTGCTAATTTTGGTTCAGTTTAGTTTCTCGTGCTTCTGGATTCCTTTAGGATAGCAGTAAATAAATCAGAAAAGGTAGTATCATGGCTTCATGAAAAAGGATCATCAGATCGTATTATTTTAACTTAAAGTTAAACGACTACTAAAATACGGTTTTAAATCATATAACTTACTTGGTGACATATGTGGTATATTTGGGACACTAATTGTAAGTTAAAAACATAACATCCAAAATGGGTACAACATAATAAAATAAATCCCAAGAATAAAGAATAAAAAAAAAAAAAAAAAGTCAATATTCTACACGCACGGCGATTTTTATTTATTTTTTATTTATTTTAGTTATTTATTACACAAAAGTTACAACTTTTTTGTTAAGGACAAAGCTCCACAAAACTACATTTGTTTGACTGTGGAGTCGCATTATTAATTTTAAACTAATTAATTAACGATTATTTTACAAACGAATGTTTTGAAATATTGAACTTTAATAGGCATAAATTATCTCATACCAATGACACTATTTATGAGTACCTAGCAGCCTAATATATTCAGTACACTTGGGCCAAATAAGAATTGGCGTTCCGGTTTAGCACCACGGTTAACAAACACATTCCACCTGAATTACTCGTTTTAATAAATAATAAATAAATAACCTTTGTTATAAATAAAATAAACCTTGGATCTGTTTTTAAATGTTTTTTACTATACTTTTAATAATATATTTCTAATGCCAGTGCGTTGTGTACGTAACGAACAGTATTTAAAAATACTGCGTTCAGTGGAATATAAACTGAGGAAAAATAAATTCATTCGGGACGCCCCGGCGCCCATGCGATAGTCAGGAGGAATCTCCTAACTTAGACAAAAAAAAAAAAATAAAGATAAAAGAAAAAGACAACCAACACTTTTATCTTTTTTCAACCAAAACTTATATCTCTAAACATCTACATGGTTAATATATAATTATATCTGAAAAATGAAGTGACGAAATATAATTGATGATCAAACGAACTTCTTGAAGTGAAGTTCGATCGAAATTATATGAGTCACTTCATTTGAAGATATAATATAAGGTCCCTCCCGCCCTAGAACCCTGATATAAGTTTTGGTTTCTGCCTTCTCTAAAAATAATGAAGAGCGGCATGCCGGTGAGCGGTAACCGGATGTGGGCGGAAGTTGCTTTGACAGTTTTAATCAAAATAGTTACTCTTAAATGTGTGCGATGCTACCTGTACAATAGGGGAACTACATGGTTAATATATAATTATATCTTCAAATGAAGTGACTCATATAATTTCGATCGAACTTCACTTCAAGAAGTTCGTTTGATCATCAAATATTAACGGTAAGTTCATATTTCGTATATTATCCTTGTTGCAAGTATTGTCTGGATGGCTTACGCAACAAGCAGCCCGTTACGTAGTTGCAAGTATCGCCTGGATGGCATACGCAACTAAAAAAATCTGCCAGTTGCAAGTACTACCTGAATGGTATACGCAACTATGCATAAAACTTAAAATTGTACAAAAAATGATCGTACTAAAAGGGTAAAAAGCCAAATGACCTAGATTCCGTTGCAAGTGTCGACTGCATGTCTCACGCAATGATATAAGGTCTACCCTCATAATATATATTTTATTTTTCAATTTCAGTTGCCAACGAATTACAATATGAAGACGAAACAGACGACGTATTTACACTTTTGGGCGAGGATCCAACGCAAAATAAGGAATACAGCGATGATATTCATGCTCATCTCGCCGTTAGATGGACTCACATCCTTTCAAAGGGTTTGAAAAAAGAACTCCGCTCGGATTTATTAAAAAAGTACGTACCTCCAGCTAATTGTACTTTTTTGGAGGCTCCAAAGCTTAATGAAGAAATAAAGGCAGCTGTTATAGATTCTTCAGTAAAGCGGGATGAAAAATTAGTCATAAAGCAGTCTCAACTTGGATCCGGTATTACTTGCTTAGGTCGAGCGCTAGATGCCGCTTTTAAAATACCAGACAAACAGTCTCGCGAATTGATTGTTAAACATTTAGGTGAAGCAGGACAAATATTATGCGATTTACATTATTTGGACACTATAACACGAAGATCCTTGTTAACTCATGGACTTAACAAAAATACTAAGGATGCGGTAAAGGACCTCACACGAGACAAGCTTTTATTTGGCGAAAGTCTTTCAGAGACATTAAAGGCTATAAAAGCCTGTTCTAGATCCGCATCGGACATAAAAAATAAGCCTGCAAAGTCGGCTCAGCGTTCAAATGACAGCACAGCTGGGCCTAGCACACACAGGACTGCATCAAACTCTTTAAACTGGAGGGGCCCGTCGCGTCGCACAGCGTATCAAGCGATGACGACGGGTGGCTATCGGGACCGTCGCCAGTCAGCAGCTGCTCCAGCCCGGAGACAGTACAACCGGAACCCCAGGCACCCGTCGTCGACATCGACCAAGAGATATTAGCTCATTCTCAGGTAATGCAGTCTGCGGGAAAATTGCAGTATTTTTATGCTCAGTGGCAACAAATAACCACTGATGAAGTTATTTTGTCTTGGGTTAGAGGTTTCAAAATACCCTTTTCTCGAAAGGTACATCAAAATGAACCTCTTATTACTCTTCCTCATAATGCCGACGAGGATAAGTGTTTTTTAAAGGAAATTCGAGAACTGATTTTTAAAGGGGTAATAAATGAATGTTTACCTTGTAAAAATCAATTTGTATCTAGAATTTTCTTGCTAAGCAAGCCAAATGGCGACAAACGAATGATACTTAACTTAAAAGAATTAAATAAATTTATTGACACAGCTCATTTTAAGTTAGAAGATCTTAGAACGGCAATA
The DNA here is from genome assembly GCF_948474715.1 of Cydia amplana. Classification (NCBI taxonomy): domain Eukaryota; kingdom Metazoa; phylum Arthropoda; class Insecta; order Lepidoptera; family Tortricidae; genus Cydia; species Cydia amplana. The sequence continues at coordinate 1,446,503 of NC_086069.1, read as the reverse complement.
AAATTATTATCAAAAAATTGTTTTATGTGTTGTGTTGATTTAAAAGATGCTTATTATGCTATCAGTATTGATAAAAATTATAGGAAATTTCTTCGGTTTCAATACAAGTCAAAATTATTCGAATTTACAGTGCTACCGTTCGGACTTAATGTAGCTCCTTATGTTTTCACGAAATTAATGAAGCCGGTGATGCAACACTTAAGAAGACAAGGTCATTTGTCTGTTATTTATTTAGACGACACTTTGTTATTGGCCGACACTTACAGAAAATGTAAAGAAAATTTGTCAGACACATTAACTCTATTCGAATCATTAGGATTTACTGTTAATTATGAAAAAAGTCAACTGATACCTCAAATGACAAGTAAATTTCTGGGTTTTATTTTAAATTCGAAAGATCTGTCTATTGTTCTTCCAGACAACAAGCGCTCTTCGATAAAATCCGAACTTTTAAAGCTAAAAGACATGACACGTTGCACTGTAAGAGAGTTTGCTAGAGTGATAGGGTTACTTGGCTCAGCTTGCCCAGCAGTAACTTATGGCTTGGCTCATACAAAGTTGTTTGAACGCGTTAAATACTTACAGTTAAAAGGAAATGAAGATTATGATAAACCATTTAACATTCCTAAATATTTACAAAATGATTTTAAATGGTGGTTAGATCATATTGATACTTCAATCAGCTTAATAAGAGATCAAAAATACGCTATTGAAATTTATTCAGATTCCTCTCGGAGCGGCTGGGGTGCGGCTTGTAACAATAAAACCGCAAACGGATTTTGGTCTCATGATGAAGCTAATAAACATATAAATGAGTTAGAACTTATCGCAGCTTACTTTGCTTTGAAGATCTTTGGAAAAGATTATTATAATTCCCAAATACTTTTGAGAATCGATAATAAAACTGCTATTGCTTATGTAAACAGAATGGGCGGCATTCAGTATCCCCATTTAAACAAAGTAGCTAGAGATATATGGGATTGGTGTGAAGCTAGAAGTAACTTCGTGATTGCTTCATATATTACATCAGCTGATAATAATGTAGCCGATTTTGAATCTAGACGGTTAAATGATGATACTGAATGGCAGCTCAGTGATTACGCTTATGAGATGATTAAAAGAAAACTCGCTATACCAGAAATTGATTTGTTTGCCAGCCGTTTAAATCATAAATGTGAAAATTATGTATCATGGCACGGGGACCCAAATTCAGCTGCAACTGATGCATTTACATTGAGCTGGAAAGGTTATTTATTTTATGCTTTTCCTCCGTTTTGTTTGATTCTAAAAGTTTTGTCTAAAATTGTTTCAGACAAAGCTAAAGGGATTGTTGTCGTACCCAACTGGCCTAATCAACCATGGTTTCCTTTGTACAATCGTTTATTGATATCAGAACTTGTGATTCTGGATGCTAATCCAAGATTATTATCGTCTCCTTCCAGAATCACGCATCCGCTTCACAGAACACTGTCTTTGATGGCAGGAATTTTATGCGGGAAGCGTTCGTAAGAAGAGGAGCTCCTACAGAAGCATTAGATATATTAATAGATTCGATATCTCAAAACACATTAAAACAATATCAGTGTTGTATGAAAGAATGGCTAAACTTTTGTAATCAAAATAATCACGATTATTATAGTGCATCAACGTCAATTATTTTAAAGTTTTTATCATCGATTTACAATCGCGGTGCCAAATATGGTACAATAAATACGTATAAATCAGCTTTAGTTTTGTTATTAGGTGATGAAGTTAATCACGATTTAGTATCAAGATTCTTAAAAGGCGTTTATAGGCGAGTCCCTTCTGTACCGAGGTATAATTCAACTTGGGACACTTCAGTTGTACTCAATTATTTAAGTAATTTAAATAATGATCTTATATCACTAGAGATGTTATCAAAAAAGTTGATTACATTACTCGCGTTGGTAACTGCACATCGTTTGCAAACTCTTTCAATTATAAAAGTCTGCAATATTGAAAAGACCGATACCAAAATATGCATAAAAATTCCTGATTTTATAAAAACCTCGGGGTTAAATAGAACTCAGCCTATTTTGGTTTTACCATTCTTTTTGGAACGTCCAGAGATATGTCCAGCCAAAACTTTAACAGTTTATTTAGATCGTACACAAGCATTACGAAACAACAACAATGTTGATGAACTGTTCATAGGTCTCAAAAAACCACACTCCCGAGTATCGTCACAGACACTCAGTCGGTGGGTGAAGCTAATGCTTAAAGAGTGTGGAATAAACACCACAATCTTTAACGCTTATAGCACCCGACATGCTTCCACTTCAGCTGCACAAAGGTTTGGAGTAAACCTTCAATTAATTCGAAAAACAGCTGGATGGAGCGGCACATCTAAAGTATTTGGAATGTTTTACAACAGGCCTGTCATTGACGATACTCAGGTTGAGGAAAGTTTTGCTAGATCAATTTTGTCTCAGATCGAGTGAATGATTGAATGATTTCTCTAAATTGTCATATGTTACAAATAAATCAAATTTGATTTCTTGTATAATTTATTTTATTTAACACTCTGAACATCTACAAGTTATAATAATCTCTCGGAAGAACAAGTGAAGTATAATTAACTATTAAAAGAAACTTACCTAAGGGAAGTTCAATAGTAATTATACGAGCTTGTTCTTCCGAGAGATTAGACCAGAATAGTCCCACCCAACCCGTTTATTAAAGCCCCATGTATAAATAAAATAAATATGTTACCCGATTAACTAATTCTTTGAACTGAATGACGAGGTGACGTATCGATGAAGCGGGCGGCGGCTGGTGCGGGTTGGGGGGGAGAAAAAGTTTGCTATTCAATTTACGTAGGCGCCTACAAAAAATTCGTTTTTTAACGGATTCTCTAAATATTGTGACAACGGCCGTACCAGAACACTACTACAAGTTATAATAATCTCTCGGAAGAACAAGCTCGTATAATTACTATTGAACTTCCCTTAGGTAAGTTTCTTTTAATAGTTAATTATATCTTCAAATGAAGTGACTCATATAATTTCGATCGAACTTCACTTCAAGAAGTTCGTTTGATCATCAATTATATTTCGTCACTTCATTTTTCAGATATAATTATATATTAACCATGTAGATGTTTAGAGATATAAGTTTTGGTTGAAAAAAGATAAAAGTGTTGGTTGTCTTTTTCTTTTATCTTTTTTTTTTCTCTAAGTTAGGAGATTCCTCCTGACTATAGCATGGGCGCCGGGGCGTCCCGAATGAATTTATTTTTCCTCAGTTTATATTCCACTGAACGCAGTATTTTTAAATACTGTTCGTTACGTACACAACGCACTGGCATTAGAAATATATTATTAAAAGTATAGTGAAACATTTAAAAACAGGTCCAAGTTTTATTTTATTTATAACAAAGGTTATTTATTTATTATTTATTAAAACGAGTCATTCAGGTGGAATGTGTTTGTTAACCGTGGTGCTAAACCGGAACGCCAATTCTTATTTGGCCCAAGTGTACGCAATATATTAGGCTGCTAGGTACTCATAAATAGTGTCATTGGTATGAGATAATTTATGCCTATTAAAGTTCAATATTTCAAAACATTCGTTTGTAAATTAATCGCCGTGCGTGTAGAATATTGACTTTTTTTTAATTTTATTTTTTATTCTTGGGATTTATTTTATTATGTTGTACCCATTTTGGATGTTATGTTTTTAACTTACAATTAGTGTCCCAAATATACCACATATACCAAGTAAGTTATATGATTTAAAACCGTATTTTAGTAGTCGTTTAACTTTAAGTTAAAATAATACGATCTGATGATCCTTTTTCATGAAAAGCCATAATACTACCTTTTCTGATTTATTTACTGCTATCCTAAAGGAATCCAGAAGCACGAGAAACTAAACTGAACCAAAATTAAATCAATGCTTTAGCAAACAACTGTATTAACGGGTTGTGTTTTTAACTTTTTAGGCAATCAAGTACCCAAGTTATAATCTAAATATTTATCTATTACTATAATATCGAACGCCGTGTACTGCACACCAAGTTCAGGACATAATATGTGTACATTATACACAAGTTTACTGTGCAAATTGAGTCATAAAGCATTGTTAAAAAGCACAAAGGAAGTTTAGTGATGCAGGTTCAACAAAGGTCCATATTAGGTATAGCTAGGTTAAATTTTTTGAACACATTACGATGTTAGAACAAATCCTAATAATCCCGTTTCAATTTGTTGATAAAACGTAGGTAATTGATAAGAATTCTACTAATAATTTGTGGTCAACTTTACATTTAATTTAATTTGATTTGAAAAGGTGTTATAAACTCTTAAAATGTCCTTTTGTGAAAAAAGGTTTTAAAGTTCGCTAGCGGTCCTTGTCCGCGATGTGGAATTAGAGGCTCCGAGCGGTACTACTTGATATCAAAAACAGGCTCGTCTAAGAGTCATAACGTAATTTAGGCTAACGATACAACCATACAACCCAGCGTTACCTCCATGCAGGGCGGGATACGCTGTGGCTGTGATATCGTTCCCCGCGTCTTGACGCGTTGGCCGTGTGATGTCTGAGCAGACAGCGACACTGAGAAAATTTAGTTATGCACACGCATGTCAACTTATAGCAGCTCCTGCTGAACAAATTGTGACACAACAGACATTCTAAAGACTCACGCGGCCTAGCGCGTTTCAAGACTGTCAACTTCAAACTAAGTTTTTTTTTTTTTTCTTACATATATAACGTGTCTAATATCGTTAGGTCCTCTGGATCTATCCAAGAAAAAAAAATATAAATTTTATTTTAACCAAATTTCAAAATCCATCATGTTTGCGATCTATAACAAATACCTATATGAACGTGCATAATTATGCTTTCGGTTCAATCATGCGCTATCACATGTGTAGCATTACCAAAAGGTATATTAAACAAAAATCATTTATAAGACTACTGCTACTCAACTTTCGTAGTAATCTTTCAAATAATTTGCTCAAACTCGAATGGTTATTATTGCGCTCATATTACATACATATAAAAGATGATCCAAGGGCCAAGGTCCATTAATGGCACCAGAATAAGTATATGTATGATTCAATTTTATAAACTTAATGTATACTGTTCGAGCTACTGAATGTGCAATTGTGCATATTACTTACCTAATAACCAGTTAAAACCCGAGTAGGTATAGTCAGCGTACCTACTCAACAAACATCATTTGTAATTTGTACATAACTCCATGTGACGAGTCTTTACATTTGAATAAAGATATATTATAGGGGATGAACCTCTGTTTATCATGTTATAATATTATTGACAACAAGGAATGAATGGCCATATTTGCATAGATATCGGTGTTGCAGCTTCTATTCCCGCAGCGCGAACTAAACAGGTACCTATTTACAGCAATCAACCACGATAGCAATCCGCAGAATTTCAGGCAGTAAGCAACAACACTCAAACTTATGCCTTTTATTTTTATCCAAATATTCGCTCTGTCGGGAACGTTGCTGTTACCGTTAGACGTAATTTTTTTTTTATGAAATAATTATATATTATTATTTATTATTATATTAATTAAATAAAATATTGTTGGCCTAATAAAAATATTGTATTTGCTGTATTGCTACTGTGGTTGTATTGTGAGTTTAGAGAACAAATAATATGTTTAGTGATTTCATCTTGACGCCATGACATATATTATGAATGTGCTATATTAATAACATATGCTGTATTAATGACATAGTGGTATGGTTAGATAGCAAAAGAAGTATAAGTGGTGGGTCCCACCAACTACGGATAATACATTTATGATATGTAGGTAGGTACCTACTGTATTTTAAACTTGGCAAAAGCGTATTGCATAGTAGGTACCATCGTATTGCCAACATCGTATTGACAATGGCTGGAGGGGTACCGCGACCGACACATGAAACTTGAACCATACCATACATTCATTTGTTTATGTTTTACGGTTTCTATTACCTACTTAATTATTTATATTTTTAATGGCATAATCTGAGGGTAATCCTTTAAAGGCTAATCGTTTTGAAAAATTTAATATTATATATGAATAGGTTACCTAGTTAAATAGGTACCTAGTTACCCATTATTTAAAACAATAAATATCTGTGACATATGTGAACAAATATCTTCATAAGTGCAACTCGCCAAAATGTACAGAAAACCGCTTTTATTATTATTCTCAGATGGATGGTCATGGTACTCTAAATGACGCTTGACACTTTGTCAGCTTCGACATGAACTGATGTATTAATAATGAAAAAGGCGTAAAAAGTGTTTCGTATTCAGTACTCACAAATTGTTCAAGTGGGTTTATTAGATAAATTATGATGAATAAACTCATGTTCCTCTAATTCAATTGAATTAGGTGTACTCCTTATAGTTGGACGACTCAAATTAATAAATCATTTTATTTCACTTTAAAACAATATGTCAATCAGACAATAAGTAACACTTATTTACTGACTTCGCCTATAAGCGATCTTGACATTATAAATATATTTTTATGTACTCATTTGGTTGACTCGTTTTTATGCAGTTTAATATAAGAGTAAACCGAAGTTGTTAAAGTTTCATCGTCACCAAAATGTATGCACCACTGTCAGCGCACCACTTCATTTGTTTAATTGCAAATTGTATGTCAATTACTTTAAAGTAATAATGTGACGTGATGTAGGTACATCTAGCAATTCCCACTTTTAGAGACAAGTTATAACTACCTCCTGTATTAATATTATTTATGTTGGTAGTATAAAAGCAATGTACTACTGTGTTAATTATAAAATGTGTGAGATAGTCTTTATTGTTGATTCACATTAGACCTCTGGGCGCATTAGGGTTTATACTATTTTTTAAATACCGTTCTATGGGTTAGGTGTGAGTAAAATTTATTATGTCAAACATAATTGGATATTAGAAATTCAAATATATTTTTATATGTTGGGCCATCTAAAACCAAGTAAAAAGAAAGCCTCCCTCGGCTCTATAATAAAACCTAATTACCATTTTAAAGACAATACATTTTTCACATAATATAATTCGTAATTCTTTATTGCAACCATGGTACCATGGGTACCTACTATGAAAAATGCGCCAATATGAATATCTAGGCCCTCTGTTTCGTTGTGCGATCTTATGCCTTCGTGTTGGTTCACGACCAACTCCCAGGCGAAATCGGTGTTCGAAATACGAACAGACTTTCCTTCGTGTTGGTTCACGACCAACCCCCAGGATGATTTATTCCTTCGTGTTAGTTCTCGACTAAACCCCAGGATTTATGTATGTCCTTCAAGTTGAAGGATTGTCCAACTATTTTAATAACAAATATTTTTTATATTGCACAACGAATAAAATGTAATCTCACAGCTAACACCATAGTACGAAACGAAGATCGTTATCAAAAAGCAATGTGGTCTTGTGCCGAATATTTCGGCAACGAGACCGACGTGTGGACGCTACCACGCACAAATAAAGAAAGAAGAGCGGCATGCCGGTGAGCGGTAACCGGATGTGGGCGGAAGTTGCTTTGACAGTTTTAATCAAAATAGTTACTCTTAAATGTGTGCGATGCTACCTGTACAATAGGGGAACTACATGGTTAATATATAATTATATCTGAAAAATGAAGTGACGAAATATAATTAAAGGATGACTCACGTTACAACGGTCTGGGTCCGGGCTGAAGCTTCCGACACGATTTCTATGACGGATGATCGGTGATCACGTGAGCTTTCTATAGAAATCTGAATTGACGGTTGCCTCAGCCCGGTCCGGATTGTTCTAGCGTGAGTTATCCTTAACCTTTTCCACGCCGTGTCAAACACAAAAGCTGTCACTCAGACGCCACGTCATTGAAGTGTCAAAACTGAAATTGAACTTTATGCATGTGCACGTAGGTCTATGTTGCTCTGTGGTCTGTGACCGATTAATCGGTCTTTGGTGTTGAACCTACGGTGCGGATATATCGGTCATTGGCGTCCAAAAGGTTAACTATGGGTCTTACCAGTAAACTGCACGTTGCGAGATAGAACGAGGATGCCGATGTCGTTGGTGAAGGACTTGGGGCTGTACTCCTGGTGCTTGACGAGGGTCTTGATGAGCACGTCCACGGGAGTCGCGCCCTCGTCGTCGCGGGCGAGGTCCAACTCGCCGAGGCGGACAAGGTAGCTGAGAATCAAATAAATATAATAGGGTATTTGACTATATTTAAAATAAATTATTTTACACCATGCATGAAAACACCAGAAGATTAATAGAAAAACATAGACAGTAGTTATTTTTGGACACAATTTATATTTTAAGACCCTTATAAAACTATAAAGAGTATTAGGTAATTTGATTGTCACGTCACATGCTAGTGTTTCATATAAATTTCATAGAAGTAAAATCGTTTTGACAGTTCGAAAACAGAAACTGATTTGACTACTATTCAAATACCTACCCTATTGAGTAAAAGTAGGTAATTAATAGAATCAGGCGTTACTTTGCGAAAATCTATATACATATATTAATTAACCTTTTCGACGCCGTGTCAAACGCAATTTAAGCTGGCACGCTGACGCCACGTCACCGAAGTGTCAAAACTGAAATTGAACTTTATGCATGTGCACGTAGGTCTATGTTGCTCTGTGATATATGACCGATTAATCGGTCTTTGGCGTTGAACCTACGGTGCGGATATATCGGTCATTGGCGTCCAAAGGTTTAAAAAAAATATTACTTTGCTAATCCGCGAAATAATAACGTGCTAACCCATTATACTTACTTGCGTATTTTTACATGCAATTAATTAAACAACAAATTAAAATTCGTCTAAAAGGACATCGGAAAAACTTATTCTAAATGTATTTATTCGGAACGTCGTAGAAAAACTTTGAATAAGTGTGGGGCTATAATTTTGTTGTAGTCGACGTCAAAAATATGTTTGTTACACTTTTGCACCCTTTGTAATAAGGCGAAAAAAGTAAGCATATCTTTGACGTCGCCTGTATACCTAATATTACGTATGATTATGTCCATCTGCTGCTTTTGATAGATATGTGTGTCTGATGTTCTGTTACGTAACCAACGACTTTAGAGACAAATACAAACAAATACAACCATAATGCATCGTGTATTTACATATAAACCGGTCGGTGGATCTGCCGACGGGCCTTGGAGAGACAATAAAATTACATTATCATTGTACCTTTGTGGTTTTGCAACAGAAGCTAGAGAATACGCTTAAATTATTTTTTAAATGTGTTTTGTTTATCTTGGTAGGATTCTGTAAGGTATATTTAATTTGAGATTAATTAACTTTTCCTCATCATAACGCTTTCTCGGCTGCATCCTAATGATCTTTTGTTCACGCAACGCCGTATTTTAGGACCTACACCTTAGACTAAGATTCCTTTCAAAATGTCCAAAATAGTAGTGTGACTACTTTGAAAACACAAATCAAAGTATTTGATTTGTTCCAAAAAAACATCAATAGATATTTCGTTCGATCAAAGAACGTCATTCATAAAAGTCAAACACCTTGCCTTTTTTGTGGTGGCATACAAAACAGTAGGCGGAAGGCAGGCAGACACTAACAACAGTCCGCATTAATGTTATCTTCATGTGACATTAGTTCCGGTTTAATTATTCTTTCTGGAATAAGTCTATATTAAAATTAAACTGCATTCGATATCATTAAATCTCACGTGAACCATAATTACTATATCGCATTTAATGCCATTCATCACTAAAATCATTACATTTTATAATTTGACGGAACTGGAAAATTCCTAGTTTTTATGACGATTTATATTTGGTATTTAAGTTGTAATTCATACCGTGCTGCTTCCGTTTGCCCTTCAGAAGAAACGATTTGTAATACAGTCACTATACCACTTATAGCTAACATATGGTGAGGAAAATTGTTGTATGTGCGTTGCATTTAAGTGCGGTATTTTATTATTGTTATAGATTACTGACCATACAATTTATATCCTATAAATTCGTACACTATTCTGCTAATTGTGCTGCTAATGGTTATATGGGTATTAGTTTTGGGTAGATATCAGTTCACCTCTGTCATCTACCGCCATTCTACCGCAGTAAAATCTTCTCTTTTCGGTGTTAATTATTAGTAAGTAATATTGTATTTTGTAAATTTTGCGAAAATTTTGACAGCCTTTTAGTGTTTTTCCTGTTTAGTGCAGTATTAGTGTCAGATATTATATCATCACAGTCTTTTTGATTATAGTGTGTACGTAAAATTAATATTATAGGTAGGTTAAAACTACTTACACGTTTTTAGTTTTTTTTTTAACCAAACTCTAATTTTACATTTCAATTAAAGGTTCATAGAAGTTCATGTTAAAAAGCAATAAGCTAATAAGTCATATTTTTTACATTTGGATTCATTCTCCGTGAACACACAATGGAGCTGTTTACATACTAATGAGGCTTATTACGAAATCGAGGCTGATTTTTTTCAAATTGCGTACCTATTTTATTTGTCACTGCGATCAGAATTCCAATGACAAGCAAATTTATTTGTTAGGTGCTAGTTCACAAGGATAAATAGGTACATATATAACAAATTGATTAGTTTCGCTTTAGTACCCGTGGAAAATACTGCTAATAATAAAGTGATGTGTAAGTATTTATATTAATTCCTAAAATAGACAATAATAAAAGCTGCATCTGACGTAGGTATTATTTTGTAATAAATTACTTGATAACTCACATGTTTTTTACCTGTACTGTATTGAGTAAATGAGAAATACCTAAAACCGGCCAAGTGCGCGTCAGGCCGCGCATAATAGAGAGTCCGTCACTTACAGATCATTTTCCCTGGTGTGTATGCAATGGGCAGCCGTTAGAACATGGCGGGCAGATATGAGCGAGCCTCCACAGAGCCAGCGTGCGCCGGCGCCGGCTCGTCGTTCCTTGTAACCCAGCAGCGCCATCCAGGGGAAGTCACCTGGAACAAGTGTTCAAAGCTCAAAGGAAAAAGAACATGAAACTAATTATCGAAAAATTTGGGTTATAAGAGTTTCAACCAGATCAGAGGGGTCCGGGTTTAAACCTTGTAACTATGTAGTAAATAAATATGTGTCATATATAAAAGAGAAAGTGACCAAGGACTCCAGTGCCCAGGGCTGCGACCACTAGGCTACCCGAGTCACGGCGGTATGTGTCGAATTTTCACCTCTTCACACATTCTTCTTCATTTTACTTACCCAACTTGGCAGGTATGCCTCCAACAACCCTACTGAAGGACGCATTGCTGACTCCGCAGACCGGGGCCTCTGGTAGCGACACAGCTTCAAGCTGAGGCTCTAGCTCCTTAGGCTCCGGACCTGGAGTAGGCTCTGTCGGCTGGGTGGGCGCTGGGGTAGGCTCGGTGGGGGGAAGAGTGGGGGTTAGACCAGTGGGGATGCCGGGGCGAGGGCAGCAGACCTGCGGAAAAATATATCTTTACCTTAATTCCTGGGCCATCTATGGTTTAGTTTATTGGATAAGAGAAAAATAGAATTGCTTATATAATAGCAATCCTTGTTCTATACTTAGATACGAGTTTTATATTGATTGAAAATATAAAAGACGGATAAATAATATGGATAACATCAAAACCTATCAATACGTATATCCAAATGTCTTCGATGACTTCTATAAACCTAGTTATCATGTCGGAATTGTACCTACATGATATGTAATTAAAGATAGGTATATTATGCGCCATCCCTTAATGACACTTTCTAGATAAGATAATCGGTACTTAGTCATGATTTAAGATTCCTGTTTATATGTAACTATCTAATAAACGTGGCGTTTGTTTGAATTTCACATTAGCCATTTTACCTTGGGATTATTTCCTTGGAAGCCGCAATGTGCTTGTCGTAACAGCCGCAAAGCATTAGGGTTGCTCCTCGACTCCTGGATCAGCTTCAGGTAGGGTTGGCAATCGGTCACCGAGATGCAGCTGCCCACCTCATTCTCTACCGTTGTGCAGGTTTCCTCTGCAAGTTAAATAAAGTTTTAGCTATAGAAGCTCTGACAAACATGCTTATGCTTTTTAAGTAGGTAATAGCTACTTTGAAGTCTAGTTATTTATAATACTTTTTATGTTTATTTATATTTATTTTCAAACTGTATTTCCTACGTTCTCACTGCTGAGGTAAAAAGTCATTTGCACCTTGTACTTTTTAAGTGCTCGCTAGGCTCACAATTCTAAGTAAAAATCATTTGCTATAATTGAGAAGTATTCGCTAGTTTGGGACTCAAAATAAAGTGTGGTTTATGATTGGTATGGATCGCTTAAGGTTTTCTTATTTCTTACATTCTTATGATTTTAAAAGGTTTCTACCGTTATATAAGTAGCGTAATCTATTTAATTTAAGTTAAACCCAAGCCTTGACCCATGCATGCACGTATTACCGTCGTTATTGGTTAAGGGTAAACAGCCACCGCATATTGGTTAAGGATGCTTAACCGCCACCTTAACAAAAGTCATAAAATTATAGGCAGTTAGTCATTTTAGATGCTTTACGTTAAATGGAGTAGGTACCTAGTCAAACATGAATTAAGGGCCACCCCACATCTAGCGTCTTTCGAGCGTCGGCGTCTGGTCAGCGCTATGGAAAATGACGTTGCGTCGACGTTCGGCCATAGAGTTGTAGACGCCGACGCTCGAAAGACGCTAGATGTGGGGTGGCCCTAAGAATTGATAATCTAATACGAAAGACTATTACAGGGGTGTATTAATTTAGTTTAAGTCATGTATTTTTTAATCTTATTTTTCTTTTGTATTGTAGTATATTTTGACATGTGTTTTTGACATTAAAGATATTGAACTGAATTGTAGCCGAGATCACAATCGTACATAAAAAACACCAATCGAAACTTACATAATGTATCAAAATACACAGACATTTCGTAGCATCTGTCATTTGTATAAGTACATTTTGTATTTTCATTTGGCGTTTGTCGATGTAGGTACTATTATCATCATGGCTAGCCCCCCCAACCCCCTAGTGACTAAAAAAGACAAATTGTAGGACCTAAAACAAAGTAATTTGGCTTCACACAAGTCACACTGGTAAAGACGATTGCCATAATTGAAAAAAAAAGTCACACTGGTTCACCTTGCTCGTCAAGTTTTTCTTCGCTCGACGACATTTAAATAATTTGAGCGTTATTATATCATGGACTCAAATTAATGAAAATGCCCTCCAAATGTTAAGTCGCTATAAAACTTGTGTAAGATTGGACCTTTTTGATGTACCAAACAGAAACACTCTTAACTGTCCATCGTTGGACCTTATGGCTTTTGTAATAAGGTTTACTGTCAGTTAACAGTGTGGGCGATGGTAGTTGCGCTTAGTGTTGTTGTTGATGCATTTTAATTGTTGTTTTGAAGTTTTTCGAGTGGTTAGGAGTATCATTGAGAATTATGATTTTTCGAAGGTTTTCTCAATATTTAGAAGCGTATCAAATCTGATTACACGTTTTCTATTTGTTCGAAGTTAAGTTTACCTAAACTTAATATCATAATACCGTGTTTGAAATAAAAAAGTAACGTAACGTCAAGAGCGTCTGCACTTTGCTTTTATGCTTTTTAACCCGTCTACTCCCTGCGGTCAAATTTGCTGACCAAAAAACACGATCTTGAAGTTTTCGTTTTAGAATTTAATATAAAGGCCCCAGGGCTCCAGGGGTCTAGCCAAGATGACAATTGTTGTAGTAATCGAAATCCTATGGGAAATAGTGACATAACTTTCCGCAACATAATTTCATTTACGCATATAGCTGACTTTCACGACACAGGCTAAGCCGTCGCGTCGTCGGAAGTCGTCGATAATCTGCATACTGTATTTAAACAATTTTTCTTGGTTAATAAATAATTTTTACTTTTTACTTTTATTTTTGCATCTGTCATAATTTTTCTTTTCGCTTGGCGATTGTCGATGTACGATTGTCATCACCAGATGACAATCCATGGTTGCTCCATATCAAGCAAGGCAAGCAAGGAGCAAGGGGCCAGCAATCACGATTGACCGGTCTGTCAACGACACTTTTTATGTTTACACAAGTCATTTAGTAACGGATCAACCTTGACCACGGCTCGTGAGGTCGCGCGGTCGTCAATGTCAACTCGCATCGATATGCACGATACATCCCACTTTAATTGAACTTGTAGTGCATATTGTACCTACGCTACGAGGTAGATAAGGATGTGAGACATCATTCTATTTTAAACTTTCCCAGCCTATTTATGGCCAGAAAGCGGAATAAAAAGTTATTTCATTATATATACCTAAAGACGTAACATACAAAGTTAGAATAGGTAGGTACCTAGATAAAAACTGTTGCTATATTAAGTTAGTTGATTATAGGTACTCCTCCTATTGAATCACTCGATAGACAATAAACTGAACATTTACTTAGATACCGTAAAACGGGGTGAGTAGGTTTCGCGGGGAGAAGTGAGTTATGAATGGGGAGAGAAGGTTTGAGAGGGGGGTGAGAAGAGATTTTAAGGCTACTGCTACAAAAATAATGTACCTATTCCAATTTAAAATGGAGCTATAGTAATACGCATAATAAAAAAAAAATATACAACAATCTTCCAAAATCACCTTTGTATGAAAACCCCTCTCACCCCAAATACGAGGCACTACGGGGTGAGGTGGATTTTCCTCTTTATCGCCAAAGTTATGAAATGGAACTACCCAAAATAAAATAAAAACTAAAATACAAACGTCCGGAACACTTATTATATACACCATTCAGTTTTCATATTTAAAAATAAAATGTTATCGAGGTTTGAATTTCAGTTTTGACCCTACTCACCCAATTTTACGGTACTTAATTAACTCGTAAGAAATTAGAAGAACAAACACTGATAACAAAATTTACAAGGTACCTATAGTTAGACCTACTATTAACTCTTCCAATAGATACGACGAGTATCTAACGTGCGAGTCGAAACGCTCAACATTAAAGTTTAATTTTAAACCTCATATAAAATAAAAATAAGATCGCATTACACATAGTTTTCAATAATATAAAGTTTTCTTTTTTACAAAAAAACATTTATTTTTACTCGTAATGGTTTCATGTTATTAATTTAGGCAGATTTTAAAAATAGTTAATCAATTCTTCGTAATAGCCCATGTTTAGTTCAATTATTAATGTACCTATGCACGTACCTATAATTAAATATGTATATTCATTATATTCATTCAAGGAAAAATATGTTGGGTAGGCACTGATACTGATAGGTACTGAAATAATAAAATGAAAATGTAATATATATTTATGTACAAGGATGAAATGTTTCTAAATGATGAAATCATGACATAACATAGCCATTAATTGAATATCTTTGTTAAAGAGAACCATATAGATCATGATAATGAAAGACTTTTTAATGGCCACATGATCAAGAGGATTAAAACACTACATATAGATAGAAGTCATGCTGTCCTATCTCTGTCAATCCAACATCTATACAGGGTGTTAAATTTAAATGAGTCCGTGAGAAACTTGAGGAAAATTTAGAAACTATAAGTGATAGCGAGATTTTTATTAAAAAACTACAGGTTCGTTAGCTATATCTTATCATTTATGATTTTTCTCTGCCTCATTGGGATTTAACACCCCTAAAACATATACAATAACCCGGTGTTAGTTTCCCATTTTTAATTAAGAAAAAACATTACGGAAGATGCCGCTCGGCCCAAAGTTGAAATTGTTTCTTGAGTCCGCTGACACTGGAGTTAATGGCGGCAACGTTGTTACCGATGTAATAGATTCAATAGCTTTTGGGATCTCTTCGGTAACTTTTGGAGTTGGCTCTGTGGCTTTAGTAAATCCAGGAGTTTTATCCATCTGAGAATCAGGGAATGCTACAGCGTCACTAGGCCCATCAAAGACAAAAGCATCCTCATTTGGGACTGTGTTCCCAGGTATAACAATGAGAGTATTTTCATTATTTGTTACTTCTTTTGATGCGTTTGAATTATCGCTGTTTGGATTACCTTGAAAGCTGCTTCTATCAGGAAAGCCAACTAGGTCGGGTTCATTTTGGAAACTACTTTGGCTTGGCTGGTCTTGGAATCCATTTTGGCTTGGTGGATTTTGAAAGCCGTTTTCATTGGTATTAGGAAATTCATTCTTTGGTGGTGCTGTAGGAAATCCAACTTGACTGGAATCAGGGAAACCATTATGGCTTGGCGGATTTTGGAATTCATTTTGGCTTGGTAGATTTTGGAATTCATTTTGGCTTGGCGGATTTTGGAATTCATTTTGGCTTGATGAATTTTGAAAGCCGTTTTCATTGGTATTAGGGAATTCATTCGTTGGTGGTGCTGTAGGAAATCCAGCTTGACTGGAATCAGGGAATCCATTCTGACTTGGCGGATTTTGGAATCCATTTTGGCTTGGTGGATTTTGAAAGCCGTTTTCATTGGTTTTAGGGAATTCATTCTTTGGTGGTGCTGTAGGAAATCCAACTTGACTGGAATCTGGAAATCCATTCTGGCTTGGCGGATTTTGGAATCCATTTTGGCTTGGTGGATTTGGAAAGCCGTTTTCATTGGTATTAGGGAATTCATTATTTGGTGGTGCTATAGGAAATCCAGCTTGACTGGAATCAGGGAATCCATTCTGGTTTGGCGGATTTTGGAATCCATTTTGGCTTGGTGGATTTTGAAAGCCGTTTTCATTGATATTATGGAATTCATTATTTGGTGGTGCTGTAGGAAATCCAGCTTGACTGGAATCAAGGAATCCTTTCTGGCTTGGCTGATTTGGGAATTTATTTTGACTTGGTTGATTTTGAAAGCCGTTTTCATTGTTATCAGGGAATTCATTTTGTGGTGGTGCAGTAGGAAATCCAACTTGACTGGAATCAGGGAAACCATTCTGGCTTGGCGGATTTTGGAATTCACTCTGACTTTGCGGATATTGGAAATTGTTTGGATTTACTAGATTCTGGAAGCCATATTGGTTGGCCCCGTTTTGATCATAGAATTGATTCTGGTTAGGTATCCCAAATTGATTCGGTCTACTGTATTCGTAATTTGGTCTGCCGTAATCGTAATTTGGTCGGTTGTAGTCAGATATGGGTCTGCCGTATTCGTCTGCGGTGTAGCCATACGGATTGTTGTTGGGGTTCTGGGGCTGGATATGTAGAACAGTTTGGATCCTGTGCTTTATTCTGGAAGGGTCTAGGAGGCTCTGACTGAACCCTCGGTTGTCGCGCGATGGGAAGAATCCTAAATATAAGAATTCGGTACTTTAATTAATAGGTTTTGATTAGTAAAATTTCGAGTTATTTTTTTACAAGATAATGAATTACACTTCAAGATAGGTAATGAATGAGCACAGAACAGCAAAAAGATATCCATGTATATTATTGATCCTATAAAATAAAAACAGGTTAAAAATTAGAATAATTTTGAAAGATTAATCAACTGAATAGGAAATAGGTACAGAATAAAATATTGTTAAAGGAGATGTCTAATTTTGAAACAAATGAAGAAAGAAACAGTTTGGGTTAATGGCATAAAGTTACGACGAAGAAGATAGTGAAAATGGATCATTATTTACCAACAAACTTCCAGTTCTTATGCAGCAATTATATTAGCTTCTCGTCTCTGTTATGGTCATACTAAAAGTTGAGTTTCATAAGTGAACAAAAATATAATTAAGACGCTGTACTTAATTATATTTTTGTTCACTTATGAAAGCAGAAAGCCCTCCCAGATAACATTTAACTTTTTATTTTGATAAATGATAACCTATAGCGTAGCGTAGCGTAGCGTATGTAACGAAAACAAACCGATAACCTAACTACAATAGGTTCATGTTATAAGTTTTGAGTACCTAGTTTTTATCATGGCGTTGGTGGTATTTGTATGTTTTTTGCGTTTACAAAACGACTAAATATCTGTGGTTTCTAAGTGTAGGTAGTAATATTTAGCGAAATCTCAGTAACTTTTATTTACCTAAAAGAACAAACAACATACCGCATGGGTTTTTTGACGGCATTTTTTGCGCTGGTTCGAGTACCTACTACCGGATCATAATTGCACAGGCGTTCGCACATATACCGGTATTTCCTCAAATGCTTGTATTATTTATAGTTTTATAGTTTTATTTTTCTTTGTTACCTGCTAATATAGTCTCGTAGACAAAAATATGGATACTCTGAAATAAATATATTCATTTTCATTACCGTAAAATGGGGTGATTAGGGACAAAACTAACATTCAAACCTCGATAACATTTTATTTTTACATATGCAAACTGAATGGTGTATATAATAAGTGTTCCGGACATTTGTATTTTAGTTTTTATTTTATTTTGGGTAGTTCCATTTCATAACTTTGACGATAAACAGGAAATCCCACCTCACCCCGTAGGGCCCGTAGTCCCTCGTAATTGAGGTGAGATGGGATTTCATACAAAGGTGATTTTGGAAGATTCTTGGATCGATTTTTTTTATTATGAGTATTACTATAGCTCCATTTTAAACTGGAATACATTATTTTTGTAGCACTAGCCTTAAAATCCCATCTCACCCCCCTTTCATCCTTTCTCTCCCCATTCATAACCCAACTCTCCCCGCGAACCCTACACACCCCATTTTACGGTATAGGTACACATTATGACTATGAGGTAAACAAAGTATCCGAGCAACGTACAGATTCCAAAATTGAACAAAGAGCATACTTTAGTGAGTGGTTGGAAAAGTTTTGAGCGTTTCAGCAGCTGCAAGGGTGCCACGAGGGTTTGACAAACTTTACAGAGTAAAACACAACATTTTTCACCATAGCAACTCGAGAATACAAACTGTAAATACTGTAAGTACAAATTAAATCCAAATGAACACTGTAAAATATTAATTATTCAAAATCATCACTTAAAAAACGATTTTTCTAGCCAAAATGAGGAAACAACTCAAATTTTGTATGAAATTACTTTGCCACTCTTGTGGATAAAATGCGCGAGTTGTAGAATATAAGTAGGTAGTTAATTATATTCCTACCTATATCTTAGGTACATAATGATTTTGATCTGATCAGACGACTAAAACTGCTGATTGAACAGTTGATGTATTTTGCATCTACTTGTCTATGTAATATATATATAATACTCGGTATAAACATAATTCATTCTATAATGTACATAAATGGGGCATTCCAATAAAAATGTCTACTTTAACGGGGACGTGACTCGTATATGGCAGCTACCTTAATTATCCTCAGAAATGGTCTTTATCTATTTACATGCTTTTGGCAACTGTAGTTATTTTATAATAATAGAGGTCACGGAAAAACATCAATCATGTGACTGGATATTATACTAGCGTCCCGCCCCGGCTTCATAATGATTATACACCTAAACCTTCTTCAAGAATCATTCTATTGACTGCTGAAAAACGCATGAAAATCCGTTCAGTGGTTTTTGAGTTTATCGCGAACATACAGAGACAGACGCGGCGGGGGACTTTGTTTTATAACATGTTCCTAGTGATACGGTTGAATTGAAAGCTAACAAGTTATCAAACGTTATCGTGCCAAATATCGGCTTCTTACCATTATCAAAAGTGTTAAAAAAATTACGTATTTATGCGTATTTGGTTTTTGTACAGCTTTGGCATTCCACGTGTTTGGCATTAACAGAATTTGATAATATACCTACGTCTTTGGCGTTTCGCATATGAATGGCGTTTTGCGTTTTTGGCATTATGCGTCTAACTAAAGCCATGTGTCACGTGACGTACCCGACACTTTTGGCATGCCCCAAATAATTATAGTCTATTTATATCGTCGAGGGTAGCCGTAGGTACATTTGTTTGTAAACAAACTTTCAATATAATAGTAGGGTAAACAGTGTTTACCTATTTAAATGCGTTATGTAGATATAAATATATATGTGTATATTCCTAATGGAATATATAGGTGTATATACTTAAGTAGGGATTTTTGATAATGGAAGATCAAAATTCTTTTAAAATTTTGTAGGTAACCTACAACCTAAGCAAGTAATTTTGTAGTCATTTACAAGGAGGTATTTTTACTATTTTTGCGATTTTATTTTCATTAAAATTATAAGGGGAAGCACCTACCTATTTAGTTAGGTATAAGACCGCCGGTTAAAAGTTTTATTTTATAATTATTTTTTTCTCTTTGTTTTGTTAATGTGAAAAATGAATTGTTGAACTATGAGCATCGTGAAATTTCATTGATTCAGCTTTTTATATCTATAATAAAGTGCAAAGTCTATAAACTCGAAAATAGAATTCAAAACCTGTACCAAATTCCAATAACGGTGCTTTAAAAAGTTCTAGGTGAAAGAACAGTTAGATAAGTTAGACTAATATTACTATTAGCCAAAGCTTGTCTCAAGTATTTTAAACATAGAAGTTAGGATCCTATAGAAGTGGTATACGTGTGCCTGCGTGAGGGACAAAACATACGCAATGCGACACTGCGATTGGTCAAATTTATTTGTTGCCTACCATAATCCATACTAATTTACGGTAGGAAATAAAAAAAAAGTGAGACTGTAACAAGGACAAACAATAATAGCGCTTTCGCTGCTACTCCTACTGAAAGATACATAAGACTATCCCGTTCGGTCAATTCCCCCCACCCCTCATGCCCGATCCAGTTAAAGTACTAGATTCATGATTTTAAACCTAGAAAACTCACCAAACTGACACAACACTAATTGCACACACATAAACAAACACAAGCAGAGCCGCATCGCCATCGTACACTCCGTCTGGAGGTCTCGCCTCAACTAAATAACCGGCACTTGATAAAAAGTTCAGTAGAACAACACGCACGCGCAACTTTGAACTTTAATTGAAGGTTATAAAGTTGATTTTAAATTTTATAGACAATTTGGTGTCTGTCAAGACGGTTGGCCGTGGAGGTACTGAGGGACTGGAGGCTGGGTCGCGTATATATTGACCACTGGTCATTTTCGTATGACGCACTATATGATAAAAGGTCTGCGGAGATTTTTGTTACACGTCCGCTTTTGATTGTATGCTTTTTTGATGTACCTAGGTTGTTGTTGTTGTGTGTACACTAATTGTTGGCAAATTAAATACAAATTGAGACGTGAGAGTTTTTTCAAAATGGTACTTTTTTTGTATCTAAGTAATTTGACAATGCATTCTAATTTAATTATAATAATTGTCCAGGCACCGATTTTACACTCCTCTCTAAAATAATAATCTCTCCTCTCTCCCTATAAAATAGGTTTTATAGCCGTGAACTTTATTTATGTGTACAACCCAATAAGCGTTAAATTATAATATATAATATAATATAGATTTTCAAACCAATTTGTCAGTAAATAGGAACAAAAAAACTATACTCATCCTTTTCTTTTGGGTGACAAAGATAGTATGACTCTTTCGCAAGCGCGAAAATGACAAGTCTGTGTTTGACACACTATATATTACCTATATATAAACAATGTCCTCAGGGTGGCAAATATAGGCGTTCTATAAATCATTTGAAAAAAGAGCATAAAGCATAAAAAATAATGGCGCTCAATGTGTTCAGACCCTAACTTCCGGAATAGATTGTCAATTGTCGGAACTAAACGGGAATCTCGAGCGGAATTCCGACAGTGACGTCATAGCTACTGGAGGTGGGTAGCGAGGCCATGGTCATTGGTCAGTACTATGCCAACATACTGATGCGTCATCGTCATCACAACTCTTACTCAATGTAAGGTAACGGAAACCACGATCTTGTATCTTCTCTGGTAGTTTTATTTAACCTTTTCGTTGCGTGTTCCATTTTCGAAAACTGTTCGCTGTGGCGGCGAACAATTATTTCATGACACGACAGGCGTGCCTTACGCCATAGAATATAATATATTGGCACGCCTATCGTGTCATGGACCGGTACACCACACGTTAAAAACATTGATGACACGCCTGTCGTGCCATCCGCACCGAATCGGTTAAATGATATACTTAGGAATGAATGAATTAATGAATGAATGTATGTTTATTTGCATCAAACAAGCGTACATACTCGTATATAGGTGTTACATTTTTAGGAGGCAAATAAGCAGACAGATATCGCCTATGGTACCGTTGCCCATGGACACCTGCAACACCAGAGAGGTTGCAAGTGCGTTGCCGGATTCATGATTAGAGTATGCTGTTTTCTTGAAGGTTTGAAGGTCGTATCGATACGGAAATACCGCGGGCGACAGTTCATTTCACATATTAGCTGTGCGAGGATATGTGCACAGAGTGTTATTTTAAATGTCATAATTTCATAAGAACTTTGACGTTAAAGCCTGCTACACGGTCGACGACAAGCCTTCTAACCGTCTGACCTTGGTCTGTCCTTGGTCAGTTTTGGTCAAATTTTGTTGGAAACAACTGTCTACACGGTCCGTCCAGACCAAGGCCACGCGGTCTGAGGGGCTTGTCGGCGACCGTGTAGCAAGGGCTTTAAAGTAACACTTGCACAGTCTGTGCTACCAAAATCGCTGCCGAGCTTGGTCTGACTCTAGGAATCTCTAGAACAGATAAACTAATTTAAATAGTATTTATGGTATTAATAATTTTATCGTAATAAATTAGCATGTTTACTGCAGATATTTGGATTACAGGTTTGTATAGGTACTGAAATATCTTTATTTACATATATTATAAATTATAAGGATAACATATGTTTATATATAGGTACATTATAAATATATATTTACTTTTGCCGTTGATAACCTTTACTCTGACCGAGTTTCCGAAATCAAGGCTCCTCTGACTGCTGTGCATAATAATAATTATTAATAATTAAATATGACGTTCGTAAATATAAACCTTGAGGTTCGAATGCTTGATAAGCTACTGTTTTGAGGGAGTTGTTATATGTACCTACTGACTTATCTTTTTGGACGCGTTTGCTGAGAGTCCCACAAACCATTACCTACCGTTACAGTTTTCAGGCAACTTCATATGGTAATTGCCCACGTTGAGACTTTAACCATTGTCAAAAAAAGTACCAAAAAAACGTACATTGCCATGTACTCGAATAGACATCGTTATGTGTTATTCGATGTTGATAAAATATTCTATTTATGGCACATTTTTTAATAAATTGGTTCGTCTCCCGGGCTTCCCCTACATATTATACATAAATCAAGAAACTAGTAATAATCCAAGCTCATGAGACATCAAAAAACCTGCTATTAAGTGTCCGAATGGTACACACCCATTAACACTGTAGTGCGAACAAGCCTTCGCCTTCGTGACTCATTGTGTATAAAGTAGTTGGCCGTGCCAAGTCAACCGTAGCAAGCATACGTCGGTCTTATAACCGGAGAGACACTCATATAAAAAGAAATTGAAACTGTAGACAATAGGGTTTCTGTGAAACTGACAGTTACCCTTCAAAAGGTCTGACGAACACGCAAGTTTTCTCTCCTGTGGACAAAAGTTTGAAAAAGACAGCTTGTGGGCATGTAGGTAATGATTTTATCATACTTAATACTTATCCAAATAATAGGAGTACCTTTTCATGTGGATAAAGGTTAAATAAGGAAATTAACGTTTATAGCCCTTAACTGTTGGGTATGTCTACAGGAAAGACGTGAACACAGTAGTCTTTGACCCAGTTGCCGGCAAAAAACTATTAAAAAATCGAGAGTGACAGGCAGACAGTTCGCACCATAAGGAGTAATTTTACCTCTTTGGTACGGACCCCTAAAAACGTGAAGAATTATATTATATGCCTTACTAAATTAACGCATAAAATCGACCAAGTGCGCGTCGGATCACATATACTCGTAAATGAGAGTACCGTACGATAACATACGAAAAAGGTAACAAACTAAAGCCGTACATATACAAAAAACAACCAAATCCAAAAAATATTGGTATAATTTGAATATACGGTAACTGACAGTTTCAGAACGTTCACTTTTATGAGAATAATAACACGTTAACACTCTATATTAATTGACTCCTCTCTGATTGTTATGTTCTACGTGACAGGAGTTTAAATGGCTAGCATGCAAAAGCCGGATTTTACTTGTTGGTGAAACAAATTGGAATGCATATCAAGAAACTTGCATTTTTTTATTTACCTAGTCTAGCAACAATGTACCAAAAAGAATTTTCAAAATATGCTAAGTTCCCATTAAGTGATATTTTTTCTGCACGTTTATTTCCAAACCGTCGTACAGTTAGTTTCGATTTCTATGACACTTGAAATAGACGCCAATGACTCCAATGAGTGACAAAAATATTAAACTAGTACCTAAATTAAACAGTCGCCAACAGTTAAGAACATAGAGTAATAATCCCTTATCCGAAAAGATGGAAAAGGAACTTTCTATTTCTAAGCGGCAGCTTGCATGAAAAATCTCAGATGAAACTTTCCTGACATTTTCGTAAATTTTAAAATATTTTTCAAATTCCATATTGTTAACTTAATCCAATATTGGATTTTGTCCTTTATCATTGGTCTCCTTTGAATCGCTAATTGAAGCGACTCTCTGTATGTATTTGTATAAGTAGGTACCCAATAATATTCTGGGTTATTAGTTTAATTAAAATATCCTGGCATCTTCATTTGTGTTGTGTATCAGAAAGTATAATTAAACGGTTATTATTAAGCCAAGATTAAGCATCAAAACACTCATTCTTAAAAAAAAGCCCTTACCTTTCTGCGTAATGGCCGCCGACTTCCCCTTTCCCCTTTTATTCTTCCGTACCACGATCTTGGACTTGTGTTTCACGTTGTATATCTGGTTCGGAGCGTACACCTTCGTACCGTCATGTCCGTGGCTTTGGGGCTTCACTTTCAGCACATACGTCGGGTACTTGTGTCCATACCCATGATCACTTTGGCCGTATCCATGCCCACTTTGACCATACCCATGCCCACTCTGACCATAACCATGACCGCTTTGACCATGACCATGAACAGAATGCCCAGTATGACCATAATGTGGCTTATGATAGCAAGGCTTGTGATTGTAGTAATATTTATGCCCTGATTTCTTCCCGTAGCCGTAATCTCCGTGGTATTGATAGCCGTGGCTATTGTCACAGCCGTGGTCATCATGACCATGACTATGGTCGGGACCATGCCCATATAAAGATTGGAATAGGGCGTCTAAAGCTTCGTAGTATTCAGGAGAATGGGTGGGGGAGGGAGGGTGGTATATGAGGGGGGTTTTAAGACATCTGTTGGCGTTTTGTGCTAGGATTAGTAAAACTGGGAAAGCCTGGATTACACTGCAAACTGTATCGCCGTTAATTGTCATTTTAGCACTTTAGGTCCAAACTCTTTTTTTCAAGGAATATATAATATAGAGTCGTAAATATTTTGAAACCTGTACACGATTTGTGCAATTTTGCCAATATTACCAATAATTAATAATAAAAAAATAGTTTATTAACCGCGTTTTTTATGTGCAATCAATTGTATGGTTTGAATATGACTGAAACAGTGTTGGGTACAAACAATAAACCCATTGTTGGAAATTAGGTTATCTATAAAATCGGCAATTTTCCGATTCATATAGAAATAATTTTGTACTGTTAGGCAATGGGTAATTTCGGTATCAAACAAGTGTGATGCAACATAAATCCGGCCTATTTTGTATTAATAACATAATTGTTTCAAGGTTGGATATATGTATCTATATTATTATAGTATCTACATTACAATGTAATGAACAATGCCTGGTTATTACAACAATTTTATTAGTAAGCAAAACACAATCAGAGGTAGAGTCGGTGCGGAAAGAGGAGAGTCGTGGAATGTATGGGACCCAATACATCCTTTTTAGTGCGACCAAAAACAAATTAATGGCTCAGCTCAATTAAAAACATCCACATTCTGACTGGTTAGATCATTTTCCTAAAATCATAATTTACCTGTAGCATAATTTCTATTCGCATTTTTTCCTATTCTTAATTTACACCAGACGCATTAATTCCTAACATGATTTTTCCATTTGCATATTTTCCCATTAGACAATATTTAGCCACTCGCAAATATTTCTTACGGCGTTTATTCTATAATCAAAAAATCGATTACCCCACCCCACTTTCTTTTCAAAAAACATTTAGTTCACAACTTAGCTAGACGGAGCCCCGCTATCTAACATATTAATTTAGTGTGACGTCCATGAAAACATTACACTTTGGGGAAAAAAGTGTAGGTAGGTTAGGTTCGTTAGGTAGCTTCAGATGCCCGAAGGGCAAACCGCCCAGAAATAGGAGCCCCGCGAAGCGGGGCTCCGTCTAGCTAAGTTGTAGACTAAATGTTTTTTTGAAAAGAAACAGTGCGGTGGGACCATGGTGAATATTATCGCCTAAGAAATAAAAAGAATGCGAATAAAACGACTTGGAAAGTATTAATTATTAGAAAAATTTATCCTAGGAATTAATGCGTCTGGTGTAAATTAAGAATAGGAAAAAATGCGAATAGAAATTATGCTAAAGGTAAATTATGATTTTGGGAAAATGATCTAACCAGTCCACATTCTAATGTACCTAGGTAAAATAAAAAATCTTCGCCAATAAAGCTACCAATAGTTGTGATACAGGGGATGGAGCCGCCCGGCCCGGTAAGCTTATGCTTGTGTTGGGAGGCACCGCTCTTCCCTAGGTTTATAAGTAGTACAATATTTATTTTATTTTATTAACGTGAGGTATTATAACTAAGAAATGTAGGTAATTATACAGAATGCATTAACAACACAGGTACAAGTAGGTACACTGTTTCTGTTAATTCTTACTCGTTTCGTTTGATTTAAGGTGTGAATATCGACTGAGACAGGTGTTTGTGTTTGGGTGTGTGGATGTGTGTGTGTGTGTGTGTGTGTGTGTGTGTGTATGTGTGTGTGTGTGTGTGTGTGTGTGTGTGTGTGTGTGTGTGTGTGCGCGCGCGCGTGTGTGAGTGATTGAATGTATTCTAGTACTCTGTTCTTAGCAGCTTCTCTGTTTCGTCGAAGGTTTTAGTTTTAAGCAATTTAGTGAGATGTAATTTACATTCGTGGTATGTTTTTAAATGAATATCTAATTTTCTGTTAATTTTATTATAAAGGTAGGACGACTTTGAATTAAACTGCGATCTTGCAAAGTAAGTTCTCGTACGTAAAAATTTTGCTACATTGACCATATTTCTTTTGTTTTTATAATTAGGGTTGTAGGGTATTAGTTTGTGTTTTTTCAATATTTATTGCAGAACATATAATTTCGTTACCGTTATAAAGCATTATAGTAGGATATCTAATTTTTTTGAAGTACATCACTTTTATGAGTGCACTGTGCACGTTGTGTCCTTTCAAGATAGATAAAGCGACTTTTCGCTGCACCACCCCAGACCGATATGCAGTACAATAAGACAGACGTATACAACACCGCGTCCGAATCCAAATTCACGGAGCTCCAAAATATTATGAGCATTAAGGCCGGGGCAGGCAGGCTCCCAACCTGTATCGTTATTGTAGATATACGCGCAGGGCCGGATCTAGGGTAGAGCGAGTGAAGCGGCCGCTCTAGGCGCCAAATGGTAGGGGGGCGCCAAAATGGCAAATACTGTGAAAACAAACATCTAGAAAAAACCGGCCAAGTGCGAGTCGGATTCGCGCACGGAGGGTTCCGCACTATCAACAAAAAATAGAGCAAAACAAGCAAAAAACGGTCACCCGTCCAAGTACTGACCCGGCCCGACGTTGCTTAACTTCGGTCAAAAATCACGTTTGTTGTATGGGAGCCCCACTTAAATCTTTATTTTATTCTGTTTTTAGTATTTGTTGTTATAGCGGCAACAGAAATACATCATCTGTGAAAATTTCAACTGTCTAGCTATCACGGTTCGTGAGATACAGCCTGGTGACAGACGGACGGACGGACAGCGGAGTCTTAGTAATAGGGTCCCGTTTTTACCCTTTGGGTACGGAACCCTAAAAAGGGACGGGTAACTACGGAACCTAATACTGAGCATGGAGCGCCAAAACTTAATCACGCTCTACCCGGATCGAGTGCTCGGGCCGGCGCTGTATACGTGTCACAAGATGAAAAATACCAGGCGTCATCGGCTATAAGTTTCTCTTCAAATGATTTCGTTGAATTTTTAAACGTCGGCACAAACATGATGTAAGATTTTTGACATGTTTTGTTGTGTTGACTGTAATTCAGTTTACTATTTTATTTGGTACTGTAGTCGAAGTACTATTATGTATTGTGTACTATTGTGTTGTGTACATACATGATTTTGAGTATGATGATTTTCAGTTTATTATTTTTAACCAATTCGATATTAAACTTATAATTGGTACTTACTAATCACAGTTATGTTTTTAATTTATGACAGGTCACCAACAAACGTATCAGATACATACCTACTTAATTTAAATTAATTATTGCTCGTTAAAATTAATAAATACTCGATAAGCTACTATATGTATTTTAAGTGTGATTAAGGTAACTAATTATAAATTGAATAACGAATTGGTTAAAAATAATTCACTACAGTTGATACACAGACACAGTCAAGCATCGCACTAGTCAATTCAAATAAAATCATGTAAATAGCACTACAGTTCCAAATCAAATAGTGAATTACTTACAGTCATCACGCTTAAATCATAAGAAAAAACATATGTTATGTCTGTGCCGACGTTTGAAAACTCAACGAAATCATTTGAAGAAAAACTTATGGACGACGACGCCTCGTATAATTTAGCTTGTGATAATAACTCTTACCTCTATAATAACGACACAGGTATTTTGGAGCCGTACTGCCCCGACCTTTTGTTCAGAATATTTTGGAATTTCGTGGATATCGACGCAGTGTCAGCTGTTGTGACTGTGATTTTTGGAACACTTTCATGGATTCTAATACCGAAATGGAGACATTTTAGAAATTTTGCATTTATAAACATTTTCCTCGCTAATGGAACAAATATGCTCTTATTTAGTGGCCTTTTTGGCGATGATTTTTACGAGTATATCAATATTACAATGTGGATTTTTCTAAACGATCTGACCTTCATTGTATTGCCTCTTTGGCAAGTTTTAGCAGCTTATTCTTTTTACGTTGACATAGTTAAAATCTTCAGATTTCATTCATCTCGAATATACTTATACACCATTATCTTTGCGTGGATAACGCTCGCCGTAACAATTTTTTTTTACGGCCAAGTAGAATGGAAATATATAGAGTATGTACTAATAGCGTCGACATTGGTGAATATACTATTATACTTGAGGGTTCTTTATGTTTTGGTGTCGTCGACTAAAATTCGAAGCAGTTCTAAAAGTGCCGCTTGTCGTAAAATACGAATCGCGACCTTCATTCTTCTAATCAGCGGTACTATGACCAACATGCCTGTTTTCATAGGGGACAGGGTCAAGAAAAAACCAGAATTGGATTACTTACCTGACGTACTTAACGTGCTGCAATTGTTTCTGAGCAAGGTGCTATTTTTGATGCTCAAAAGTCACAGGACGCTTTGGATGGAGACCGTTAAACGATGGTGCAATAGAAGGGTTGATTTGAATAATACGATTGCTACTGTTGTCTACTATGTAGTCCATGTCCACAGGAGGTAGTCGGTGGTGACCATCAACTTGCCTCTGGGTGTAAATGTTTTCCGGGGATGCCAAAGACAAGTATCGAAGAGCGGAAAAGGGGGAGTGAAAAGCGACCAAGAGTGGAATTATGACGAAATGCAAGAAATGAGGTGAAGTTCACAAGTGCCTCCAAAAATAGTGGTGTCAGTATTAAGTATTAACTGGGGCTTTTTGATATTCTTCAGAATTTAGGTAAATAAAAGTCACACCTGAACGAAGATATTGGAGTTAAATTTGGACCATAGGAGCTTATCATCACATACCGTGTTTTAATAATACAGTCAATTTAAAATCGAAATTTGTCAAGTTTAATTAATGTCAATTTGCAAGTTAAACATTATTTTAGGTGAATAAATGATGTTATTTATAGTAAAACATTTAATAACTTGATATTTTACAATTCAAGTTTCCCGTTTCTGATAAACTGATAAGTGTTAAAATGTTCCAGTTTTATGAAGTTTGTGTTTTTGTTAAAGGTTTATATTTACCCAAAATTCCTCGAAATGTGTTTTTATTTCTCGTGTCTTCATAGAATATAGGAAGTTAGGTACTGGAAGAAATCACAGGTTATTTCCAAGGCCTTAAGATGGTATCGATGTCTTTGTAATTCAGATCGGTACAGTTGCAAATATAAAACTGTTGTCACTAGTGCATCCTATGAATCTTTATTAGGTTGGCGACACATATTGAATTTTATAACATAATCTGGCTAAATGAGGAAATGAGTAATACCTATACTGTTAAACCATAACAAACGTGTAATTATAAAAGTAGAATCATGTTTCTCGAACCTTCCGCCAAAAAGCCGTTACCATAGAATCGAAAAATCATCTTCATCAAAATGACAATCATCATCATCATGATGTCTCATTTTAAAATGACAAGTTGACATACCTACCTGTTAAGCCCGAACGGTAAAGGCCTCATTGCATAAAGGACGACTCACGTTAGACCGGGCCGTGTCCGGCTCCGGACTTGGTCCGGACCGGAGCTCCCGGGGCTTCGTTTTATATGGAAAGCATCACGTGATCATCTGTCATAGAAAAGTAAGCGCCGGAAGCTCTGGCCCGGACACGGCCCGGTCTAACATGAATTATCCTTTAGTCTCTATCTGCCTTGAAATGTAACACACAAAATGATCAATTTATAGTAGGCTTGGTTTGTATTTGTAGATTAGGTGATGGTACCTATTACTCAGTAAAGAGATTTATCACAATCATTCTACGTATGTCGCGGACAAACCGACACATAAACATGTCGTTTGTCAAGCGATTCCAAGATACTAGTTGACTCACTAAATTATGGGCTACAACTTTAGCATGTTTTTGAAATAAATTTGTCTGTGTTGACGTCAGCACTAAAGAATTTACAAAGGACTAGGCATTACTTGAGTCATAAGAAAATAAGGAATCGCACAGGAGTTGATGTCTAAAATCTGATTCAGAAAGCTCACAGCTGTATTCAACGAGATTTTTTTTGTCAAGCTAAGCGTCTGGATTTTTAATGATATAAGCAAACAAGTAGCCGAATCGCCGGATCTCAAGCAATTACTGTCGTCGATGGACACCTGCAAAACCAGAGGGATTGCAAGTGCGTTACCGGATTTTAAGATGGGAGTGAAGGTTTGAAATTCGTATCGGTCCGGAAATACCGCGGGTTCAGTTCATTCCACAGATTAGCTGTGCGAGATAGAAAGTTTTTGTTGACACGCACAATTGAGAACTGCCAAACGTCTAAGTGGTGAAGGCAGAAATGTTGAAGGGTGCTAGCGCATATTTAGGTCACTGAATTCGCGTAGTTACGAGTGCCTATAGTCTCGGGAACCAATTTGTCAATAGAAAAAGATGGCAAATTTAAACAAAAATGGAAGGCCAAAGAGTCATTCTCCCATAGAAATTTAGAATTTTGTGCCTTGTTATCTAATAAAGAGAAATTGGTTTGCCAGACTATGTTTACCCTGGTTACCTGCAACAGAGATTAGGCCGATCGTATGCTTGTTTGCCATCAAAGTCGAATGCAAAATAAAATAAAATAAGTATATATCTCTGTGGAAATACATCCTTAACCACTCGTAAAATAATACAGTCATAGCTTCAAAGTCTAGAAACACGTGAGAAACAGGATCCCTAGTGGACACACACGTAAACACAGACACATAAACTAAGTTATTGTCATGTGCATTGTTTATTACCACTACTACCACTAGGTACCTACAACTTAGTTGTTGTAAGTTATTATTTTAATATGATAAACACCATTATCCAATTTGTTTTATTGCGTATTATGGGTTATTTATGGAAGATGTGTAATGTTTAGAACAGTGATCAGTGGTGAAGGATCGGTCAGCTAGGCATTATTTATTTAAACTTTATTGCACAGTAAAAATTGTACAAAAGGCGAACTTAATGCCAGAAGGCATTCTCTACCAGTTAACCCTCGGGCCAAACAGAGAACAAGCAGTAATAGGTGCTAGGTACACATTTGTTTAAGTTCTTTAATAAATATTTCCATGGTTATCTAAAGATTTAACTAAGGTTGTTTCATGATCTGACTCTCTAGAAAAATACTGACTGTAAAACATTACAAATCAATTTCAAATGAGCGCTATTGCATATTTATCATTCAAACGCCATATTTTAAAAGTCAATTCTTGAGGAAAGGACTCAAAATACGCATCACCTTCCACACTCCTGTGGATAAAATGCAACTTTCTCGTCAGTTTATGAAAATAAAAGGGAGCCGGTAGGTACGAGCTGGTTTGATGAAAACGATGTTTGCCAGTTTTTCCCGTGTGTTTACGATGTCATTATAATTAAGTAAAACAATGTAAGTTGGTATAAACGTTATGTATTATATAAATTCCTTACGCTAAGTAAATACATTATGGCTCGCAATGTCAATCTTAAACTTACAATAATTAGTTTATAATAGCTATATTTACAAATAACTATGATGTACAATAGGTTGTATTTATTGGTATAGTTCGCTTACTTTACCATTAAAGATCAGATTAGCCCGGCAAAATTCACAGAATTTATAAGATATTTTTGTGCTTCGAATTTGATAGCTAATGTAGATGGCGCTATCCGTTTCTATTTCAGCTGTCAAACTAGGGGATCTGATTATTACTTACATTTTACAACTCTTTAAATTCAATAACTTTTCGGTTTAGGCAATAGTTGTTTTTAGGGCAGCAGGGTATATATATGTCACCGTAAAATTGTACTAGCGTAATTTAACTAGCGAGATTATATTCTGACGAGTGTTTACAATTTTACGGTGACATATATAATTTTATTATATATGACATATATAATTTTATTGTATGTGAGTAGTAACGACGGCAGAAAATATTAAAGTTTTATTCTGAATGCCATTTTAAAATAATAAAGTAAGCGAAGTAATAAAATGTAAGGCTGATGACACACGATACCCACTTAATTAAAGCGTTCAGTACTATGTACACCACACACAAGTGCCTAAATGCGAAGGCCGAAGGCTGAGCACTGCGTAGTGACGAAATACCGGAGCACCCAAGAGAGGCGCGTTCCACGCGAGGCCGAAGGCCGAAAAACGCAAGCATCTCTCTCGGACGCACCGGCCTTAGACCCTACGCGAAGCTCAGCCTTCGACCTTCGCATTTACATCAGGCACTTGTGCTATAATATAGATACATAAATTACATGAGATCTCTTTTGTGTACTAAATCTTGTGATGGTAAAAATTTAATTAGTTTTTGTGCATGTTAGATTTTATCAAAATGTAAAATAATTCATTATTAGCCTTATATGTAAATAATATGTATAATTTTAGATTAAATTAGTATATGCTTCCGTATGTGGAACAATGTTGCTGTGCCCTAACAGGGCGTCACATGAACAGCTTATATTTAAGAACACCTGTACCTGCTATGTGATATGCAATAAACGATTTCAATTTCAATTTCAATATTGGGGCATAGACGGTAGAGTCACAGGTAGACTTCACATATTTTTTACTCTACCGGTAAAGAAACTGTACCGAAGTTTACCTGTGTAGGTACTTATATACCATCTCTAAAAGCGTAAGTCGATATCGGTATTATTGGGTATTCATTTTTGATAAAAAAAAAACAAATCCAGGTTTTTTAGAACTCTTGTGTAATGTAGTACACCTATATAATAGACATAACTAGATCGGATCGGATTAAGATATTAAATCTCTAGTGCATCTGAGATTAGATTAAATTTTACAACGTAATAACATTTATTTATGTGTGATTGGAAATAAGTAATTGCTTTGAATTATAATTTAGTAGCTACAATTGCCGACGTAAAACATTGGTCCTTCTCGGGGTTAAAAAAGACGAATGTAAATAAGTATGTGTATGGCGAACAATGTGTTTGATCCTATGGTTTGATCTCACTTGGACATGGATTCGTTTAACCGTAAAACCATTTTATTCTCCTAAAATAAGTTCTCCAAGTATTCTATAACTAGTATCGTGTGTACACGGCCTTACAAATAATGAGTTAGTGACTACAAGGCATGTTATGGCTTTGCTTAAGTTACAATATATATTTACAATTTTAAATTAGCTTTTTGGTGGAATGTTAGTTATACACTTTGTGTAAATTTACTTTATTCATGTCTTTAGTCGAAGAGTGGCAATCGACCGGAATTCTCGAAGACAAAGTGTCAGTTAAAAATGCCAGACGTTCGACGTGTTGCCTCTCTATCGCACTTGTAAATTCGTACGTAAGTGTGACAGTTAGGCAACACGTTGAACGTGGTTCGGGGTAGGCCCAGTCTGAGCTCACGTCCACGTGCGCATGCGCTAAAATGTCGGTGCCGTGCACGTATACGTCACGCAAGCGGTGTATCGTCGCTCATAAGGATCTATACAGGGTGGTCCATTTATATCGGTCAGTATGGGAAAATCTGAAACTATAAGACATACGACGATCTCTTCTTAGGAACCATGTCATCGATTTTAGTAACAAGAAAAACTGCATTCATACATTTAAATATTTTTTATGTAAAATGGTGGCCATTTCGAAGACATACTAAAATAAATATGAAAACAATGCATTTTATTTATTTCAGACATCATGTTTCATAGTAACATTTACTGCTTAAGACCTACACAGTCGATATCTAAATAGAAATAATTTTAGATTTTTTTTTTTCAAAACGTCCGGGTTCGATTCCCGAGCTGAGTGCACATTTTTTTTAAAATGTATGAATGCAGTTTTTCTTGTTACTAAAATCGATGACATGATTCCTAAGAAGAGATCGTCGTATGTCTTATAGTTTCAGATTTTCCCATACTGACCGATCTAAATGGGCCACCCTGTATATTACAACGCGCACGTGTTCGTCTACGCACACGCAGCCGGTGTGAACAAGCCCTAAAAGGTATTCATATTATAGTTGAATAATCTCAACTAGATCATTACTACAATATATATTTTTTTTCTTTTTCATCATCGCTGGTCTCAGACGGTTTTTGGATGCATACGTCATTGCGGTGTGTGAGTTCCTCATCGCTATATACGTGCATAGCGCTCATACACCGGAGCGATGTGTTTTAATCGGCATTTAACTGCGTAAAGTAGTCGTTGCTAGCTTTCTTATATATTTTTCAACGTCCGCGAACAAAATTACGAAATTAGTGTTTCTTAAACAATTTTATTCGTTCCTGAAGGGTGCTCGCCCCGTAGACGACATGCCAATCGCTGACGCTACGTAGCGAACGAAACGTAACTGTCACTGTCACACTAATATGGAAGAGTGATAAAGAGACACAATGCGATTCGATGGCGAAGCGATAGGGATCGTCACCTTGGCTAGGCCGCCAGTTGTTCTATTAATCTCATCATCATCAACAACATTGGCCACAGCATTATTGCTTTACATGTACTTGTACTTTATGTACTTGCAAAGTTGTCAGTTGGAGTGGTTCCTCGCAGAATATGGCATCTTGTGGTCAGGGACAGGGTTCCCCACATCTACAAAATTGCCTCCTTACATCGTATCACGATTGTAAATTGTACAGGCTATATTTGATCGCAGTAAATTTTCTTCGTCGCTCTGCATTATTCGATTCTTGGTAACTACTGTTAGTTGGAGTGATTCCTTGCAGGATGAGGTGGTGGTGGTGGTTGAAGTGCCGGATTCGCTACAGCTATGATGCTGTCCCCTCGAGCGGCTACCACTTGTGGTCTTTCTTCTGCGTCCTGAAACAGGCGACAGCACAATTAAATGCTACGAGCGAGAAGCAGTCCCAACAGCTTTCTGAAAGTATTATCCGATAGACACGACTATCCAATATGAGGCACCTGGTGGTTTTGACTGGGCGACCCGTATGTTCTGCAGCTCCTTTTTAGTTGTAGGTTAATTAGTGATGATGTAAATACTAACCCTATTATTAGGTACTTAGCTTAAGATAAACTAACAAATTCTATGGATTGTTATGATCTGAAATAAATGATTATTTTATTTTATTTAAATAGGAGAAAGAATTTAATAACCTTCGCTTTTATACCATTACCGATTGCAAACAAGCGTACGGTCCGCATGATGGTAACCTGAAACTGTAGCCTATGACACCGTATTAAAAAGGAGGAATTGGCCCTGCTAGGTGCTTCTAGGGTTAGGTAAATGGCAGTTGGATGATAAAAACGTATGTTATAAAGATCAGGTTTGGAGCTTTTGAACGGAGCAGATTTAACCTAAATTAATGTTGTATCAAACAGAAACGTCTGCGAACGACGCTATGCACAAGACAGTGAATTTTTCCATTTTTAATTTATTTCAGATGTAACTTTGTTCCTAAAGTGAGAAGAAAAGGTAGTATTACCGGCGGTGGTGTACTGGTGCTGGAATAAGAACAGCGTGAGTCCGCGTCGTCGCTCTCCGCCTTCACGCCCCACCAGCTGCAACAAGCAACATCAATACTGCAACGCCATTTAATGGAACCGGCGCTGTCGCCACCTAGCGGCCATATCTGTCCTGATCTTCTGTGAGTGAGTCTTCTGTACCTAGTACTATTATTTATTCTGTGCCGAAATACATACACATACATATAATCACGCCTATTTCCCGGAGGAGTATGCAGGGACCACGGGTTTCCACTTGCTACGATCCTGACATACTCTTTCGCTTCCGTTACTTTCATAACATTCCTCATACACGCTCGCCGGTGTAGGGTGCTCTTGACCTGGCCTTTCTTCAGGATTTCCGAAATACAAGAATCTACCGAAATACAAGGAGCAAATAGCGTGATAGTGGTGCATTCATTCGAGCTCATTCACCAGATCTGGACACACAAAACAGAAGACTGAGGTCTCGTTAAAAAACACCAAAAACAATAATAAATAAAATACCATCTCCAAGTGTGACTGAATAGATATGTAGCTTTTAATGTCAAAAGGTACCTTATGGCAGTTATAGCAACCGCATCGATTTTCATTGAAAAGATACACGTATTAAGGATGACTTACGTCACGTCACGTCCGGGATGAAGCTTCCGACGCTTCGTTTTCTATGGAAAGCATCACGTGATAATGATCACCTGTCATCTGTCATAGAAAACTAAGCTCCGGAAGCTCCGGCCCGGACACGGCCCGGGCGGCCCGGTCTAACGTAAATCATCCTTTAACCGTCCCTGGTTCCAGTTTACCTGTGGTTCGAGTTGCTCCGTGCAGCGTCAGGACTGGCGCGGATGCCGTTACCTTCCTCGCCATCCTGCAGAAACAAGGAATATGTAATCTTCGTTCTCATGACATCAGTGTAAACACCGAACTACTCGTAAACTTACTAAAGTGATATTCAATTGGTGTAAATAAACAGAAAATACATCGAAAACGGAAAATGCCTTATTATCATGTATCCGGGTAGTTAAGTTTTAGTAGAATTTAAAGCCTGGGTGGTAAAAAACAATATAAAAGCGGGAAACGAAAATAAACAAAATTAGTCTTTTGAAAATATTGGAATATCAATAATCTATCAAGGCGCACATGCAATCTAATTAGATTTAACCATCTTCCGAAGGACTAAAGTCAGGCAAAATGTTAATACTTAAATTATTTCTACTTACCAGAACCAGAACCATTCCAGGTGATCTAAATAAAGAAGTATATAGTCAAAATGCAACTGAACGTGATAAAGCGTTTGATAGTGTTATAACCATGCTTACCTTTAAGATAGATAATGTAAATGCAAAATAAAGTTAAATTAAGATTCATATTGGAACGGATGCTAATTAGATAAATTATGTGATATAGTTTAAATGAATAATTTGAAACTTTTGTCCTTATCAATAACCGAGTATTGATTTAGGAGTGCCACAAGGATCAATTATTAGGCCATTTAATTAAAATGATGGAGAAGTCTTATTAGTATATATGTTGTATAATGCAAGATGAAAACTAATTGAATGTGATTTCGTTCGTTGGTTTTTTCTAATTAGTTTTAATTGATATATGTAATTTTAGAGTTAGTGCTAATCAATCTAAGATAAAAGGGGACTAATACCGAAATAGCGGGTATAAACTTTGCATTAGTTAATTGAAAACATATTCTTTCAGAAGTTGTGCAACAATAGAATGATTGTCCTCATAACACGAGACTATATGGTTAGTCCAAATGTTAGAGATAATTGTTAATAAATAAATATTTATGCGATTTTGTGCTAGGGCCCGGTAGTTTGTTATATAGGTCTCGATTATCATTTTTAGTTAGTCAGCTATCTGGTATAAAGAAAGTGTTGTCTCATTCTACCAGATAACTGTGCTTCTCAGCCAGGGGCAGAGTTGTTAAGAACGTTCAACCTAATTGACCTGAAGAGGTCATTTGCTCTCTTTTGAGCAGGATTGAGGTCAACCTGAGGGACTTCGCGGGGCCGTTATATATCCCTTGTAAGCCTGAAGGGATAGGTCGTCAGTGCTGGTTAGTTCGTGCTAAGCTAGGTTACGTGAGTGACCTAGCGAGGCAGTTAAACCCCTTGTAAGCCTGAAGAGCTAAATCTAGGTGAGTGCTAGTTAGTTAGTGTTAATTTAGGCAGTGAGGTCCACTACGTAAGTGACCTGGCGAAGCCTGAAGGTCTAGGTCAGTGCTGGTTGTTAGTTCTAAGCTAGCCAGTGAGGTCAACGTGAGTGACCTGGCGGGGCCGCTTAGCGGCGGTCGCGTCATCTTCGGCCTCCTCGTTACCGGCCGCCGTAGGAGGAAGGCTGAAAGAACAAACAATAGTTAAAGCACTATCAGAAATGGACAACATTCCAAATTGATGACTGACAAAATATTTTTTTAGCACGATGTAGGTTTTATTCTACAGATACAAAGTTATATGTACCCGTGCTTAGAGTAATGGAGACCAGCTCTTCGGACTAGTTGCCGCGCGAGAGGGAACAGCTCGTCGCGGCGCGTCAGCAACGCGGGGACGCAGCGGCACATTTGTGCTGCCGCTTCGTTTACCATCACCTGTAAAAGAAGGATAAAACATCGTTAAAGAATTTTGTTTTAGAGTGTAAAGGTTAATAGGTATAGAATCTATGTCAAACGCTTCAAGAAGTACACTTGGACGGATGTAGACCTTTTTACGCATGTTCAAACTATCTAAGTAAGTACCTACTTCTTATAAGCTATGCATAAGCATTGTGCTATAAGCATGATGAAAGCCCTAGAAAAATGTATTACCTGCACCGTAAACTATTATATGGTCTAAAGCAAAGACGCCCGTTTCTCGGAAAGTTTTTGTCAAAACCTTATTAAATAATGGCCTGAAAAGAATAGCCACACAATATAATTACCTCATGCAGCGTCAAAGGCTTCTCCGGTTTCCTCTTGCAATCGAACCTGCCATATATCGCCGCGTACTTCCTAATCTCCTCCATCCTCCGCGGATCCGCCTCCGGCATCATCATCACCAGCTCCAAGTCTTTACACATCTTCTTCTTCGTGTTCTGAGGCTTTGGTTCTAACTGAGGCAAATGCTTGCTTAACTTCTCTGCCGCAGCCGCTAATTTTTGAACATGAACGTCTAGTAAAACTGGTGTTAACTGGACTGGGGATGTTACTGAGCTTGGACTAGAACCGGCTGAAGGAGGACAGGCGGATTGAGGAGAAAAACTTCTAGAAGCGGTAGTTGTGACAGGGGCTGCCGCAGGGGACGATGGTAGGACTATTTTTGTAAAATTGTTCGTATGGACAGGACTAGCGTTAGGCTGAGAAGCTGTGCTACCACAACTATTTTCCGGTGCTCCGGGGGAAGGACTGTACATTGGCCTACTTTCAGGGGAGCTGACTGTACGTGGTAGACTAGGTAGAGTGGGCATGTTGAGTAATCTTTGGTTGCAGACGAAGGGGTTTTCGGTGGGACAGAGCGGGACGATGGGGATTTGGAAGAGGGCGGGGTTGTTGACCCATTCTTGGAGGGCCTTCTGGAGGCGGCGCACGTGGAGGGGCTTGGACGCCATGCCGACGAGCGCCATAATCTCGAGGAACTCTTCTTCACCGGCGTCGCAAAGTTGCTGGACGTCATCACCACCTGGAATAGAAAATTAATCAAGTTGTTTTTTCGGATTTTATTCTATATACTAGAGTTAGCGAACTTTGCATCGACTTGAATAGAACAAAGTGGAGGAGTGTGCATGATTATAAACGTCACTTTTTCATAGGTGCCACATTTTGTCATTGCAAATGTCATGCAGAGTTAGTTTGGTCAAACTCTAATGATTTTGTAAATTTGTTATAAACTTTAAATTTCCCGGATCATAGAGAAACCTAAAAGTATTTTATATACCACTATTTTACCTATACTATAATTACCTAATAACATTTTTGTATGTGGAATTAATGTTCCCATTTTCTAAATGGGGACTTCCTTTATTTCTTTCCTAATTATCCAAAAATTTCAGATTATTCTTGTTAAATTGTTCAAACTTTCCCCAACTTATACTCACATTTATAAACCTAACATGATTGAGCATTAGGGGCATAATACCTTACTTATACTTACTTACGCTATAGTATATATGCCATTACAATATTCTTCAAAGAAGTCCCTGTAACGAGCACTAGACTGAAAAACTTAGTTTGCATAATCGCAACTCGCAAAGAAAAGCATTTCAAACAAATAGGATTAACTATCTTCGAAAGCCCCTAAAATTTCTCAAGTCCAAAAAAAATTAACCAATTCACCTAATCCCATACCAACATTAATATGCAAAACTGGCGGGGCAAGTTCATTCCGCTATCATTGTTCAACAAAAACGTGTGATTCAATAAAAAACTTCAATTCACACATTTAATTTAAGCAAATATGCAAATTCCTACGTGACCATTTTTGCAAAGAAAAAAAAAACAAAAGACAACCGGCCAAAACCCTTCTTCAATGATGGCTAAAAAGTAAAAATTAAGAAAAAAATAATTTGCATGAGATGGAAGGTCCGCGTTTTTTAGGTTAGGTTATGGAAATGTTGTTTTTGCGCATCGAGCGATGAGAAAGTGTTTTTTCTTGCGTTCCTTCCGCTTATAAGTGTTGGGCTTGAGACGAAACAATGCAGGTTTATAAAAACTTGACTAAGATTGTTAACTTCGGTTAGGATAGGTACTACAGTATTACTTTTATTAGTTTCAAAAATAGTGTTATAATTTGGTGATTATTTAAGTAGAAAATTAAAATATAGGTAAGCGAAAATGCGCAATAAACCTGAAAGAAGCCCACTTTTCGTTTTTTATTGTTTAAGTGGAAATAAATTTACTAACTTTTTGAAAAACGAATTATAGGTATTTGTTTGAAAGCTCATTGTGACGCTATTTAAATAGTAGTTTATGCAACAGTGATATAATAAGGGTTCTTAAAATTCAAGGGTCGAAGTTACAAAACGAGACGTAGTCGAGTTTTGTAAAAAAAGACCCGAGAATTTTAAGAACCAATTATGAGCTGTTGCATACATTACTTTTTCTATGACAGCTGCAGCAAAAAAAAAAAAAAAAAAAAAAAAAAAAAAAAAAAAAAAAAAAAAAAAAAGAGTTATTATAAAAAAAGAGTTATTATTAAAAAAAAGAGTTATTAGTAAAAAAAAAGAGTTATTATTTAAAAAAAATTGAGTTATTATTAAAAAAAAAAGAGTTATTATTAAAAAAAAAAAAAGAGTTATTATTGTAAATGAAAACATACCTCTTTCAATCAAGATGATCGGAACTTGTATCTTTAAAAAAAATAAAGCAGTTGTATTATACTCATAAGATGACTGCTAGCAGTCATCTTATGAGCCTATAGACAAAGCATTCAAATGACATTGCTTTAGATATCACTGTCAGTCATTTAATTGACACATTTAAGTGCTGGAGTAGAAAAAACTAATAAGTAATAACAAAAGCAAAGCTTATTTTCTAAGGATCTGAATTTAACTCCAAATTTAAAGTTCTTCTTTCTAGACTAGACAATACGCATATACATGATTATTGATTGTATAATATACATGTGTACTCAGATATTTTATAGCCAGACCGGAAAGCGTGGTTAATTCATTTTTTGCGCGCGCCTGCAGCCGTCTCCGACCCCCGGGCTACGATTATATACTCTACTCGTATACATACCAACACTACCCTTTACGATTATTATGTTACACAAGGAAGCTCAATACTAAAGCAAAATACTAGATATAGACATGCAATACAAACGAGAAGTGGCAAAACTGCTTTATTAAGGAAAAGTATATTAGGCATGTCGTCCATAATATACAATTCACTACCTGAAAGCCTTAAAGAATTAGAGATACAAAAGTTTAAAAACAAATTAAAGACAGAGCTCATCAAAGGAACCTACTATACCATCAATCAATTTTTATCTGACAAAAACTTCGCCCGTGACCAAAATTGTCCTTTCTATTAATGTATTTTATTTGACATAATTACAATGTAACCGAATGTTTCAATTAATTTGCTATGATGTAAATATGTAACAAGTTCTAAGCTATCTAGATAATAAGTTAGATATAAGAAGACTAAATATTTGTACACCTATATGGTAGATCACAGAGTACTGTATCAACTCACTGTCATCTGTATATAACCTGTGTTTCACAAATAAATATTACTTACTTACTTAATACTGGGCGAATCATTCCTTAAAAGTTATAACTAAGTAGGGGGTATTAAATTAACCATATACCTACCTGCTTATTTAGACTCTAAGGTAGAGTTTATAAAAAATATCCATGTTATATTCGCGTTCTATCAAAACTACCGAAACTTTAGATGCCACTTCAGTTCAAGTTCATTCTATATGATCTAAAACATCCAAACTTTAAAAATCTGTTCTTAACTTGATATTGATTTAAAATTACTTACAGTTGCATCTCTCTCTCTCTACATTGATGCGAGATAGATTTTTAAATGGATGAGGTCTTGGTGGCTCAGGTGACAGAGCGATGGAGTATCGATCCAGAGGCCGTGAGTTCAAGTCTCAACTCAACCAAGACAGTAATTTTTCCACTTTTCAATTTATTGTAAGCGTTCGCAGACGTTTCTGCTAGTTAAAAATGAAAATTAAGATTTTTAAAGTTCTAATGTCTTTCATGTGCATATTATTTTGAACTGTACGCACCCATCTCGAGCAGCGTATCGTAGTACGCCAGAAGACTGGCGCGCTGCATGACGCGGTACAGTTGCAGCTCAGCCTCGTTGGATGGTCGGGACGTCACCACCACTGCGGACAAACAGAAATTATCATCTCCAAAGCCTTGTGTATGTGTATACCTACTTCTTTTTAAATGGAATAGGAATGTAATAGGATTTGTTTTTGAGCGGCAAAAACTTGGTGTTATTTACACGTTTCTTATATTTACCCAACCTGACCCT
Organism: Cydia amplana; assembly: GCF_948474715.1. NCBI lineage: Eukaryota > Metazoa > Arthropoda > Insecta > Lepidoptera > Tortricidae > Cydia > Cydia amplana. The sequence goes on along the minus strand of NC_086069.1, from coordinate 1,403,026 downwards.
AGTAATTTGTCGTTAATTCTAACATTGCCACATTTTGTCATTGCAAATGCCATGCAGAGTTAGCTTGGTGTGACTCTACGTATTTATTTAGCAAAGAGTACAGAGTAGAGAGGGAGGTACCTCCCACTGCATGTTGATATTTACTTAATAAACATTTTCTTTATATATTACTTAATCTAATTACATATTTAAAGCATGGGCGATACAGGCGAGAAGATCATATAAAAAATAACTTATACCTACTTAACCGTTTCTTAAATTAGCCGTGAACCGTTCGCTGGTGCATCTTAATTTTATTTTACTAGGTCTATACCAGTTTTGATATAATTATATAATCATGCAAGTGTTTAGCGCCATGAAATCATATTACAACAGCGGAAATGAGCCCTAAATCGTTTAAAACTCTAATTTACTAAAATGCAATCGCATCCAAGGTTTCCACAAAGTTATAACGTTCGTGCCCCAAACAATTTGGCGGCAGACTCGCGTGAGGAGAGGCGCACACAAAAAACAACCCCTTTCAATAACAACCCTAGCTATTACCGAAAAGAATCGCCAACCGTTACCAGACGAAAAATGAAAAGGTTTATATAAAGGGGACGTCTTTTGTTAGGCAGAACGGGTTAAGTCCCTGGCCCCTTCGCGCGGCAAAAATATCGATCGTCTATGAAAAAATGTTGCCACCCCAAAACTGCCACCCTCGTGCACTATTGGTTTTTATTATGGAAAAAAATGTGGGGTGGGTCTATGACTCCACCTCTTGGCAGGTAGAAAAAGGTTAGATATAGAAAAAAAAACGCGGCAAAAAATGGGTTGTTTTCGTCTAAAGTAAATATGTAAGTAGTACGTTTGTATACAGTATATTTAATGACTTTATTATGATATTCAACGTTTATTATAACTGCAAATTTAATGCTTGCACGCCAAAAGCGCATAAATGTCTTATTTAGCGGGCTACTAAATGGAAAGTCCATTGCTCAATATACATATGGATTAGAAACAACACCAATGATTTTACAATATTTAAGTACTTACTACACACGAATACAAAATACTAAACGTTAACTACCGTTAACCGTTTTAATTACAAGTGGAATAAACGTATCCTGCAAGCTTAGCAATTTTTTTGTTACCTAATAGCAGCATGTAGGTATTCAGCACCAGAAGTGGCTGAGCAGGCGAGGTATTCAGAATGATCTGCAAACGCTATTATTTCGACAGTAAACATATTTATATATGATCAGGTAAATTTTTAACTTCTTATGTGGCTTCTTAAAAACAATACAAAATAAATTAACATCTTCCTACACCTACACCCTCCAAACGTCGGTGTAATCAGTTAAAATATACCTATTCTGCACCATCGTTCAAAAACCGACGCTAAATTTTGCTATTTAGCATAATTCATACTGAACCAAAAAAAACACATGAGAATATATCCCTAACAAGCCCTTATGCAACTCTTTCTACAATAAAAAAAACCTGTCTCACGATCCGATGTCCAAAAAACGCATTAACATAATCTGTGCTCGCAAAAAAAATCGCCACGCATCGGCCTTATGAGAAGGGACGCGCTAACCCGGACTCATTGTCTTTTTTTTAATTTTTACTTTTTTTTCTGGTCACGTCAGAAATTTGCATACCATTTCAATGTCCTTAATTTCTTTCGCGAGTCTCACGGCGCAAGAAAGTTTTTTAGTGTTTAAAAAAATGTCTTGGGAATGTAGATTGTGAGACCTATGTGATTAATTGATTATAATATTTAATTTATGCATCATTATTACTTTTCTGTTGTTTAAGACATCAGGTTTTATTCGTTTTTTTTTTAACAGATATGTGTTGTCTTCCGAAAAAATACTACCGTGTGGAGTTATATTACTTAAAATGTTTTAAATTAAACTAAGGAAATGTGACATTCAATTATATTCCATTAGTTATTTTGTAAATCTTATAAATTTTTAATTAGGTATTGATTTAGTACAGTATGTGTATTAGGTTACAAATGTGCAAGTTGCGATTTTTTTAATTTTCGAAAAGTTTCCGGAAATTTAAAAACACTGATTTAAACTTTCACGATTTTTACACATTATTAATGATTGTGCAATAGTTCTGAACCGTCGGAACGCGAGTTAAATTTGCACTTAGGACAGTAAAGTTTTAACTCTTCTTGTTTTGGTTATATTTTATAATAAATTCAATAAAAAAGGATGTCAGCATGGAAGTACCTAGGTACCTATCCATGAGACACAGTTTCCTATTATGTCTTAAAATATTATTCCAATTATTTGAATTGGTAGGTGTAATTGTAATAATCCTAATTAGGTTGTTAATTAAAAAATATAAATAAATAAATAAATAAAAATAAAAAGTCATTTATTGTCGCTAAACACAGTAACAAAATAAAACAAAAGGAAAAAGAAAAAAGAAACAAAGAAACAATAGAACCAAGAAACAATATATAAGATCCCGGGTATCTGCTACCTAAGTAGGTCACAAAGTACAAGTATCAATGTTTAACCACATATCACGAAACTTAATTTCCATCATAAGAGTCATCCTGTCAACTTACCAAATAATTACCATTCTTACACGTGCATATCTACTGCCGCGTGAGAATCCCAACTAATTCAGGCCAAATACGACAGTAATTAGCCTAAAAAACCCGCCCTTCATAAAAAAAACCAAAGACAAAATCTTGGCGGATAAACAAGAACGCTTTTGTCATTCGAAATTCGATTGACAAAAGACGCGCGAATGTAAAGAATACGGTGAACGCGCTAATGATAGAGGCCGGAACAAAACAAAGATACCGGGATGTGTTCGTGCATACGATTAGATATTTTTTCGCACTTGCACCGTGTGATTGATATGCGTAATACAGTCTTTTATGAATATTTAATACCTATTGTGAGTACGCTAACGACTTTAAAAAAGTTTGTTTTTTAGAGAGCTTCCGTGCGAATTTTGTGCTCGGGTGTCTTAGCTTAGAAAAAATACTTTCTATGCTAGATTGAAGACATACATATAATGAATAACGATAGTTAACGTTTCTTTGACATCATTATCGCATTTATAGCATCTTTCCGTTCTGTACGACGTTTTGTCTCCTCCGATAAAATTTGCAGATTAGGTTGTAGAATTGGAGATGGACAGTAGAAACAGTGAATGCTATCACTAACATAAACAACCAATTGGTAAGATTCTCTTTACCTACTCGTCACTTACTGTTCGTTAAACTATTCCATTCCAATCTGCATGCAGTATAGGTATTGTTTCCAGGCAACGCTCTATCAATTATACAGGGTGCTTCCTGTAACAGGAGCAATAAATTAAACTGTAGGCTGTACTCCTCAAACTGACCAACATTTGTTCAGCAACTTTTGAAAATAACTCATGTTTTGATTTTTATTACACTTTAAAAGTTTATTCTAAGACGCAATATATTGCAAATTTTGTTATGTTTAAAGCGTGATAAGCAACGTCAAACACACTGATGTCAGCGTACTACATTGAAGGCAATATTTATTTTGTATGAAAAACAGGAAGTCTAAAGAATTCATAATTTTTTAAAGTTGCTGAACAAATGTTGGTCAGTTTGAGGAGTACAGCCTTTAGTTTAATTTATTGCTCCTGTTACAGGAAGCACCCTGTAAAACGTAAATAAATACGTCAAACTCGTATCTTTTCTGTGGTCAAAATTTAAGCATGTAACACATTCAACATTTAAATTGAAAAAAGTTACAACCTCACAAATAGTACTTTAGTCAGTGTAAAATTCAGACCTAACTGATAATAAATAGAGTCGAAATTGTGCTGTAGAACGGGTGTGTATAATTTAGTGTTTGAGGGAAGGGTTGACCCAACTCTACCGTTGACTGACAGATGGTCGCGTCGAGTCCAGGGTTGCGATGAATAAAAAATCGAACAAGACGTTTTATGGTTGTTGAATTACGTGTTTTTATTTGTTTTGTGGACTTTAATAGTGAATTAAGGAAAGTTAATGGATGTTATTCGTTTGTGTCTGCAATTGGTAATTGTATAAATAATTAAAATTGTTACTGGCATTTAAAGGCCTCGAATATATAGGACAAGTTAATTAGGTAGGTGCGTATTTCTTGTGTAAGTGACGAGAAAATTATTTATTCATACGATTATAAACTACGCTGAAAATATGTTGGCAGAAAGACAACATTAGCGTATAATTAACGGGATACAATAGCCTATAAAATTACATGTATTAGTAGCAAATAGGGAGGTATTGTGGATTTAACGGTTGCGGGTAATTTTAGCTAAGTAACATTAGGGAATCGGGTCAAAAACGGTTAGGAAAATAAGTTTATTTCCCGTGGACAATAGGTTTTTATTTGAGTAGGTACCTACCTACATTTTACCAAGGGTTTTATTCATATGTACGGTTTTTAAGAAATATGTAGTAGGTTTAAATTAGGTACCTAAGGAATATATACTTAAATTGTGAGGGTCCAGACGAACGTGAAGATCAAGCTTTAACATCCATTTCTTTACAAAAGGGGTTTGAGCCAAAAATAAATATTACAGGACATTCGATTACACAGATTGACTAAGTCCCCCAGTAATCTCAAGAAGGCTTGAGTTGTGGGTACTCAAACAACGATATATATATATATAATATACAAATACATAAATACATAGAAAATATCCATGACTCAGGAACAAATATCTGTGCTCATCATACAAATAAATGCCCTTACCGGGATTCGAACCCAGGATCATCGGCTTCACAGGCAGGGTCACTACCCACTAAGCCAGACCAGTCGTCAAAATAAATGATATTAGATAAAATTCTGTATTATACACGGAGAAACAAATTAGGTGCCAATCCAGTCCAAAGTTAGTTTAAAAACACTCCAACTTGACGAGCAGATGATGTAACAATTTAAATGAGATTTTTACTCGACCAACCCTTCGAAAATTGAAAAATTACGGTTGCATAACATACGGTCGATTTTTTTTTAAATATCGGATCGAAGGTGAGGTGCTAACTAGCCGCAGGGTGCGGTATCAATTAGACAGTCTAATGGGAACATGTGTAAAGGGCCTAAGTGGCGCCTCGGGCATTTGTGGCTTTTCAATTTATATTTTGTCTGTGGTAATTGTTTTTTTTAATATATTAAACTGTATTTTTTTGTAAAAAATGACATTTTCGGCTATAAAATTCCTTATATGAAGAAATGATACACGACAAACATTGCTATAATTTCTACACAATTTTATTGTATTGTTTTTTACAGCCTATTTATAAGTGCAAAGAATGCATCCTGCCTTTATTATTATCATGTCTCCCTGTTTTATTAATACCCGATTCGATTTAGCTTCTTACACACCATCGCATTTTCGGCAATCTGACATGACACGCATTTTAATTCAGTCCATAATTACTGTCTGTATCAAACGGCCGAATCAGACAAAACACATGCCGGCCAGCGATCTAATTTCTTTATTATATTTGATTAACCCTTCAGTAATTACAGAACAGATGCAAACCTGATTAATTACTAAAAAACAGGCACCTGCCATAATCTCACTTTCGTAAGAAAAAACTTACAAAAACTCTTTATTCGTCTAATCTCGTATGTAAATCGACTAGTCACTGTCTTTTGTTTTTTGTCGGCTCTGATTTGAGTCGGAAGTCATGTGGAATACGTTTTTTTCTGGCGAGATTAAGGGCGAATGTTTTATTGGAATCAGCGGTGGGTGATCGGAGTTATCTGCGTATCAGATACAAACAACTACTCAAGTTTTAATATCTTTTAAACGCGCCAAAAGGACGACCGCTGTTTGACTTTATCGTATATCGTATCGCACATACTAATTGACTTACAGAGAATTATTTGCTGCATAATTATCACATTATTACTTACTTGATAATTTATAGTCGACGTCGTATATCTAAATCGAATTCGAAAACAAGTTGTATTTTCAAACAACATTTCAAGATACCTACAACGCTACAACTAAAATACGTTTGAATTCGTAAGCTACTTCGCGTCTTAATAGTCTCTTCCTAGGTATATAAAGGATAAGCAACGACGTATAGTCGACATGGGCTTAGACTCCGACCCTAAGGAATCCGCGGTAATTTTCAAAGGGTAATACGACTATTATTATTTACTTTAACAGGACTTAGTGGCAGTTGCACCATCCACACTTGACAGACTGATCAACGTCACCCGGCGCGCCGTTCTTACGTTCTTTAACGATAACAAACAGTTTGGTGCAACCGACCCTTAATATTTCAACTTCTCAGTGTTCTACGAATAGTAGGTACTGTTGTGGAGTATTACAGGAGTAAAAATTAAAAACGGCTTTCCTGGTTTTAGTACAAGTGTAATGTCTAAATTGACACATACATAGAATAAAAAGAAAAAGCGCCTGCACGTTTTGCAGAGCAATATTACGTATCAGTATAAAGTAAAAATGAGTTCTTAAATTTAAACATGCCCCCGGGGTTGAAAGGAAGCCTTTCAAGCAGAATCGGTAGCCACAGGAAGAGGACAAATCTTGCTGAAAGCGCGTCGAACGACTCCTCCAGCTGTCTTCACATCAGCCACTCGAGATATGCCATCCTGTCCAGGGTGAATGGCTACAATGCGTCCCAGTCTCCATTTCAACGGAGGAAGGTTGTCCTCCTTCAGAACAACGAGGGTATTATTCTTAAGGGACTCATGGTTGAGTCTCCACTTGATTCGTTGTTGCAGTTCTGGAACGTACTCTTTAGTCCAACGAGCCCAGAAATGTTGACGGAGTTGTTCGATTCGGTGGAATCGGGACAGATGCTGATAAGTATGGTCCCGCAGATCCTGCACCGGCAATGACGTCAGTGAGCGTCCGACAAGAAAATGTCCAGGGGTGAGCGCTGAGAGATCGTCCGGGTGTGATGACAGAGGCGTGAGTGGCCGAGAATTCAACAAGGCTTCAATATTGATGAGTGTAGAGTTAAGCTGTTCATAAGTTAAGTTACAGTTGCCCAACACTCGTTGCAAATGGAATTTAACTGATTTGACACCCGCCTCCCAAAGACCCCCGAAGTGAGGTGCATAAGCAGGCAGAAAATGAAATCTAGTATTTTCACTAGCTAACGTCTCAGCCAAAGAGTTGCAGTTTTCCTTCAGAAATTTTGTGATTTCATTATAGGCTCCGACAAATGCAGTGCCGTTATCGGAATACACGTTATCTGGCTGTCCCCGTCGAGACATAAAGCGAGACAGTGCTAACAAATAAGTTTTACTAGTTAAATCTCCCACCAATTCTAAATGTATCGCCTTGGTTGTGAAGCATATAAAAATAGCAACATAAACTTTTACTAGTGCGCAACCACGACCTTGACGGCTGGCTGCCATGAGTGGACCTGCGTAGTCCACGCCCACATTCCTAAACGGGTAGCCTCCAGGTGACAACCGAGAATTTGGCAAATTCCCCATCAATGGAGCAATTACTTGTCCCTTCATGATTTTACATCGCACACATTGATGGTAGCAAGCCTTTGCCAAATTACGACCCCCTATGGGCCAGTAGGTTTCTTTAATTATTGCTAACAACAGCTGGGGCGGTGCATGGAGAAGCCTTTTATGTTCCTGATTAAATAATAATTTTGTGAATCGATGTGTGGACTGTATAATAATGGGATGTTTTTTCTCGTATGGAAATTCTGAATTGGAAAGACGGCCTCCTACACGAATTAAGTTGTCGTTGTCTAGGAATGGGTTGAATTTCAAGAGCTTGCTCTTTTTTGGTAAATTTTGTTTTTTGGATAATATATCATATTCTGAAAATGATTCGCTCTGACTGAGTTTGGTAATTACCTTTAATGAATTATTTAATTCGTCATGATTGAGGTACGTGGACGACGTCGACGTTGCATTTTTGCGGCATTTTTTAATGAAACGGAGAGCGTATGCAAAAGCACGAATGAGCCGCGAGAGGTTAGAGTAACGATTGAAATCTATTAATGGCTCATTAATTATGTTGACGTGCAATGAAACCTCAACGCGGGTTTCAGGCAGCTCATCGCATTGTTTTGTGATAGGATTCGAGGGCCACTGAGCCACGTCTTGTTGCAAGAAACTGGGACCCGACCACCACAAATCTAATGAGTCTATAACGCTTGCATGCAATCCACGGGAAATTAAGTCCGCTGGGTTTTGGTCCGTTGGAACATGCCTCCAAGTACAACTGCCGGTGATTTCTAAAATGTCCGACACTCGGTTCCTAACAAAGGGTTGCAACCTACTTGGCATCATCTTCAACCAACCTAACACTATAGTCGAGTCGGTCCAAAATATCGTGCTTCTTACCTGAGCTCGAAGTGAGGTCATGACCTTATCATACAGATGAGCACTAACCAGAGCACCACACAATTCAAGTCTAGGTATAGTCGTAGGTTTAATCGGACTGACTCGACTTTTTGCGATCAATAACCTAACCAACACCTGACCTTCCTTGTCTACACTACGTACGTACACACAAGCGCCGTACGCGCGTTCAGATGCATCTGAGAAGATGTGTAGATCAAAGGCTACGTGTGAGTTGCAAATGACATGACGAGGGACTCTCACATCATTCAGCGCCGGCAATCCTTCCAAGAGTTCTAACCATTGTTTAGTGATCTCTGGAGACAGTTCTTCTTCCCATGTAATCTTTTGCAGCCATAATCGCTGCAGTAGCATTTTCATGGTGATTACGAATGGAGACAGAAGTCCCAACGGATCAAAGATCTGAGCAATCACTGAGAGCATGTCGCGTTTGGTATTTCCTTTGGAAACTAGTTTTCCTATAGGAAAATACAGCTCATCGGACACAGGATGCCAGCCTAAGCCTAACGTTTTGCTGGGCTCATTTGATCCCATATTCAAATCCACGGAGGATTGAGAGGGTTCACCTAGAAGGCGAGGCTCGTTTGACTTCCACTTACGCAGGTTCATTCCTGCGGAAGAAAGTGCTTGAGTCACTTTATGGCGAATCTCTTCCACCCCAGTAAGCTCATCTCCTCCTGTCAGCAGGTCGTCTACATAAAAATCATGAATGATGATTTCTTTGACTGTCTCATCTTCACAATCTAAGCCTATTTGCTTGAGACACCTGGTGGCTAGGAAGGGAGCACTGGCTGTCCCATAGGACACAGTATTGAGCTCGTGCACTAATAGTGGCTTGGCCTCCGAGCTGCGCCAAAGAATTTTTTGGAGGTGGCGGTCGTCAGGATGCACCCATATCTGACGGTACATCTTCTCCACGTCCGAAGAAATGATGTATCGGTGCTGCCTGAATCTGATAAGGATAGACAGAAGGTCGTCTTGCACAGTGGGTCCGACCATCTGAATGTCATTCAGACTGATACCTGAGGTAGACGGGCTGCTAGCATTATATACGACACGTAGCTTTGTCGTGGAGCTGTCACGCAAAATACCATGGTGGGGTATATAATAACCCTTTTCTACCCTTAAAGCCTGCCTACCATGCGACATGTGACCCAAACTTTCATACTCTGCCATGAAATCAGTATATAAACTTTTAAATGAGGGCTTGGTTTTAATTCTACGTTCCAATGATAGCATGCAATGCTTTGCGCGTTGGAATGAGTCGCCTAAAACACTTTCGCTTTGTTTTAAAGGAAGCCTGACACAGAATCGTCCGTCGGCTAGCCGCGTAGTATTTTCAACGAAATGTTCTTCGCACATTTTCTCCTCAGGTGAATAATGAGACGACTTATGGCTAACCTCTTCGAGTTGCCAAAACCGCGTTAATTGGGTTTGGATGTCGTCGTTACATTTTAAATCATTATTACCTGTGTGCGAGAGACCAGAAGCAAAAAAGCACTGCATACTGGAAGGCAGAAAGTCGGTAATTGCCCGACCAGCAACCAAAAAGCCAAACCGAGTTTCACAGAGCATCGGCAGTCCGGTACCTAGTCTGATGATCTGAGGCTGTGTAGGAAACGAGTCCCAAAACACTTCAGCTCCTAATATTATGTCGACAGGTGCAGGTTTATAAAAGTTTGGATCGGCCAAACAAATGTCGCTTGGGATATTAAGATCCGTCAAATCAATTTGACGACATGGGACGTCATCAGTAAGAGATGGCATGACGTAACAATTTACTGTTACTGAATATGTGTCATTTAAAGATTTAATAGGAAGTAGACACATTTCTGCTATTTTAGTAGTCTGTTTATTTATACCAAGAACAGACGTGTTAATTTGATTCGTTGGTAAATTTAATTTCTCACAAAAACTCTGAGATGTTAGACATGCAAAACTACCATTGTCTAACATGGCGCGAGCGACATGCTCTTTATTGTTGCTATCGTAAACCTTTACTAACGCAGTCGCAAGCATACCATGTTTCCCTTGTCGCGAATTTGAAACCATTTGGGCCGATAATGCCTGTACAGAGGCGGGCGAGGAATCATATGAACAATTTCCTAAGCCAGAATGAGATGCGACGGGCGCGGCAGGTGATAATTGATTACCAGGAAAAATCGATTTATTATTTTTAGTTGAATTATCCTCCTCGCCGCGGCCGGACGCGTAGTCACCGCTCGATCTAGATTTGCAATCGGTAACATGAACTAACGTGTTATGTTTTCGCTTACATAACTTGCATCCCGGCTTTTTGCAATGATTAGCATAATGTCCACCGCGTAAACAGTTATAACAAACCTTTAAACTGGGTAACAATTCCAATCGCGCAGCGTTGCTAAGGGCGAGAAACTGTAAACAACTAGGTAAATAATGTTCACCGCTGCATTTTGGGCACTTAGCGACAGTGTTCTGTTTCGTATCTTGTACGGACATGGTTTTCAGTTTCGGAGTGTTTTTGTGAGAAGTGTTAACTCGACCGGCAGTGTTATTTGTGGACAGTTCCAACGTTTCTAATAAATCAGAGCGATTTCGCATGAATGTTAAAAACGCTTCGAGAGTGATTGGCTTATCTTTATCTAAGCGACCTTTGTATTCTTCCCATTCCCGATACGACTTAGCGTCTAACTTATGTGACACAATGTAAATGAGTAACGTATCCCATTGTTTTACTGGTTCGCCGAGTGATTCTAAGGCAAGCAAGTTTTTGTTCAATTGGTCGATCATACGTTTTAACGCAAATGAAGGCTCCTTGGTAATTGTTTCGATATTAAAGATTGCTGAAACATGATTTTGTAGCAATAAACGCTTGTTATCGAAACGATCACATAGGAGCTTCCATGCAGTTTGATAATTTTTAGAACAAAATTCGACCGATTTAACAACCACTGCCGCTGAACCATCCAATGACGATCTCAAATAATGAAACTTATTTATCTCGTCAATTTCGTCATTTGAATGAATTAAGCTTAGGAATGTGTCGTGAAACTCGAGCCAATTTTCGTAAGAACCTGAGAATTTTGGCAACTGTATGACGGGAAGTTTAACTAGCTTATGATTGCTAGCACTTGAGATACTTGCACGTTCGCTACCCAGGTCTTCTTGATTTTTATTAAATGAAGTTAACATATCTTGCGCTTTAGCAATTGCACTGAAGTACTGGGTTTCGAACTCAGTTCGCTCAGATAACTGAATATCAATGCTTGCCGCCAAACATTCTAACTTTAGCTGCACTTCATCGTACTCACTAAATAAGGTTTCCATTCTACTTATTCTTAACTGCAACTCATTGGCGGCAACAGAGGTAAGTGAAGAACTTTCCAAAGAATTCATGTAGTTTGAAAAGTTAGTTAGCCGGCCTTTGTAACTGCCACGTTTTTTGATTAATTCCTTTTCTTCGGTCATTTTGAGAGGCGTGTGTTGTCAACTGAAATGTTATACAATGCAAAATTAACTTAAATGTATAAGCAATGTATGAAAGTACAGTTGTGCCTAAGTTTTACTACGTTAACAGTTTATTCACGTGTATATTGATTTTATTTACTTAGTTTAAATTTTAACACTAATAATTGTATATAAATTTAATGTTTTGAAAGAATTATTTAATACGATTCGAGGTGAAAGCTAACCTATTGTTTTATTTAACACCTACATAGGTATGTCTAATCGTCCAGTTAAATAATGATTTACTTATTTCACAGTTCGTAGATTTATTGGTTAATTAAAAGCCTAGGCAAATATCAGTGAATAACTAATACAGATTAACTAATTACGAAATAAATTTAAAGTGAAGTAGCAATCTGACGTGACAAAGGTTAACCTATCGGTTAGTTACGTGGTTAAATTAAACAATTAAAATGATACTAACCGTATTAAATCGTATCCTTATACTTAATTACTACCTGTATGACGAGTGATGGGTGAAAATTAAGAACACTGAAGGCTTAACTCTGTCTTCAAGTCCGGCAAGCCCACGTGAACACGATCCTCCTTTCCCAAGTCAGCTTGATCTCTTTATTGTCGGACGAATTTCTTAATTTATTCACTCGTCAACTCCTTTTATCATATAATCTGGATTATTTTCTGTATATTCTTAATCCGGCTCGTTCCAGGACCATGTTGTGGAGTATTACAGGAGTAAAAATTAAAAACGGCTTTCCTGGTTTTAGTACAAGTGTAATGTCTAAATTGACACATACATAGAATAAAAAGAAAAAGCGCCTGCACGTTTTGCAGAGCAATATTACGTATCAGTATAAAGTAAAAATGAGTTCTTAAATTTAAACAGGTACAATAAAAATTTGCTTTTCGTAATATACTACAAACCTAGAAAGAAAGAGGTCAGAGACCCTTTTCTAGCCCCAAAACTGGTTACCCACATAACGTATACAATCCACACAAAACAGCTCTAGTAACCCAACACCCGCGGTCCAGCGGACCCTCATTTGAATCTTCCAAGTTCAAAAACATCTTCCCGGAAATAAAAAAATCATGTCAGTGGGGTCATTTATTCCCACAGACCCTGCACCTTACGGCCAGCGAAAACAAACTAATAATTTGAACCCTTCCGCGTTTTTTAACCATAGAAAACCATAGAGTACTTCCGTGAGAACGTCAAACATGACCATAGAGTAAGGAGGAAAAAACGAAGGGGGCGAGTGGACAGTTGGTGAGTTATTACTGAGATAAAGACCCTCTGATCTGATCTGAATAGGAAAGGTGGTCGATTCTTTTTAGTCTTATTGATCAAATTGCCGATAAGGGTTAGTTAAAATGTAGTTGGATAAGTTTTACGAGTCTTATTCAAGCCACCAAGTATGTATGTGTAGTAATATTAAGACTGCATGTCGTAGAATCCAATTTGTAAACTGTATTAAACTTTGCAATACGAGAATAGAAGAGCTTCCTACAGTTAAGCCTCTGTTGTATAAAAATATTTATCATACCTACTTAGAGACCAGGATACGTCTGAACGATTTTGATAGCACGCACAGTGCAAGTGTTATTTTAAACGTCAAACTTCTATGAAATTATGACGTATTAAATAACACTCACTGCGTATGCTATCAAAATCATTGCAGACTTTTCTTGGTCTAACTCTAATAAACTTTATGTGTACTGATCACTAATAGCGTACAAGTCCTATCATGAAAATACAAAATTACATGCATTAAATTGTCACACATACTTACATTGCAAAATGTGTGTGTGTACATCCCTACATAGAAAGTTTTCGCACTTTTTCTGAGGCTCACTTTACAGTTCGTGAAAGGGGAGGATGCGTCAGAGCCACAATAAAGAGCGTGAAAACAATATAGATGATTATTCTCGCAATGCCATTTCAAACCAGGAATGTAATAAGAATGAAATAAACACTAATTGCGTTACAAGTCGCCTACAGAGCACAAACGCATTCTCACGTTGGCATCATTAGGTTTTTTATCATGCTTTTTCACTCCTTTATTACTCGCCCTCTTGATGCCTCTCCCTCACCTTCCCAGTACAGGTGTCTGTATAAAAAAACCTTATGAAGCGTTAACTATAGACTATAGAGCGATGTGGGTTCCCGCGTTTTTGTGACAGCCCGCCTTTTTTCGAAACAAAATGAAAAACAGTGTGAGAATACCATGAGAGGTTAATTCAATATTTATTTACATTTAATCGTTCCTGATTTATAAAGTTTCAGAAAAAAATTAAAGTTGCAATTTCCACGAAGAAATTGTTTTACCTCCTTATTCATAAAACTTTACAAGCCTCAATAGGCTACATGACTAATTTTTTTTATGGTATCAATCGATCGGGTTTGTTTTTAGGATCAAATGTCTATGTGGGACCCATTGCATTAAAGTAACACAAAAGTCAGAAATTGTAGTCAAAGTCCGACAGTCGCACTTCTAGGGCATGCTCCCGGGAATTCCCGGTTCTTAATTTCCCGGGAATTCCCGGGAATTCCCGGGAATTTTGTAGTGTCAAAAGAACCGGTACTGAAGACCCGGAACCGGTACTTCCCGGTTCTCCCGGACCCGTGTTCAAATTACCTTTATATTGCTATTTTGTACTAAGTAGTCATAAATATATGGCGTTATTCATAAACGGCTACTAACTTAATCAGTTGATGATCGTCGTTATGCCATAGAGAGGGACAAACGACGATCATCAGCTGATTAACTTAGCAGACGTTTATGAATAACGCCGATAGTATTTTAGCTAGGTGCATTAAGGCCACAGGCCTGAAATAAAGGAATATTTAATTTAAATTTAATTAAGTAGCATTTAAATATGTTGGTTTGAAACGGAGGACACAAATAACCCGGCGCGGATGGCGGTCAATTGTAAAAAATAAATGTCGGCGAAGTCCGAATAATATTTCGTATAGTCAGACCAAGCTAAGTTGGTAGTGATTTTGATAGCACAGACTGTGCAAGTGTTATTTTAAACGTCACATTCTATAAATTTTGGTGTTTACTTTAGCAGCGACATAAGCGGTTGCTGAAGTAATAGCGGCTCAGCCACGATATTGAGCAACTTGCGACGGCGGCAGCGATAACCATAGGTTGGAGTGAGACACGGCGATTGGACCTTTCGTTCCCACCTATGGTTGTCGCTGCTGCCGCCGTCGCCAGTCGCTCAATGTCGTGTCCGAACCGTAGGTGTTATACCGCCAATGAGAGTAAGCTTGCTTAAGCAGCCGACAGAAAGGTTGGGAGAGCTAGACCGCACTAATCACATGGATACTAAGACCGGCATAATTAATCGGGACGGTAGCTTGGGTCCAACTGGAGGATGTGAATGTAACGTTCTGGATTTTGTTGAAGTGTCTCTTAAAATTTGGTCAATATTTGTATTGAATGTGGGTAATTTCTAGAGTCGCGGCGGATGATGTTCATAAATATGGGTAGGAATGGTCAGTCTCAAAATGTAGTCATGGGTTAAATTAGTATTATAGTGATTTCATTTATGGCATTCAATAATACTTATGAAATTGTAATTACTATTTATATAGAAATTATTCATTCATAAGGATTGTAATAGACTTAAAAAACGAATTTCTTAAAAATTATTATATAATATCCTAAGAACCGGGAAGAACCGGGAATCCCGGTACCGGCCGTGCCCAGAACCGGGAAATGAAATTCTCGGTACCGGAACCGGTACTGCATGCCCTACGCACTTCACTCGCGAAACGCCCTATACAAAACGGCCAGGGGCCGTGACGTCATCGCCCAGCTTGTAGTATGGACAAAACAAGAAAATTGCGTTTTTGTCGGTGAAATATTGCGTTTATGTATATAGTTGCTATACAATTCTTTTTTGGATTACATGTAAGGAATAGAATGGTACCCTTACTTTTATCGTTTTTGGAAGTTAAAAAAAACTTAAATTTTGAAACTTTCAGGTTCTGTAATTTTGTAATTTTTCAATATTTTATTTTAATATCCACATTATTGTGATAAATTGCTCGTTTGCTATCTATTTTACTAGATTTTGTTATAAAATTCAACATGTGTCATCATCCCTATTGCCGTTTTATTGTGAGTGCATTCAGAACTTAATTAGAATTACTTGTAAGTATATAGCCTCCAGGACCACAAAGTTGAATTCCTAAAATGTTCAAATCCCAAAATGTTGACTATGACTTGAACTTAACTAGACGGAGCCCCGCGAAAGCGGGGCTCCTATTTCTAGGCGGTTTGCCCTTCGGGCATCTGAAGCTACCTAACGAACCTAACCTAGCTACCTATTGATTTAGTCTGATATCAGTGATATCCGTGAAAACATTATTCAACATTTTGAGAATCCAACATTTTGGGATTTCAACATTTTAGGAATTCAACTTTGTGGTCCTGGAGGAAATATAGTAATGAGTGCCTAAAAACAAATAAAATTTCAAACTAGGTTAGTGTTAAAGGTACCATTATTATTGATTTTTACACTATCCAATCATTTTATTTTGAGTTTATCAGACGTTAGGAACGTTAGGTATGTCGCTACCGTTAGTTATTATAAAAATATTTTATAGTCATGTATAAGTAATTTGAAATAGGGATGTAGTGTAGAACTCCCTTAAGTATGTAATTTAATAAAAAAAAACAACGGGTTGCACTCAGGGAGTGCCGGCAGAAGTGAAAACTCAATGACTAGTCCAAAATGCACTATGTATAATTGAGGTTAACGCCATCTAGCGTTAGCGTTAATTACTTGAAACCCCTAAGCACATCACTGTTAGTACTCTAGTTATATTAATACCAGTTAGAGCGAAACTCACTAGATGGTATTTAAATCAATAAAGAAAAACTCAATGACATTACATGTAACAGTTTTTCGATCAGGTCACGTGTCGTATCGCGTCTTACGCTGTCTCGAGTTTAACATTTTTTCCTCACCTCAAAAAGTGCACAGCGCCGCTAAAGAAGTTTTCACTTCAATAAAATCGATCGGTTTTATACTTTATTAAAATATTATACAGTCGTCCTGAAATTTAAAAGTGAAATGTAGCTATGTTGTCCACCACAAAAACCAACACAATAAATCAAAAAATCAAAAATGACCATGAAAGCTAAATCGACACCTGTCTTAAAGTCAAACATTCAATAAAATATCAATCTACATTCAATGCATATCAATGCAGGTCAATGACCTTTACACCAAACTAAACGACCGTTCATTGAAAACCCACCCTTTTGTTACATAGCTTAAGATTTATTTTAACCGCAAATGTAAGATTGCTATAAGAAACCAACTAAAATTCAATGGCATTCTAAAAGTACCAAAAATCACCTTTATCATCTAGATATTACGAGTGAATTCAAGCGCAAAGTTATCTTTGTGATGTCCGGTAACATCTGCCAAGACAGCTGCCGAAGATTAGAATCAAACCCCTTCGGTTTCCTGTCTTTGTCTGACATATGGGGTGTGATAGGGAGGGGCGCGGGTGTTCAAATCACGGTCAAAGTCAGACGTTTGGACAGGAAGCTGGGCGAAGATTTAAGGGTGGTTTTTAACTGACTTCAAAAAAAGCAAGTTATCAATTCGACCGTATTTTTTTAAATAATGACAGAAGCAGTGAAGGATTTTCGCCAGTTAATCCATTAGAATGTCCTCCTAGCTTGATTACTAGCTTACCTATAGGACCTAGGTAATATATGCCTATCAAAAGTGAGTGGTTATTATATACCGGAATTCCGGAATTAATACCGTTATTGAATATGACCAGCAAAATTCTTTTTTAAGGTAAAATCGGTTAAATAGGCAATGGAAATTGTCTGTTGTTAATATTTTGTTACACATAAGTATACAATTCATTAACATAATCTATGCATTCTCTGTAATAACAGGATAATATTAATTAACATAGGTAGATCTATTAAACTAAATAGGTATTCGCAACAATCGCCGTTTCCGTCGCATTTTAAAATACATATGTATGTTAGTCTGTAAGGTATTTGTAATATGGGCCTTGTTGCCTGAATTAAACTTCTAAATAAATAAAATAAAATAAAAATCTAATAAATATTGGTCCGATATTCCGGAGTTCCGGTATTCAGGCCCTACCAGAGAATTCTGAGCGAAGTCTATTACTCAGCATCTCGGACTCGAAAGCACACTTTGCTTCGCCTCTGAGAATTGGTAGAAGGAATAATACAGTCAACAGCAGAAGTTCCTAAGCGGGCGAGGTGTGCATAATTCGCTTGACGCGCTCTTAATCTTACCAATAAAGTCGCATTCAAGATCATTTTGAGCACCTCACCCGCTTAGCAACTATTGCTGCTGAGTGTACAACCACCACTATGTCTTACAAGCAGTTGAAAGACTACTACAATCACTTGGAAGGGAGCTAAGCACGCCTACTCGCATTTCAATTAGCCAAGTAATTGTAGGCGGTAAATTCGGCACGCAACACGCCTACAAATGCAGTTAGTTGACCATTTATCCTACAAAAAAAGGTAATTAGACTGATATCCCGAGTCCCTGAAGACCAACCTGCACGGCAGCTATTTGTTAACCTTGGGGTGATGACTGTACCTTCGCTCTTTATATTTGAGATAGGCAAATATGTAAGTAATAACCCCGATGAGTTTCCTATAAGCAGGACCTACCTACTCAGCGAGAAGAAAACCTGCACTGTCGGTACCCATGCATAGACTTCAGAAATCAGGGAAGTCTTTAAGGGTAATAGGTGCCAAAATTTATAATAAACTACCTGAGGTAATCAAAAAATCGAGTACTGAACACTGCTTCATACGTAAACTCAAAACGTTCTGCACATCAAAAGCATACTACTCGGTGGAAGAATTCCTGGATGAATGATTAAATATGTCGAAACCATAAAATAAATTTATATAATATAAGCTAAGCTATCTTATAATAATTGTAAATAATGTTTGAGGCTGACGATGTACAATGAATACAAATAAATATATTCTGTTCTATTCTATTATTATGTTAGATCACGTGTAAAGTAGGTACCTATTGGTTTGTATTTGTCCGCAGATTTTAGACTTGGACCAAGCTAATTCTGCACAAAGTTTGCAGTTACAGAGTGTGGCGTGCCATCATAAACAATTCTGAAAATATGGAGTTTATGGTTTCTCGGTTACTCCCACTGCTTGTGAAGACATAATCTGTGATCAAGTTCGCTCTGCATGGCATTTGCAATGACAAATAAGTATGGAAATTTCATCATGTCAAATTTCGATATAAATATGAGGTTTATAATGACACTCCCTCACTTTTATTTCTGTTCCAGTCGGTGCAAAGTTAGCTCGGAGTACCTACCTATATAAAAATATTTCCTCTAAAACCATTATACTTAGTTCGTTTTTTTAGCAATAGAAAAAAGGTGAACAATCTTAACATGTATTTTCATTGAAAAAATCTTTTTAAAAATTAGTAACTATTGCTTTTGAAAGCAAAATATTGTAAATGATCGTATATGATTTATACATAATTGTCACATATTTGCCGTGACTTAATTTTCAAAAATGTTTTTCAATAAAAAGACAGGTCAAGATCGCTTAGTCTTTTTCTAATGCTAAAAAAACGAACGTAAGACCAACAAGCACCGAAATAGTTAATAAAAATTATCTTTTATCGCCAATAATTGCGGTTCATGAAAAAAACTACGGCTTACACACAGTATCGCGCCATATTTGCCGTCACACCAAATTCAATAGACTATTAACTGAATTACTTACCCAATATAGTTTTAACGCGCCCAAGCCATCAGACGTGGCAAAAAACCTTGCCTCTGTCGCCTGACCCACTAGGCGACTTGCCGCCAAACAGTAGGTAACCGCCAAGCAAATATAGACCCTACGTATGTGGAAATACAGCAGGCCGGATATAGGTCAGTGGTACTTACACCGTGTGATGATAGGGTAGGAAGGAATAGAGTTTGTTTGTTTTACGACTTTTTAATAGAGGAAATGCATAGGAAATGTGACTTTGTGGTTTGTGGAAGAATATTATGTTTTTTTTTAAGTTACAGGCTGTCTATCTCATGAAAATATTCCTTAGGGACCTATATTTTAAACACGTCTAATAAAAAAATACATTACTTATTTGGCTGTAAATAACAGAAACAAACACGAATTAAACTTGTTGATTTTTTATAAAATTATAAAAAAAGTTCAAATGGAATGGTGTAATGAAATCAATTTGTTAGGAAACCACAAGGGAAAGGGGTTAACTTTCAATTTCATCCCTAAATTAATTAACGAATCTAACACATGTTAATATTTTGTCTGTTACTTTGTCACGCTTTCTCCGAGGAATAAGCATTAGTCACCATCTTAACCCTTTGCCACCTGTTAGAATTAAAAAAATAAACGTCAGTTGTTTCCCGCCCGACCAAAGAGATTTGTTTTATTTCTTTTTAATTGTTAATTTGAATGATTGCGGATGCCGCTGTTGTATTTTTAAAGGGTTTTGATTTTAGTGGCCAGCTTCGGATCGGAAGTAACATGTGTCTCTGGTCCGCCGTCAAATTTTATAGTCATTATTGTTAATTTTATTCTACGCTGTCAAGGCTTGTATTTTTTAGCTAGCGTATAATATGTAGTACGGCTTGCACCTTAGTTTTATTTGTAAAATACTCCAGATAAAGTTATTTCCTGATTCGCTATTCTGTATCATAATTTGATGAGTTCGGTATTCGCATCACATTATACATGGAAATGGAATGGAATTCAATTATTATTATCTAGTGCTCAGAATAGTTTACCATATTGGATCCAGTTAGAGTATTACGTACAGTACTTTATATTGTATTGTATGATTCTAATTTAACAATTTGTTAACTATGGGTTTCAACAGGTTTTGGCTATAGTCTTGATGGCGCGCATCTCACGCACGATTTTCACTTCATCTCAACGCATACAGAACTGTACATAATGAAATTAATGAAAGACATTATATAAAGAGTATGGGTTAATGACACGAGCTCAAAGCGAGTTTCATAAAAACATCACACGAGTAAACAGACATAAACTAACTGTTATAGTACTGCGTATTATATTTAAACTGTGGCACATTTATCTTTCAGATTACTTAATTATAACCTGATCATTTCGCTACGATCAATCATGACTGTCTTATTACAACTGAATAAGATTTACATTGCAATAGCCTGCTAAATAATCTTGCCTATTAAACGGTTTGTCTATCAGAATAGCATAATAGCGTGACGTTGTTTTGAAAGTCTAAACTACGTAGGTAATGATACAGTAAGAAGTATAAGATGATTAATCAAATTTAAATTACATTATATAAAATTGTGTCTATTTAAACAATAATATCATATCATTTTAAAGCTTTCTTAGAAGCTATAAGTGTTGATTATATTAGATCTGATCTTTTATTTATGTTATGGTAATTAAAACTGTATTTACAGATTTGATACAAGTGTCGTTTAACTGTGACCTGTGACGAGTTGAAATAAAACCTATGTACTTTTTAGTACTTTTAAGTTATGTTTTGGATACGTACTCGTATATATTACAAAGTTGAGATTGGTTATTTCAAAATATGTAATTTTACGAGAGAAGTCTGTTTGACACGACTAAACTAAAAAAGTGTAAAAAAACGGTAGTTTATAAACAAATGATAAACTACAATCACAACTCCCTCGCCTCATACAATAGGCAATCGGCTCACATTCAATTCAAATAAAGAATGCGGTTACGCAAAGATGCGTTCGAAAACAGCGCCTTTTTTCAGCCCTTTCTGTTCTCTCCATTCATATCTTCAGCCTCGCAAACTAATCTGAAATTTAAAGGGGCGCCACTGTCGAAGGTAAAAATAAGATTAGTTCGAGATTGCATTGGTTCCATTTTTCGCCACCGGTTAAGATAACTTTGTGAGCTTCTTCAACAATGCGATAAGTTGTATGCAAATGCTATTTAGATTGTTGGAATACGCACTTTTTGTGGCTACTGGCCGAGTGATGTGAGTTGGAGTGACGCATCTGTCATTTCTGATATTAAAACGGTCGTCTACATTCGAAAGGAACGGAACAATAATGACTAGGTTTTTTATCGTGTCGTCTTTTTTGTGCTAAGACGTGGTGAGTTTTAATTAAAGAGATGATGCAGAAAACTACTGTTTTCGAAAGCTTTTGCTTGCTTAAGAAGTCGATACTTGCGTATGAATATTTTTTTATAGGTACGATGTTATTATTTTAATAGTGTTGCTTCGTACATTCTCAATACTGCCACAACTAGTATCAGCGTATGTGTTTAATAATCCACTGATACTGTAAAAAATAACATTATAAAATTATAAAACGGTAACTAAGTAGAGTCAAACCAAGATAAGTCTGCAACGATTTTTATAGCACACGCAGTTCGAGTGTTATTTTAAACTGAACTTATGACGTATAAAAAATAACACTTGCATTGCGTGTGCTATCAAAATCGTTGCAGACTTGTCTTGGTCTAACTATATAAATAAGCCTAGAGGCCTACCTATTAACTGAGGCGGTTTTTTGAGAAGTTATTATGGTTGGTAAAGCCTTGCTTGCATTGTGATAAAAAATAGTTAGGATGTAACATAACTATTTATAACCATAACATGCCATAACCAATGCAAAGAACCTTTCTTGGCGATCACTATTGCTCACTAAAAATCGTCAAATTATGAACTCCATAAATAATTATTGCACGCTGCGTTGATAATGTCGGATGAGGCGAACATGTTTTTAGTTCCTCTCGTCTCGTCTTGAATTTTCATGAGTGCAATATTTATCGTGTTGACGCCATTAAGCCGAGGCGGTGGCTGGCTTTGCGCCCTTTCCATATTCCCTTTATTTATGTCACAAAAACGATATACCTTTATCGGGTCCGTTGTTTTTTTCAGTTTAATTCTCGAGTTAATGGTAGAGTCAAATGACCGACCGTAAGAAACCGCGGGAATTTCAGCGATGCCCGCGCGCTTTTAAAGACATTTTTTTGGGCGCGCTCGGCCGACGGCGGTTTTTGGTTTTTTGCGCAGACCCAATGAAAACCGTAATGGCATTTTATCGTGCATAAGAGCGGGTGGAATCATTAATTATTTATAATAAGCGCTAGCGTTCGTCGCCATATTTATTTCGCTACCAAAATGACATATTTCGACGGGGATTACTACTTTTGTAGTGTTTTTCCGGCACGTCTGGATGATTATATATGCTTTTAATTTTAGGCTGCAGTTTTTTGCTCTTGCACGTTATTTCGATAAAGATATCTCCAGCACTTGCACATGGCTATCGAAGATATAAATCAACAACATAAATAGGTAACATTGCGGTTTTTGTCATTACAATGCGAGAAAAACTGGTTTATGCCATCATACATGTTTGCAATATTTTTACTTTTTAAACTTCAATTACTCCGAGCGAACGTTGTCGTCTCTAAAAAACACCTTACATTTATTTTTAATTCCATAGCATCTCGCATGTGTTTCCTGCATACAGTACAGCCGTATTTTTAGAAAGAAAACAGGAAATGCTACCGAGGCCGTCCATCAAGAATATAGCGCACATTTTTAAACTATGTATAATATAAGTAGGTTTATTATGATATTATGCTGAGGTTGTGTAAAAATTGGCGCCAATCTCCATAATATGTAGATTGCACATGTTGCGGCTTAAGAATTAGTTTTTGTAAGAGAATATGCATTTAAGGGGAATTTAATTATGTGCATGTTTCATTTTATATTGCATTTCGGCTGTAAAAAGGTGGTTGTGTATGGCATGCCGGTGCCAAAAGAAAAATCCAGTTTCCATCATACATATCCGGTTTGAAAAATCGCACTGAATTACGAGGTTTACAGGTATTGTTAAAAACAGAAATGTATTTTATGCGAATAAGTTTTCTAAGTAAGCAGGTAACTGAATAACCATAATAGAATTCGAATAAAAATTAAATGTGGTATTTCTGACAGTACCTTTCGTATTTGTGTGGTAGTCTAAAATTTTGAGTTCATGAAAATCGTGTTCGTAAAATATTCACAACCATGACTGTAAGAAGCCAAGATAAACGAGTACCTATTTAAATCAAATACGCGCTTTTTGTAATATATATCTAATAGATATATATATTATCTATATGATATTCTGATCTCCCTTTCTAGAAACTTAATAGTAGCTCGTGCTCGTCTTACCTAATTATGTCAGTTATTTTATGTTTTTGCGTTATAAAGGGTATTTTTATACTTACCGACTGTTAATGGGTTGTTTATGCAAAAATAAACTTAAATACGGTGTTGTATGACGTGCCTAAAAAGGCTTCTTCGGCAGCTTATAAGGAAAGTAGGTTGTTGTTCGAAAACCGCAGGGACTTCAATAACTCTCTTGAAGTATATTATCGTTTTAAGTTTTAATGTTAGAATTGTAATACATAGTTTGTATGTCTTCCCTGTAGGTTAAAAGCTATTGAGTAGCTGACGAATCTTTCCAAAGGGGGTAATTGCAGTCTTATTGCACAAATGATCCCTATGGGTCAAAGTGTATCCGCAAGCGCTCCCGAAATTATAAGATAAGATGTTTTTCCTGTAGATACATACACGGTACAAGGCTGTTCCAGACAGTTGGAGGTTGGGAGACGTGCGCAGATCCGAAGCCAACGCAAGCTCTTTAAGAACTATATAGAATATACATCCGTAGTAAAACGTAAAATAAAGCATAATAGTTATTATATTTAATTACACAAACGGGTCTACCGCGATATAATTTCATTGTTTTTACCTTTAATTCCGACGTTTCAGCTGAGTTGCACCAGCTGTGGTCACGGAAAGACTGACGTCCCAACAAATGTCAACGGAGTATTAATAAAACACCACTAAACTACCCGAAAATAGTTTATAAAAATGTTCGGGGTAGACAAAGAAATTGTAGATTTGTAGCTACCCGTCAGAGTTTAATGTTTATTGTCCACGGCACGACACGCAACACTCACAGTATCCGTAGTACCCTGGTTCGAAGATATATACGCTGGTTTCAACATTTGAATCACTGGTCCCCAAGTAGACGATAATTTGTACCCGTCCTCTCGATTGAAATTTTAGGGTGTTTTTTAATTTCAATCGCCTCTCTCACGATTAAAGTTAGGGACTTAATACCTACACCTAAAAGCGTTGTTAAATAAGATTAAGTATTGGGTTTTCAATACATATATTATGTTCAGTTTATTTACTTAGGTAATATTAATAGTAATACAGTTTAGCGAGTAGAATCGAGCCCTGGATTTAAAGCCCCATGGTCAGAGACAGCCCGTAAATTGTTAAACAATAATATTTAGGATATTTACGAGACATAACACATGACTATACACACCGTTACTTTAACATATAAAGATATATTTAACATATATTAAATTATGTATATGTCCCATTCTAAAGCCAGTTTTCATTACTAGATTTCCCAAGACGGCCGGTTTTTGCTGCGTACAATGAGAGCGCAGTTTTTCCGCGTTTTCCACGGTTTTTCCGACCACAGACAACATAGAGTGGCGGGTTTTTGTTTTTGTCGCAGCCGGGACTGGTTTTGATCCTCGACGGGCTGGATTATTGCATTTTTATGGATAAAAACGGTGAGCGATGAGCGAGATAATTTAGGATTATGTGTTTTGTCTATGTTTGTAGCTTCATGATAATGCAATAGAGAGTATCTATGGATATAATAGAGCCTTATTACATAAAGAAAACGTGTGGTTAGCCAGGCCATTATTTTGTTACAAAGATGTTTCGATATTTGAGTAATGTTAAATAAAATATTTCAAAATGAGTTCGTCATTTTGGGATAATTTTGAGTATTGTATAGGTATCTATTTAGGTACCTGTATTTGGATGTTTGTACAGTGAAACCTGGATAAATGCAAAACCTCAATAATTGCAACCAAAGGTCCGGTCCCGGTCCCTTGAGACCAAAAGGCCTCTATAATTGAAATTTTGGAACCTCTATAATTGCAATTTAGATTTAATTGCTTTTCGGAATTTTGCCTCTGTAATTGACCACATTGCAACTAAGACCTCTATAATTGACGCTGTGCCAAAAAAATGCGTTATTTTAGCTCTTCTGATTACCTTTATTATTGAAACAAGTCTTACTTATTACCTCTGTAATTGAAAGAATGTAGACTTGTAGAGAGCAGAAACAATATTTTAATAGCAATGATAATTATATTTTAAATCTTCATCCGGAAGTCAATTTATTTATTGGCTATCTATCACAGAGTGTAGTAGGTGAAATAGTTTTGATTAAATCAAAAACATAGTATGCTTTTTCCATTCCAATTAAACTTTCTTCTACAATTCAAGGGATTTTTTTTTAAACCCAAATGACTATAAGAAAATAAAGTAGTAATTAATGTAGTGTAAAAGTGCAAGTTACATAATATATAGACCAGAAACCCAGAATGTAAGCTTGTAAATCTTCTTTCAATTGTTATTTGCACCTCCATAAAAGCAATTTGTCAGAACGCAACCTCTATTAATAAGAACCTCTATAATTGACACAACGATTCTTTGAACCTCGTTAGTTGACACGACCTGCTTAATTGAAAAACCTGGTTAATTGACAAAAAATTGCCGGTCCCTTGAGATTGCAATTATCCAGGTTTCACTGTATACCTTTTTCTATTGCCCTGCTGCTGAATGATCTAGGAGAGTTTATCGTGTAACTTGACATTAAAGATTCGACTTAGATTGTCATAATTTAGGTACCTAATCGATAAATTACTTATTTTTGTTATTTTAATTTGCGTAGTAATTATTAAAACAAACAACATACTAAACATTTTTGAAATAATAATGAGATGTATATAAACGTATGACAAAATTGACAAACACCAACGATCAAGACTGCTGCATCCACCGTGGAAAGCATTAAGCCCGAGGGGGCACGCAAAAAGCGCGCCAAGACAAAGCGGCAGAAAAACGCAAATTACCGGTGTGCGGCTTCGATTCCCAGCGCCTGACTTTTCGTAGAATACAGTTTTTATCAAGTGGAAAAAGTTATATTTTCTTAATGAGGGGAAGGAATTTTTATTAGCTTAGACGGCGTGTCGTCTACAAACGTGACTACATATGTATACTGTATGTTATAAATATAATGTATCCAAATCCGAATAACCAACGGGTACTTAAGTCCATCTAAGTTAACTTTGCACCGTGTTGAATAGAACAAAGTGTGGGAATGCCATTATAAACTTCATATTTTCATAGAAATTTGGGTGTGGGTTATTAAATTAAAAATAAATAAAATAATCTATAGGCGAAATTCGGGAGCTTTAATCTGACCTACACCAACATCAACAATATTTTTTTTTCTATGGGTATTTTGTAACTTGTTAGCTATAAATTATTCTAAATTGGTACAGTGGACCTCATATTTGTAAATTAATAATATTTTATATGTCAGGGGTTTCTTTTAAGTGGGGTCCCGTAGCATGTCTATCAGGGGTCCGCAGTAGGTCAGTTACCTACTGTAAACATACTTATTAGTAAATCTTGTAGTAAACTTGGCGAGACTTAAGTGTAATGAAACAAATATAATAAAAGTAAATTTTAAAATATAGGTAGGCCATTGATATAGTATAAAGAACTGGATACCCAATCAGCCGCCAAAAATGGCCCCACAAAAGTGATGTCAAAACAGATCATGCATTACTTTTTCGTTTAGTCTTGTTTGAAACGCTCAAATGTGAAGTTGTCAACAATTACGAAATGTGCCGTTAAAATATGTAAAAATAACAATGATAAAACAAGGAAAAAGGATGGAATGTATTTCTTTCGGTTAGTTCTTTGGATAGCATTACATAATTTATGTAATCTAGTGGTAATTTTATGGATTTGAATAAATTAATTTGTTAGTACCAAAGAAGGGATGTTAAGGAACAAAAATCTAATGAGTCGATGTGAGGTCAATATTTTTTTATATTTTTATATGGAATTCATAAGAAATAATATTATGTTTAAATTCAAGATTTCCAAGAAAACCTATGCGACGTGCAAAGTGGACTGCTATTTAATTATAGCAAGAGATAGGGGTGATGCAGTTTTAAACAAGGCAAAACGGCACTTGTGTGTTCGGCCCATTTCCCTGTTTCCGACATATACACCACCAATAAGGGCTTATATCGACTAACTGTAAATGCTAAACCTGTCGGAACACAGTGACAACCACAGGATTTTTTTTATAAAGTATAGGTAGACTTTATAAAAAAAATCCAATCAGTATCTAAATGTCCCCGTGCACCCGCGCTATGAGTAAATGTAGATCTTAAATACACAGTTATTTAATAAGTAGAATTTATTTCAAGGAAATTAGTATTTAAAGACGTATACTTACGAATTAAAAATTAGATTTGTTTGAATTTGAACCACGAATTAATTT
Source organism: Cydia amplana (assembly GCF_948474715.1). Lineage (NCBI taxonomy): Eukaryota > Metazoa > Arthropoda > Insecta > Lepidoptera > Tortricidae > Cydia > Cydia amplana. The sequence goes on along the minus strand of NC_086069.1, from coordinate 1,374,763 downwards.
TATTTGAGCTCCCGATTAAATTAAATTTGTTTTATTTATTACTTCAATTGGTTTTCCTGTACAGTAATACATATTAAAGTGTACCAAAGTGACTCCATTCGTTCATTATTCTCGTTTGACGTTGTTTGACGTACATACGTTACGTAGTGCCATCGGACTAAATTTTTTAACAGTGTTGGTACTTATGTTTGCAAATTTGACACTTAATGCTTACGACATTAAGCTCTTTTCTGTACGAAACATTTATCTTGACTCAAATTTTACGTAAGCGTTTTTATCATCAATGCAAATGGTGCGAAACGTCATTGGGATCCACATTTCTTGACGTTTTTGTTCTGCTTTGTGTGTCTATTTCTTTTATATTAAGTCAGTGAGGTAGGCAAATAAGGGTTTTTTTTAATTTTACTAAAATATTTTTTGTCGGGGGTCCGAGGACCATACAGACTAGTCTATGGAGGACCATTTTCACAATTTAAACATTTTAAATTGTGACAATGGTCCGTGAATACAAAAAGTTTAAGAAACCCTGATATATATACCTATATGTTTATGTTTGTAATACTACGTAGGTATATATGTACCTAAGTATATATTTTTTTACTAAATATGTATTTTATAGTTTTTAATTACTTTAATTTTTGTAAGGTATTTTATTTGTAACATTTAATTGGTATCCTAAAGTAAAAGCTACCTGTCGCTTAAAAACTAAATAACAAAATCCTCATAAAGTCGTAAAACGCTACGCCGAAACAGCTTTTCAGTAGGTAATTAATTGCAGTTAGTCTCTTTTGTGGAATAATATTTTATATTTAATTTAATCATCA